>NW_027507903.1:370324746-371524746 GCF_037356315.1 Lithobates pipiens
CCTTCCAATCAAAAGGAGCAAACATCCATCATTTAGGCGTTCTCTCTCTCCCGGAGCATCAAGCTCTAAGCAGTGGCAATGGCCTTCCCAACCTCCCCCTACAGGAAAGGCTCAAGGCCGGACCCAGGGGCAGGAAAAGACTTGGGGGCGAAAGCCTAACAAGCAGAGCCCAAAAGCTTCCTTGTGAAGGGGCGCCCCCGCTTGGCTGAGTGGGGGGAAGGCTCCTGCAGTTTGCAGAAGCCTGGCGGGAAGAGGGTAGTCTCCTCGGTATCTCTGGGCTACAAGCTAGAGTTTCAGAAGATTCCACCTTCTCGCTTTCTAAGGTCAAGGATCCCCAGGGATCCAGTAAAGCAAAGACCGCTATTCCTGGCCTTAGATCACTTACTATCCCAGGGGGTGATAGTGGAAGTGGACCCAAAAGAACAGGGTTCAGGCTTTTATTCGAATCTCTTCACCGTTCCAAAGCCAAATGAAGGTGTCAGACCTATCCTGGATCTGAAGGATCTGAACCGTTTTTTACGCATCCAGTCCTTCCGAATGCAGTCAATATGCGCTGTGGATGTTTATGGCATCAATAGATATCAAGGATGCATATCTTCATGTGCCAATATTTTCTGCACACCAAAAGTATCTAAGGTTTGCGGTAGAGCGGCGCCATTTTCAAGTTGTGGCTTTGCCGTTCGGGCTCGCTACGGCTCCTCGAGTCTTCACAAATATTCTAGACCCTCTCTTGGCAAACCTAAGAGCTCAGGGTATAGCCGTCATGGTGTATCTAGACGATTTGCTTCTCATAGAGAAAACAGTAGCGCTCCTGAACCACAGTGTTACCAGAACACTAGACCTCCTGGAACGCCTAGGTTGGATTATAAACCTAGAAAAATCGTCCCTACAGCCTGCTACCAGGTTGGAGTACCTGGGTATGGTCATCGACACCCCTCAAGGCGGGGTGTTTCTACCAAGGCCAAAGGCGCCTAATTCTGGGCAGAAGATCTTCCCCATTCGGTTGTGCACGAGACTGTTAGGGAAAATGGTCGCCTCCTTCGAGGCCGTTCCATTTGCCCAGTTCCACTCAAGGCCTCTGCCAAGATGCATCCTTGCGGCGTGGAACAGGAAGCCCCAGGCCTTGGATCTTCCTATGTGTTTGTCCCCAGAAACATGCAAGAGTCTTGTTTGGTGGTTACAAACCGAGAATTTGCTGAAAGGCAAAACTTTTCTTCCTCTTCCATGGAAGATTATTACGACAGATGCCAGCCTGACGGGCTGGGGAGCAGTGTTGGAGGAGACGTGCTCGCAGGGGAAATGGTCTGCGATCGAGAAGCTATTGCCCATAAATTGTAAATCCAGGCAGTTTATATGGCTCTCATAAAGTGGTCTTACAGACTACGTGGTCTCCCTGTTCGGGTTCAGTCTGACAATGCCACAGCAGTGGCCTATATCAATCACCAGGGTGGTACCAGGAGGCTGGTTGCACAAAAAAGGTGAATCGCATACTTGCCTGGGCAGAAAGGCCTGTTCCATCCCTTTCTGCAGTCCTCATTCCAGAAGTGGAAAATTAGCAGGCGGATTTTCTGAGCCGCCAGCAGTTGTGCCCAGGAGAATGGGCTCTGCACCCCGACGTGTTTTCAGAACATATGTCGCAGGTGGGGTACTCCAGACATAGATCTGTTTGCGTCCAGATTCAACAGAAAGCTGGACAAATTTGTGTCAAGGACAAGAGATGTTCTTGCTCAGGGGTCGGATGCTCTGACAGTTCCCTGGGATCAGTACAATCTAATTTATGCCTTCCCCCCGTGCCCGCTTCTGTCACGGTTCCTGGGAAGAATCAAGAGGGAAACCAAGTCGATGCTTTTGGTAACCCCGGCTTGGCCCAGGTGACCTTGGTACGCAGAGATCATTAAGTTGGCAGTAGGCAGGCCATGGATCCTTCCTCTCCGGCCAGATCTGCTCTCACAGGGTCCAATTTACCATCCTGCTTTATGCAGTCTGAATTTGACGGTTTGGTGACCCACATTCTGAGGGATCGTGGGCTTTCGGGGCAAACCTCCGGTATGCCCATGGGATCTGAATTTGGTTCTCTCGGCTTTGCAGGGGCAACTATTTGAACCTTTGCATCTGGCTTCATTAGTCCTTTTTGACAAAAAAAAATAAAAATTGGTTTTCTTGGTAGCCATTTACTCGGCTAGGAGAGTGTCAGAGCTGCCAGCTCTCTCCAGCAAGGAACCGTATCGAATTATTCATAAGGACCGGGTGGTAATGCGTCCCAACAGGTCCTTTCTGCCTAAGGTGGTTTCGGGATTCCATTTGAATCAAGATGTAATCCTACCATCCTTTTTTCCAGACCCACAGTCCGCAGAAGAAGAGTCTTTGCACACTTTGGATGTGGTAAGGGCAATCAGTATCTATCTTTAGGCAACTGCTCAGATAAGGAAAACTGATTGCTTATTTATTTTGCCGGAAGGCCCTAGGAAGGGCCAGGCGGCATCAAAATCCACTCTCTCAAGGTGGATTAGACAGATTATTTCTCAGGCCTATAGTGTTAAAGGGAAGATCCCTCCTTTTCAAGTGAAAGTGCACTCAACTAGGGCTGTAAGTGCTTCTTGGGCAGTGCATCACCAGGCCTCCCTGGCTCAGATCTGTAAGGCTGCAACTTGGTCATCAGTCCACGCATTCAACAGATTCTATCAGGTGGATGTCAGAGGGCAAGAGGATATCGCCTTTGGGCGCAGTGTACTGCAGGCTGCAGTTTATGTCCTCCGGTCCATGGTGGTCTATTATTATGATCTGTGTCTCCCTCCCCTCAATCTGAGCATTACTATGGGACATCCCACTATGTAATGAAGCTCCTGTGTCCCGTGATGTATGATCAAGAAAATTTGATTTTTATATACAGCTTACCTGTAAAATCCTTTTCTTGATAGTACATCACGGGACACAGGGCTCCCGCCCCTCTTGGGTTTTACTTGGCTTCCTATTGCTTGCTACAAAACTGAGGTGCCTCCTATATGGGAGGGGTTATATAGGGGAGGAATTCTCCTTAATTGGGGGTTAACCAGTGTCCAATCACCAGAGGTGCCTATATAACCCACTATGTAATGAAGCTCCTGTGTCCTGTGATGTACTCTCAAGAAAAGGATTTTACAGGTAAGCTGTATATAAAAATCCTATTATCATACTGTAGATTGTAAAGAGGGGTACATGACTTCTGTTCTCACTCAGGTTTATGGGAACAAAGACAAACTAATTGCATTTTACTTCACTAATTTGCCCCACTGTGTACAAGCTGTAGTGGCAGCCTCATTGGCCATACGGTCACCTGCATTGATAGTATTGTTCCACCCCTGGTACTTAAAGGTCTCACATGTTATTTCAGTGATCTTACTAAAATCTCCTATTTATCTCCAGTCAGGCATTTATCATGCATGACTACACTTCTGGGACAACCACACATTACAATCAAGAAGTGTACTACATTGAATTCTGCTACACTAATGCCAACACTGATGACGGGGACCCACATGAATGTATAGTTCAAATCGATGAACGGGTATTCTCTAGGAAGGATCTCACTGATGTTCCCTTTCTAGATGCTGACATTTCCTTTTTTGTTGATGGGTCTTGTAGAAACAACGATTAAAAAGATAAATCAGGATTTGTGTCTCCAAGATTGCACCGCCAGGACCGGACTGTGCCGCCCAGTGTTCCGAGCCCTATATTCGCCGGCGCTGAGGCATCCAGCCGCCCGGAACCGCCGCTCGTGTCTCCGCCGGCCGCCGCCATCTTGGGCCTGCCGGACCGATGAGGATCGCCGCTGCTGCACCGGAGGGAGAGGTAAGGGGCTAACATCGATCCCCCACCATCACCTCCCCCTTCGCTCGGGACCCTTCTGAGTCGTTTTTGGACTTCCGCGGGCCCCGGGGAGCCCGCGGCCGGCTCCGGCCTAGTGCGGCCTACTGAGGCCTGGGGATCCCCGGAGTTTCCTGCGGCTGCTGCCCGGGGAATCGCTCCGCGGCCGCTCCGGCCCACGTCCACAGCTGTGATCTGCCTCCCTACGCTGGCCTAGCTGCTCCCCCACATCCCCCCCCTATAGGAGACCTGCTTCGCTTGCCACTTCCATGTGAATCTGCATCCATACTGAATTGCTCCCTTTAACTTGTTTTCCTGGCTCGCTGTACCAAGCATCCTACCTCGAGTACCCCCTGCAGCCTTCTGTTCCCCCTGTTTGAGGACCTGTTCTGGCTTGCACCGTATATTCATTTCTTCTACTGCAGCTGGGGATTAACAAATTTCTTTTGCTCCCACCTAGATGAACTTTCCACCCTCTCAGGTTGCAAGCCAGTATACCTCTCAGAATTACTACTGTGGATGCTACCCCGCATTGTCGCATGCCTATGCCCGTATAATCACGTCTCACCGTATGCAAGCTCTTCCTAACTGACTGACCTGAACTTTCTTCTGTAAGGGCCTAAGCGGACGTATGGAGCATTGAGCCGGGCCACACTCGGCTCCTGGCTCCCCCGGCCCCACGGGATTCATTTTTAGTTTGTAAACCGGACCATACCCAGCTCCATGGGGAAGGACAAGCCCAAGGCACACAGGGGCGGCAGTAGCCATCACCCAGGAGGGGACTTGGATGACTACTTCGGCCATGGAAGGTTGTCTTCACAGCACCGCCCGACACCTAAAGAGCCGCCGGCTCCTCCGTCCCCAGCGTGCTCTGAACCGACCCTGCAATCTCAATTGCGTTCCCACAACTTACTCTCACACCCCGAGGACGTTGCCCTCTCCCCCAGGCTTACCAGAAGCCGCTCGAATGCCTCCTTGGGATCCGGGGATGGGTGGGACATGGAATCGCAAATCAGATCCCTGCACGGCTACCTGAGGTCCCTTCCCACTAAAGATGACTTTGAACGCTGTGTGCATAGGATTGAGGAAACGTATCGGAAAGAGATTTCGGACTTGAGGAAAGATGTGGGGGTACGCTTTGATGATGTAGACAACACGGTTGATGGCCTGCGGGACACTGTACAGTCGCACGACCAGATCCTCAATACCCACACTGTCATGCTCCAGCAACTCTCATATCAGCAGGATGACCTCGAAAACCGGTTGACCGGTTGACCCCAAGAATCTCCCTGCTGCAGTTACGGCCATCTTTAACCAGATACTCCAACGACCCAAAGATGACCCGATTGAACTGGACCGGGTGCACCGTACATCGGGTCCTCGCACCCCTGACCCCTCCTCTGTCCGTGACACTCTGTGCCGGGTCCATTTTTACAAAGTAAAGGAGGACATTATGAGGGCCGCCAGCACACAACAGTCGATTCTATTCAACGACACGCCTATCATGCTCCTTCCTGATCTCTCCCGCCAAACCCTAGCAATGAGGAAATCCCTGAGGCCCCTCACGCAGCTCCTTCAAGCAAGACAAATTAAATACCAGTGGCGCTTCCCGTTCCACCTTCGAGTGAACCACGCGGGTAAAACCGCCATATTCCGTACATTGGGGGACCTGCCTACTTTCCTCAGTACACTTGAACTGCCTCAAGTAGCGCTGCCCGATTGGCCGTTTGCTCCGACCACACCTGGTCTACCCTACACTCCGCAGTGGCAGAAACAAGGTCGCAGATGCACCCCTCGTTCTTCGTTGCCTCAAGATCCTAACGGCTGACCCATGCCTGCGGGCCCACCTGGACCTGTTTTCTCTTTTTTTTTTACTTCTGGGGCCCTCCCCCTGGATGTGCCTGGACCCGAACGGGTTGAACAGCTTTACTGTTGATTAACCCTTTTGTTTGCAGGTTATTGCATGTTTTTTGCACCCTCTGTTGCTATGCGCCCCCTCCCCTTTCCTCATAGTTGGGGTGCTCAGTTATGCCTTATTGGATGGATCTTGGATTGACTTCAGGACTTGTTCCCGCACCCCGCTATCTGCGGCAGCCCCCCCTGGGGTGCCCTTGCTATACCTACCAGTTGTTGCTATGTCTCCTCTAGATGTTTCTATTTCATGCCGGTTTACGAATGCATTTATTGATGACCGCTAGCATAATTTAAGTTGACATGTTATTTGGTTTACTTTTCAGGTCGCAACAGACTCCGGTTTACCCGTGGGGCCGGGGTGCGGGGAGCTGTCCGGCTTGGTGATTCTGCTCCTCGCCCCCCTCCCCCCCCTTTTTTCTTTTTTTTTACGGGTTCTTTATTTGTTTTTTTTTGTTTTTTGCTGTGCGCCCCACGGTGTTCCTATGACCGCTATGGGGCGCACCGATTTTTGCCTTTTTGACAGGCATTTTTCCTGTATGCTGCTTCCCTTTTGGAGCCACCTAGTGGCCTTTTTTGTTTTTGTTCTACTCACTACTGTTCTATACCAGACCTCCTGGGCCTGTTCCCCACGATTGATGTTTACAGCTATTGTATTATATATGCCTCTGTTTATTTTATCGGGAACGGGTAACTCTGCCTATATTTCTCACTACTCCCTATGCGAGGTTGTTATGCTGTTTCTTCTCTCTCTTCTTACCTTTTTTCCTCCCTCCGTCTTCCCTCTGCTTGTACCCTCCCACTCTCTGCCCCCCCCCCTTGCCCAACCTGTTTCCCCGCTCCCACGCCCCCCAGGGTTTGCCCATGGTGTCACTTATTGTATTGGTTATATTGATTCTCAGCTCCTCCCTACGACCCCCCCCATGGCTAGTGACGGTTCCATAACCTTTGCTTCCTTTAATTGTAGGGGTTTCAACACGCCTGAGAAGCGGAGCCAGACGCTATACCATTTTCACAAGAAGCGTTCGAAAATTCTGCTGCTTCAAGAAACGCACTTTCGCGTGGGAGCTGTCCCAGCCCTACGCAATAGATACTACTCGCAATGGTTTCACAGTGTTAATCCTCAGGCCAAATCTAAGGGGGTGTCTGTTGCCTTTCATAAATCTTTTAACCCGGAGGTTCTAGACTCTCTCATAGATGACTCAGGTCGTTATATTTTTCTGAAACTGAAACAAAATGATTTTCTTTTCACAGTGGCTAACATCTACGTACCGAACGTGGGCCAAGCTCGGTTCCTCTCCTCGGTCCTCACCAGACTATCCTCCTTTGGAGGGTCCACTTTCATTGTTGGCGGTGATCTCAACGTTGCCCTCTCCCCATCCGCAGACACATCCTCGGGTAAGTCTTCTGTTCCTCGCTCCACCTTGACACGCATTAAATCACTCTTACATTCATCCCACCTGGTGGATGCCTGGCGAATCCAGCATCCCACGGAAAGGGATTACAGCTACTTCTCCGTTGCACACAACTCCTACAGTAGATTGGACCACCTTCTCATATCACAATCCTTACTGGACACACCTCTCCAGACCTCGATCGGTAATCTTCTGTGGTCCGACCATGCCCCCGTCTACCTGACTCTGGTCCGCCCCCCTGCTAGCCGCCGGGAGCGAGCTGGAGACTTAACGACAACCTGTTACGGGACGCCGTGTGTATGGCGGATGTCTCTAAGGCCATTAAAGACTTTATAGGTGACCATTCCGCTGACACTACCTCCCCTATGAACCAGTGGGACACTCTCAAATGTGTGCTACGGGGTACCCTTATACAACACGGTTCTCGCCTTAAAAAGGCCCGAGCTCATGACATACGCAGACTCCTCACTATCATTGCGGACCTCGAACCCCTCCACAAAAAGGATTTGGACCCTGCTGTTTTTGTTCAGCTTTCCAATGCCCGCAGGGACCTGCTCCAGTTACTAGACGCGCACTCCCTGATCGCCAGGGATAAAGCGCGGAACCACTTCTACTCTCTGGCAAACAAGTGTGGTAAGCACCTGGCTAGGATTATTCATCCTAGAGCCCCACGACATTCTGTCCCATTCATCGTTAGATCAGACCATACGAAAACGTTTTAACACCTCTGGGATATCAGCGTCCTTCAGGCAATACTACTCACAGCTCTATAACCTTCCGCATGCAACCCCCCCAGTTAGGTCCCCTCCGTCTTCTGACCCCACGCAGGCTTATATTCTGGAGACCGCTCTTCCTCCTGTGGACGCTGTGGACGCAGCGACCTTGGACGAGCCCCTGACTACCTTTGACTTTCTACAGGCTATTAAAGTCCTTAAAGTGGGAAAATGCCCGGGCCCTGACGGCTTTACACCCCGGTTTTACAAAACTTTTGCCCCCCAGCTCGCTCCCCTTCTGTCGAAAGCCTTTAACTCGGTGGACAGTTCTAACCTCCCGTCCAAGGAATCTTTATCTGCTAACATCTCTATTATCCCTAAAACAGGCAAGGACCCATCCCAATGCAGCAGCTATTGACCCATCTCCCTGCTCAACATAGATATTAAGCTATTTGCAAAAGTCCTAGCCACCCGTCTGTCCCCTCTATTACCTAAAATTATTCATAATGATCAGGTGGGGTTTGTCCCTGGCAGGGAGGCAATGGACAACACCACCAAGACGATACATCTCATTTCCCTGATCCAACGTAAAGGTCTGAGAGCTTGCCTCTTATCCTTCGACGCTGAAAAGGCCTTCGATAGGGTCAATTGGAGGTTTCTACAACTGTCTCTAGCACAACTCGGCCTTGGAGCTCCCTTCATTTCTAAAGTTATGTCCCTTTACTCCCGCCCCTCAGCTACGGTCCTGGTCAATGGTACCACATCGGCTCCCTTTGACATTGCAAACGGTACTCGACAGGGCTGTCCTCTATCCCCCCTCCTCTTTGTCATCATCATTGAGCATTTGGCATGTGCCATACGACAAACCCCTCCATTCTTGGTATTCAAACCCCGTCTGCACATCACAAACTTTCTCTGTATGCCAATGACCTCCTTGTGTATATTCAGAATCCCCACATCTCCTTACCAGCCCTACTCAGTGAATTTCAACGTTTTGGTGTCTATAGTAACTTTAAGCTCAACATCTCTAAGACAGAAGCTCTTAACATATCCCTTACCCCTCCACGCTGTCCCTTCTGAAATCCAAATTCTCATTTAAATGGCAGGCCAAAGGGATCTCTTACCTAGGGGTCGTTATACCCTCCAACCTAGCTGATTTGTTTTCCCTGAATTATATCCCCCTGCTTAACCGTATACGGAAGGACCTTGAGGAGTGGGGGGGATCTCCCTTACCCTGGTTCAGACGGATTAATACCCTAAAGATGGACACTCTACCCAAGTTCCTGTATTTGTCCCAAACAATCCCCATTCACGTCCCCAAATCATTTTTTATCTCCCTACGCTCGTTGGCAATTAGATTCATGTGGAACAGGGGCCTCCCCAGGGTTAAATTTAAACTACTAACGATCCCGAAGACTATGGGGGGAACAGGCCTCCCTGACTTTGAGACTTATCATAAGGCCGCTCACCTGACTCGCATCATAAAATGGTTCTCTCGCCCTTCCTGCAAGGCCTCGGTGTCTGTTGAACAGGACCTTTCTCCTGTGAATCTCCGAGCTCTTCCATGGGGTTATAAACAGGACTACTCTCGTATGACTTCCTTGTCCCCACTGACTTTGGCCTCCCTGACGATGTGGTACAGGACGGGGCTAAACGCCACTCTCTCCTCGGATCCGGGCCCCCTAACGTCCCTCTTTGACCATCCCGCTTTACCACAAAGTACGGGGGCAGCCTCCCTAGGACCCTTTAAGCGTACAGAATGGCCGCAAGCCCGTACATTTGTGCATCCCTCTCGGGGGACCCCGGTCTCCGTGACAGATTCCAGAGATTGGCTCACGGCCCTACATGTGTCCACATTTGCCTAACGCCTACACTCCTCCTCTCAAATACATCGCAAGCTTACCGACTTCGAGGAACTGTGCTCGCTTCCAGAAACTCCCAAACACTTACTATCCTCCTTATATAACCTACTGCAGACTTTTATCACATGATCAACTCCCACATTACACCAGGCTGTGGTCTACGGATTTGGGTGAAGACATCTCTGTGCCGGAATGGCATACCTCTTTTCATTTCACACATAAGTCAACAATCTCCTGCTACTCCCAAGAAAAGAACTACAAACTATTATCAAGGTGGTACAGGGACCCTGCTACCTTACACAGGATTTTCCCGTCTACACCTGCCACCTGCTGGCGCTGTGAAGCTTCAGTCGGAACCTACATGCATGTCTGGTGGGACTGTGAGAGGATCCGCCCCTTTTGGACACAGGTTTTTGAATGTTATAATCTCTTAGCTAATATTCCGGTTCCTATTTCTCCAAAAATTGCATTACTCTCTATACTGCCCGGGTCTATTAAATCACAGAGACAAAGATTGCTCCGTTTCTTTATGTCCTCTGCTAGACAGCTGATACCCGCTTATTGGAAGACGACAACCACTCCCCCATTGTCACGGTGGGTGTCGATTATGAATGACACTATGAGAATGGAGGAGATGTTGGCACTGGACAATGACACTTACGCCAAATTTCTTTCTCAATGGTCGATCTGGCTCCGCTTCTCTTCCTCTGACACTTTAATGAACCATATCTTGAACTCATGAGGTCACTGTGGGCTCTTCCTTACCCTTCCCCGTCCCCTGCCCATATTCCTTCCCCCTCCCCCCTCCCTCCCACTTTCCTCTCCTCCCCTCTTGCTTTTTAGCTTTCCCCTATACCGCCTTGCTCCTTTTTACTTTGCTCCTCTCTCTTCTCTCTTTCTTTTCTATGTTATTGTTTAAATATTGCCTCATGTAGTAACCCATGAGTATTTCTTACTACTGTGGCCTCGTGGATTGGTGAGCAGGCCGTCTTCTCTACTTTCCAAGCTTCCCGTCGGGGACCGGCTGTGGCCGATAGTCGTTAGCCGGCCTCCCGTAAATGTACTCCTGTTACTGTTCCTGTCTGCATTTGCCTCATGATGGTTACTGTTTATTGTCTTTACTTGAAATGTTTCAATAAAAAATATATTCAACACTAAAAAGATAAATCAAACGTCTTATGCTATAGTAACACATGACCAGGTCTTTGAAGCTGGACCCCTTCCCATTTCCTATTCTGCACAACAAACTGAAATTATAGCCCTGTCTAGGGCCTGCAGTCTAGGGGGAAAAAAAATAAGTTATATTGACAGCCAATCAGCTTTCTCTACTACAAACATATTTGCCCAGCAATGGAAAAATAGGGGTATGAGTACATCCACAGGTAAACCGATCACACATAGAGAACTCATTCTTACCCTTCTAGAACATGTACAAAAACCAGCACAAGTGGCTATTTGTAAATGTGCAGCACATAGAAAGGGAACAGATCCAATTACCCTAAGCCCTTGTACACATGGTCGGAGATTCCGTCGGAATGTGTCCGATCGGAGGGTTTTGTCAGATATTCCGACTGTGTGTGGTCTGCATCGGACTGTTTCCGTCGGAATATCCGTCGGACCAACTTTTCCAACTTGCTGGAAATATTTTCCGACAAAATGCTCCAATCGGACATACTCCGATCATGTGTAGCCTACTCCGACGGACAAGGTGCCACGCATGCTCACAATCAAATTTCTACACGGAAGCGCTCGCTCAGGTAAAACTATTGCTCGTAATCGATATAGCACATTCGTCACTCTGCAATGTTAAAAATTCTTTCCTGAAGCGCATTCTCTTGTTCTTTACAATGCTGCAAGAAGGAACTTCTTTAAATGCTCATAGTCACACACACTTCTCCCCCGAACGTATTTCCTGACTCTGTTTTACTAATTTCGGCAATACAATTTTTGAGGTCTATATAAGTTTGGGTAGAACTCATTGGAGCCTGCTCATCTTGAGTCTGTGAGAGCTCTGTCTAAGTGGAACTGGTCCAAGTGGTGAGTTAAAAACCAGAGTTTAAAACAGGAGGTTATAACAGGGGTCATAGTAGCTGTGTAGTGTGAGTACCTGGGTGTCTGAGTAGTGTGTGTGTGTGTGTGTGTGTGTGTGTGTGTGTGTGTGTGTGTGTGTGTGTGTGTGTGTGTATCATTAGTACTTGTGTATTGTGGGTGCACGCTGGTCTGTGAGTACCTGTGTACTGTCTTGTTGAGTATTAGTGTCAGGAAGCTAGTTGTTAGGTAATTTGGACTGGGTATAATCTCTAATCCTCATTAAATTAATAGGTACGATGACTGGCGGGTGTGGAGAGGCGACTCGGTGTACATCTTGCGGCATGTATGCGTTCCTTGATCATCTTATCGAGGGTGAATACTGCTGTGCAAAATGTAAGCACATTGTTTCCCTGGAAGCCCAGGTTCTGAATCTGGGGAAGCAACTGTCAGCACTGAGAGGACCCTCCACCCTAAATGAGAGCCAGGAATGTACATGGCAGGTGCCGGCAGGGGCCAGCACAGAGGTGGGTGGAGACAAAGAGGTGCAGGCACTAGCAGAGAGTAGATGGGTGACAGTCAGGAAGGGTAGAGGGGCAAGTGCCAGGGAGGCCGATCCAGGGCTGGAGCATCCCAATAAGTATGTTCCATTGAGTGACATTGGTGATCCCAGTCAGGGACCAGCACTGCTGGAGCTGAGGGATTCTCCTAGCTGCCAGGAGAAGAACTCCTCCAGTGAGAGTGGGGGGGGGCGAAGGGAAAGGAAAGACAGATTCTGGTGGTAGGGGACTCAATTCTTAGGAGGACAGAGAGGCCAATCTGTAACAACAACCTGAAGTGCCGAACTGTATGTTGTCTGCCGGGCGCTCGGGTTCGGGACATCACGGATCTGGTGGACAGATTACTGGGAGGGGCTGGGGAAGACCCAGCTGTCATGGTGCATGTTGGCACCAATGACAAAGTTAGAGGCAGATGGAGTGTCCTAACGAATGATTTCAGGGACTTGGGAGCTAAATTGAGGAAAAGGACCTCCAAGGTAGTATTCTCAGGAATACTACCAGTACATCGAGCCACACCAGAAAGGAAGAGGGAGATTAGGGAAGTAAACAAGTGACTCAAAAGCTGGTGTAGTAAGGAGGGGTTTGGGTTCCTGGAGGACTGGGACGACTTCTCAGTCGATCTCTGGTACTATAGAAGGGACGGACTGCACCTAAATGAGGAGGGTGCAGATCAGCTGGGATTAAGGATGGCCAAAAAGTTAGAGGGGTTTTTAAACTAGGCGATGGGGGGAGGGTTCAGAGATAGAGATAGTCAGCGTGGAGCATATTCCAGAGGGTAATATTAGGGGCATTAGTGGTAGGGTAACCAAAGCACATAAACCCAAGGTAAATATAGTAGCAAGTCCTAGTTGTAATCTTGGAACACCCAAGAGGATAGTATGTGACCGGTCAAAATATATTAATACATTAAAATGTTTGTTCACCACTGCCAGAAGTTTGCCAAGCAAAATAGGTGAGTTGGAAGCTCTGGTGCATCAGGAGAGCTATGATGTAATCGGTATTGCTGAAACTTGGCTTCGTTCCTCACATGACTGGGCTATTAATATTCCTGGCTATGCACTCTTTCGGAAAGACAGAGTAAAAAGGAAAGGTGGAGGGGTCTGTCTGTATATGGGAAGTGATCTCAAAGCGAGTGAGAAAGAGGACCTGGTGGACGGAGAATGTGATGAGTCTGAGGCATTATGGGTGGAACTGCATACAGATGTGCGTAGTTCAAAGTTAATCATTGGAGTTTGTTATAGACCACCCAATGTTAATGAGGAGGTGGAGACTCAGCTCCTTGCACAGATAGAAAGGGCTGCAAGGGCTGGGACAGTGATAATAATGGGGGATTTTAACTACCCAGAAATTGACTGGGGTAATGGCACTGCTGGGACATTTAAAGGGCAAAAATTTGTAAACCTATTACAGGACAATTTTATGGTCCAGTTTATTGAGGCCCCAACTAGGAATAATGCTCTGTTGGACCTGGTAATCTCAAACCATGCAGAACGTATTACTAATATTCAGATAAAGGAACATCTGGGTAGCAGTGACCATAACATGATTTAATTTGATGTTAGCTGTAAGCAAAAATCACATACGGGAAAGATAAAAACACTTAATTTCAAGAGAGCTAATTTTTCAAGGATGAGGGCTGCTCTCCAGGACTTAGACTGGGAGAGAATATTGGCATCAATGGGCACAGAACAGAAATGGGAATTCTTCAAAAAGACTGTTTGTGATCTCACGGCAAAGTATATTCCCATGGGCAATAAGTTTAAAAGGTTAAAAATAAAACCGATGTGGCTCACGGCCAAAGTTAAAAAAGCTATAAACTATAAAAAAAGAGCTTTTAACCACTTAATAACCGGCCTATAGCCGATTAACGGCTATAGGTCGGTTTGCTATCTCTGAGAGGCCGTTAATTAACGGCCTCCCGGAGAATCGTTCGTGCGCACCCCCTGGGGCGCGCACGCCGGAACATCCGTGCTCGCCGAGTTCACGGGACCCGGCGCAACACGGATCGCGGTAAAGGACCAATGGCAGCGGTCCTTTACCACGTGATCGCTCCGTCCAATGACGGAGCGATCACAAATGTAAACAATTCGGCTTGCCGGGTCAAGCTAAGGTCATCAGTCTCCTCTCCTCACACCGATGCAGCGTGAGAGGAGAGGAGAACATTCCAGTGAAACTAAAAAATAACCGTGAGTGCCCAGCAGTGCCCAGCAGTGCCCAAATAGTGCCACAACAGTGCCAGACCAGTGCCAGACCAGTGCCAGACCAGTGCCATCTATCACCTGTGCCACATCTGTGCCACCTGTGCGACCTGTGCCACCTTTGCCACCTCTGTGCCACCTCTGTGCCACCTCTGTGCCAGCAGAGCCACCCCAGTGCCACCCCAGTGCATACCAGTGCATACCAGTGCCACTACAGTGCATACCAGTGCCATACCAGTGCCACACCAGTGCCACACCAGTGCCACCTGTGCCCATCAGTGCCACCTGTGCCCATCAGTGCCACCTGTGCCCATCAGTACCATCTGTGCCCATCAGTGCTCATCTGCGCCACTGCAGTGCCACATCAGTGCCGTCTGTGCCCACCAGTGCCGCCTGTGCCCACCAGTGCCGCCTGTGCCCACCAGTGCCGCCTGTGTGCTAATCAGTGCCACCAGAGCCACACCAGTGCCACCAAAGTCACTATAGTGCCCATCAGTGCCACCTGTGCCCATCAGTGCCACCTGCGCCCATCAGTGCCACCTGCGCCCATCAGTGCCACCTGTGCCACTGCAGTGCCCCATCAGTGCCGCCTGTGTCCATCAGTGGCGCCTGTGTCCATCAGTGCCCACCTGTGCCCATCAGTGCCCACCTGTGCCGCCTGTGTCCATCAGTGCCCACCTGTGCCGCCTGTGCCACGACAGTGCTCTGCAGTGCAGCCTCACCAGCCACAAGAATGGCAAAAAAATATTTTACTAGTGAGGAAGCCTACAAGCTTCTAGGTGGTTGAGGTATTAGATGTGTAATTTATGCTCCTAGAACGCCTGAAGTTGCTACTTCAATGTTGGACTTGTGTATGTGGCCAGGCTGTGTAAAAGTCTAACACATGTGGTATCACCGTACTCAGGAGGAGCAGCAGAATGTATTTTGGGGTTTCATTTGTGGAATGTATATGCCGTGTGAGAGAAATAGCCTGGTAAAATGACAATTTGGTGTGAAAAAAAATTAAAATAAAAAAAATCTTTATTTTGCAAAGAATTGTGGGAAAAAATTACAACTTCAAGAAACTAACCGTGCCACGTACTAAATACCTTGGAATGTCTACTTTCCAAAAAGGGGTCATTTGGGGGGTTTTTGTACATTACTGGCTTGTTAGGGTCTCCAGAAATGAGATAGACTGTCAGTACATCAGCTGTGATCAAATTGATACATTTTCAGTGATTGGCACCATAGCTTGTAGACCCTATAACTTTCACGCAGAATAAATAATATCCACTAATTTGGGTTATTTTTACTAAAGACATTTAGCAGTATACATTTTTGGCCAAATTTATGAAGAAAAATTACTTATTTGCAAAAATTTTTAATAGAAATGAAGAAAAATGCTTTTTTTTACAAAATTTTCGGTATTTTTTCATTAATAGCACAAAAAATAAAAAACGCAGAGGTGATCAAATACCACCAAAAGAAAGCTCTATTTGTGGGAAAAAAAGGACGAAAATTTCAGATGGGTACAGTGTTGCATGACCGAGTAATTGTCATTCAAATTGTGAGAGCACTGAAAGCTGAAAATTGGTCTGGTTATTAAGGGTGTTTAAGTGCCCAGTGGTCAAGTGGTTAAAAAATATAAAAATGAAGGAACGCTAGTGTCATTTAAATGTTACAAGGAATATAGCAGAATATGTCAAAAGGAAATCAAGGATGCAAAAATTCAAAATGAAAGACAGATTGCAAAATATAGTAGGACAAACCCCAAGAAATTCTTCAAATATATTAATTGTAAAAAGGTTAAGTCTGAGCATGTAGGCCCTTTGCAAAATAATCTGGAGTGGGTGACTGGGGACAAAGAGAAGGCTAACTTATTAAATACTTTCTTCAGCTCTGTGTATACAAAAGAGCATGGGGGAGATCATATCCATAATGGGGGTGGTACTGACGCAGCCCCAAATCCACAATGGCTCAAAAGTGATATGGCCCAGAAATATTTGGACAGAATAAAGGTGGATAAAGCTCCTGGACCTGATGGCATCCACCCACGGATCCTAAAAGAATTGAGCTCTGTAATTTCAAAGCAATTGTATCTAATTTTTAGGGACTCATTAATGACAGGAATAGTACCACTGGATTGGCGCAGGGCAAATGTGGTGCCTATATTTAAAAATGGGAACAAATTCTTTACCAAGTAATTATAGACCCGTTAGTTTAACTTCTATAGTTGGGAAGATACTGGAGGGATTAATAAAGGACCACATAGATGAGTTCTTTCAGGAAAAAAATATTTTGAGCAACAGACAGCATGGATTCATGAAAGACAGAAGTTGTCAGACAAACCTGATTTCTTTTTATGAGGTGGTAAGTAAAACCTTGGACAGAGGGGTGGTGGTGGACGTGATATATTTGGATTTTGCAAAAGCGTTCGATACAGTTCCGCACACACGGCTCATGTGTAAGGTAAAGTCTACAGGTTTGTAAATATCAGTTTGTAAATGGATAGAAAACTGGCTAATAGACAGAATTCAGAGAGTCGTGGTTAATGATTCTTACTCTGAATGGTCTAAGGTTATCAGTGGTGTACCTCAAGGTTCAGTGTTGGGACCCTTACTTTTTAATATCTTTATAAATGATATTGGGTCTGGGATCAAAAGTAAAATTTCCGTGTTTGCAGATGACACCAAGCTATGCAGTGGAATAACGTCCTTACACAATGTCTCCAATTTACAAGCCGACCTCAATGCTCTGTCTACTTGGGCGACTATGTGGCAGATGAGGTTTAATGTTGAGAAATGTAAAGTTATGCACTTGGGGGCTAAGAATATGCATGCCTCATACATGCTAGGGGGAGTAAAACTGGGGGAATCCATAGTGGAGAAGGATCTGGGGTTTTTGGTAGATCATAAGCTCAATAATAGCATGCAATGCCAAGCTGCAGTTTCCAAAGCGAGCAAAGTCCTTTCCTGTATTAAGAGAGGTATGTACTCCAGAGAGAGAGAGATATCATTTTGCCACTGTTCAAATCATTAGTAAGACCTCATCTGGAATATGCAGTTCAGTTTTGGGCACCAGTTCTCAAAAAAGATATCGGTGAACTGGAGAAAGTGCAGAGAAGGGCAACCAAACTGATAAGAGGCATGGAGGAACTCAGCTATGAGGAAAGATTAGAGGAATTGAATGTATTCACTCTTGATAAGAGGAGATTAAGGGGGATATGATCAACATGTACAAATATATAAGGGGTCCATATAGGGAACTCAGTGTCGAGTTATTCACTTTACAGTCAACAAAGAAGACAAGGGGGCACTCTTTACGTCTAGAGGAAAAGAGATTTCATCTCCAAATACGGAAAGGTTTCTTCACAGTAAGAGCTGTGAAAATGTGGAATAGACTTCCTGCAGAGGTGGTTCTGGCCAGCTCAGTGGATTTCTTTAAGAAAGGCCTGGATTATTTCCTGAGTGTACATAATGCAAATATACATGGAGTAAAGAGTTGAAATACCTAGGTATAAAACTGGTAAATTCCTTAAAGAAGATATATCAACTAAATTACATCCCACTATTAAACGAAATTAAAAAAGAACTTGGAAGACTTGGTAATAGTCCATTATCATGGCTGGGATGAATAAACGCATTAAAGATGTTTATCCTCCCAAAGATCTTATACAAATTCCAGATGATGTCGATTGAAATCCCTGCTGGTTATTTTTCAAAGTTGAAATCCTATTGCTTAAATTTATATGGAAGAATAAAAAACCAAGGATTTCCTATTCAATATTAAAACAGGGGAAAAAGTGAGGGGGGCTTGCAGTCCCGGATATATACAACTATTATAAGGCAATAGTGCTGTCTAGAATTGTCGAATAGGTGGGCGAGACAGGAAATGAGAAAAGGTGGATACACCTAGAATACACATATAGTAAGGCACATTTAGATAAAATAATATGGAACCCTCCAAAATTTAGGGTTTTGGATGTGAACACAAATGAGCTGACACGAATAGCATTTAAAATTTGGGATGGGGTTTATAAAAAATTAAATGGGCACTTTAATTCACCGTTTATAGCGCTGAAGGAAAATGAGTTTTTTCCCCCGGGGAAAAAGGAAATAAGAGGTAATTGGATAAAAAAAGAAAAAATACAAATAAAAGATATTATGAAAGAAGGGAAACTCATAATACTTAGGGAATTAGCACATAAGGGCTTAATGGTAATGTGTGAATGGCGGTATCTCCAGCTGGCCCACTTTATTGGAAGCTTACCTCAACCAATAAGATCTGGAGAGGAGCTGACCATGTTGGAGCGACTCTGTACAACAGACAACTCTAAAGGAATCGTATCCAGGATGTATGGACTGTTGATGTTGGTGGGAGAGCTGGAGACCCCGCCATATATCAAAAAGTGGGAAAAGGAATTAGGAACACAGAGGGATAAAGACGCAATAAGCAAAATATTAAGATTAACACATTGCTCGGCAATAGACAGTAAAACAGCCAAAATGAACTATAAGTGCCTAACTAGATGATACAACACGTCGGATAAGACTGCAAAATACCAACAGGGAAGATAGGCAGAATGTTGGAGGGGCTGTAAAACCACAGGAACAATGGCACATCTATGGTGGGGATGCCCAAAAATCAAAATCTATTGGGGAAAGATCTTGCAAAAGATAAGAGAAATAACTAAAATAAGCGTGAAGGCGGATCCTTGGATTGTACTTTTCCACGGAACAAAGAGTAACGAAAAACAATATCAAGAAACTATCATCCCACACCTCCTTAACGCAGCGAAGAAATTGATCCCTATAAAGTGGCAGGAGGTGGAAAGTCCAACGATGTGGGAGTGGGTAGTTGAAGAGGTGTATAAGATGGAAAAGTTGAGTAGTGGAGAAGATAATAAAAGAGAAGCAGTAATAAAAAAATGGAAATGTTGGAAAGATTTTAAGAAGGATTGGAGTTACGCAGAATATTTAAGACCATAATAGGGAGGAGGATAAGAGGAGACGGGAAAACGTTGACATTTACCTTGGGAAAGGAGGGGGGGATGGGTAATGGGAATGGGAATAATAAAGAGGTGTATGATGAATAAAAGATATGAATTCAATAAGGGAAAAATATTTAATTTAATTGTTATTGATATTTTCTGATATATAATGAGATGCTACAATGATGTGAAGACGAAAGGAGACAGTGATGAACAAAAAGTTGATTTACGTCCCTCTAGAGAATTCGCTGACGTGGCAAAAAAAAAAAAAAGAAAGAAAGAAAGGCCTGGATTATTTCCTAAGTGTACATAATATAACTGGGTACTAAGATTTATAGGTAAAGTTGATCCGGGGAAAATCCGATTGCCTCTCGGGGGATCAGAAAGGAATTTTTTCCCCTGCTTTAGCAAATTGGATCATGCTCTGCTGGGGTTTTTTGCTTTCCTCTGGATCAACTGTGGGTATATGGGCTGGTATGATATTTATTTTGTATGTATATATATTATGTGTATGTATATGTATATGTATATATGTGTATATAAACTTTAGAACCCCATTGAAGTCTATGGGACTTGAACGTTCGAAATTAAAAGTGCTAATTTTAACGGCTAATATGCAAGATGCTGTCCTAAAAAGGGTTTGGGGACCTGGCTCCTGCCCCAGGGGACATGGGTCAATGCCTAAAATGTTTTTAAAAATGACAGTTTTGGCGGGAGCACTGATTTTAATGACGATTAACCACTTGACCACTGGGCACTTAAACACCCTTAATAACCAGACAAATTTTCAGCTTTCGGTGCTCTCACATTTTGAATGACAATTACTCAGTCATGCAACACTGGACCTATATGAAATTTTTGTCCTTTTTTTCACACAAATGGAGCTTTCTTTTGGTGGTATTTAATCACCGCTCGGTTTTTTATTTTTTGTGCTATAAAAGAAAAAATACAGAAAATTGTGTAAAAAAATGCATTTTTCTTTGTTTCTGTTATAAAATTTAGCAGATTAGTAATTTTTTCTTCATAAATTTTGGCCAAAATTTATACTTCTACATATCTTTGGTAAAAATAAGTACAAATTGGTGGATATTATTTGGTCTTTGTGAAAGTTATAGAGTCCACAAGCTATGGTGCCAATATCTGAAAATTGATCACACCTGAAGTACTGGCGGCCTATTTCAATTCTTGAAACCCTAACATACCAGAAAAGTACAAATACCCCCCAAATGACCCCTTTTTGGAAAGAAGACATTCCAAGGTATTTAGTAAGAGGCATGATGAGTTTTTTGAAGTTGTCATTTTTTCCCACAATTCTTTGCAAAATCAAGATTATTTTTTTCACAAAATTGTCATATTATCAGTTTATTTCTCACACAGCATATGCATGCCACAAATTAAACCCCAAAACACACTCTGCTATTACTCCCGAGTACGGCGATACCACATGTGTGAGACTTTTACACAGTGTGGCCACATACAGAGGCCCAACATGCAGGGAGCGCCATCAGGCGTTCTGGAGCACCCAGGACAATTCTGACATTTCTCTCCTACATGTAAAAATCTCATTTATTTGCTAAAAAATTACATAGAATCCCAAAACATTATATATGATTTTTTAGCAAAGACCCTGGAGAATACAATGGTGGTTGTTGCAACTTTTTATCTCACACGGTATTTGCGCAGCAATTTTTCGAATGCTTTTTTTTGGAAAAAAAACTGTTTTGTGTTTAAAAAAAAAAACACAGTAAAGTTAGCCCAATTTTTGCATAATGTGAAAGATGAAGTTACACCGAGTAAATAGATACCTAACATGTCACTCTTCAAAATTGCACAGGCTCGTGGAATGGCACCAAACGTCGCTACTTAAAAATCCCCATAGGCGACGATTTAATTTTTTTTTACTGGTTATATGTTTTGAGTTACAGAGGAGGTCTAGGGCTAGAATTATTGCTTTCGCTCTAATGTTCGCATCGATACCTCACATGTGTGGTTTGAACACCATTTTCATATGTGGGCGGGACTTACGTATGCGTTCGCTTATTGTTCATTTTACTTTATTTATTTTAGTTTGACATTTTTTTCCCCAAAAATAAATTTTTTGATCACTTTTATTCCTATTACAAGGAATGTAAACATCCCTTGTAATAGGAATATGGCATGACAGGTCCTCTTTACAGCGAGATATGGGGTCAATAAGACCCCGCATCTCACCTCTAAGCTGGGAAGCCTGAAAAAAAAGAAAAAGATTCTGGATTTGATCGTATTGGCGAGTCGGTAGAAGCACCGGAGGGCGGCGGGAGGGGGGGGTGTCTATGGCTGGGTATTGCAGGGTATCACCGACTATGGCTGGGTATGGCTGGGTATCTCAGAGTATGGTTGGGTATCTCAGAGTATGGCTGGGTATCTCAGAGTATGGCGTTGCAGAGTATTGCGTTGCAGAGGATATTGGCGGGTGTTGCAGAGCATTGCAGAGTGTTGCAGGGTATTGGTGGGTGTTGCAGAGCATTGCAGAGTGTTTCAGGGTATTGGTGGGTGTTGCAGAGCATTGCAGAGTGTTGCAGGGTATTGGCGGGTGTTGCAGAGCATTGCAGAGTGTTGCAGGGTATTGGCATTGGCGGGTATTGCAGAGTGTTGCAGGGTATTGCAGAGTGTTGCAGGGTATTGCAGGGTATTGCAGAGTATTGCAGGGTATTGCAGGGTATTGCAGGGTAATGCAGAGTATTGCAGGGTATTGCAGGGTAATGCAGAGTATTGCAGGGTATTGCAGAGTAATGCAGAGTATTGCAGAGTAATGCAGAGTATTGCAGTGTAATACAGAGTATTGCAGAGTATTGCAGAGTAATGTAGAGTATTGCAGAGTAATGCAGGGTATTGCAGAGTAATGCATGGTATTGCAGAGTAATGCAGGGTATTGCAGAGTAATGCAGGGTATTGCAGAGTAATGCAGAGTAATGGCATGGTATTGCAGAGTATTGGCAGGGAATTGAGGGGTTAATTTTCGGTGAGCAGCGATGTGGGCACTGCAGATGCAGCCCACATCGCTGCTGACACCGATTTCTTCCCCCTCCGCTGTTCCGATCGGTAAAGAGAGGGGGAGGGAGGAACTGGCGTCATAACATGACGCCGGTTTGGTTACAAGTGATCACTCCGTCATTTGACGGAGTGATCACGTGGTAAACGGCCGCTATGAGCGGCCATTTACCGTGATGCCGTGATGCGTCACGGATGCTCTCGAGTGCGCGCCCCAGGGGGCGCGCGAGAGCGGAATTCTGGGAGGACGTCATATGACGGCTTCCCAGAGTTAAGAAACCGCCCTGTAGCCATCATTCGGCTAAAGGGACAGTTGTTAACCACTTCCCGACCAGCGCACGATGATGTACGTCGACAGAATGGCACGGGCAGGCATATTGGCGTACATGTACGTCCAATCTTCAATGCCGCCCTGCCATCGGGAGCGCCCCGCCGGCGGCGCGCCGCCGGCAGCGCGCCGCCGGCAGCGCGCTCCCGCGCTGGTCGGGACCCCCGTGAGTCCGGTCGCAGGACCTGCGGACTCGATCGCCGCGGGCATACCCGCGATCGTCTCACGGGACAGCTGAATGGAGGAAATGCCGTGTAAACAGCATTTCTCCATTCTGCCTAGCAACTAGTGACGCTGATCTCTGCTCCATGTGATTGGAGCAGAGATCAGTGTTCACTAAATGAAAGCCCAACCCCCCCACAGTTAGTAACACACCCCTAGGAACACTTAACCCCTACACTGCCACCCACTGGTTAACCCTTTCACTGCCAGTGTCATTTACACAGGAATCACTGCATTTATATAGCAGTGATTACTGTATAAATGACAATGGTCCCAAAAATGTGTCAAAAATGTCCGATGGGTCCCCCACAATGTCGCAGTCACAAAAAAAATCGCTGATCGCCGCCATTACTAGTAAAAAAAAATAATAAAAAATTATTAATAAAAATGCTATAAAACTATCCCTATTTTGTAAACGCTATAACTTTTGCGCAAACCAATCAATAATCGCTTATCGCTTTTTACCAAAAATATGTAGAAGAATACGTATCGGCCTAAACTGAGGGAAAAAAATGTTTTTTTATATATTTTTGGGGGATATTTATTATAACAAAAAGTAAAAAATAATGCGTTTTTTTCAAAATTGTCGCTCTATTTTTGTTTATAGCGCAAAAAATAAAAACCGCAGGGGTGATCAAATACCACCAAAAGAAAGCTCTATTTGTGGGAAAAAAAGGACGTCAATTTTGTTTGGGAGCCACGTCGCAGGACCGCGCAATTGTCAGTTAAAGCGACGCAGTGCCGAATCGCAAAAAGTGGTCTGGTCTTTGACCAGCAAAATGGGCCGGTCTGAAAGTGGTTAAGTGGTTAAAGTGAAAAAAAAAGTGAAATATTCCTTTAAATATCGTGCCGGGGGGGTGTCTGTAGTATGCCTGTGAAGTGTCACGTGTTTCCCATGTTTAGAACACATCCTTGTGGCCTCCTCAAATGGTGATAGGACAGTGCATGCATCCCTGTTCATGCCCCACTGGCGTGGTGAGAAAAAACCGAGCTCCCCTGACCCTGTCCTGGTGCCGTAGTCACACAGGTACTCATTGATGGCCCTCTGCTGCGTGTGCAGCCGCTGCAGCATGGCCAATGTTGAGTTCCACCTGGTGGGCATGTCACATATAAGGCGGTTCTTGGGCAGGTTCAACTCCTTTTGGAGCTCAGCCAGCCGAGCACAGGCATTAAATGATCGGCGGAAATGCACACAGACTTTCCTGGCCTGCTTCAGGACATCCTGTAAACCTGTACCTGCCCAAGAACCGCAGCACCACCAGGTTAAGGACGTGAGCCTTCGGCATCCTGCCTGTGGCCAATCATGGCTCTCCTCGCTGCCGGCGCTGTGATTGGCCAAGCATGCGGGGTCACAGTGCATGCTTGGCCAATCATGAGCCAGCAATGCACTGCACCATCGCAGTGCATTGTGGGCCGTGAGCGCCACACGAATTTGGCGCGAACGGCCCATAACGTTCGGAATTTGCCAAACGGGTGAACAGCCGATGTACGAGACTAACATATGTTTGACTCGAACACGAAGGAATTAATGGAATAATGATCCCCAGAGCCTGGGGGGAGATGCCTGTAGAGAACTTGAGGTCCTGAAGGCTTCTCCCTGTCGCCAAGTAGCGCAACGTGGCGATGAGCCTCTGCTCCGGAGTGATGGCTTGCTGCATGCAGGTATCCTGCCTGGTGATATAAGGGGTCAGCAAAGCCAGCAGACTGTGAAAAACGGGGTCCGTCATCCGGAGATAATTACTGAAATCATCAGGATTATTCTCGCGGATCTCACGGGGCAAAGGCATGTGCGAGAATTGGTCACGCTGGTGCAACCAATTCTTGGTCCACACCTCCCCTCGCTGTTCATGGACCGGGCTTGTGTCAAAGTAAGAACCCCAACATGAAGCCCCTGCACAGCACAAACTCTATGACGAGTACGTAGACGAAACATGGTTTCAAAACGGTCGGCTGGTCAGAACGGACAACAGAAAGCACCGATAAACAGCAATTCCTGAAAGAACGAACTGAATAGCAGAAGCAAGCAGACAATAAGAAATGCAAATCAAAGCGTACTATACCAAGATATAGTCCACAATGAGAAACAAATACTTACTGACTGCACGCACTGATTATCAGATACACAAAGACAAGCAGAAACTGAAGAGCCGCAGCGATCTGAATCACTAATCTGAAAAGCGCAAATCGTCTCTCACCAAACTTCTACTAACATGCGATAGACACGAGATCAGCAGAAGGAGCCCAAAGGGTGCCGGACGTGGTGCTGAACTTCCCTTTTCTAGTCCCACCATACGCGGCTTGCGTCACCGCGTTCTTGGCAACCGGAAATTCCGACAACTTGGTCCGACCGTGTGTATGCAACGTCACTTTCGGACCTCGTACGGAATTAATCAGTCGGAATAACTCCGACGGATTTGGTCGTCGGAATCTCCGATCGTGTGTACAAGGGCTAAGGAATGCACTAGCAGACAAGACAGCAAAGAAAGCTGCCGAAGTACAGCAAATGCATATGCAATACAGATCTCCAAGTAAATCATGAGGTATGGAAAAGCTATTGATGAAACATGGTTATCAGAAATGCAGACAACATCACCAGCTGGGGAAAATCAAAAGTGGTTATCCACAGGGTCAAAACTGGTCAATGGTACATACACATGTACAGAAGGTAAACCCAACTTATCTACATAACTATTCAGGTATGCTGTGTTATTGAGTCATGGGCAGGCCCATACCTCTAAAGGAGAGATAGTAGAGGGTGTACACAACATATGGGTTTACAAAGCTACTCTAAAGGTCTGATTTGTAACAGATACCATGTACAAGGTGCCCTAAGACTGTTAAGGGGCACCTTATTCCTTTCACACAATCTGCATGGATTTTATTGAATTGAACAAATGTGAGAATAAGTACTGTATGGTTATTGTTGACAGGTCAAAGTACTAATCAAAGAGGTGATTCCATGTCAATGGCTCCCATTTTGTAAACTAAACAATACAACAAATTGATATATGGTACAATATCTGACCTACTAGGGAGAATCACTATTTAGGTTATAACCCCTGGTCAGAACACCCCAGCCCCAGAGCCAACTCTGTTTCAACTTAGTGTTTCCTTGTTTAAAACAGATTTTACCTACAAGGAACAATTAAGTATAGAAACAGGATTTGGAGACAAATATGAATGGATAGAATGGGCCAGATACACAACCCAAGCAAAGGGGTTAAGTGATTGTATTTTTGTACAAACCCAAGACCACAACTAACCACCTTTCCTCTCCCTGAAGAGGAAATAGACTTGACTTGTATAATAAGACTGATTTCAGAAAATATTACTGGGTCAGAATGTGTAAATGAGAAAAAAAGCTACCCTAAGCCCCCGTACACACGGTCAGACAATTTGGCAACCAAATCCGTCAGATAAATTCTGACGGATTTAGTCCGGAAGTGGTCAAGAAGTGGTGTTGCATACACATGGTCGGACTAAGTTGTCGGAATTTCCGGTTGCTAAGAACACGGTGACGTAAGCCGCGTACAACGGGACTAGAAAACTGAAGTTCAGCACCATGTCCGGCACCCTTTGGGCTCCTTCTGCTGATCTCTTGTTAGTAGAAGTTTGGTGAGAGACGATTTGCGCTTTTCAGATTTGTGCTTCAGTTCGTTACTGCTCTTCAGTTTGTGCTTGTCGGTGCGTATCTGCTTATCAGTGTGTGAAGTCAGTAAGCATTTGTTTCTCATTGTGGACTATATCTTGGTATAGTATGCTTTGATTTGCATTTCTTATTGTCTGCTCATTTCTGCTTTTCAGGTCGTTCTTTCAGGCATTGCTGTTTATCGGTGCTTTCTGTTGTCCATTCTGACCAGCCGACAGTTTTAAGCCATGTTTCGTGTACATATTCGTCGTAGAGTTTGTGCTGTACAGGGGCTTGGTGTTGGGCTTTTAGCTTTGACACAAGCCCGGTCCATGAACAGGGCGAGGAGGAGTTTGTGGACCAAGAATTGGTTGCGCCAGCGTGACCAGTTCTCGCACATGCCTTTGCTCCGTGAGATCCGGGGAGAATAATCCTGATGATTTCAGGAATTAACTCCGGATGACGGACCCCGTTTTTCACCGTCTGCTGGCTTTGCTGTCCCCTTATATCACCAGGCAGGATACCTGTATGCGGCAAGCCATCACTCCGGAGCAGAGGCTCATTGCCACGTTGCGCTTTTTTTTTCCTTCATGCATATTTTCCTTCACTAACTTCCCCAGCATGCTCTTCTGGGCCCATAAACCTATAGTCTAGTCACTTAGCAATGTATTTTGTCAGCTCCATAGTATTGCTTTCCCCTAAACACCCCCTACAATGTGTGCAAATGTTATGTGTGTGCTTAAATTCATGCAGAGTGCCAGATTTTTTTTTTTTTGGTTGGGTCAAACTCATTAGGAACCCCCCTCCCCCAACTGCTAGGTCAGCTGATAGCAATCTTCTATCTGCTGACTTTGCCAAACCCAATACACACTATGCCTACCTTTTTTCTGGTCAGATTTATGGACGAATTCACCAAAGCATGTAGTGCAAGGGCCTGCCTCAATACTTTCAAATGCTACAGTTTCAAGTATTTTTTCTCCTATTATTATCTTGATAGGTAATAGCAGAATGTCAAAATGTGCTTCCATTTGTTCTTTTTTTTTGGTATTATGAGACTTCTTACCTGTCCGTTGGGCTGCCAATAGTGTAAGTAAGGAGGGGCTGGCCACACATTATTTCTGCATTCAGCTCTCAATGAAGTGGAGAGGGTTACCTGTCCAAAACACCCCCCTCATTTTTTTGCAAGGGCCCATCAGATGGGGGGATGGGGGGTGATGACTCTGATAAGGGAACCTTATACTTTAGGCTTTAAATACTAATTTCCCAAAATGTTATAATGTTATACTGATATTGTCCAAAAATGTTTGTGTCTAATCTGCTTGCAATGTTGATATGCATTTTTTTCTTGTTTCACTCCACAGTTTCCTTCAACGCCATAGAAATGGCAGACTGTGGCCTCCCACTTTGCCAGCCGTTGGGACTTTCCCAATTGTGGAGGTGCAATTGATGGGAAATAGGGATGAGCTTCGAGTTCGAGTCAAACTCATGTTCGACTCGAACATTGCCTGTTCGCCTGTTCAGCGAACAGTGAACAATTTGGGCTGTTCGCGGCAAATTGAAAAAGCCGGAACACCCTATACAAGTCTATGGGAGAAATCTAAAGTGCTAATTTTAAAGGCTAATATGCAAGTTACTGTCCTAAAAAGTGCTTGGGGATCTGGGTCCTGCCCCAGGGGACATGGATCAATGCAAAAACAAGTTTTAAAAATGGCCGTTTTTTCAGGAGCAGTGATTTTAATAATGATTAAAGTGAAACAATAAAATTGTAATATTCCTTAAAATTTCGTACCTGGGGGGTGTCTATAGTATGCCTGTGAAGGGGCGCATGTTTCCCGTGCTTAAAACTGTCCCTGCACAAAGTGTCATTTTGCAAGGAAAAAAAGTCTTTTAAAATCACTTTCCATTGTCGGCTCCCGTAATACAGAGAACACTCAATGAGTGTTCTCTGTATTAGCCGACAATTCATTCATTGATAAAAAAAAAAAAAGCGTGGGGGTTCCCCTAACTTCAATTACCAGGCCCTTCAGGTCTGGTATGGATATTAAGGGGAACCCCACATCAAATTAGAAAAAAAAATTTGACGTGGGGGTCCCCCTAAAAATCCATACCAGACCCTTTATCCGAGCACGCAACCTGGCAGGCCGCAGGAAAAGAGGGGGGACGAGAGAGCGCCCCCCCTCCTGAACCGTACCAGGCCACATGCCATCGACATTGGGAGGATGCTTTGGGGGCCTGTGACCCCTCAAAGCACCATGTCCCCATGTTGATGTGGAGAAGGGCCTCATCCCCACAACCCTGGCCGGTGGTTGTGGGGGTCTGCGGGCGGGGGGCTTATCAGAATCTGGAAGCCCCCTTTAACAAGGGGACCCCCAGATACCGGCCCCCCTGTTTGAAATGGTAAGGGGGTACAAAAGTACCCCTACCATTTCACAAAGAAAGTGTAAAAATGGTTAAATAAGACAAACACACTTTTGAAAAATTCCTTTATTAAAAATAAAAAAAATTAAAAAAAGATTCCAGCGGTTGTAATCCACTCTTGCCATCCAGCGATGGATGATCATCTCTCCGTGGTCCAGCGATGGCTGATCTGATCCAGCGATGGGTGATCTCTCAGTCCAGCGCTGTCAATACATGCCTCCCTCTTCTGTCTCCACTGCGGAGACACTGCGGGGATCCAAGCACTGTCACCTGACCCCACCCCCTCTGACGCTGATGAGGGAAGCTTCCCTCACCAGCGTCGGGGGGGGGTCAGGTGAAGGGTGGCCCCGCCCTCCTAATATAAGAAACGTCAGCGCTGGGATCCCCGCAGTGTCTCCGCAGTGGAGACAGAAGACGGATGTATGGACAGCGCTGGACTGAAAATCACCCGTCGCTGGATCAGATCAGCCATCGCTGGACCCCAGAGAAATGATCATCCGTCGCTGGATAGCAAGAGTGGATTACCACCGCTGGAATCTTTTTTTAATTTTTTTTATTTTTAATAAAGGACTTTTTCAAAAGTGTGTTTGTCTTATTTAACCATTTTTACACTTTCTTTGTGAAATGGTAAGGGTACTTTTATACCCCCTTACCATACTACAGTACATAGGGTTGAGTGAAGTACAGTCTGCCATTCCATAAGGACTGGTATAGGTCCACAATACATAGGGTTGAGGTGCACTACTGCTGACCGCTGCCCTATACTGCAGCAGTCCTTCATCGGTATAGGGACTGACGTACAGTCTGCTAATCACTCACACACAACCTACTTGTTCCACAAAGCTCCTTATAAGGACTGGTAATAACCTGGTGTAGGGTGCTATAGTACATAGGGTTGAGTGAGGTACAGTCTGCCATTCTATAAGGACTGGTATAGGTCCACAATACATAGGGTTGAGGTGCACTACTGCTGACCGCTGCCCTATACTGCAGCAGTCCTTCATCTGTATAGGGACTGAGAGTTTTGTCACAGGGTCATTTAAAAAATGACAGGCAGAGGAAGAGGCAGGCCCATCCGCAGGGGTGGTAGGGGTAGGGCAGGAGCAACAGGCTTGAGCCAAAGTGGGAAGTTGCAGAAGGTGCATTAAATTACTTTAAAGGACGCACCAGACTTGGTTGAGTGGCTCGCTCAGCCTTACTCTTCTGCACACTCCTCATCCTCTCGATCTGCACCCTCTTCTTCACTTTCTGCTATGTGCACCCCCAAAGACACCACCACCAACAACACCACCACCACATACCTTCCGCTTGAGTCACAGGAATTATTTTCCGACATTTCTGATGCGCAGCCACTCTTGGTATTGGATCAGGAAGAGGAGGTAGCAACAACCGCTACTCAGCAGTCTGACGACAGTACCCAGATCAGCCCAAGGAGGAGGTTGGTCCCCGGTGTTGCTGCCTACTCTGAGATCTCTAATTATAGCGGTGGGGAAGGTGACGTCAATAATGACATGTCTAGTGATGTCAACATGGGTGCCCACAAGAGAGGAAGAGGAGGGGAGTTCAGAGGGAGATATGGACCAGCAGATAGGGAGGAGAAGCAGGAATAACTTACATTGCACAGGAGGGACAAAGCAGACTGCAAATGTATCAGGAGCGAGTTATCGACCATGTACGGTCACATCTGGCGCTCCCAGGACACCGGCACATGGCTCCGCAGTGTGGGCTTTTTTTAACGTGTCCGCTGCTGACAATAGCGTTGCCATCTGCAATCTTTGCAGTCAACGCATTAGCCGCGGTAAGCCCAACACTCACCTAGGGACGACCGCCTTAAGAAGGCACATGAGCAGCCATCACCTAGCCGAGTGAGAGCAACGGAACACACAAAGCCACACTGCAGGCTCTCACCATCCAGCCTCGTCTTCTACTTCTCCTTCTCCTCTCTCCTCACAATTGTCCTCCACCCCACCTTCCATCACACCAAGCTCACGTTTTTCTGCAAAAAGGCAGGCTTCCGTGGGCCTAATGTTCGAGCGTAAAAAAATGATGACGCCGGATAACCCTCTTGCCCAACGGTTGACGGCTGGCTTGTCAGAACTCATAGCCCACCAACTACTGCCATATAAACTGGTGGACTCGGAGGCCTTTCGCAAATTTGTGGCCATTGGAATACCACAATGGAAGGTCCCAGGAAGGAAGTATTTCTCAGAGAAGGGCATCCCAGAGCTATATGGCCATGATCAGCGGCAAGTGAATGTATCTCTGGCACACAGTGTCGGTGCCAAGATACATCTGACCACAGACACGTGGTCTAGGAAACACGGGCAGGGAAGGTATATCACTTTTACTGCCCACTGGGTGAACCTTCTGACGGCCGTCAAGCATGTAACCCGTGGCACCCGTGTAGATTTGGTTTTACCACCACGGATTGCATGCAGGCCTGACTCTTCTTCTCTTCCTCCTCCTACTCCATCCTCCTCCCTCTCCTCCTCGGCTGACTCCTCCTTTTCCGCTGCTAGCGTCTCTTCCGCTGCGCCGCCCAAGCTCCCCAGAACCTATTCGACATGCCAGGTGAGACGTTGCCATGCCGTGCTGCATCTGTTGTGCCTGGAAGTCAAGAGCCACACTGGCCTGGCACTCCTTTCAGCTTTGCATTCACAGGCAGATCAGTGGCTAACACCGCTCAATTTTACAGTTGGTAAAGTGGTGTGTAACAACGGTGCCAATCTGCTTAGCGCATTGAAACAGGGCAAAATCACGCACGTGCCATGCATGGCACACGTCTTAAACTTGGTCGTGCAGCAATTCCTTGTCAAATACCCTGGGGTCCAGGACATCTTGCGGCAGGCAAGGAAAATCTCGGCCCATTTTAGAAGATCTTACACGGCCATGGCTCGCCTTGCTGACATTCAGCGGCGACACAATCTGTCGGTCAGACGTCTTATTTGCGATTGCCCGACGCGATGGAACTCAACCTTCTATATGCTTGATAGGCTGCTCCAGCAGAAACGTGCAGTTAACGTCTACCTGTATGAACTCTGCGGCAGAACCGGTTCTGGCGAGCTGGGGTTTTTTTCAACGCGCCAGTGGCTGCTCATGCACGACGCATGCAGACTTCTGCGGCCATTTGAGGAGATCACCAAACTGGTCAGTCGCAGCCATGGCGCCATCAGTGACATGGTACCTTATGCCTTCTTTATGGAGCGTGCATTGCGTCGTGTCATTGATCAAGCTGTGGAGGAGCAGGAGCGGGAAGATGAGGAAGTCGCAATGCTGGATGAATTCCCAGGGGGTCTACTCTATCTGAGACAAGTCAACAACAGGAGTCTGAAGAGGAGTCAGAGGAGGATGGTGCCGGGGCGGATGAGGAGGAGCAAGAAGAGCATGCTTTAAACCTTTCTGGGATCCCTGTTGTGCGTGGATGGGGAGAGGAGAATGAAGAGGACGACATTATCCTGGATGATGAGCAGGAGCCAGGCCACCACACCGCTTCCAGTTTAGTGCAAATGGGGGCCTTCATGCTCCAGTGTTTTAATAGGGACCCCCGTATAAAAATCATAAGGATCAAGGACCAGTACTGGGTGGTAACGTACTTAGACCCCCGGTAAAAACACAAAATGGCGGAAATGTTACCGCCGTCACAGAGGGCTGGCAGAATGGAGCACTTCCAGGCCTTGCTTCGAGAAATGCTGCATTCTGCTTTTGCGTGCGCTGGCAGAGGAGAAATTCTTACTCCCAGAGAAGGAGTTGCGGGTACCAATCCAAGAGCGCCTGCAAGAAGAGGCCGGTTTGAAGATGTGTTGGTGACTTCGGATATGAGGTCATTCTTTCAGCCGACCCATCGACAGGTGTCATCCGGATCCAGCATCAGGGAACGCCTAGACCGTCAGGTGTCCGACTACATCCGGTTAACGGCCGATGTGGATGCTCTGAGGAGTGATGAACCCCTGGACTACTCGGGGGGCAGGCTTGACCTCTGGCCAGAGCTTGCCCAATTTGCAATCGAACTGTTGGCTTGCCCCTCATCCAGTGTCCTGTCCGAAAGGACGTTCAGCGCAGCAGGGGGGATCGTGACCGATAAGCGTACTCGCCTAGCTCACGACAGTGTTAACTACCTCACATTTCTAAAAATGAATGAGGCATGGATCTCGGAGGAATTCAACACATGTGACCAGTAGACCATGTATATGTCTATAAACAATTTTTTTAATCGAGCACAGAGACTTTCTTTCTTCATTTGGCTCACTTCCTTATCCAAAAAAAGCACACAGTACTATATGCCCGTACCCTCCTCTTTGAAGAAGTTGAGCGGTGTCATATTTCTACTGGGGCTGCTTATTATGAGGGGCTCCCACCATCCCTGTGCTGTGTTGACATCCTCCTGGGGCTGTACCTCTGCTGTGCATATTATGAGGGGCTCCCACCATCCCTGTGCTATGCTGACTTCCTCCTGGGGCTGCTTACGGTGCAGGTGTTAGTGCTGTATATCACGGTGCTGATGTCAGTACTCTCTATCTCGGTGCTGCTGTCAGTGCTGTATATCACGGTGCTGGTGTTAGTGCTTTATGTCACGCTGCTGATGTCAGTGCTCTCTATCACGGTGCTGTTGTCAGATGACTCTATCACGGTGCAGGTGTCATTGCTGTATGTCACGCTGCTGATGTCAGTGCTCTCTGTCACGGTACTGCTGTCAGTGCTGTATATCACGGTGCTGGTGTGAGTGCTTTATGTCACGCTGCTGATGTCAGTGCTCTCTGTCACGGTGCTGCTGTCAGTGCTGTATATCACGGTGCTGGTGTGAGTGCTTTATGTCACTCTGCTGATGTCAGTGCTCTCTATCACAGTGCTGCTGTCAGTGCTGTATATCACGGTGCTGGTGTCATTGCTGTATGTCACGCTGCTGATGTCAGTGCTCTCTATCACGGTGCTGGTGTCAGATGACTCTATCACGGTGCAGGTGTCATTGCTGTATGTCACGCTGCTGGTGATCATCTCCTGCACCCTCTTTGCCTACCCTGACCTTCCCTCTCCTCCATTGCCTTCATGCGCCCCACAGTTCTGAATTGTCACAACAATTTCCCATATAAAAAAAGAATGCTTGTAGTTATCGATCCCAGATTCACCTCATACATGTGTTATGTCATTGGCCATGTGGTGGGACTATGTTTGCACAGCTATTAATTATTTTGTGGCTGCAAATTTGACCTGTAGATTTGCGAAGTTCGCCTCCCAAGTCAATGGGGCCCGCCGTGAACGTTCCGGTTCGCGAACTATCGGCCGCGTTCGCGGTCCGCGTTCGCGAAACGTCCCGTCGGAAGTTCGTCCATCACTAATTATGAGTAGAAAAGGAGGGAGATGTTAGAGAAATTAAGTATTATACCTTTAAATGTCAGCTATGAATATGCATAGACATATAGCTTTATCTTCATTAAGTTTAAAATGCTTAGAAATATGTTTTATATAACACTATTATACCTCAATATGCTGAATAATCATATAACTTTGAAAATGCTTACAATAGCAGAAATGGAGAAACATAGCTTACAACAATGAAATGTTTAGAATCTCGTGTATAGAACATCAAGTGGCAGGGTGTTGCCTGTATCAAAAATAGAACAAGTTCCTCCACAAGCGGGGTTTTTAGGCAGCAAAAACACTAATAGTATGACAGAGTATCGTAAAAAAGTATTTTAATATATTAATTACCATGAAGAAACAACAACATGGCACAAAGGTAAAAACATGAGCTCCACCTGAACAATTGAAAAGCTCCAAACAAAAAAATAATATAACATAAGAGCTATACACAAAGTACAATAATAATGATGGATGTGCAAAAACAGACACAACTATTACTAACACTGTACAATATAACAACAGTGGAGATATAGTCCTAACGTGTTTCAACCCACTCAAGGGGTCTTCTTCAGAGAAAAGGTTATAAAACAAAAATGAAATAAATAAATATATCAAAATATTAATTGTTTATATTGGGAATACCTGATATTTTAGTATAATTTACCCACAGTCACAAAAGACCCCACAACAACGTCCAAGGAACTGCAGGCCTCACTTGCCTCAGTTAAGGTCAGCGTTCATGCCTCCACCATCAGGAAAAGACTGGGCAAAAATGGCCTGCATGGCAGAGTTCCAAGGAGAAAACCACTGCTGAGCAAAAAGAACATCAAAGCTCGTCTCAATTTCTCCACAACACATCTTGATGATCCCCAAGACTTTTGGGACAACATTCTGTGGACCGATGAGACAAAAGTGGAACTCTTTGGAAGGTGTGTGTCCAAGTATATCTGGAGTAGAAGGAACACTGCATTTCACAAAAAGAACATTATACCAACAGTAAAATATGGTGGTGGTAGTGTGATGGTCTGGGGCTGTTTTGCTGCTTCAGGACCTGGAAGACTTGCCGTGATAAAAGGAACTATGAATTCTGCTGTCTACCAAGAGATCCTGAAGGAGAATGTCCGACCATCTGTTCGTGTACTCAAGCTGAAACGAACTTGGGTTCTGCAGCAGGACAATGATCCTAAACACACCAGCAAGTCCACCACCGAATGGCTGAAGAAAAACAAAATGAAGACTTTGGAGTGGCCTAGCCAAAGTCCTGACCTGAATCCTATTGAGATGTTGTGGTATGACCTTAAAAAGGCCGTTCATTCTCGAAAACCCTCTAATGTAACTGAATTAGGACAATTCTGCAAAGATGAGTGGGCCAAAATTCCTCCAGGACGCTGTAAAAGCCTCATTGCACATTATCGCAAACGCTTGGTTGCAGTTGTTGCTGCTAAGGGTGGCCCAACCAGTTATTAGGTTTAGGGGGCAATCACTTTTTCACACAGGGCCATGATGGTTTGGATTTTTTTCACCTTTAATAATAAACACCTTCATTTACAAATTGCATTTTGTGTTTACTTGTGTTGTCCTTGACTATTGTTTAAATTGGTTTGATGTTCCAAAACACTTAAGTGTGACAAACATGCAAAGGAACAGGAAATGAGGAAGGGGGCAAACACTTATTCACACCACTGTATATATATATATATATATATATATATATATATATATATGGAATTCTATCACAGGTGCGACCTGCCATACTGTCGGGACTACCAATGTCCGCACCCACTCCCCATGTTTATGGGGGATGAGATATGCGTGTGACCTCTCGCAAGCCATGACGTTCGACCCCTATTCTCTTTCCTTTTGGCACTTGGTGACACTTTTGGATCTGGTGACATTCTTGATAGGCGAAAGGAAATTGAGGCATTCATCCGGAGGGGATACTCCACTGAAAGTACTTCATTTTATCTAGCTGGACGTGCACTATTGGGTAAATTATACTAAAATATCAGGTATTCCCAATATAAACAATTAATATTTTGATATATTTATTTCATTTTTGTTTTATAACAGACCTTTTCTCTGAAGAAGACCCCTTGAGTGGGTTGAAACGCGTTAGGCCTATATCTCCACTGTTGTTATATTGTACAGTGTTAGTAATAGGTGTGTCTGTTTTTGCACATCCATCATTATTATTGTACTTTGTGTATAGCTCTTATATTATATTATTTTTTTGTTTGGAGCTTTTCAATTGTTCAGGTGGAGCTCATGTTTTTACCTTTGTGCCATGTTGCTGTTTCTTCATGGTAATTAATATATTAAAATACTTTTTTACGATACTCTGTCATACTATTAGTGTTTTTGCTGCCTAAAAACCCCGCTTGTGGGGGAACTTGTTCCATTTTTGATATCTATTTGGGGTGAGCAGCACCCTCCAAGCCCCTTTGGGGCAGTGTATTCTTTCTTAGTGTGGGGTGTTGCCTGTTTTGCCTCCTTCCTGCTTCACGTTGAAATAAAGGTTGAAATTATAAAGGAAATTACAAGCAGGAAGGGGGAAGGTTTAAGGCTGATAAAAAGGAGCATGTAATCCTATGACAGGCAGAAATGGATTCTTGAAGCCTGAACGTACATGTAACCATTTCTCTTGCATATGCAATAAATGTCTTAACTTGAATCGAGAGACGGTCTGAGAATACAGATTATTCTCCAACACAATACTATACCAGTATATGGGTGCGTGTATGGGTGTTAGCAGTAGGGATGAGCCGAAACCCCCCCCCCGGTTCAGTTCGCACCAGAACCTACAAACGGACCGAAAGTTTGCATGAACATTGGAACCCTATTAATTACAATGGACGCAAACATTCAAAATCGAAAGTGCTAATTATAACGGCCAATATGCATGTTATTGTCCTAAAAAGGGTTTGGGGACCCGGGTCCTGCCCCAGGGGACATGTATCAATGCAAAAAGAAGTTTTAAAAACTGACGTTTTTTCTGGAGCAGTCATTTTAATGAGGCATAAAGTGAAAAAAAAGTGAAATATTCCTTTAAATATCATACCTGGGGGGTGTCTAAAGTATGCCTGTGAAGTGGCATGTGTTTCCCATGTTTAGAACAGTCCCTGCACAAAATGACATTTGTAAAGGAAAAAAAAAGCCATTTAAAACTGCTTGTGGCTTTAATGTAATGTCTTGTCCTGGCAATATGGATGAAAATATTTGAGAAAAATGGCATGGCTACCCCATCACCCCCCTACCCCAGCCCATTACCAGTCCCTTTGGGTCTTGTATGGATATTAAGGGGAACCCCGCACCCAAAAAACACAATATTTTGTACTTTTTGCTATAATAAATATTTAAAAAAAAGTCTTCATCAGTTTGGGCCGATATATATTCTTCTACATATTTTTGGTAAAAAAATGCAATAAGCATATATTGATTGGATGGTGCAAAAGTTATAGCATCTACAAAATAGGGAAAAGATTTATGTCATTTTTATTAGTATTTTTTTTACTAGTATTGGTGGCGATCTCCAATTTTTATCAGGACTTCGACATTGTGGTGGACAGATTGGACACTTTTGACACTATTTTAAGACCATTGACCATTGACATTTATACAGCGATCAGAGCTAAGAATAGCCACTGATTACTGTATAAATGTCACTGGCAGGGAAGGGGTTAACACTAGGGGGTGATCAAGGAGTTAACTCTGTTCCCTAGGTGTGTTCTAACTTTAGGGGGGATGGGACTGACTGGGGAAGGAGACTGATCAGTGTTCCTACTTAGTATGAATGCACAATGCACAATTTGTCTCCTCTCTCCTGAGGGAACCGGGATTTACACATACACATCCCCATTCTCGTTCTGTCATAAACGATTGTGGGTGTAGACATCGCATGTGCGCCTGCTATGTTTTAAGGGAGCGACGTATAGCTACAGCAAATTTCTTAGCCATGCCAACCTGCCACAGTATAACTGTGACGGAGAAAATCTTCCGGTCTGTAAGTGGTTAAATTTCTCCTTACTGACGAATCTTGAAATCCACCAGCATATTGCTGAGATCTTAAATTGTTTCTCAAATAACTCTTCAGAAGATTTAGTTCCAGTAAAGATATGGGAAGCACACAAATGCACACTGAGAGGCATATTTATAAAGTTGGGTGAAAGTTCTTTTAGTATTAAGAGTAGGGATGAGCCGAACACTGCCCGGTTCGGTTCGCACCAGAACATTCGAACGGACCGAAAATTTATACGAACTTTAGAAACCCATTAAAGTCTATGGGACTCGAACGTTCAAAATCAAAAGTGCTCATTTTAAAGGCTAATATGCAAGATATTGTCCTAAAAAGGGTTTGGGGACCCGGCTCCATAGATAAATGCAACATTTTTTTTTAAAAGACGTTTTTTCAGGATCACTGATTTTAACCACTTCAATACAGGACATTTTTACACCCTTCCTTCCCAGACCAAATTTTAGCTTTCAGTGCGCTCACACTTTGAATGCCAATTACTCAGTCATGCAACACTGTACCCAAACAAAATTTTTATCATTTTTTTCATACAAATAGAGCCTTCTTTTGGTTGTATTTAATCACCAGTGGGTTTTTTATTTTTTGTGTCATAAGTGAAAAAAGAGCGAAATTTTTTAAAAAAAAACCTTTATTTTAGTTTCTATGATAAAATTGTGCAAATAAGTCATTTTTGTTCATAAATTTGGGCCAAAATTTATACGGCTACATCTCTTTGGTAAAAATAACTCAAATTAGTGGATATTATTTAGTCTCTGTGAAGGTTATAGAGTCGACAAGCTATGGTGCAAATCATTGAAAATTGATCACTAATCCGGAAAGTACAAATACCCTCCAAATGACCCCTTTTTGAAGAGTAGACAGTCCAAGGTATTGAGCAAGAGGCATGGGGAGTTTTTTGAAGTTGTACTTTTTTCCCACAATTCTTGGGAAAATTAAGAATTGTTTTTATTTTTATTTTTTTCACACACAGCATATGCATACTTCAAATTACACCCCAAAATACATTCTACTACTCCTCCTGAGTATGGCGATACCACATGTGTGTAACTTTTACACAGCCTGGCCACACAGAGAGGTCCAACATGCAAGGAGCACCGTCAGGGGTTCTAGGAGCATACATTACACCTCTTATTTCCTAACCACCTATTACATTTGTGAAGGCCCTGGAGCACCAGGACAGTGGTATTACCCACAAAATTACCCCATTTTGGAAAGTAGACACCCCAATGTCTATTCTATGATGCATAAGGAGTCTTTTGAATGGTTCATTTTTTTCTAAAAGTCTTCAGAAAATGTAGAAAGAAAATTAAAACTTATTTTTTTTTACACAAAGTGGTCAGTTTATAAGATATTTCTAGCTCAAAGCATGTACATAGCAAAAATGACAGCCCAAAAAAATTCTGCTACTCCTCCTGAGTATGGCAATACCCCATGTGTGTGACTTTTACACAGCCTGGCCACATAGAGAGGCCCAGAATGCAGGGAGCACCATCAGGTGTTCTAGGAGCATAGATTACACCTCTAATTTCCTAACGACCTATTACATTTTGAAGGCCCTGGAGCACCAGGACAATGGAATTACCCACAAAATGACCCCATTTTGGAAAGCAAACACCCCAATGTCTATTCTATGAGGCATAATGAGTCTTTTGAATGGTTAATTTTTTGACACAAGTCTTCAGAACACGTGGAAAGGAATTTTTTTTTTTTTTTTTTTTTTACACAAAGTTGTCAATTTATAAGATATTTCTAACACATAGCATGTATATAGCAAAAAATTACACCCCAAAACACATTCTGCTACTCGTCCTGAGTATGGCAATACCACATGTGTGAGAATTTTACACAGCCAGTCCACAAACAGAGGCACAACATTGAAGTAGTACCTTCAGGCGTTCTAGGAGCATAAATTACACATCTCATTTCATTCCTACCTATCACACTTTTGAAGATCCTGGAGCACCAGGACAGTGGAATTACCCACAAAATTACCCCATTTTGGAAATCAAACACCCCAACATATATTCTATGAGGCATGGGCTGCAGGTAGGTACTCGGGTACTCTGATGGGCTGGTGACAGGTACTTGGGTACTCTGATGGGCTGGTGACAGGTACTTGGGTACTCTGATTGGCTGGAGATAGATACTCGGGTACTCTGATGGCCTGGTGACAGGTACTCAGGTGCTCTGATGACCGGGTGACAGGTACTCGGGCACGCCGATGGCCTGGTGACAGGTACTCGGGCACGCCAATGGTCTGGTGACAGGTACTTGGGTACTCTGATCGCCTGGTGACAGGTACTCGGGTAATATGATGGTCTACAGAAGGTATTTGAGTACTCTGATGTGCTGGTGACTGGTACTCAGGTACTTGTGTACTCAGATGAACTGTGATGGGTACTCGGGTACTCAGATGGACTGTGACAGGTACTCGGATACTTAGATAAACTGTGACTGGTACTCGGGTACTCAATTGGCCTGTGACAGGTACCTGGGTACTTAGATGAACTGTGACAGGTATTCGCGTACTCAGATGAACTGTGACTGGTACTCGGGTACTCAGATGAACTGTGACAGGTACCTGGGTACTCAGATGGACTGTGACAGGTACTTGGGTACTTGGATGAACTGTGAAAAGTACTTGGGTACTTGGATGGACTGTGACAGGTACCCAGGTACTCAGATGGACTGTGACAGGAACTCAGGTACTTGGGTACTCAGATAAACAGTGACAGATACTCAGGTAATCAGATGGGCTGTGACAGGTACTCGGGTACTCAGATGGACTATGACAGGTACTCAGGTACTTTGATGGGTGGTAAAAGGTACTCAGATGGACTGCAACAGGTACTCAGGTACTTTAATGGGTGGTGACAGGTACTCGGATGGGTTGTGACAGGTACTCAGGTACTCAGATGGATTGTGACAGGTACTCAGGTACTTTGATGGGTGGTGACAGGTACTCGGATGGGGTGCGACAGGTACTCGGGTACTCTGATGGGTGGTGACAGGTACTCAGGTGGGCTAGGACAGGTACTTTGATGGGTGGTGACAGGTACTCCGATGGACTGTGACAGGTACTCAGGTACTCAGATGGATTGTGACAGGTACTCAGGTACTTTGATGGGCTGCAACAGGTACTTGGGTACTTTGATGGGTGGTGACAGGTACTCGGATGGGCTGCGACAGGTACTCGGGTACTCTGATGGGTAGTGACAGGTACTTTGATGGGTGATGACAGGTACTCTTTATTCTGGGGCAATCAGTGTGTTTTGGTGTGTACTGTAAGCAGTAACTGTGACAGACCTAGCTGGGACTCAGGTTCTTGGAGGGGACTGAATGCGAGCCTCTTGTCTTGTGATTATGGGCCCTCACATTTGGGGGAACGGTGCACTTTGTGAGCTGTATACCTGGGGACCCCTGAGGTGGTGTTACTTGGATTGAGGTGGTGTTACTTGGATTCAGGTCCGTGCCCCCCCCCCCCCCCCTAAGACACATAGACTCTGGATATGTAAATGCCATGTTAGCAATAGACTGAATCACACTATTGGGACACAAACTCTTAGATGCTAATATCATCACCTCCAGCCACCTGTGTGTCTTGTATAATGTAAATGAGTCTAGTCTGGCTTGACACAGATTCTAAAGAGTATTTCACCTATTGTTGTTTTGTTGTTTGTGCTAATTAACCAGCAATTGAATGAAGGAGTCCAGTGTTGATTAGATAATTAGCTCATGCTAATTAGGTTAGGTTTTAGTCACCCCGCTGTATATATTTTGTGTCAGATCTCAAATAAAGGTCATTCCTGATGTCCTCAAAGACTGGTGTTGTCTAGTTCTTGGGGGTTACTATAGCCAGATCCATTGAACTTGTGTTCCAGGACTTGGGAAGCGGTATATAGACGGAAACACTCAAATGGACTGTGGGGGACGTTCCGTCACAGTAACGATATATTACCGCAATCTCCTTCTCACACACGATAGGTGTGTGATGAGGAGAACCCGGTAACATCTCATTATAGCAGTTTGTTTACATTCTGTGACTGGCTGTGATTGGACACAGCCGATCACGTGGTAAAGAGCCAATCTCATTGGCTCTTTACTGTGATCTGGGTTGGGCTGTGTCGGGGTGACAAGCCGCATGCCCAATCGCCACTCGAGCGCTGTGCACATGGGCAATGCATGTGACCAGCTGTGATTGGACACAGCCGGTCACATGGTAAAGAGCCATTTGTTATTGGCTCTTTACCCGGATCAGGGATGGGTGGTGTCCGAGGGACACACCTCATCCACAATCGACGCTCTGAGGGCCCCCAGGGGCCCACAGAAGTGGCATCATACCAAAGACGTCATGTGATGTCCGCCCAAGATGGGAGATCCCATCTGTGGATGTCATATGACTATGGCCCAGTATTGAAGTGGTTAATGACAATTAAAGTGAGAAAAAAAAGTGAAATATTCCTTTAAATATCTTGCCTGGGGGGTGTCTATAGTATGCCTGTGAAGTGGCACATGTTTCCTGTGTTTAGAACAGTCCCTGCACAAAATAACATTTGATGGGAGTTTACTTCCTCTTTAATCGTGACACGATTGAGACCCCTATAATCTATACAAGGTCTCAGTTCACCGCTCTTCTTTTTCACAAAGAAGAAACCAGCACCAGCAGGAGACGAGGACTTGCGGATGAAAGCTCGAGAAAGTGCGTCAGCAACATACTCCTCCATGGTCTTATCCTCCAAGACCGACTAAGGGTAAACCCGGACACGAGGAGGTATGGCACCAGGTTGAAGGTCAATTGCGCAATCATAAGCCCGGTGTGGAGGCAAACTACCAGCTTGACCTTTATCAAAGACATCGCCAAAATTACGGTACTCCTCCGGCAAGGAGGGGAGTGAAGCAGTGCACAAGACCTTGGATACCTTCAGGAAGCATGTCTCACTGCATTGAGGTGACCAGGATTGAACCTCAGCACGGAGCCAATCAAAAGAGGGGTTGTGCCTCTTTAACCAAGGATAACCAATAACCAGCGGAAATCTGGGTGAGGAAATAACTTGGAATTGGATTATCTTATGGTGAAGAGCCCTTACGGCCATGGACAACGGAACCGTCTCATGAGTCACATGGGCAGGCTGTAAATGTCTCCGATCAAGAGCCTCAATGGCAAGTGGAGTGTCACGCAACTGCAGCGGAATTGAGTGCTGCGAAACAAATGCAGCATCAATGAACAGGCCTGCAGCCCCAGAGTCAATTAGAGCCTGTATCTCAATGGATGACTCAGCCCAAGAAAGGGTGACCAAAACCAGGGGCTTATCCTTCTGAATAACTGGGGACGAAAACAACACCACCTAAGGTCTGTCCATGACAGGACCTCAAGGTTCGGGCGTTCCCTGGACGGGTAGGACAAGACTTCAAAAAGTGACCTGCCTGGCCACAATAAAGGCACAATCTCTCCCTCCTCCTAAAGGCTCTCTCATCCGCAGAGAGACGCATGAAGCCCAGGTGCATGGGTTCATCTTCACTGACCAACTCAGTACCAGGAGGCATGGGAGGTGAGGGAGGCATGGGTGAGACTACAAAGCTCGGAGGCAAACGTACAGGAGGCTTCCGCAAGCGCTCCTTAAGAGAAAGTCTTTCTCTGAGTCTGGAGTCAACGAGGATGGCAAATGAGATCAAGCTCTCCAGCTCAGTGGGTATATCTCGGGCTGCTATCTCATCCTTGATGGAATCCGAGAGACCATGAGAAAAAGCAACCACGAGGGCCTCATTGTTCCAAGCAACCTCTGCTGCCAGAGTACGGAATTCAATGGCGTAGTCGGCAACAGTTCTCGTACTCTGTTTGATGGACATGAGGCACTTGGCAGCAGAAGCGGAGCGTGCGGGAACGTCAAAAACCCTTTTAAAGGAGGCCACAAACTGAGGGTAACTCAAGACAACAGGTTTTTGCGTCTTCCATAGAGGGTTAACCCAGGCCAAGGCTCTCTCAGAAAGCAAAGATATCACGAAACCTACGAAGCCTCTAACCTATGTTTTTTCCCTAGGTTCTGTACTTTTTTTTGCTGAGCTCTGTAGTTCCTCTCTCCTCTCTCTCTGGGCGCCGAACGTTTAGACTCTTCAGCGCATGCATGCCAGTACCTCGCCGCTCTATCTGTTTGCCAGTTTCCAAGATGGCACCGGATGTCCCGGGACACTTCTGCGCATGGGCGGGATGACTTCGGCGCTGCGGACGGCGGTGGCGGTGAATTTAAAAAACAGCAGTTTTTATTGTGTACTATGGCTGCTGCTGCATTTCTAATAAAAACGTTTTGAGAATTTTTTCGATCGTTTTCCGATCAGTCTCTTCATTTCTTGGGTGTTTTTTTTTTACTTGCAACTCTGCATATCTCCCTACCTGCCTTTTTGCACACTGACTTCCGTTCGTTGTAGGAATCACTCCTCATGGAGGCCGCTGCCCCAGCAGACCATCGCCAGCCTAATAGGCAAGAGGGGTCGACTTGGTAAGTACGAAGAGGAAAAAGAGAGCCTGTCACTAACGCTGTCTAAATTGCACAGCCCTATCAGGTCATCCAGATCATCGCACTCAAGACGCTCAAGAAGAAGTCGCTCAAGTCACAGACAAAACCGAGACCATGGCAGAAGCCATTCAAGGCGCAGAGAGAGTGGAGGTCACAGGAGGAGTCGATCAAGATCCTACTCTCGACATGGCCACTCCTACCACAGGAGATCCCCTAGGTGCAGGCATTCTTCTCGCGCTTGGAGTCTCCGTCCATCTGGAAATTCATGCTGGATTTGTGGCGCAATAGCACTTCCAGATAAGCTGGCCTGTCGTTCATGCTTCAATGAAGCAACCAAAGACAGAGAATTAGAACCTAGCGATCCAGCTAATGAATCGCCCCTCCAAATCGCAGGGCCAGAAACTAGCAGTCCTTTGCAAGGTACCACATCATATATATATAGCTTCTTGCAACCAGTCATCAAAAAGACTAAAACGTATCTCCAAGATACAAAGCACATCTTGCAGATCTTGGGAGAATTCTCTAATGAAGGACCGTTTATCCTTGCAACAGCGGACATAGCCTCACTTTATACTATAATTCCCCACCATGAGGCTTGTGAAGCTATTAAATGGGGCTTGAGAAAACATTCAGACCTTATTTGTTCACAAAGAAAATTTTTAGTCAAGTGTTTAGATTTCTGTTTAAAGAATAATTATTTTTGGTTTAATCGGAAGTTCTACCATCAAACGACAGGCGTCGCAATGGGTGCAAAGTTTGCACCCAGCGTCGCTGGTTTGTTTATGGCAAAATGGGAGGAAAACACAGTCTTCTCTGATACACCTACAGAATTGGTGATGTATAAACGATATATTGATAATATCATACTACTTTGGAAAGGAAGCAGTACTAGCCTTAGTGAATTCCAACGCAAACTGAATCTCAATGACATGAGTATAACACTGACATGGAATACAGATGAAAAAGAGGTGATTTTCTTGGACCTAGCGATTATACAAGAAGATGGGAAGCTGCAGACAAAAACCCACTTCAAAAGTGTCGCTAAGAACAGCCATAAGTGGTTATTCAATATTTCCAAAGGACAGTTCATGAGACTGCGGAGAAATTGCAGCAAACAGGAAGTCTTTTTGGAACAGGCCAAATCCATGGGTCAGAGATTTTGTGAGAAAGGCTATGATAATGATATAATCACAGAAAAAATATCAGAAGTAGAAAAGATGAATCGCCAAGATCTCCTTAAAGAAAAAAGAACGCAAGAGAATAAAAATAAAAATACGAAATCAAATGATGGGGCAATAATCTTGGACTATAGTAGCCAATATAAAACTGTAGAAAAAATAATTAAGAAACACTGGCATATCTTGTTGAACGATAAAGATCTACATAATGTTCTACCATCCATACCGAAATTTATTTATAGACGTGCTCCGACATTAAGGGATAGGATAGTAAAAAATATCCCAGATCCACCCACAAAGAACTTTACGTTCTTCACAGGGAAAGGCTTTTATCCGTGTAAAAGGTGCTTTGCATGCACGAGAGAAAGCAAACCCAACAAAGTATTTCAATTTTCATCTACAAGTACAGGTAATACACATGAAATCAGAGATTTCATTTGTTGTAATACAGAGGATGCTGTATATGTCTTAGAGTGTAGTTGCGGCCTTCAGTATGTAGGTCGCACAAAGAGGCCTTTGAGGATCAGGCTCAAGGAACATATACAAAACATCCAAAAGGGATTTGACAAACATAGCGTTTCCAAGCACTTCGCTATACATCACAAAAAGTATCCCAGGGACCTGAAGTTTTGGGGTATTGTCCCATACGCTAAACATTGGAGAGGGGGGCATAAAGTTAGGACTTTGAGCCAGATTGAATCAAAATGGATATTTTCCCTTGACACCTTTGCCCCTAGAGGACTGAATGTGGAATTTGACTTGAATTGTTTCATCAGTAACTTTTAGTACCCCCTCAACATCCCCTCTCCCCCTATTATATATCTCTCTCTCTTCTATACACTATAACCATCTTTTTATATATCTTTTTTATATATTTTTTTATACTTTTATATACATTATTAGATCCTTTATATATATATATATATATATATATATATATATATATATATATATATATATATATATATATATATACATATATTTTATATATATTATTGTATTTTAGATATATATCACATGATCTGTAATGTATACGTCACTTCCGCGATCCTTCTTTATTGTTGTTCTTACAATTTTTAGCAAAATTTATATTTAATACAATATTTTTATCTTCCATCGTTTTTTACATTTGAAATTTGTTTAATTTTAAATTATGGTGGTCCACATGATCACTTGTGTATATATATATATATATATATATATATATTATTCTATATATATATATATATATATATATATATATATATATATATATATATATATATATATATATATATATATATACAATTTTTATATATATATATTTTTTTGTACCTGCTCACTTTTAATTCGTTTTGTAGGACTATATATATATATTTTTTGGTATAATTAATAACTATTATAAAGATTATGACATCTACATCTAATAAACAACGAAACCAACAAAATGACAATGAGACGAAGATTTTTTGTCTAATATGTGAATAGACATTTACTTCCAAAACAATGGCTGCTCTCACCATTGTAGAGACATATATATAGTCTCCTAGAAAATGGCTGCCAGCGCTCTCTGTATCATAAGTAGGGATGAGCTTCCTGTTCGAGTCGAACATACGCTCGACTCGAACATCGCCTGTTCACCCGTTCGGCGAATTCCGAACATTATGGGCCGTTCGTGCCAAATTCGTGTGGCGCTAACGGCCCACAATGCACTGCATCATCGCAGTGCATTGCTGGCTCATGATTGGCCAAGCATGCACTGTGACCCCGCATGCTTGGCCAATCACAGCGCCAGCAGCGAGGAGAGCCATGATTGGCCACAGGCAGGATGCCTGTGGCCAATCATAGCTCAGGCTGTGTAGTACACGCCCCACACTATATAAGGCCGCTGGCGCGGCGGCCTTGTGTAGTGTGTTGGCGTCTGAAGCAGTTAGTGGGTGTTCTGTGTAATTCAACACAGTATACACCGATCGTTATCGGCCGATTTTCGATCTTGCTGTTGTGTAGTGTTTGTTGTCTGCGTGCCCTGACCGCAGTATACACCGCTATATTCACCTCACCTATATAGCTAGTGATCTATCTTTTATAATTGAGCTTGCAGTCAGTAGTGTTAGGAGCTTGTGCGTGCTGTCTGTGTGCTCTGTACCCAGTACACACCGCTATATCCACCTACATAGCTCTTCTCTATTTGAGCCCACTTGCCATCTGCAGGAGTTATTGGAAGTTGTGTGTGCCTCCAGCACAGCACAGTATACATCTGCATATACCCCTTTATCTCTGGTGTTCTATAATAAAGGCATCTGCAGGAGTTAGTGGGTGTTTTGTGCCTCCAGCACAATATACACCTGTATCTACCCTTTATTGCTGTTCTCTAATAGAGCCATCTGCAGGCCTTAGTGGGTGTTGTGTGACTCCATTACAGTATACCCCTTTATCTCTGGTGTTCTATACTAAAGGCATCTGCAGGAGTTAGTGGGTGTTGTGTGCCTCCAGCACAATATACACTACCCAACTGCTGTTTTACCCAACTCCCTACAGGCCATTACCATGTCTGGAAGGCCAGCAAGGAGAGGCAGACAGGCGCGAGCCGATAAAAGAGGGCAAGCAGGCTCTGTGTCTAGAGACAACAGTGCTGGTCGTGGACACGGTGCATTGTCATCAGCACGTGGCCATGGGACACGCTTGTCCTTCTTTTCAGCAGCTGGACATGTTGAACCACAACATGCCAACGACTTGGTAGAGTGGATGACCAAGCCCTCTTCATCCTCCTCACCCTCTCTCACCCAGTCTCAGGGTACTAGCAAAGCAGCTGCCAACGCATTGTCTTCCCTCCTCTCAATGTCATCATCAGTGACTCCTTCCCTAGACCCATCACGTCCTCCTGAGGAGTCTCCAGAACTCTTTGAGCACAGTGTTGGGTACATGCTCCAGGAGGATGCCCAGTGTTTTGTAGGCTCTGATGATGACACTCAGCTAGAGGAAGGCAGTAGCGTGAATGCAGAGAGAGGGGATGCTCAAGAAGGACAGCAATCTGGCAGTCATGTTCCACAAGCTGCAGCATATTGCCAGGTTTGCTACAGCGATGAAGAGGGAGGGGATGATGAGGGCACTGACTCCACGTGGGTGCCTGGTAGGAGAGAGGAGGAGGAGGCACATGTCCAACGAGGCAGGATGCCCTCCAGGGGCCAGCTTAGGGGCAGCACACCGACTGAATCACACCGCAGAGCTCCGCCTGTGCAGGGCTCTGCCTCTGTGCGTTATTCTAAAAATTCTTTGGTGTGGGCCTTTTTTGAGACGAGTGCATCAGATCGCACCGCTGCGCTTTGCAACATATGTCTCAAGCGTATCTCGCGTGGCCAAAACATCAGCCGCTTGGGCACCACATGCTTGACCAGACATATGTTGACCTGCCATGCAGCTCGTTGGCAAGCGTACCTCAAAGACCCACACCAAAGAACAAAGCGGACCTCTCCTTGCTCCTCATCAGCTGGCATCTCCAACCCCACTAGACCTTCATGCCTCTCTGAAACCTGCTCTGAGAGGAATGAAGGTGTAGAATTAGGTGTGTCACAGCCAAGTGTTTCCGGGCACTCTGCTAGCAGTACACCCACGTCCGATTATAGCAGGCAAATGTCCCTGCCCCAGCTGCTGGACCGGCGAAAGAAGTTCACTCCCAGCCATCCACATGCTCAGCGGTTGAATGCTAGCTTGGCTAAATTGCTAGCACTTCAACTGCTGCCTTTTCAGTTGGTAGACTCGGCCCCCTTCCGTGAGTTTGTACAATGTGCGGTTCCTCAGTGGCAGGCCCCCAAATGCCACTTTTTCTCACGGAAGGCAATTCCGGCTCTCTACCGGCATGTGGAAGGCAATGTCCTTGCCACACTGGACAGGGCGGTCAGCGGTAAGGTGCATATTACTGCTGACTCATAGTCCAGCAGGCATGGGCAGGGACATTACCTGTCTTTCACGGTCCATTGGGTCACTCTTCTGGCAGCTAGGAAGGATGCAGGACAAGGTGCAGTAGTGTTGGAGGTTGTTCCGCCGCCACGCCTCCAAAATGCTACTATTGATTGTGACACACCTCTCTCCTCCACCCCCTCCTCTTCTTCTTCCTCCATGGCCTCTTCCAGTGCTCTGTCCTCAGAACCAGCGGTGCTCCGTAGGCGTTCCAGGGGCTACGCAAGTACGCAGGCAAAACGATGCCATGCCGTGCTTGCGCTGGTTTGTTTGGGGGACAGGAGCCACACTGGGGCGGATGTTTTGTCAGCTCTGCAGGGGCAGGCCGAGAGGTGGTTGACGCCATGCCAGCTTAAGCCAGGAATGGTGGTTTGCGACAATGGCACCAACCTTCTCTCCGCCCTCCGACAGGGACAACTGACCCATGTGCTCTGTGTAGCTCACGTCCTTAACCTGGTGGTGCAGCGGTTCTTGGGCAGGTACCCCAGCTTACAGGATGTCCTGAAGCAGGCCAGGAAAGTCTGTGTGCATTTCCGCCGATCATTTAATGCCTGTGCTCGGCTGGCTGAGCTCCAAAAGGAGTTGAACCTGCCCAAGAACCGCCTTATATGTGACATGCCCACTAGGTGGAACTCAACATTGGCCATGCTGCAGCGGCTGCACACGCAGCAGAGGGCCATCAATGAGTACCTGTGCGACTACGGCACCAGGACAGGGTCAGGGGAGCTCGGTTTTTTCTCACCATGCCAGTAGGGCATGATCAGGGATGCATGCACTGTCCTGTCACCATTTAAGGAGGCCACAAGGATGGTGAGCAGTGACAGTGCATGCATCAGTGACACTGTACCTCTTGTCCACCTCTTGCAGCATACGCTGCATAGAATAATGGACAGGGCACTTGAGGCAGAACAGAGGCAGGAAGAGGAGGACTTCCTTGCCTCTCAAGGCCCCCATTTATCCAGACAGTGTTCCTGCTGTGCCACCCATCACACAGGAAGAGGATGAGGAGGAGGAAGAGGAGGAGGAGGATGATTGTGTCAGCATGGAGGTGGAGGCTGGCACTCAGCATCAGCAGCAGAAGTCTTGTAGGGATGATTTACAGTCCCAAGAAACACGTGGACTTGTACGTAGCTGGGAGGAGGTAGCTGCGGATCATGTTGTCCTTAGTGACCCAGAGGACTCCGGACCGAATGCCTCAGCTAACCTACGCTGCATGGCCTCCCTGATCCTGCAAAGCCTGCGGAAGGATCCTCGTATTCTTCGGATCAAGGAGAGGGACCATTACTGGCTGGCCACTCTCCTTGATCCACGGTACAAGGGTAAGGTTGCTGACCTTATCTTGCCATCGCAGAGGGAGCAGAGGATGAGACATCTCTGGGAGGCCTTGCAGAAAGGTCTGTGCAACGCGTTCCCAGAGACTGGGAGGTTACAAACTCCTGGTCCTGGACAACGTGTTGCTGAGGCATCAGTCAGAAGGAGCGGTGGAGAAGGTGGCCGTCTGACTGATGCTTTCAGACAATTTTTTAGTCCGCAGCCCCAAGGTATGATTGGTTCCAGCAACCATCGCCAGCGTCTGATTTACATGGTGCAGGAATACCTAGGGGCAAGGTCAGACTTGGACACCTTTCCCACCGAAAATCCTCTGACTTACTGGGTCTTGAGGATGGATCACTGGCCAGAGCTTGCACAGTATGCAATTGAGCTACTGGCCTGTCCTGCATCCAGCGCTCTTTCGGAACGCACCTTCAGTGCTGCTGGTGGCTTTGTTACCGATCACAGGGTGCGCGTGTCCACCGAATCAGTTGATTGACTGACCTTCATCAAGATGAATCAGTCTTGGATCGCCCACAGCTACCAAGCACCTGAAGCTGATGTAACCGAATAATTTTTTTTGAAATATCACATCCCTTCAAGACTGCCTATGCTGATGCTGAGTGACTATCCTGTTATGTTGATTGTCTATCCTCTTCCTCCTCCGCTGATATGTTGGAAGAACATTTCTGGTTCTGGGTGATGCCATCAGTCCAATTTTTCTGCCTCTGTTTAACAGGGGCGTTTAATTACAATTTGTGATGCAATGCTTTGCAGCAGGGCTAATTCCTGCAATAAAACTAGAGTATATGGGAGAGGTTGCAGTGTGGTGGCACCAGCACCAGTGCCTAAGGCCCAATTTTTCTGCCCCTGTTTAACAGGGGCGTTTAATTACAATTTTTGATGCAATGCTTTGCAGCAGGGCTAATTCCTGCAATAAAACTAGAGTATATGGGAGAGGATGCAGTGTCGTGGCACCAGCACCAGTGCCTAAGGCCCAATTTTTCTGCCCCTGTTTAACAGGGACATGTAATTACAATTCTTGATATAATATTTCAAAGGAGGGCCCGTTCCTGTGCCCACCCAGAGTAACTGTGAGGACTTATAGTGTTGTGGCACCAGAACCACAACCACCAAAGGTCAATTTTTCTACCACTGTTCAACAATGGCATGTAATTACAATTCTTGATATAATCGTTCACAGCAGGGCGCTCCAGCGCCCACCAAGAGTCACTTTGAGGGCTTACAATGTTGTGGCAAAACCAACACCTTGTTCCGCCATTTCTGCAGAGCATATAGGGCAGGCCCCTACTTTCAAACATCCAACTTACAAACATCTCCTACTTGCAAACGGAAGGAGACAACAGCAAGTGAGATGAAAAAAGATGTACGACAAAACAAATTATACAGGGGTGATAACCCTTCCCTATATTTTCCAAAAAGCTTAAAAATAGTTTTTTTGACTGGAGCTACACTTTAAAAATGTACCAGTTGAAAATTACAAACAGATTCAACTTAACACAACAAACCTACACAGTCCCTGTCTTGTTTGCACCGCCTGTATACTGCTGTTCTGAGTATATAGGGCCTGGGGGCCACACGCATTTTCTTTTTTTTTAATATGGGTACGGGGTTTCCCTTAATATGCGTACAAGACCCAAAGGGGCTGGTAATGGGCAGGGAGGGCTACCCATGCCATTTTTCTCAATGATTTTCAACCATATTGCAGGAACCAGATATAACATTAAAACCGCAAGCAGTTTTAAATGATGTTATTTACGTTTAATGTCATTTTGTGCAGGGACTGTTCTAAACACGGGAAACACATGGCACTTCACAGGCATACTACAGACACCTCCCAGGCACCATATTTAAAGGAATATTTCACTTTTTTTTTTTCACTTTAATCGTCATTAAAATCAGTGTTCCCGCCAAAATGGGCATTTTTAAAAAACATTTTAGGCATTGACCCATGTCCCCTGGGGCAGGAGCCAGGTCCCAAAACCCTTTTTTAGGACAGTATCTTGCATATTAGCCGTTAAAATTAGCACTTTTAATTTCGATCGTTTGAGTCCCATAGACTTCAATGGGGTTCTAAAGTTCGAACGAATTTGGGGTCCGTTCGAAAGTTCTGGTGCGAACCGAACCGGGGGGTGTTCGGCTCATCCCTAATCATAAGTCATAAGGATTAGTCCTAGTCATTGCTTGGGCTTGTATAGCAAGCGGTGTGTTTGCTATTTAGATGAAAATTTCTTTATTATTAATCTCCACCATTATGGGCTTTGAGTCCTCGTTCCATGTCCATTTGACCGTTCGCTCTTCCTGTAATGTGTCCCGAGCGTGACGCGATATGCAAATGAAGGGGGGGTATACCCGCCCAGTCCTCTCAAAAAGCCACTATGGAAACATCCCAGTTGAAGTCACTGTGTGACGTAACGCGTAGGAAACCGGAAGTGACGCCTACACCCGAGCGACACGCTCGTCGGTCTGTTTTGCTGTGCGCTCTGTCCCTCTTTACCCTTGTGAGTAGTTTACTATTTGCTTAATAAAATTGATATTATTTTAATGTACTACACTATGGTGGACTCTATCTATTCCTTGAGTGCATATGCTGATAGTATCCACGGAGGTATTTGATGGTTGACGGTGACGCTAGAGAAGTGTGAAGTTCCCCCCCTATCCATCTCCCGAATTCAAGTGTTCTTTTTAAAAGGCTATTTTTGGGGGGGCGTGGCCGGCGCATGACTGGAATGGCCGCCTGAGAACTGAGCTCTCCACATACATAGCGGCATTGAGCGACTTCCAGCTAACCTCAGCCCATACCGAACGCACGGTGACCGTCCTAATCTCCCGCTCCATCACGGGAGAATGTCGCTGAAACGAAAAGACTCCAGACCGCCCCGCAAACTGACGGCTTTTATGTACCAGCCGTCGGCGCGGCGAGGCCAAGATGGCGCCGCTCCGTCAGGAAGCCTCACATACGCAGCAGCCGTATCCTCCTCGCATGGAAACACTGCATCCAGAGACTCACCTAATAATGTGGTAAGCGCTTCGCAGGGTGGCGATCCACTCCGTTCCCCCCCTGGGACTCCTACTACCCAAAGCCCAGTCAAAAGCAAAATGAGGCTGGATGCCTCAGGGATAGATGGCGATGGCTGTAATTTAAGAGAGCTCCCCTCTCATACACCTGCACTAGGCCCACAGCCAGATGCCATTGCCTCTTTCCCCACCATGGGACAAACTGTTATTGATACCACCCTAAAAGAGATGCTTATTTCACTCCGTAGTTCTCTACAATCCGATATGCTCTCATTCATGCAAGGATTTGATAACAAATTGGGCCTAATAGATACCAGGGTCACTCACTTGGAATCTAACATGGATACCATGACTGCCACCATTAATGATTTAATTGATTCGCATGAGGCACAGGCACAGGAAACTAAATGGCTGACCGACAAATTAGCAAATTTAGAGGACAGAGCCAGGCGTAATAATTTCAAGATCAGAGGAATGCCCGAGTCCATTCAAAATACTGATCTGCCTGCCTTTGCTAAAGGCCTGCTTAAAGCACTACTGCCTGAAGCAAAAAATATGGAATTGCTTATTGATCGGATACATAGACTGCCAAAACCTGCGTTTCTGCCGGACTCTGTACCCAGAGATGTTATTCTCAGGGTACACTTTTTTCACATTAAAGAACAGTTTATGCAAAAAGTAAGAGCGCTACCAGCACTCCCTGATCCATATGCTCAATTACAGATCTTTGCTGATTTATCCCAGCATACCCTGAGTAAACGCAGGCAACTTAACAACATCACTAAAACCCTGCGCAACAACCAAATCCAGTATCAGTGGATTGCACCTGCCAAACTCTCCATCACTCACGCAGGCACCAAACATGTCGTAACCTCAGTACAGCAGGGTTTACGGATGCTGAAAATCTGGAATGTTATTCCTTCCAACAATGATATGGTGCCTATGGATCAAAGTAACACGGGAACCATGTCGCCACACCCCTTACCTCAGAGGGACTATGGTCACATTCCATCTACCTGAATGGCTGAGGTCCGTCTATATGGCTATGTTCTGTGGTTGTGATCCCTGCTCACGCTCGGTTTCACTAGACTTTTACCCCCATCCAGGGCTCCTAGACACTGTTGTGTTGTGTCTCTGCCCTGAGCACTGTTAGTGCTGGTTTCTATTTTTTGTTGTATAATTTTTTTTTTTTTTTTTTTTGTTCTACCGTTCATCTAATTGACATATACTCCTGGCCTGGAAGCAATCTTCCCTCATCAATCAACCCTTGGGCCCAAAACCCCCCATCAGCACAGCTTCCTCTTGTGACCAGTGCTCTATCCCCCTCCCCCCCTCCTCCCCTTTTTTTTGTTTTTGTTTCTCTTCTCTTTTTACAGGTACTCCGAAGCTGCGCTAAACTTCTCTATCAGACCCTGCTGTCTTCACCTCTTATTGACCCAGCACACATCCTTTTGAAGACCTCTCTTCACACTACATCACCTTCCTCGCATCTCATCCAACCGTACGGAAACCTGTTGGCATCCGACCTGCTAAGTAATTATAAGGTACCCCCATTCATCTTTGTTACACCTCAATACGCACTATGACTATCAAAATTGTCACGATTAATACCAAAGGATTAAATCATCCTGCGAAAAGGTCCTCTCTCTGGGCCTTGGCTAAACAATCTAAATGCGATATAATCTGCGCTCAAGAAACACACTTTTTATCCAGTAATCCTCCTTCTTGCACCAATAGAAACTTTAGTACTGTATACACCGCTAATGCACCTCAAAAAAAGAAGGGTGTTCTAATCGCTATTAGCAACTCGCTAACCTTTCAACAAGATCAATGCCTTTCTGATCCTGGAGGCCGCTTCTTAATCTTGAACTGCCATATTAATGACGCACCCTACACCATCGTCAACGTCTATGTCCCAAACACTCACCAAATTCGATTTCTTCGGAAACTGAATAGAAAAGTTCATTCAATGCAACAAGGTGCAACTATATGGTGTGGCGACTTTAATTGTACCCCCGATCCAGAAATGGACTCTACATCTCTCTCCAAAAGAGGACGACCAGAATTGAATTCTCTACTCCATGAACTGGGCCTCTATGATGTCTGGAGATGCACACATGCAGACGAAAAGGATTTCACTTTCTTTTCCCCCTGCCACAATACTTATTCTCGCATTGACCTTTTTCTTACAGACCAATGGACCCTGCAAAAAATATCTACTTCTACTATTTATATGACTTCTTGGTCCGATCATTCCCCTGTAAGCATCACTATAGAAGACACTAACAGAAATGCTCCGACTTACCTTTGGAGGTTAAATACCTCGATCCTGCAATCTCCACTGTACAACCAAACTCTAACAGACAATCTAAACTCTTTTTTTGAATGTAACGAGAACTCAGTTGATGATCCGGCTGTTTTATGGTCCGCGCATAAGGCTTTTATGCGCGGAATCTTTATACAATTAGGTGCTCAGGATAGGAGACAGAGGAGGCAGCGAATGAACAAAATATTGGCAGAAATACAATCCACTGATCTACTTAATAAACAAAATCCTACACCAGCATTGAAATCACGACTCATTGCTCTCAGACTGGACCTTAGGGCCCTACTCCTAGAAACTCAGGACAAATTCCAAAAGCGACTTAAAATGAAATTCTACGCTGAGAATAATAAACCCGGTAAATTTCTATCTCATAGGATCAAAGGTTATTCCGCTAAAACCCGACCGCCCTACATCTATCATCCCCACACTAATTCTAAATTGACTAATCCGCAAGATATTGCCAATGCCTTCAGTGCATACTACAGCTCACTCTACAACCTAAAAGATGATCCGACTCAACCCAAACCCTCGACAGCGCAAATTAAAGCATTTTTAGACTCCATTGATCTGCCAAGTTTAAACTAGATGGCCTTAATGCACCTTTCACAGAGACAGAAATCAAGAAGGCTATCCAATCATTACCTCCCAACAATGCCCCAGGTCCTGATGGTTTTGTAGGAGAATACTATAAAAAATATGACTATCTTCTCACCAAATACATCACCCCATTGTTTAATTCCGCTGCCTCCTCTGCCTCTTTCCCCCAGGAAATGTTAAAAGCATTAATCGTCACAATACCGAAGCCAGGGAAAGAACCCACTTTAACCCAAAATTACAGACCTATCTCCTTGCTCAACCCACGATGTGAAACTGTATGCCAAAGTAATAGCTAATCGGCTTAATGACTTAATGCCATTATTGATACACCCTGACCAATCTGGTTTTATCAAAGGGCGCCAAACGTCTGATGCGACCCGTCGTATGATAAATATCATCCATCACACAGCGACCCATCGGATGCCTTCTCTGCTTCTCTCCTTGGATGCGGAGAAGGCATTCGATAGGGTTCACTGGCAGTATCTCCAGCAAACATTGGAAAAATTTGGATTCCAGGGTCATATCCTAATGGAAATCTTGGCCCTATACTCCTCTCCATCAGCGCAAGTGTATTGCTCCTCCATGTTATCTACTGATTTTAAAATATCAAATGGCACTCGCCAAGGTTGCCCCCTTTCCCCCTTAATTTTTGACCTAATAATAGAACCTCTTGCTGCTAAAGTTAGATCCCATACTAACATCTCAGGTATTCCCTTTGGCGATTGTGAGCACAAGATTAGTCTCTTTGCCGACGATGTGATCTTTTCATTAACCAATCCTACCTCTTCCCTGGCTTCGGTACAAACTTTATTGGATGAATTTAGTTACATGTCTTACTATAGGGTTAATGCGTCCAAGTCTTACATACTACCCTTAGCGATATCCCCTGAACAACGACAACATTTGAGCGTCCAGTACCCTTATGCGTGGTCCACAAACTCTATCACGTATCTGGGCATTAATCTGACGAGCTCCACCAAAGATTTGTACAAAGCAAACTTCCCTCCATTCCTTGCCACACTTTCATCTGACTTACCGAATATCTCCAAACTCACACTGTCCACCTCTGGCAGACTTGCGGCATTCAAAATGCTCAAGCTCCCTCAGTTACTATACTTGTTCAGGGCGTTACCCATCCCTATACCTACTTCCTTCTTCAGGCAGACTCAGTCGATAATTCATAACTTTATATGGCTAGGAAAAAAATCTAGAATATCACATCGCACACTTATGAAACACAGAAAGTTAGGTGGTTTAGGATACACCGTAGTTAAAGACTATTATTTTGCAGCTATCCTGGCCCAACTCAAAGCCTGGTTCACTCCAGATTCTAGCATCCACTGGTGTGCCATGGAAGCCTTTCAGGTGCCAGGAAATAATCTACGTAACTGGCTTATCTCTAGACCTGATACTAAATCATCCATCAATTCCTTATCTCCAACCATAAAAGCGTCACTAGCAGCATTCTCATATTTCACTACGCATTTTCCTGCTACAGCTCCCACATGTACAATTCCACTCCCCATTGAAACTCTTAATCTTCTGACCCAAGACATTCAACTCTCCCCTTGGAAACACAAAGGTATTTCCTATATCGCTGATCTCTATGATAGTGACTTCCTATACTCCTTTACTTCCCTGCAAAATAAATACTCGCTCCCACCCAAAGAATACTATACTTATATCAGAATATCACATTGTCTAGTTCAATCCCCTTCCCTCCGTCGCAATATCCCGAAAGTGGCATGGACATATTTCTCTAATGCCTCATCGTCCATCAAGGGGATATCCCTTTTTTATGCATTATTAGATGGCAAAGATACTTTTGAGAAATTACCCCCTTTACTAAAGTGGGAAACTGAACTGGGTTCCTCATTTTCCTCACAACAATGGCAAACTGCCTTACGGGCCATATTTCTGGCTACGAAATCGGCAAATCTCTGGGACCTCACATACAAGATAAACCTTAGATGGTATATCACTCCATTGCAGATTCATAGATATAGTCCAACGACTGACCCTGCCTGTTGGAGATTATGTGGCCTCCCTGGCAACCTATATCACACTTTTTGGTCTTGCCCAAAAATAACCCAGTTCTGGACAGACATATTTGTAATCATATCATCTCTCACTCACATTGTCTCCCCGCCTAACCCAGCACTGGCACTCCTAAATATTGGAATTGACACCTATCCTCACCATATCCAATATATTGTCACACATTTGTGCCTAGCAGCACGGTTGACCATTACACGTAACTGGAAATCCCCTGACCCTCCCTCACGTTCTGAAGTTATACGAACAACACATTTACATGGCGTATACGAACGTATGTATGCCTCTTCGGAAGGTCTATTGTCTAAATCCATCATCCGCTGGACTCCCTGGTTAGACTGGTACAAATCTTTCATGTCCGGGCCTCCTTGAACATTCATCTCATCTAATATGAGAAGAATTTCTCACATGCCTACATGTACCTATTCCACCTTTCATTCCCCCCCCCCTTTTTTTTTCTCTTTCTTCTCACCTATCCTCACCCCTTCCCCCCTTCCTATATATTTTATCTACATAATAGTTAGCGGATCGCTATTAGTCCATTTATTATGGACTTCTCTTCTCCATTATTTTCCTCTAGGTTTACGGTTAGGCCGCGTACACACGCGCGGACTGTTCGCCCAACTTTGTCCGTCCAACAGTTTCGGCAAACAGTCCGCTCAAACTTAGCATGGACGGACATGGCCACACACGACGGACGAACAGTTTGCTGAAACCGTGCGCGATGACGTTTCGGCACGCACGACGGATCGAAAATTTCGACGTCCAATACACTGCAATGCAACCTTCCGACGTGGAAATCCTTTCTGAGCATGCGCGAGACTTAGTTGGCCGAACAAGCCTACACACGAGCGAACAGTCCGCTGAAACCTTGTTTCAGCGGACAGTTTTTCGGAATTTCCGTAAGACCTTGTTCGTCCAACTGTCCGCTGAAACTGTCCGCTGAAGCCCCACACACGAGCGGACTGTCCGCCCAAACACTGTTCAGCGGACAAGGTTGGGCGAACAGTCCGCCCGTGTGTACGCGGCCTTACTGTTTCATGTTAGATAACATTACGGTACTTTGCATTCCTCTTAGTTTATTTTGAATATATTGTCAATGCAACAGGGTTTGACTTCTTTACTACCCTTACCATGGGAGTACTCCCTTGCTCCTGTGTACAGTGTGTTCCCAATTGGGGTACAAGGTGCAAGGTGACGTCCTCCTTTTTCTTTCTCTGTTTTACTAGATGGATTATATATTTTAGAAGCATTATACTATGTCTCACTTATTATATCTAACAATACGGCACATTGTTAACATACACTGTAATGGTACAGATATTTTGCGAATGTAACCTTCTTTTTGTGTACTCTCACGCACTTCTGTTAAATAAAAATTATTGAAAGTAAAAGGCTATTTTTGCTGTATACTTTACAGCAGTAAGGTAATTACCTAGTGTGACCAGCACTAACAGGTGAAAACCACCCGAACGGAGAGAGTTGGCTTGGCACTGTGAACACACAACTGCACTTTTTATTTGGTTGTGATATTTCACCTTAATATTCACGATTGGACTGTGTATGGGTCACTCTGTTTAAACCCATTTGTGTGTTTTTTTGGATTTTTTACATATTTTTTTCGTTGTATGCACTTTATTACTCTATGTTTTATCACAGCACCACTGTCGTAGATATTTGAATTACTTGCATATTATTTTGAAGTTTTTTTAATATTTTTGATATGCTATGCACAGATGCACTTTGTTCTTTTTTCCTGATATTATTATTTTGATTTATTAAGCACGTTTGCACTTTGTTATTATTCACACTATCATATCTTTGATACTTTTAAGATATAGATTGAGTATTTAGTAGCTGCTGAGTTTTATTTTAAGACGCGCAACACCCCTTTTATTCTAAGGTACCACATCTGCTGCTCCTTCCTCATCAAAGATGTTGGATCCTCTGTCGGATAACGATGACATAGACACATCTACCAGCTTCGACTTCACACTGATCGAACCCTTCATTAAATCAGTGAAGGAAGCGATCGATTGCGTGGAAGAACAACAAACTCCTCAAAAAGTGATGAAATATTTTCCAAATCTCAAAAAAGATCCTGAGACCTTCCCATTTATTGATGAGCTTGAGGATCTGATTAAAGAGGAATGGCAAAAGCCGGAAAAGAAGATCAGCCTAACTAACAGGTTAGCAAAGCTAGCGTCACTCTATTGGTGACCCCGCCAGTGGTGGATTCTTCTCTGATGCGTCTTGCCAGACATGTGACACTTCCAATTGAAGATGCAGTTACATTTAAAGATGTGCTGGATAGGAAAATCCATGTAGACCAGCTGTCCAGTAGACCAGCTGTGGCTCTAGCAGCTGTCGATAGGGCTATTTCCAACTGGTCCACCAATGCAGAGAAGCTGGTATCAGAAGGAGTGGAGCAAGAGAATGTAATCTCAGCCCTCCAGGAACTGTCTTTCGCAGGTGTTTGTGTCGCAGAAGCCTCTGTAGACATAATTAAATCTAAAAGATTTTGATGGTTCAGCCTCACACAACACCTAACAAAGATGGCACCTCATCCCTGAAAATTTGAAACATAAATCAAAGGACAGGAAGGGAAATTAGGGATTTTCGCGGTGCAAGTTAACAAAGTACAATTAATTAAAGTACAAAATTTGTAGTACAAAAATTTATTACGTTTGAAGTTAAAATCAGTAGCAATATATGCTTAAAAGATACAGAATAATGCAATACAGTGGTTGTTCTCGTCAAGCACACATAGTCCCGACATGTTTCGTATTGGATTGCTTCTTCAGGGGATGTGTGAATATTTGAACAAAATCTAAACCAAAAATACAAAAATAGTAATAGAATATATCACAAAATTCATAAGTGCACTTATGAATTTTGTGATATATTCTATTACTATTTTTGTATTTTTGGTTTAGATTTTGTTCAAACATTCACACATCCCCTGAAGAAGCAATCCAATGCGAAACATGTCGGGACTATGTGTGCTTGACGAGAACAACCACTGTATTGCATTATTCTGTATCTTTTAAGCATATATTGCTACTGATTTTAACTTCAAACTTAATAAATTTTATACTTAAATCTACATCAAGGCAATGCTGAGCTCAGTAATGGCCAAAAGGGCACACTGGCTGAAACCCTGGTCAGCAGACCCATCCTCGAAGCCAAATTGGTGTAAGATTCCCTTTGACGGAGTAAATCTCTTCGGAGAAAAACTAGACTCGGCCATTTCAAAAGTTACAGGTGGACAATCGTGTCTTTTCCTTTCAGATAGAAGGTCTAAACAGCGAAGACCGCCAGCCTCGAGATGAAACCTCCCAGACAAAATATAGGGAGGCAAGATCCTACAGACCTGGCAGAGAGTATAGGAGGAACTGGAAGAACCCTCAATCATCCTTCCTCAAGCTCCAGAAAGTAAGACCCCTACAACAGGGGATCAAAAGTCTTTTTGAAGGTGCGCCCACCCAACCAGCTGTAGTAGGAGCCAGGCTCAGGTTGTTCAAGCAGATATGGGCGGAGGCAATAAAGGATCCATGGGCAGTGGCGACTGTCCAATTCGGCCACAAATGGAGGTTCCGAAAGCACCCAAGGGACCATTTCCGGGTAACAAAATTACTGGCATCTCAACTAAGAGGTTGCTACTGAATGAATATGTTCAGGGCCTCATCCAGAAACGAGCCATAAGGGAAGTTCCACTACCACAGAGAGGGAAAGGATTCTATTCAAAGGGACCCTTTGAAAAAGTCACGTGTTATGTGACGCAACACATCAGGGAGAAGCCAGGTGTCTATCGTCACTTCCGGTTGCGGCCGAGACTGGAAGTATTGGTTGATGTACCCGTGATTTTCGTAATTTTAATGTAAGTGTGGATATTTTTAATAAAATCGTTTTTAACTAAATACTGCACATTGGAGCCCCCCTCTTCTTTCTTCTCCTGTATGGGCTATCTCATGAGATGATGTTTACTATTCTGGCAGTTTGAAGCATATGGACTGAAGGAGATGTGAGACTGCAGCTGATTGTATACATAGCGTCTTATGGTCCTTTGTGACCTATCCTAGAGGTGAGAGGCTGGGGGAACCAAGGGGTGCACTTGGAGCACTGAAGTCTAATCATTGGTGGAGTGACTTGATTTGATTTTCGTTTTGCACTGCATGGATATTCGAACTTTGGGACTCAATTGCACATTATTTCATTATTCCTTAGATGAATTTTTGCACTTTGCACTTTATTGTAATATTGCACTATTAGCTATTATTAACCTCATCCTATGGTTATGTTATTTATTTGACCTTATCTTTGCACTATTGCATATTTGCACATTGATTCTGTGGAGATTTATTGTATTTATATTAATTTGTTGCACATGAATTTTTTATTTATTAATAGCTGATTTTGACTGCTATATAATTTTTTTCTTTTTTTGGTATATTTAGTACTAGTTCTATTCCTCTAGGTAGCGCCACATTACCCCCCCCCCCCCTTTTCTTACTATTCCCACAAAGTGATAAACACTCTTTTTCAAGCCAGAAGGGTTACCACTAATAACACCTACATGAAAATCTGGGATAAGTTCCTCTCGATAGCACAACAACAAGCCTGGGACCCTTCATCCCCAATAGTTTCTCAGATCCTAGAGTTCCTGCAGCTAGGTCTCGACAAAGGTCTTAGATCAAATATCCTGAAGGTGCACGTATCAGCTCTATCAGCCATAACGGGTGTGAAATGGGCACAGGAGCCTCTTATTTCTAAATTCCAGAAAGCCTGTCGCAGCATGGCTGGTCATAAAGAAAGCTTACTTATCTAATTAAGCTCAAGTCCCTGAGGGCTTAAGGGAGCATTCTACAAGGTCGATGGCGACTTCCTGGGCAGCCTACTGCAGAGTCTCCTCAGAAACCATCTGCAAAGCAGCCACATGGTCTTCAAAAAGCACTTTTATATCTCACTACAAAGTGGACTCCGCTAGGCTGTCCACGGTGGAATTCGGGAGAGCAATTATTCAGTCCAATTCCTCCATTCCTTGTAAATAAACTTCTGCTCATACCCATCCGGTTACTCCCCATAGGTGTATGCTGCCATGATGCAACAGGAAAACGGAAAATTGTATACTCACCTTCTGTAATTTTCCTTTCCTGTTGCATCTAAGGTATCTATATATTGAGAATACTGAGGCAGGGGTCCTCTCAAGATTTAATAGTCACATGGTCCTATCAGGTTGCAGGGGCGGGGCCACAACCCATAGGTGTATGTTGCCATGAGATGCAACAGGAAAGGAAAATTACAGAAGGTGAGTATACAATTTTGCGTTATCATGGCACACAGTACTCAAAATTGATTTCTGTGTGTATTAATATACTTTTTAAGTAATGCCGCGTACACACGGGCGGACTGTATGACCTACTTAGTCCGCCGAAACACATTTCAGCGGACAGTCCGCTCGTGTGTGGGCTTCGGTGGACTTTTTCAGCGTGCAGTCCGGCGTACTAAGTATTTCGGATTTTTCGAAATACTGTCCGTCGTACTCGCATTTCGGCGGACAATCCGCCGGTGTGTATGCCAGTCCGCCGTACTTTTGAAATGAGCGGACTTTTCCCGCCCGGAGAAAAGTCCGCTCATTTCGAGCGGGTATCCAGGTAGGCGGGGCCCGCGAAGGAGACGTCGCTGGCCCCGCCGCCTGGTATGGACTTAAAGGGGAACCCCAACGCCGAAAAAAATTGGCGTGGGCCCCCCCCCCAAGTCCACAACAGACCCTTGTCCGAGCACGCTACCCGGCCGGCCAGGAAAGGGGGGCGAGCGAGCGCCCCCCCCCCCCTCCTGAGCCGTACCAGGCCGCGTGCCCTCAACATGGGGGGTGCCTTGGGGAAGGGGGGGCCCGCCACCCCAAAGCACCTTGTCCCCATGTTGATGAGGACAAGGGCCTCTTCCCGACAACCCTGGCCGTTGGTTGTCGGGGTCTGCGGGCGGGGGGCTTATCGGAATCCGGGAGCCCCCTTTAATAAGGGGGCCCCCGGATACCGGCCCCCCACCCTATGTGAATGAGTATGGGGTACAATGTACCCCTACCCATTCACCTGTAAAATAAAAGTACAAAAAAAACACAACACACAAGATAAAATACTTTATTGCACAGCTCCGGGGGTCTTCCGTCTTCGGGGGTCTTCTCGCCGGACTCCTCCGCTATCTTCTTGTAGCTCTTTTGCTAGCGGAGGAGTCCGGCTTTCTTCCTCGCCGCCGGCCTCTTCTCCCGACTTCGGGGGTCTTGTCCCCCTCTTCGGTTCTTCTGCCGGGCCACCGCGCCTTCTTATAGCTCTTTTACAGGCGGTGGCCCGGTCTTCTGTCGCCGCCGCCTTCCGTTCTTCTTCTTCTTCTTCTTCTCCATAATGTTCGGTATTCACCGAATGGGTGAACACTCGATGTTCGAGCCGGCTCATCCCTACTCACTAAATACACAGCCATAGATTGTTTATTTGGCAGAGTGTGTGGAGCTGAGCAATCAGATAACAGTCTATGCGGATAGAGCTGTAATAAGAGATAAGGGGTGTGTAAGATAAACAGAAAGCTTTTTTATTTCTGCGAGAAAAGTACACTAATGATATTATGGTACATAAGGGAGCTGGAATTTAGAATAAAAAAAAAGAAAAGGTGAACTTAACCTTTAATGTGTTAATGAGTGGTTCAGAATAGTGATGGATGAACTTCCGACAGGACGTTTCGCGAACGCGGACCGCGAACGCGGCTGATAGTTCGCGAACCGTAACATTCGCGGCGGGCCCCATTGACTTCAATGGGAGGCGAACTTTGCAAACCTACAGGTCAAATTTGCAGCCACAAAATAATTACTAGCTGTGCAAACATAGTCCCACCACATGGGCCAATGACATAACACATGTATGAGGTGAATCTGGGATCGACAACTACAAGCATTCTTTTTTTATATGTGAAATTGTTGTGACAATTCAGGACTGTGGAGCTCATGAAGGCAATGGAGGAGAGGGAAGGTCAGGGTAGGCAAAGAAGAGGGTGCAGGAGATGATCACCAGCAGCGTGACATACAGCAATGACACCTGCACCGTGATAGAGTGATCTGACATCAGCACCGTGATAGAGAGCACTGACATCAGCAGCGTGACATACAGCAATGACACCTGCACCGTGATAGAGTGATCTGACACCAGCACCGTGATAGAGAGCACTGACATAAGCAGCGTGACATAAAGCACTCACACCAGCACCGTGATATACAGCACTGACACCAGCACCGTGATATACAGCACTGACACCAGCACCGTGATATACAGCACGGACATCAGCAGCGTGACATACAGCAATGACACCTGCACCGTGATAGAGTGATCTGACACCAGCACCGTGATAGAGAGCACTGACATCAGCAGCGTGACATAAAGCACTGAAACCAGCACCATGATATACAGCACTGGCACCTGCACCGTAAGCAGCCCCAGGAGGAAGTCAGCATAGCACAGGGATGGTGGGAGCCCCTCATAATGAGCATATCACAGGGATGGTGGGGGCCCCTCATAATATGCACAGCAGAGGTACAGCGCCAGGAGGAAGTCAGCACAGCACAGGGATGGTGGGAGCGCCTCATAATAAGCAGCCCCAGGAGGATGTCAGCATAGCACAGGGATGTTGGGAGACCCTCATAATAAGCAGCCCCAGGAGGAAGTCAGCACAGCACAGGTATGGTGGGAGCCCCTCATAATGAGCATAGCACAGGGATGGTGGGAGCCCCTCATAATATGCACAGCAGAGGTACAGCCCCAGGAGGAAGTCAGCACAGCACAGGGATGGTGGGAGCCCCTCATAATAAGCAGCCCCAGGAGGATGTCAGCATAGCACAGGGATGGTGGGAGCCCCTCATAATAAGCAGCCCCAGGAGGAAGTCAGCACAGCACAGGGATGGTGGGAGCCCCTCATAATGAGCATAGCACAGGGATGGCGGGAGCCCCTCATAATATGCACAGCAGAGGTACAGCCCCAGGAGGAAGTCAGCACAACACAGGGATGGTGGGAGCCCTTCATAATAAGCAGCCCCAGTAGAAATATGACACCGCTCAACCTCTTCAAACAGGAGGGTACGGGCATATAGTACGGTGTGCTTTTTTTGGACAAGGAAGTGAGCCAAATGAAGAAAGAAAGTCTCTGTGCTCGATTAAAAAAATTGTTTCTAGACATATACATGGTCTACTGGTCACATTTGTTGAATTCCTCCGAGATCCATTCCTCATTCATTTTTAGAAATGTGAGGTAGTTAACACTGTCGTGAGCTAGGCGAGTATGCTTATCGGTCACGATCCCCCCTGCTGCTCTGAACGTCCTTTCGGACAGGACACTGGACGAGGGGCAAGCCAACAGTTCGATTGCAAATTGGGCAAGCTCTGGCCAAAGGTCAACCCTGCCCACCCAGTAGTCCAGGGGTTCATCACTCCTCAGAGCGTCCACATCGGCCGTTAACCTGATGTAGTCGGACACCTGATGGTCTAGGCGTTCCCTGGTGCTGGATCCGGATGACACCTGTCGATGGGTCGGCTGAAAGAATGACCTCATATCCGAAGTCACCAACACATCTTCAAACCGGCCTCTTCTTGCAGGCGCTGTTGAATTGGTACCCGCAACTTCTTCTCTGGGAGTGGGAATTGCTCCTCTGCCAGCGCACGCAAAAGCAGAATGCAGCATTTCTCGAAGAAAGGCCTGGAAGTGCTGCATTCTAACAGCCCTCTGTGACGGCGGTAACATTTCCACCATTTTGTGTTTGTACCGGGGGTCTAAGTATGTTTCCACCCAGTACTGGTCCTTGACCCTTATGCGTTTTATACGGGAGTCCCTATTAAAACACTGGATCATGAAGGCCCCCATTTGCACTAAACTGGAAGCGGTGTGGTGGCCTGGCTCCTGCTCATCATCCAGGATAATGTCATCCTCTTCATTCTCCTCTCCCCATCCACGCACAACAACAGGGATCCCAGAAAGGTTTAAAGCATGCTCTTCTTGCTCCTCCTCATCCGCCCCGGCACCATCCTCCTCTGACTCCTCTTCAGACTCCTGTTGTTCACTTGTCTCAGATAGAGTAGCCCCCCCTGGAAATTCATCCAGCATTGCGACTTCCTCATCTTCCCGCTCCTGCTCCTCCACAGCTTGATCAATGACACGAAGCAATGCATGCTCCATAAAGAAGGCATAAGGTACCATGTCACTGATGGCGCCATGGCTGCGACTGACCAGTTTGGTGATCTCCTTAAATGGCCGCAGAAGTCTGCATGCGTCGCGCTTGAGCAGCCACTGGCGCGGTGAAAAAAACCCCAGCTCCCCAGAACCTATTCTGCCGCAGAGTTCATACAGGTAGACGTTACCTGCACATTTCTGCTAAAGCAGCCTATCAAGCATATAGAAGGTTGAGTTCCATCGCGTCGGGCAATCGCAAATAAGACGTCTGACCGGCAGATTGTGTCGCTGCTGAATGTCAGCAAGGCGAGCCATGGCCGTGTAAGATCTTCTGAAATGGGCCGAGATTTTCCTTGCCGGCCGCAAGATGTCCTGGACCCCAGGGTATTTGACAATGAATCGCTGCGCGACCAAGTTTAAGACGTGTGCCATGCATGGCACATGCGTCATTTTGCCCTGTTTCAATGCGCAAAGCAGATTGGCACCGTTGTCACATACCATTTTACCAACTGTCAAATTGAGCGGTGTTAGCCACTGATCTGCCTGTGAACGCAAAGCTGAAAGGAGTGCCGGGCCAGTGTGGCTCTTGGCTTCCAGGCACAACAGACGCAGCACGGCATGGCAATGTCTCACCTGGCATGTTGAATAGGTTCTGGGGAGCTTGGGCAGCGCAGCGGAAGAGACACTAGCAGCGGAAAAGGAGGAGTCAGCCGAGGAGGAGAGGGAGGAGGATGGAGTAGGAGGAGGAGGAGAAGAAGAGCCAGACCTGCATGCAATCCGTGGCGGTAAAACCAAATCTACATGGGTGCCACGGGTTACATGCTTGGCGGCCGTCAGAAGGTTCACCCAGTGGGCAGTAAAAGTGATATACCTTCCCTGCCCGTGTTTGCTAGACCACGTGTCTGTGGTCAGATGTATCTTGGCACTGACACTGTGTGCCAGAGATACATTCACTTGCCGCTGAACATGGCCATATAGCTCTGGAAAGCCCTTCTCTGAGAAATACTTTGTTCCTGGGACCTTGCATTGTGGTGTTGCAATGGGCACAAATTTTCGAAAGGCCTCCGAGTCCACCAGTTTATATGGCAGTAGTTGGCGGGCTATCAGTTCTGACAAGCCAGCCGTCAACCGTTGGGCAAGAGGGTTATCCGGCGTCATCATTTTTTTACGCTCGAACATTAGGCCCACGGAAGCCTGCCTTTTTGCAGAAAAACGTGAGCTTGGCGTGATGGAAGGTGGAATGGAGGTCAATTGTGAGGAGAGAGGAGAAGGAGAAGTAGAAGACGAGGCTGGAAGGTGAGAGCCTGGAGCGTGGCTTTGTGTGTTCCGTTCTGGGCTCGGTGATGGCTGCTCATGTGCCTTCTTAAGGCGGTCGTCCCTAGGTGAGTGTTGGGCTTACCGCAACGAATGCGTTGACTGCAAAGATTGCAGATGACAACGCTATTGTCAGCAGCGGACACGTTAAAAAAAGCCCACACTGCGGAGCCATGTGCCGGCGTCCTGGGAGCACCAGATGTGACCGTACATGGTCGATGAGTCTTTCCTGATACATTAGCAGTCTGCTTTGTCCCTCCTGTGCAATGTAAGTTATTTCTGCTTCTCCTCCATATCTGCTGGTCCATATCTCCCTCTGAACTCCACTCCTCTTCCTCTCTTGTGGGCACCCACGTGACATCACTAGACACGTCATCATAGACGTCACCTTCCCCACCGCTATGAGTAGAGATCTTGCAGTAGGCAGCAACACCGGGGACCAACCTCCTCCTTGGGCTGATCTGGGTACTGTCGTCAGACTGCTGAGTGGCGGTTGTTGCTACCTCCTCTTCCTGATCCAATACCAAGAGTGGCTGCGCATCAGAAATGTCTTGATATGGATCGTAAAATAATTCCTGTGACTCAAGCGGAAGGTATGTGGTGGGGGTGGTGTTGTTGGTGGTCGTGTCTTTGGGGGTGCACAAAGCAGAGAGTGAAGAAGAGGGTGCAGATCGAGAGGATGAGGAGGGTGCAGAAGAGTAAGGCTGAGTGAGCCACTCAACCAAGTCTGGTGCGTCCTTTAAAGTAATTGAACGCACCTGCAACTTCCCACTTTGGCTCAAGCCTGTTGCTCCTGCCCTACCCCTACCACCCCTGCGGAAGGGCCTGCCTCTTCCTCTGCCTGTCATTTTTTAAATGACCCTGTGACAAAACTCTCAGTCCCTATACTGATAAAGGACTGCTGCAGTATAGGGCAGCAGTCAGCAGTAGTGCGCCTCAACCCTATATATTGTGGACCTATACCAGTCCTTAAGGAATAGCAGACTGTACCTCACTCAACCCTATGTACTTTAGTACCCTATATCTTACCAGTCCTTATAAGGACCTTTGTGGAACAAGTAGGTTGTGAATGTTTAGCAGACTGTACCTCAGTCCCTATACTGATAAAGGACTGGTGCAGCAGAAGGGCAGCAGTCAGCAGTAGTGCACCACAACCCTATATATTGTGGACCTATACCAGTCCTTAAGGAATAGCAGACTGTACCTCACTCAACTCTATGTACTGTAGTACCCTATACCTTACCAGTCCTTATAATGACCTTTGTGGAACTAGTAGGTTGTGAATAATTAGCAGACTGTACCTCAGTCCCTATACTGATAAAGGACTGCTGCAGCAGAAGGGCAGCAGTCAGCAGTAGTGCACCTCAACCCTATATATTGTGGACCTATACCAGTCCTTAAGGAATAGCAGACTGTACCTCACTCAACCCTATGTACTGTAGTACCCTATACCTTACCAGACCTTATAAGGACCTTTGTGGAACAAGTAGGTTGTGAATGATTAGCACACTGTACCTCAGACCCCCTATACTGATAAAGGACTGCTGCAGTATAGGGCAGCAGTCAGCAGTCAGCAGTAGTGCACCTCAACCCTATATATTGTCGACCTATACCAGTCCTTAAGGAATAGCAGACTGTACCTCATTCAACCCTATGTACTGTAGTAACCTATACCTTACCAGTGCTTATAAGGACCTTTGTGGAACAAGTAGGTTGTGAATGATTAGCAGACTGTACCTCAGTCCCTATACTGATAAAGGACTGCTGCAGCAGAAGGGCAGCAGTCAGCAGTAGTGCACCTCAACCCTATATATTGTGGACCTATACCAGTCCTTAAGGAATAGCAGACTGTACCTCACTCAACCCTATGTACTGTAGTACCCTATACCTTACCAGTCCTTATGAAGACCTTTGTGGAACTAGTAGGTTGTGAATGATTAGCAGACTGTACCTCAGTCCCTATACTGATAAAGGACTGCTGCAGCAGAAGGGCAGCAGTCAGCAGTAGTGCACCTCAACCCTATATATTGTGGACCTATACCAGTCCTTAAGGAATAGCCGACTGTATCTCACTCAACCCTATGTACTGTAGTACCCTATACCTTACCAGTCCTTATAAGGACCTTTGTGGAACTAGTAGGTTGTGAATGATTAGCAGACTGTACCTCAGTCCGTACTGATAAAGGACTGCTGCAGCAGAAGGCCAGCAGTCATCAGTAGTGCACCTCAACCCTATATATTGTGGACCTATACCAGTACTTAAGGAATAGCAGACTGTACCTCACTCAACCCTATGTACTGTAGTAACCTATACCTTACCAGTCCTTATAAGGACCTTTGTGGAACAAGTATGTTGTGAAGGATTAGCAGACTGTACCTCAGTCCCTATACTGATAAAGGACTGCTGCAGCAGAAGGGCAGCAGTCAGCAGTAGTGCACCTCAACCCTATATATTGTGGACCTTTACCAGTCCTTAAGGAATAGCAGACTGTACCTCACTCAACCCTATGTAATGTAGTACCCTATACCTTACCAGTCCTTATAAGGACCTTTGTGGAATAAGTAGGTTGTGAATGATTAGCAGACTGTACCTCAGTCCCTACACTGATAAAGGACTTCTGGAGCAGAAGGCCAGCAGTCAGCAGTAGTGCACCTCAACCCTATATATTGTGGACCTATACCAGTCCTTAAGGAATAGCAGACTGTACCTCACTCAACCCTATGTACTGTAGTACCCTATACCTTACCAGTCCTTATAAGGACCTTTGTGGAACAAGTAGGTTGTGAATGATTAGCAGACTGTACCTCAGTCCCTATACTGATAAAGGACTGCTGCAGTATAGGGCAGCAGTCAGCAGTAGTGCACCTCAACCCTATATATTGTGGACCTATACCAGTCCTTAAGGAATAGCAGACTGTACCTCACTCAACCCTATGCACTGTAGTACCCTATACCTTACCAGTCCTTATAAGGACCTTTGTGGAACTAGTAGGTTGTGAATGATTACCAGACTGTACCTCAGTCCCTATACTGATAAAGGACTTCTGGAGCAGAAGGCCAGCAGTCAGCAGTAGTGCACCTCAACCCTATATATTGTGGACCTATACCAGTCTATAAGGAATAGCAGACTGTACCTCACTCAACCCTATGTACTGTAGTAACCTATACCTTACCAGTCCTTATAAGGACCTTTGTGGAACAAGTAGGTTGTGAATGATTAGCAGACTGTACCTCAGTCCCTATAATGATAAAGGACTGCTGCAGTATAGGGCAGCAGTCAGCAGTAGTGCACCTCAACCCTATATATTGTGGACCTATACCAGTCCTTAAGGAATAGCAGACTGTACCTCACTCAACCCTATGTACTGTAGTACCCTATACCTTACCAGTCCTTATAAGGACCTTTGTGGAACAAGTAGGTTGTGAATGATTAGCAGACTGTACCTCAGTCCCTATACTGATAAAGGACTGCTGCAGCAGAAGGGCAGCAGTCAGCAGTAGTGCACCTCAACCCTATATATTGTGGACCTATACCAGTCCTTAAGGAATAGCAGACTGTACCTCACTCAACCCTATGTACTGTAGTACCCCATACCTTACCAGTCCTTATAAGGACCTTTGTGGAACAAGTAGGTTGTGAATGATTAGCAGACTGTACCTCAGTCCCTATACTGATAAAGGACTGCTGCAGTATAGGGCAGCAGTCAGCAGTAGTGCACCTCAACCCTATATATTGTGGACCTATACCAGTCCTTATGGAATAGCAGACTGTACCTCACTCAACCCTATGTACTGTAGTACCCTATACCTTACCAGTCCTTATAAGGACCTTTGTGGAACTAGTAGGTTGTGAATGATTAGCAGACTGTACCTCAGTCCCTATACTGATAAAGGACTGCTGCAGCAGAAGGGCAGCAGTCAGCAGTAGTGCACCTCAACCCTATCTATTGTGGACCTTTACCAGTCCTTAAGGAATGGCAGACTGTACCTCACTCAACCCTATGTACTGTAGTACCCTATACCTTACCAGTCCTTATAAGGACCTTTGTGGAACAAGTAGGTTGTGAATGATTAGCAGACTGTACCTCAGTCCCTATACTGATAAAGGACTGCTGCAGTATAGGGCAGCAGTCAGCAGTAGTGCACCTCAACCCTATATATTGTGGACCTATAGCAGTCCTTAAGGAATAGCAGATTGTACCTCACTCAACCCTATGTACTGTAGTACCCTATACCTTACCAGTCCTTATAAGGACCATTGTGGAACTAGTAGGTTGTGAATGATTAGCAGACTGTACCTCAGTCCCTATACTGATAAAGGACTGCTGCAGCAGAAGGGCAGTAGTCAGCAGTAGTGCACCACAACCCTATATATTATGGACCTATACCAGTCCTTAAGGAATAGCAGACTGTACCTCACTCAACCCTATGTACTGTAGTACCCTATACCTTACCAGGCCTTATAAGGACTTTTGTGGAACAAGTAGGTTGTGAATGATTAGCAGACTGTACCTCAGTCCCTATAATAATAAAGGACTGCTGCAGTATAGGGCAGCAGTCAGCAGTAGTGCACATCAACCCTATATATTGTGGACCTATACCAGTCCTTAAGGAATAGCAGACTGTACCTCACTCAACCCTATGTACTGTAGTACCCTATACCTTACCAGTCCTTATAAGGACCATTGTGGAACTAGTAGGTTGTGAATGATTAGCAGACTGTACCTCAGTCCCTATTCTGATAAAGGACTGCTGCAGTATAGGGCAGCAGTCAGCAGTAGTGCACCGCAACCCTATATATTGTGGACCTATACCAGTCCTTAAGGAATAGCAGACTGTACCTCACCCAACCCTATGTACTGTAGTACCCTATACCTGACCAGTCCTTATAAGGACCTTTGTGGAACAAGTAGGTTGTGAATGATTAGCAGACTGTACCTTAGTCCCTACACTGATAAAGGACTGCTGCAGCAGAAGGCCAGCAGTCAGCAGTAGTGCACCTCAACCCTATATATTGTGGACCTATACCAGTCCTTAAGGAATAGCAGACTGTACCTCACTCAACCCTATGTACAGTAGTACCCTATACCTTACCAGTCCTTATAAGGACCTTTGTGGAACAAGTAGGTTGTGAATGATTAGCAGACTGTACCTCAGTCCCTATACTGATAAAGGACTGCTGCAGTATAGGGCAGCAGTCAGCAGTAGTGCACCTCAACCCTATATATTGTGGACCTATACCAGTCCTTAAGGAATAGCAGACTGTACCTCACTCAACCCTATGTACTGTAGTACCCTATACCTTACCAGTCCTTATAAGGACCTTTGTGGAACAAGTAGGTTGTGAATGATTAGCAGACTGTACCTCAGTCCCTATACTGATAAAGGACTGCTGCAGTATAGGGCAGCAGTCAGCAGTAGTGCACCTCAACCCTATATATTGTGAACCTATACCAGTCCTTAAGGAATAGCAGACTGTACCTCACTCAACCCTATGCACTGTAGTACCCTATACCTTACCAGTCCTTATAAGGACCTTTGTGGAACTAGTAGGTTGTGAATGATTACCAGACTGTACCTCAGTCCCTATACTGATAAAGGACTTCTGGAGCAGAAGGCCAGCAGTCAGCAGTAGTGCACCTCAACCCTATATATTGTGGACCTATACCAGTCTATAAGGAATAGCAGACTGTACCTCACTCAACCCTATGTACTGTAGTAACCTATACCTTACCAGTCCTTATAAGGACCTTTGTGGAACAAGTAGGTTGTGAATGATTAGCAGACTGTACCTCAGTCCCTATAATGATAAAGGACTGCTGCAGTATAGGGCAGCAGTCAGCAGTAGTGCACCTCAACCCTATATATTGTGGACCTATACCAGTCCTTAAGGAATAGCAGACTGTACCTCACTCAACCCTATGTACTGTAGTACCCTATACCTTACCAGTCCTTATAAGGACCTTTGTGGAACAAGTAGGTTGTGAATGATTAGCAGACTGTACCTCAGTCCCTATACTGATAAAGGACTGCTGCAGCAGAAGGGCAGCAGTCAGCAGTAGTGCACCTCAACCCTATATATTGTGGACCTATACCAGTCCTTAAGGAATAGCAGACTGTACCTCACTCAACCCTATGTACTGTAGTACCCCATACCTTACCAGTCCCTATAAGGACCTTTGTGGAACAAGTAGGTTGTGAATGATTAGCAGACTGTACCTCAGTCCCTATACTGATAAAGGACTGCTGCAGTATAGGGCAGCAGTCAGCAGTAGTGCACCTCAACCCTATATATTGTGGACCTATACCAGTCCTTATGGAATAGCAGACTGTACCTCACTCAACCCTATGTACTGTAGTACCCTATACCTTACCAGTCCTTATAAGGACCTTTGTGGAACTAGTAGGTTGTGAATGATTAGCAGACTGTACCTCAGTCCCTATACTGATAAAGGACTGCTGCAGCAGAAGGGCAGCAGTCAGCAGTAGTGCACCTCAACCCTATCTATTGTGGACCTTTACCAGTCCTTAAGGAATGGCAGACTGTACCTCACTCAACCCTATGTACTGTAGTACCCTATACCTTACCAGTCCTTATAAGGACCTTTGTGGAACAAGTAGGTTGTGAATGATTAGCAGACTGTACCTCAGTCCCTATACTGATAAAGGACTGCTGCAGTATAGGGCAGCAGTCAGCAGTAGTGCACCTCAACCCTATATATTGTGGACCTATAGCAGTCCTTAAGGAATAGCAGATTGTACCTCACTCAACCCTATGTACTGTAGTACCCTATACCTTACCAGTCCTTATAAGGACCATTGTGGAACTAGTAGGTTGTGAATGATTAGCAGACTGTACCTCAGTCCCTATACTGATAAAGGACTGCTGCAGCAGAAGGGCAGTAGTCAGCAGTAGTGCACCACAACCCTATATATTATGGACCTATACCAGTCCTTAAGGAATAGCAGACTGTACCTCACTCAACCCTATGTACTGTAGTACCCTATACCTTACCAGGCCTTATAAGGACTTTTGTGGAACAAGTAGGTTGTGAATGATTAGCAGACTGTACCTCAGTCCCTATAATAATAAAGGACTGCTGCAGTATAGGGCAGCAGTCAGCAGTAGTGCACCTCAACCCTATATATTGTGGACCTATACCAGTCCTTAAGGAATAGCAGACTGTACCTCACTCAACCCTATGTACTGTAGTACCCTATACCTTACCAGTCCTTATAAGGACCATTGTGGAACTAGTAGGTTGTGAATGATTAGCAGACTGTACCTCAGTCCCTATTCTGATAAAGGACTGCTGCAGTATAGGGCAGCAGTCAGCAGTAGTGCACCGCAACCCTATATATTGTGGACCTATACCAGTCCTTAAGGAATAGCAGACTGTACCTCACCCAACCCTATGTACTGTAGTACCCTATACCTGACCAGTCCTTATAAGGACCTTTGTGGAACAAGTAGGTTGTGAATGATTAGCAGACTGTACCTTAGTCCCTACACTGATAAAGGACTGCTGCAGCAGAAGGCCAGCAGTCAGCAGTAGTGCACCTCAACCCTATATATTGTGGACCTATACCAGTCCTTAAGGAATAGCAGACTGTACCTCACTCAACCCTATGTACAGTAGTACCCTATACCTTACCAGTCCTTATAAGGACCTTTGTGGAACAAGTAGGTTGTGAATGATTAGCAGACTGTACCTCAGTCCCTATACTGATAAAGGACTGCTGCAGTATAGGGCAGCAGTCAGCAGTAGTGCACCTCAACCCTATATATTGTGGACCTATACCAGTCCTTAAGGAATAGCAGACTGTACCTCACTCAACCCTATGTACTGTAGTACCCTATACCTTACCAGTCCTTATAAGGACCTTTGTGGAACAAGTAGGTTGTGAATGATTAGCAGACTGTACCTCAGTCCCTATACTGATAAAGGACTGCTGCAGTATAGGGCAGCAGTCAGCAGTAGTGCACCTCAACCCTATATATTGTGGACCTTTACCAGTTCTTAAGGAATAGCAGAATGTACCTCACTCAACCCTATGTACTGTGGTACCCTATACATTTCCAGTCCTTATAAGGACCTTTGTGGAACAAGTAGGTTGTGAATGATTAGCACACTGTACCTCAGTCCCTATACTGATAAAGGACTGCTGCAGCAGAAGGCCAGCAGTCAGCAGTGGTGCACCTCAACCCTATATATTGTGGACCTATACCAGTCCTTAAGGAATAGCAGACTGTACCTCACTCAACCCTATGTACTGTAGTACCCTATACCTTACCAGTCCTTATGAAGACCTTTGTGGAACTAGTAGGTTGTGAATGATTAGCAGACTGTACCTCAGTCCCTGTACAGATAAAGGACTGCTGCAGCAGAAGGGCAGCAGTCAGCAGTAGTGCACCTCAACCCTATATATTGTGGACCTATACCAGTCCTTAAGGAATAGCAGACTGTACCTCACTCAACCCTATGTACTGTAGTACCCTATACCTTACCAGTCCTTATGAGGACCTTTGTGGAACTAGTAGATTGTGAATGATTAGCAGACTCTACCTCAGTCCCTATACTGATAAAGGACTGCTGAAGCAGAAGGGCAGCAGTCAGCAGTAGTGCACCTCAACCCTATATATTGTGGACCTATACCAGTCCTTAAGGAATAGCAGACTGTACCTCACTCAACCCCGTGTACTGTAGTACCCTATACCTTACCAGTCCATATAAGGACCTTTGTGGAACTAGTAGGTTGTGAATGATTAGCACACTGTACCTCAGACCCCCTATACTGATAAAGGACTGCTGCAGCAGAAGGGCAGCAGTCAGCAGTAGTGCACCTCAACCCCATATATTGTGGACCTATACCATTACTTAAGTAATAGCAGACTGTACCTCACTCAACTCTATGTACTGTAGTACCCTATACCTTACCAGTCCTTATAAGGACCTTTGTGGAACTAGTAGGTTGTGAATGATTAGCAGACTGTACCTCAGTCCCTATACTGATAAAGGACTGTTGCAGCAGAAGGGCAGCAGTCAGCAGTAGTGCACCCCAACCCTATATATTGTGGGCCTGTACCAGTCCTTAACCACTACAATACAGGGCACTTTCGCCCCCTTCCTTCCCAGCCCAATTTTCAGCTTTCATCGCTCTAGCGCTTTCACTGACAATTGCGCGGTCATGCTACACTGTACCCAAATGAAATTGTTATCATTTTGTTCGCACAAATAGAGCTTTATTTTGGTGTTATTTATTCACGACTCCGTTTTTTATTTTTTGCGATATAAGCGCAAAAAAAGCGGAAATTTGGAAAAAAAACAATATTTTTTTTTCTATTTTAAAAGAAATCCAATAAAATCAAATTTTGTCATAAATTTAAGCCAAAATGTATTCTGCTACATGTTTTTGGTAAAAAAAAATCCGTTAAGTGTATAATAATTGGTTTGTGTGATCACGGACATACGTACGCAAATGATCATGTACATATGTGTGCAGGTGATCACGTACATATGTGTGCAGATAATCATTGGGACATGTGATTTTAGTGGGACATATGTGGGGGACATGTTTTTATTTTTAGGGACATGTGTTTTTATTATTTGGGGACATGTATGTTTTGGGGACATGTGTGTTTTGGGGACATGTGTGGGGACATTGTGTTTACACTGTGTTGTGTGTGTGTTTACACTAGACTGATGATCAGTGAGTAAAAAGCTGTAAAAAACAGCTCATACTCACTGATCATCAGCCGGCTGCAGCGTTCTGCTCTCCTCTCCTCAGCGATGACTTCCGTGTGAGGAGAGGAGAGCCGTTTGCCTAGCAACTGGCTGTTTGTTTGCATCACATGACGGCCGTGATTGGACACGGCCGTCATGTGATCAGGAGGGCCAATCACAGAGCCCTCCTGCCGATCTGAGATGTGCCGTGTCCGGGTGACACGAGCACATCGGGATCGCACCGCTGCGCGGGCACGCACGCGTGCGATCCCGCTACTTCTGAAGGACGTTCCTGAACGTCCTATCAGAAATAGACAGCTCCCACCCGGCCGTACATATGCATTGGCCGGGTGGGAAGTGGTTAAGGAATAGCAGACTGTACCTCACTCAACCCTATGTACTGTAGTACCCTATACCTTACCAGTCCTTATAAGGACCTTTGTGGAACAAGTAGGTTGTGAATGATTAGCAGACTGTACCTCAGTCCCTATACTGATAAAGGACTGCTGCAGCAGAAGGGCAGCAGTCAGCAGTAGTGCACCTCAACCCTATATATTGTGGACCTATACCAGTCCTTAAGGAATAGCAGACTGTACCTCACTTAACCCTATGTACTGTAGTACCCTATACCTTACCAGTCCTTATAAGGATCTTTGTGGAACAAGTAGGTTGTGAATGATTAGCAGACTGTACCTCAGTCCCTATACTGATAAAGGACTACTGCAGCCGAAGGGCAGCAGTCAGCAGTAGTGCACCTCAACCCTATATATTGTGGACCTATACCAGTCCTTAAGGAATAGCAGACTGTACCTCACTCAACCCTATGTACTGTAGTACCCTATACCATACCAGTCCTTATAAGGACCTTTGTGGAACAAGTAGGTTGTGAATGATTAGCAGACTGTACCTCTGTCCCTATACTGATAAAGGACTACTGCAGTAGAAGGGCAGCAGTCAAGTATAATATTCTTTCTATATTTGGAAGAAAGAATATTATACGTGCACAAGCCTATTACCATACCAGTCCTGAAAAGAACCTTTGTGGACCTAATAGTAACAGCTACTGATTAAACTGACTGCCCCTCACTGCCTCACACACAGCTTCCTGCCTGTCCCTATTTAAACTGACAAAACACAGGCTGCTGGAACAATAACTTGAATAGCACTTTTGTGGACCTAATAGTAACAGCTAATGATTAAACTGACTGTCCCTGCAGCACACAGCGTCCTGTCCCTCTCTCTACACTGACAAAAGACAGGCTGCTGCAACAATCAGTAGCACAGCAGTGCCTCAAACCTATATCCTGAACTACACCTAACACCTATACCAGTCCTGAAAAGAACTTTTGTGGACCAAATAGCTAGCGATTTGGGTCACTGCAGTCTCTCCCTGCTCCACACAGCAACCTCTCCCTATAGTGACAGAAGAAAGAATGTAAAATGGCCGCCGGATCGGGTCTATTTATAAGTTATGGGGAATGTCCAAGTGTCCATGTGCTGTAATGTCTCAATTTTGCTGTCCTGTACCCCATGATGGATGTGTCATCATAGGTCAAAGTTCTTTTACACAGTAAACACGGAAGTCCGCCGGGCGAATAGTCCGTCGATCAGGCAGACGGCGAACAGCCGAAATTTGCTGCAAAACGACGCCGGGCGAACCGTTCGGGAATCCCTAGTTCAGAACTTTAAAGAAGTGTAAAACCAAAATTGACAGGCAAGAATGCAGTCAAGATATGGTAAGGCTATGGAACAGGGCTTTTAGACATAGGGGGTTATTCACGAAAGGCAAATCCACTTTGCACTGCAAGTGCACTTGAAAGTGCAGTCGCACTAAATCTAAAGCCGCGTACACACCGCGGACTGTATGGCCAACTTAGTCCGTCAGACAATCCGACGGACAGTCCGTCCTACTTTCGAATGAACGGACTTGACCACACACGGATGCACAAACAGTCCGTCGAAAGTTTGCGCGATGACGTGTACAGCACGTACGACGGGACTAGAAATAGGAAGTCCAATACACAGCAATGCAACCTTTCGCCGTGTAAATCCTTTCTGAGCATGCGCCATACTTAGTCCGTCGAACTAGCCTACTCACGAGCGGATTGTCCGCTGAAACCAAAGTCTGACGGACAATATTACGGAAATTCCGAAATACTTAGTCCGCCAGACTGCACGCTGAAAAAGTACGCTGAAGCCCACACACGAGCGGACTGTCCGCTGAAATGTGTTTCGACGGACTAAGTTGGCCAGACAGTCCGCCCGTGTGTACGCGGCTTAAGAGGTAGCTGATTTTATCATCCAATCATGTGCAAGCTAAAATGCTGTTTTTTTATTTTCCTTGCATGTCCCCCTCAGATCTACAGCGACTTTACTTCCAAGTGAACTTGAAGTGCAAAGTGGATTTTCCGTTAGTAAATAACCCCCATAGAGTCATAACACAATATAAAGTAAGGGCAAGTAACAGGCAACTAATTGCAGAATCTAGTAGACATTCTGGAGTCATAATCCAATAGCAAAAATTTAACATCAAAACAAGAGTACAAAAGAACCAGGAAAAAAACATGTTCAGGCGCTGATCAGGTTTGCTCTTGGCTTAAAAAGAAAAACATCTTTAATATATTTTTAATTGGGTTCCACTGCCATTGAAAAGAAGCTAAACATAATTTGTGCAGCATGGGCAATCTCTGTAACATAGTTAATGCATTTTATATACTGCACAACATGCAGGAAAAAATACAAAGTCACGCTTATACTTCTTAGTCATTCTAATTACTCTATTTTTTTTATATTAGCGTCAATATGGTTGTTCCCTGAAATTAACTCTCCTTTGTGTTCTGTGTGTTGAATATTGTCTAAGTCACAGTAAATTTCCCTGAAAGCTTTTCAAATTTGATTACTTTTATGATGCAAATTATTTTGTCTCAAATAAAAGCTATTTAAGAAGCATTCTGCTGTTATTTGAGAGGAACGGCTAAAAGCTTTTACTCCATTTGCTGCCAAATCTGTAAATTTTAATTCAACAAAAGCACTAGATTTACTTAATTCTCATTGAATATAAGGACTTTTTCTGATAGGGTAAAGGTTCTTTTAGCTTCCATTTATTTTGAAGTGGAAGACTGCTGTTGATAAGGTCACATTTGCTAATATCTGTATGTAAAGAATAAGTAGTATAATTAAAAATATAGATAATTGTTTTATCACTGAAAGAAATCATATTCCTTATACCGATTTATACCTGAAAATAAAACCAGCATGTTGGCATATTTAGTTTTTCAATTGCAAACATTGAGAAGGATTGTAAATTTAACGTGTATTTTCAAAGGGTGCCATTGTGGATACACAGGTAACAGTGTGCCAGTGTCCTGATAATGGATATATAGAAACTAAAGGCTAGAAAAATGGACGTTAAAGGCACATGGGTAGACCATATAAAAGTAGTTAAATCCTGCTTGCTGTTCTACTATGCTCATCTCTGGCTTGTCTGACTATCCATTCCAGTTCCTAAACTCTGGCTATGTTTTGACTATGTTTACTCAGGCTACCTTTTTATTACTATTATTAAAGTGGTTGTAAACACTTACAACATACTTTAACCTACAGGTAAGCCTAGATTAAGGATGTCCCTGCTCCAAACACCAAACTGCATGGGGTTCTCCCCCAATCCATACCAGGCCCTTCAGGTCTGGTATGGATTTTGAGGGGAACCCCCTTGCCAAAATAAAAAAAATGATGTGGGGTTCCTCCCAAAAGTGCTAAAATTCGCCCGGAAATCGGTTCGCACTGAATTTTGCTCGTCCGCGATTCACCAAACTGGCAGACCTCTGGCGCTGTTCACGCGGTGGACATATGCGTTCACATTGTGAAAGAACTTTGACCCATGATGACACATCCATCATGGGGTACAGGACAGTCAATTGAGACATTTCAGCACATGGACAATTGGACATACCCCCTACCTTATAAATAGACCTGATCTGGCGGCCATTTTACATTCTGTCTTTTGTCAGTGTAGGGACAGGACGCTGTGTGGAGCAGGGACAGTCAGTTTAATCACTAGCTATTACTATTAGGTTCACAAAAGTCCTTTTAAGGACTGGTATAGGTGTACAGTATATAGGGTTGTAATACACTTAGAATATACTTTCTTTCAAATATACAATGTATATTCTGGTGCACTGCTGCTGACTGCTGTGCTGCTGAGTGCACTGCTGACCGATTCTGAAGCTGTCTTTTGTCAGTGTAGGGAAAGGACGCTGTGTGGAGCAGGGACAGTCAGTTTAATCACTAGCTATTACTATTAGGTCCACAAAGGTCCTTTTAAGGACTGGTATAGGTGTACAGTATATAGGGTTGTACACGTATAATATACTTTCTTTCAAATATACAAAGTATATTATGGTGCACTGCTGACTTGTGCTGCTGAGTGCTGACCGATTCTGCAGCTGTCTTTTATCAGTGTAGGGACTGAGGGACAGTTTGGTGTTTGGAGCAGGGACAGTCTGCAAATCACTAGCTACTAGGTCCACAAAGGTCCTTTTAAGGACTGGTATAGGTGTACAGTATATAGGGTTGTAATACACTTATAATATACTTTCTTTCAAAGATAGAAAGTATATTCTGGTACACTGCTGCTGACTGCTGTGCTGCTGAGTGCACTGCTGACCGATTCTGCAGCTGTTTTTTGTCAGTGTAGGGAAAGGACGCTGTGTGGAGCAGGGACAGTCAGTTTAATCGCTAGCTATTACTATTAGGTCCACAAAGGTCCTTTTAAGGACTGGTATAGGTGTACAGTATATAGGGTTGTACACGTATAATATACTTTCTTTCAAATATACAAAGTATATTATGGTGCACTGCTGACTGCTGTGCTGCTGAGTGCTGACCGATTCTGCAGCTGTCTTTTATCGGTGTAGGAACTGAGGGACAGTTTGGTGTTTGGAGCAGGGACAGTCTGCAAATCACTAGCTACTAGGTCCACAAAGGTGCTTTTAAGGACTGGTATAGGTGTACATTATATAGGGTTGTACACGTATAGTGTACAGTGGTGTAGTGGTTAGCACTCTCACCTAGCAGTAAAAAAGGTCACTGGTTCAAATCCCAACCATGACACTACCTGCCTGGAGTTTGCATGTTCTCCCTGTGCCTGCGTGGGTTTCCTCCGGGTACTCTGGTTTCCTCCCACACTCCAAAGACATGCAGGTAGGTTAATTGGCTTCTGTCTAAAATTGGCCCTAGTATACAACTGGGGATCTTGGATTGTGGTTCCTTGAGGGTAGGGACCAATGTGAGTGTGCAATGTAAAGGGATAGGGACAATTGTAGACACTTACTCAGGTTGAACTGGATGGACTGATGTCTTTATTCAACCTTACTAACTATGTAACTATGTAACTATGTAACTATGTATAATATACTTTCTTTCAGATATAGAAAGGATATTATAGTGCACTGCACTGCTGTGCTGCTGACCGATTCTACAGCTGTTGTTTCTCAGTGTAGGGAGGGACAGTTTGGTGTTTGGAGCAGGCCCCCCCAAAACGACAGATTGAAGCGGGGTGTTATATACCATCTTCCACATACATACTGCACTTCTCTAGAGACTTTTTTCACAGGGTCATTTAAAAAATGACAGGCAGAGGAAGAGGTGGGCCCTTCTGCAGGGGTGGTTTGGGGTAGGGCAGGAGCAACAGGCTTGAGCCAAAGTGGGAAATTGCAGAAGGTGCGTTCGATTACATCAAAGGACGCACAAGACTTGGTTGAGCGACTCACTCAGCCTTACTCTTCTGCACCCTCCTCATCCTCTCGATCTGCACCCTCCTCTTCACTCTCTGCTGTGTGAACCCCCAAAGACACTACCACCAACACCACCACCATATACCCTCCGCTTGAGTCACAGGAATTATTTTCGGATCCATCACAAGACATTACCGATGCGCAGCCACTCTTGGCATTGGATCAGGAAAAGGAGGTAGCAACAACCGCCACTCAGCAGTCTGACGACAATACCCGAATCAGCCCAAGGAGGAGGTTGGTCCCCGGTGTTGCTGCCTACTCCGAGATTTCTAATTATATCGGTGGGGAAGGTGACGTTGATGATGACGTGTCTAGTGATGTCACATGGGTGCCCACAAGAGAGGAAGAGGAGGGGAGTTCAGAGGGAGATATGGACCAGCAGATAGGGAGGAGAAGCAGGCGGAACTTAGATTGCACAGGAGGGACAAAGCAGACTGCTAATGTAGCAGGAGCGAGGCATCAACCATGTACGTCACATCTGGCGCTCCCAGGACGCCGGCACATGGCTCCGCAGTGTGGGCTTTTTTTAACGTGTCCGCTGCTGACAATAGTGTTGCCATCTGCAGCCTTTGCAGTCAACGCATAAGTCGCGGTAAGCCCAACACTCACCTAGGGAAGACCACCTTAAGAAGACACATGAGCTGCCACCACCGAGCCCAGTGGGAGCAACGGAACCCACAAAGCCACACTCCAGGCTCTCACCATCCAGCCTTGTCTTCTAATTCTCCTTCTCCTCTCTCCTCACAATTGTCCTCCATGCCACCTTCCATCATGCCATCCTCACGTTTTTCTGGAAAAAGGTAGGCTTCTGTGGGCCAAATGTTCGTGTAAAAAAATGATGACGCCGTATAACCCTCTTGCCCAACGGTTGACGGCTGGCTTGTCAGAACTGATAGCCCGCCAACTACTGCCATATGAACTGGTGGACTCGGAGGCCTTTCGAAAATTTGTGCCCATTGGAACACCACAATGCAAGGTCCCAGGAAGGAAGTATTTCTCACAGAAGGGCATCCCAGAGCTATATGGCCATGTTCAGCGGCAAGTGAATGTATCTCTGGCACACAGTGACGGTGCCAAGATACATCTGACCACAGAAACATGGTCTAGCAAACATAGGCAGGGAAGGTATATAACTTTTACTGCTCACTGGGTGAACCTTCTGACGGCTGTCAAGCATGTAACCCATGGCACCCGTGTAGATTTGGTTTTACCGCCATGGATTGCATGCAGGCCTGGCTCTTCTTCTCCTCCTCCTACTCCATCCTCCTCCCTCTCCTCCTCGGCGGACTCCTCCTTTTCCGCTGTTAGCGTCTCTTCCGTTGCGCCGCCCAAGATCCCCAGAACCTATTTGACATGCCAGGTGAGACGTTGACATGCTGTGCTGCGTCTGTTGTGCCTGGAAGCCAAGAGCCACACTGGCCCTGCACTCCTTTCAGCTTTGCATTCACAGGCAGATCAGTGGCTAACACCGCTCAATTTGACAGTTGGTAAAGTGGTGTGTGACAATGGTGCCAATCTGCTTAGCGCATTAAAACAGGGCAAAATTACACATGTGCCATGCATGGCACACATCTTAAACTTGGTCGTGCAGCAATGCGTTGTCAAATACCCTGGGGTCCAGGACATCTTGCGGCAGGCAAGGAAAATCTCAGCCTATTTCAGAAGATCTTACATGGCCATGGCTCGCCTTGCTGACACTCAGCAGTGACACAATCTGCTGGTCAGACGGCTTATTTGATATTGCCCGACGGGATTTAGGAACTCAACCTTCTATATGCTTGATAGGCTGCTCCAGCAGAAACTTGCAGTTAACGACTACCTGTAAGAACTCTGCAGCAGAACAGGTTCTGGAGAGTTTTTTTTTTTCGCTGCGCCAGTGGCTGCTCCTGCGCGATGCATGCAGACTTCTGTGGCCATTTGATGAGATCACCAAACTGGTCAGTCGCAGCCATGGTGCCATCAGTGACATCGTACCTTATGCTTTATTTATGGAGCATGCATTGCGTCATGCCATTGATCAAGCCATGGAGGAGCAGGAAGATGAGGAAGTCACAATGCTGGATGAATTTCCAGGGTGGGCTACTCTATCTGAGACAAGTCAACAACAGGAGTCTGAAGAGGAGTCAGAGAAAGATGGTGCGGATGAGGAGGAGCAAGAAGAGCATGCTTTAAACCTTTCTGGGATCGCTGTTGTTGTCTGTGGATGGGGAGAGGTGAACGAGGAGGATAACATTATTCTGGATGATGAGCAAGAGCCAGGCCACCACACCGCTTCCAGTTTAGTGCAAATGGGGGCCTTTATGCTCCAGTGTTTTAACAGGGACCCCTGTATAAAAAGCATAAAGGTCAAGGACCAGTACTGGGTGGCAATGTACTTAGACCCCTGGTACAAACAAACACAAAATGGCGGAAATGTTACCACTGTCACAGAGGGCTGTCAGAATGGAGCACTTCCAGGCCTTGCTTCGAGAAATGCTGCATTCTGCTTTTGCGTGCACTGGCAGGGGAATTCCCACTCCCAGAGAAAGAGTTGCGGGTACCAATCCAACAGCGCCTGCAAGCAAAGAGCGGTTTGAAGATGTGTTGGTGACTTCTGATATGAGGTCATTCTTTCAGCCGACCCATCAACAGGTCTCATCTGGATCCAGCATCAGGGAATGCCTAGACCGACAGGTGTCTGACTACCCCGGGTTAATGGCCGATGTGGACGCTCTGAGAAGTGATGAACCCCTAGACTACTGGGTGGGCAGGCTTGACCTCTGGCCAGAGCTTGCCCAATTTACAATGGAACTGTTGGCTTGCCCCCCATCCAGTGTCCTGTCCAACAGGTCGTTTGGCACAGCAGGGGGGATCGTGACCAATAAGCGCACTCGCCTAGCTCACGACAGTGTTGACTACATCACATTTATAAAAATGAATGAGGCATGGATCTCGGAGGAATTCAACACATGTGACCAGTAGACCATGTATATGCATAACTCTATAAACAACTTATTTAATCAAGCACACGGACCTTTGGCTCACTTCCTTGTACAAAAAAAGCACACCGTACTATATGCCTGTACCCTCCTGTTTGAAGAGGTTGAACGGTGTCATATTTTTGGGTCCCACAGAGAGTTGCTGGTATCAGTGCTGGTGTCAGTGCTCTCTATCTCGGTGCTGGTGTGGTGTCAGTGCTCTCTCTCTATCTCTGTGCTGGTGTCAGTGCTCTCTATCACGGTGCTGGTGTCAGTGCTCTCTATCACGGTGCTGGTGTGGTGTCAGTGCTCTCTCTCTATCTCGGTGCTGGTGTCAGTGCCCTCTATCACGGTGCTGGTGTCAGTGCTCTCTATCACGGTGCTGGTGTCAGTGCTCTCTTTATTCAACCTTACTAACTATGTAACTATGTAACTATGTAACTATGTATAATATACTTTCTTTCAGATATAGAAAGGATATTATAGTGCACTGCACTGCTGTGCTGCTGACCGATTCTACAGCTGTTGTTTCTCAGTGTAGGGAGGGACAGTTTGGTGTTTGGAGCAGGCCCCCCCAAAACGACAGATTGAAGCGGGGTGTTATATACCATCTTCCACATACATACTGCACTTCTCTAGAGACTTTTTTCACAGGGTCATTTAAAAAATGACAGGCAGAGGAAGAGGTGGGCCCTTCTGCAGGGGTGGTTTGGGGTAGGGCAGGAGCAACAGGCTTGAGCCAAAGTGGGAAATTGCAGAAGGTGCGTTCGATTACATCAAAGGACGCACCAGACTTGGTTGAGCGACTCACTCAGCCTTACTCTTCTGCACCCTCCTCATCCTCTCGATCTGCACCCTCCTCTTCACTCTCTGCTGTGTGAACCCCCAAAGACACTACCACCAACACCACCACCATATACCCTCCGCTTGAGTCACAGGAATTATTTTCGGATCCATCACAAGACATTACCGATGCGCAGCCACTCTTGGCATTGGATCAGGAAAAGGAGGTAGCAACAACCGCCACTCAGCAGTCTGACGACAATACCCGAATCAGCCCAAGGAGGAGGTTGGTCCCCGGTGTTGCTGCCTACTCCGAGATTTCTAATTATATCGGTGGGGAAGGTGACGTTGATGATGACGTGTCTAGTGATGTCACATGGGTGCCCACAAGAGAGGAAGAGGAGGGGAGTTCAGAGGGAGATATGGACCAGCAGATAGGGAGGAGAAGCAGGCAGAACTTAGATTGCACAGGAGGGACAAAGCAGACTGCTAATGTAGCAGGAGCGAGGCATCAACCATGTACGTCACATCTGGCGCTCCCAGGACGCCGGCACATGGCTCCGCAGTGTGGGCTTTTTTTAACGTGTCCGCTGCTGACAATAGTGTTGCCATCTGCAGCCTTTGCAGTCAACGCATAAGTCGCGGTAAGCCCAACACTCACCTAGGGAAGACCACCTTAAGAAGACACATGAGCTGCCACCACCGAGCCCAGTGGGAGCAACGGAACCCACAAAGCCACACTCCAGGCTCTCACCATCCAGCCTTGTCTTCTAATTCTCCTTCTCCTCTCTCCTCACAATTGTCCTCCATGCCACCTTCCATCATGCCATCCTCACGTTTTTCTGGAAAAAGGTAGGCTTCTGTGGGCCAAATGTTCGTGTAAAAAAATGATGACGCCGTATAACCCTCTTGCCCAACGGTTGACGGCTGGCTTGTCAGAACTGATAGCCCGCCAACTACTGCCATATGAACTGGTGGACTCGGAGGCCTTTCGAAAATTTGTGCCCATTGGAACACCACAATGCAAGGTCCCAGGAAGGAAGTATTTCTCACAGAAGGGCATCCCAGAGCTATATGGCCATGTTCAGCGGCAAGTGAATGTATCTCTGGCACACAGTGACGGTGCCAAGATACATCTGACCACAGAAACATGGTCTAGCAAACATGGGCAGGGAAGGTATATAACTTTTACTGCTCACTGGGTGAACCTTCTGACGGCTGTCAAGCATGTAACCCATGGCACCCGTGTAGATTTGGTTTTACCGCCATGGATTGCATGCAGGCCTGGCTCTTCTTCTCCTCCTCCTACTCCATCCTCCTCCCTCTCCTCCTCGGCGGACTCCTCCTTTTCCGCTGTTAGCGTCTCTTCCGTTGCGCCGCCCAAGATCCCCAGAACCTATTTGACATGCCAGGTGAGACGTTGACATGCTGTGCTGCGTCTGTTGTGCCTGGAAGCCAAGAGCCACACTGGCCCTGCACTCCTTTCAGCTTTGCATTCACAGGCAGATCAGTGGCTAACACCGCTCAATTTGACAGTTGGTAAAGTGGTGTGTGACAATGGTGCCAATCTGCTTAGCGCATTAAAACAGGGCAAAATTACACATGTGCCATGCATGGCACACATCTTAAACTTGGTCGTGCAGCAATGCGTTGTCAAATACCCTGGGGTCCAGGACATCTTGCGGCAGGCAAGGAAAATCTCAGCCTATTTCAGAAGATCTTACATGGCCATGGCTCGCCTTGCTGACACTCAGCAGTGACACAATCTGCTGGTCAGACGGCTTATTTGATATTGCCCGACGGGATTTAGGAACTCAACCTTCTATATGCTTGATAGGCTGCTCCAGCAGAAACTTGCAGTTAACGACTACCTGTAAGAACTCTGCAGCAGAACAGGTTCTGGAGAGTTTTTTTTTTTCGCTGCGCCAGTGGCTGCTCCTGCGCGATGCATGCAGACTTCTGTGGCCATTTGATGAGATCACCAAACTGGTCAGTCGCAGCCATGGTGCCATCAGTGACATCGTACCTTATGCTTTATTTATGGAGCATGCATTGCGTCATGCCATTGATCAAGCCATGGAGGAGCAGGAAGATGAGGAAGTCACAATGCTGGATGAATTTCCAGGGTGGGCTACTCTATCTGAGACAAGTCAACAACAGGAGTCTGAAGAGGAGTCAGAGAAAGATGGTGCGGATGAGGAGGAGCAAGAAGAGCATGCTTTAAACCTTTCTGGGATCGCTGTTGTTGTCTGTGGATGGGGAGAGGTGAACGAGGAGGATAACATTATTCTGGATGATGAGCAAGAGCCAGGCCACCACACCGCTTCCAGTTTAGTGCAAATGGGGGCCTTTATGCTCCAGTGTTTTAACAGGGACCCCTGTATAAAAAGCATAAAGGTCAAGGACCAGTACTGGGTGGCAATGTACTTAGACCCCTGGTACAAACAAACACAAAATGGCGGAAATGTTACCACTGTCACAGAGGGCTGTCAGAATGGAGCACTTCCAGGCCTTGCTTCGAGAAATGCTGCATTCTGCTTTTGCGTGCACTGGCAGGGGAATTCCCACTCCCAGAGAAAGAGTTGCGGGTACCAATCCAACAGCGCCTGCAAGCAAAGAGCGGTTTGAAGATGTGTTGGTGACTTCTGATATGAGGTCATTCTTTCAGCCGACCCATCAACAGGTCTCATCTGGATCCAGCATCAGGGAATGCCTAGACCGACAGGTGTCTGACTACCCCGGGTTAATGGCCGATGTGGACGCTCTGAGAAGTGATGAACCCCTAGACTACTGGGTGGGCAGGCTTGACCTCTGGCCAGAGCTTGCCCAATTTACAATGGAACTGTTGGCTTGCCCCCCATCCAGTGTCCTGTCCAACAGGTCGTTTGGCACAGCAGGGGGGATCGTGACCAATAAGCGCACTCGCCTAGCTCACGACAGTGTTGACTACATCACATTTATAAAAATGAATGAGGCATGGATCTCGGAGGAATTCAACACATGTGACCAGTAGACCATGTATATGCATAACTCTATAAACAACTTATTTAATCAAGCACACGGACCTTTGGCTCACTTCCTTGTACAAAAAAAGCACACCGTACTATATGCCTGTACCCTCCTGTTTGAAGAGGTTGAACGGTGTCATATTTTTGGGTCCCACAGAGAGTTGCTGGTATCAGTGCTGGTGTCAGTGCTCTCTATCTCGGTGCTGGTGTGGTGTCAGTGCTCTCTCTCTATCTCTGTGCTGGTGTCAGTGCTCTCTATCACGGTGCTGGTGTCAGTGCTCTCTATCACGGTGCTGGTGTGGTGTCAGTGCTCTCTCTCTATCTCGGTGCTGGTGTCAGTGCCCTCTATCACGGTGCTGGTGTCAGTGCTCTCTATCACGGTGCTGGTGTCAGTGCTCTCTTTATTCAACCTTACTAACTATGTAACTATGTAACTATGTAACTATGTATAATATACTTTCTTTCAGATATAGAAAGGATATTATAGTGCACTGCACTGCTGTGCTGCTGACCGATTCTACAGCTGTTGTTTCTCAGTGTAGGGAGGGACAGTTTGGTGTTTGGAGCAGGCCCCCCCAAAACGACAGATTGAAGCGGGGTGTTATATACCATCTTCCACATACATACTGCACTTCTCTAGAGACTTTTTTCACAGGGTCATTTAAAAAATGACAGGCAGAGGAAGAGGTGGGCCCTTCTGCAGGGGTGGTTTGGGGTAGGGCAGGAGCAACAGGCTTGAGCCAAAGTGGGAAATTGCAGAAGGTGCGTTCGATTACATCAAAGGACGCACCAGACTTGGTTGAGCGACTCACTCAGCCTTACTCTTCTGCACCCTCCTCATCCTCTCGATCTGCACCCTCCTCTTCACTCTCTGCTGTGTGAACCCCCAAAGACACTACCACCAACACCACCACCATATACCCTCCGCTTGAGTCACAGGAATTATTTTCGGATCCATCACAAGACATTACCGATGCGCAGCCACTCTTGGCATTGGATCAGGAAAAGGAGGTAGCAACAACCGCCACTCAGCAGTCTGACGACAATACCCGAATCAGCCCAAGGAGGAGGTTGGTCCCCGGTGTTGCTGCCTACTCCGAGATTTCTAATTATATCGGTGGGGAAGGTGACGTTGATGATGACGTGTCTAGTGATGTCACATGGGTGCCCACAAGAGAGGAAGAGGAGGGGAGTTCAGAGGGAGATATGGACCAGCAGATAGGGAGGAGAAGCAGGCGGAACTTAGATTGCACAGGAGGGACAAAGCAGACTGCTAATGTAGCAGGAGCGAGGCATCAACCATGTACGTCACATCTGGCGCTCCCAGGACGCCGGCACATGGCTCCGCAGTGTGGGCTTTTTTTAACGTGTCCGCTGCTGACAATAGTGTTGCCATCTGCAGCCTTTGCAGTCAACGCATAAGTCGCGGTAAGCCCAACACTCACCTAGGGAAGACCACCTTAAGAAGACACATGAGCTGCCACCACCGAGCCCAGTGGGAGCAACGGAACCCACAAAGCCACACTCCAGGCTCTCACCATCCAGCCTTGTCTTCTAATTCTCCTTCTCCTCTCTCCTCACAATTGTCCTCCATGCCACCTTCCATCATGCCATCCTCACGTTTTTCTGGAAAAAGGTAGGCTTCTGTGGGCCAAATGTTCGTGTAAAAAAATGATGACGCCGTATAACCCTCTTGCCCAACGGTTGACGGCTGGCTTGTCAGAACTGATAGCCCGCCAACTACTGCCATATGAACTGGTGGACTCGGAGGCCTTTCGAAAATTTGTGCCCATTGGAACACCACAATGCAAGGTCCCAGGAAGGAAGTATTTCTCACAGAAGGGCATCCCAGAGCTATATGGCCATGTTCAGCGGCAAGTGAATGTATCTCTGGCACACAGTGACGGTGCCAAGATACATCTGACCACAGAAACATGGTCTAGCAAACATGGGCAGGGAAGGTATATAACTTTTACTGCTCACTGGGTGAACCTTCTGACGGCTGTCAAGCATGTAACCCATGGCACCCGTGTAGATTTGGTTTTACCGCCATGGATTGCATGCAGGCCTGGCTCTTCTTCTCCTCCTCCTACTCCATCCTCCTCCCTCTCCTCCTCGGCGGACTCCTCCTTTTCCGCTGTTAGCGTCTCTTCCGTTGCGCCGCCCAAGATCCCCAGAACCTATTTGACATGCCAGGTGAGACGTTGACATGCTGTGCTGCGTCTGTTGTGCCTGGAAGCCAAGAGCCACACTGGCCCTGCACTCCTTTCAGCTTTGCATTCACAGGCAGATCAGTGGCTAACACCGCTCAATTTGACAGTTGGTAAAGTGGTGTGTGACAATGGTGCCAATCTGCTTAGCGCATTAAAACAGGGCAAAATTACACATGTGCCATGCATGGCACACATCTTAAACTTGGTCGTGCAGCAATGCGTTGTCAAATACCCTGGGGTCCAGGACATCTTGCGGCAGGCAAGGAAAATCTCAGCCTATTTCAGAAGATCTTACATGGCCATGGCTCGCCTTGCTGACACTCAGCAGTGACACAATCTGCTGGTCAGACGGCTTATTTGATATTGCCCGACGGGATTTAGGAACTCAACCTTCTATATGCTTGATAGGCTGCTCCAGCAGAAACTTGCAGTTAACGACTACCTGTAAGAACTCTGCAGCAGAACAGGTTCTGGAGAGTTTTTTTTTTTTCACTGCGCCAGTGGCTGCTCCTGCGCGATGCATGCAGACTTCTGTGGCCATTTGATGAGATCACCAAACTGGTCAGTCGCAGCCATGGTGCCATCAGTGACATCGTACCTTATGCTTTATTTATGGAGCATGCATTGCGTCATGCCATTGATCAAGCCATGGAGGAGCAGGAAGATGAGGAAGTCACAATGCTGGATGAATTTCCAGGGTGGGCTACTCTATCTGAGACAAGTCAACAACAGGAGTCTGAAGAGGAGTCAGAGAAAGATGGTGCGGATGAGGAGGAGCAAGAAGAGCATGCTTTAAACCTTTCTGGGATCGCTGTTGTTGTCTGTGGATGGGGAGAGGTGAACGAGGAGGATAACATTATTCTGGATGATGAGCAAGAGCCAGGCCACCACACCGCTTCCAGTTTAGTGCAAATGGGGGCCTTTATGCTCCAGTGTTTTAACAGGGACCCCTGTATAAAAAGCATAAAGGTCAAGGACCAGTACTGGGTGGCAATGTACTTAGACCCCTGGTACAAACAAACACAAAATGGCGGAAATGTTACCACTGTCACAGAGGGCTGTCAGAATGGAGCACTTCCAGGCCTTGCTTCGAGAAATGCTGCATTCTGCTTTTGCGTGCACTGGCAGGGGAATTCCCACTCCCAGAGAAAGAGTTGCGGGTACCAATCCAACAGCGCCTGCAAGCAAAGAGCGGTTTGAAGATGTGTTGGTGACTTCTGATATGAGGTCATTCTTTCAGCCGACCCATCAACAGGTCTCATCTGGATCCAGCATCAGGGAATGCCTAGACCGACAGGTGTCTGACTACCCCGGGTTAATGGCCGATGTGGACGCTCTGAGAAGTGATGAACCCCTAGACTACTGGGTGGGCAGGCTTGACCTCTGGCCAGAGCTTGCCCAATTTACAATGGAACTGTTGGCTTGCCCCCCATCCAGTGTCCTGTCCAACAGGTCGTTTGGCACAGCAGGGGGGATCGTGACCAATAAGCGCACTCGCCTAGCTCACGACAGTGTTGACTACATCACATTTATAAAAATGAATGAGGCATGGATCTCGGAGGAATTCAACACATGTGACCAGTAGACCATGTATATGCATAACTCTATAAACAACTTATTTAATCAAGCACACGGACCTTTGGCTCACTTCCTTGTACAAAAAAAGCACACCGTACTATATGCCTGTACCCTCCTGTTTGAAGAGGTTGAACGGTGTCATATTTTTGGGTCCCACAGAGAGTTGCTGGTATCAGTGCTGGTGTCAGTGCTCTCTATCTCGGTGCTGGTGTGGTGTCAGTGCTCTCTCTCTATCTCTGTGCTGGTGTCAGTGCTCTCTATCACGGTGCTGGTGTCAGTGCTCTCTATCACGGTGCTGGTGTGGTGTCAGTGCTCTCTCTCTATCTCGGTGCTGGTGTCAGTGCCCTCTATCACGGTGCTGGTGTCAGTGCTCTCTATCACGGTGCTGGTGTCAGTGCTCTCTTTATTCAACCTTACTAACTATGTAACTATGTAACTATGTAACTATGTATAATATACTTTCTTTCAGATATAGAAAGGATATTATAGTGCACTGCACTGCTGTGCTGCTGACCGATTCTACAGCTGTTGTTTCTCAGTGTAGGGAGGGACAGTTTGGTGTTTGGAGCAGGCCCCCCCAAAACGACAGATTGAAGCGGGGTGTTATATACCATCTTCCACATACATACTGCACTTCTCTAGAGACTTTTTTCACAGGGTCATTTAAAAAATGACAGGCAGAGGAAGAGGTGGGCCCTTCTGCAGGGGTGGTTTGGGGTAGGGCAGGAGCAACAGGCTTGAGCCAAAGTGGGAAATTGCAGAAGGTGCGTTCGATTACATCAAAGGACGCACCAGACTTGGTTGAGCGACTCACTCAGCCTTACTCTTCTGCACCCTCCTCATCCTCTCGATCTGCACCCTCCTCTTCACTCTCTGCTGTGTGAACCCCCAAAGACACTACCACCAACACCACCACCATATACCCTCCGCTTGAGTCACAGGAATTATTTTCGGATCCATCACAAGACATTACCGATGCGCAGCCACTCTTGGCATTGGATCAGGAAAAGGAGGTAGCAACAACCGCCACTCAGCAGTCTGACGACAATACCCGAATCAGCCCAAGGAGGAGGTTGGTCCCCGGTGTTGCTGCCTACTCCGAGATTTCTAATTATATCGGTGGGGAAGGTGACGTTGATGATGACGTGTCTAGTGATGTCACATGGGTGCCCACAAGAGAGGAAGAGGAGGGGAGTTCAGAGGGAGATATGGACCAGCAGATAGGGAGGAGAAGCAGGCGGAACTTAGATTGCACAGGAGGGACAAAGCAGACTGCTAATGTAGCAGGAGCGAGGCATCAACCATGTACGTCACATCTGGCGCTCCCAGGACGCCGGCACATGGCTCCGCAGTGTGGGCTTTTTTTAACGTGTCCGCTGCTGACAATAGTGTTGCCATCTGCAGCCTTTGCAGTCAACGCATAAGTCGCGGTAAGCCCAACACTCACCTAGGGAAGACCACCTTAAGAAGACACATGAGCTGCCACCACCGAGCCCAGTGGGAGCAACGGAACCCACAAAGCCACACTCCAGGCTCTCACCATCCAGCCTTGTCTTCTAATTCTCCTTCTCCTCTCTCCTCACAATTGTCCTCCATGCCACCTTCCATCATGCCATCCTCACGTTTTTCTGGAAAAAGGTAGGCTTCTGTGGGCCAAATGTTCGTGTAAAAAAATGATGACGCCGTATAACCCTCTTGCCCAACGGTTGACGGCTGGCTTGTCAGAACTGATAGCCCGCCAACTACTGCCATATGAACTGGTGGACTCGGAGGCCTTTCGAAAATTTGTGCCCATTGGAACACCACAATGCAAGGTCCCAGGAAGGAAGTATTTCTCACAGAAGGGCATCCCAGAGCTATATGGCCATGTTCAGCGGCAAGTGAATGTATCTCTGGCACACAGTGACGGTGCCAAGATACATCTGACCACAGAAACATGGTCTAGCAAACATGGGCAGGGAAGGTATATAACTTTTACTGCTCACTGGGTGAACCTTCTGACGGCTGTCAAGCATGTAACCCATGGCACCCGTGTAGATTTGGTTTTACCGCCATGGATTGCATGCAGGCCTGGCTCTTCTTCTCCTCCTCCTACTCCATCCTCCTCCCTCTCCTCCTCGGCGGACTCCTCCTTTTCCGCTGTTAGCGTCTCTTCCGTTGCGCCGCCCAAGATCCCCAGAACCTATTTGACATGCCAGGTGAGACGTTGACATGCTGTGCTGCGTCTGTTGTGCCTGGAAGCCAAGAGCCACACTGGCCCTGCACTCCTTTCAGCTTTGCATTCACAGGCAGATCAGTGGCTAACACCGCTCAATTTGACAGTTGGTAAAGTGGTGTGTGACAATGGTGCCAATCTGCTTAGCGCATTAAAACAGGGCAAAATTACACATGTGCCATGCATGGCACACATCTTAAACTTGGTCGTGCAGCAATGCGTTGTCAAATACCCTGGGGTCCAGGACATCTTGCGGCAGGCAAGGAAAATCTCAGCCTATTTCAGAAGATCTTACATGGCCATGGCTCGCCTTGCTGACACTCAGCAGTGACACAATCTGCTGGTCAGACGGCTTATTTGATATTGCCCGACGTGATGGAACTCAACCTTCTATATGCTTGATAGGCTGCTCCAGCAGAAACTTGCAGTTAACGACTACCTGTAAGAACTCTGCAGCAGAACAGGTTCTGGAGAGTTTTTTTTTTTCACTGTGCCAGTGGCTGCTCCTGCGCGATGCATGCAGACTTCTGTGGCCATTTGATGAGATCACCAAACTGGTCAGTCGCAGCCATGGTGCCATCAGTGACATCGTACCTTATGCTTTATTTATGGAGCATGCATTGCGTCATGCCATTGATCAAGCCATGGAGGAGCAGGAAGATGAGGAAGTCACAATGCTGGATGAATTTCCAGGGTGGGCTACTCTATCTGAGACAAGTCAACAACAGGAGTCTGAAGAGGAGTCAGAGAAAGATGGTGCGGATGAGGAGGAGCAAGAAGAGCATGCTTTAAACCTTTCTGGGATCGCTGTTGTTGTCTGTGGATGGGGAGAGGTGAACGAGGAGGATAACATTATTCTGGATGATGAGCAAGAGCCAGGCCACCACACCGCTTCCAGTTTAGTGCAAATGGGGGCCTTTATGCTCCAGTGTTTTAACAGGGACCCCTGTATAAAAAGCATAAAGGTCAAGGACCAGTACTGGGTGGCAATGTACTTAGACCCCTGGTACAAACAAACACAAAATGGCGGAAATGTTACCACTGTCACAGAGGGCTGTCAGAATGGAGCACTTCCAGGCCTTGCTTCGAGAAATGCTGCATTCTGCTTTTGCGTGCACTGGCAGGGGAATTCCCACTCCCAGAGAAAGAGTTGCGGGTACCAATCCAACAGCGCCTGCAAGCAAAGAGCGGTTTGAAGATGTGTTGGTGACTTCTGATATGAGGTCATTCTTTCAGCCGACCCATCAACAGGTCTCATCTGGATCCAGCATCAGGGAATGCCTAGACCGACAGGTGTCTGACTACCCCGGGTTAATGGCCGATGTGGACGCTCTGAGAAGTGATAAACCCCTAGACTACTGGGTGGGCAGGCTTGACCTCTGGCCAGAGCTTGCCCAATTTACAATGGAACTGTTGGCTTGCCCCCCATCCAGTGTCCTGTCCAACAGGTTGTTTGGCACAGCAGGGGGGATCGTGACCAATAAGCGCACTCGCCTAGCTCACGACAGTGTTGACTACATCACATTTATAAAAATGAATGAGGCATGGATCTCGGAGGAATTCAACACATGTGACCAGTAGGCCATGTATATGCATAACTCTATAAACAACTTATTTAATCAAGCACACGGACCTTTGGCTCACTTCCTTGTACAAAAAAAGCACACCGTACTATATGCCTGTACCCTCCTGTTTGAAGAGGTTGAACGGTGTCATATTTTTGGGTCCCACAGAGAGTTGCTGGTATCAGTGCTGGTGTCAGTGCTCTCTATCTCGGTGCTGGTGTGGTGTCAGTGCTCTCTCTCTATCTCTGTGCTGGTGTCAGTGCTCTCTATCACGGTGCTGGTGTCAGTGCTCTCTATCACGGTGCTGGTGTGGTGTCAGTGCTCTCTCTCTATCTCGGTGCTGGTGTCAGTGCCCTCTATCACGGTGCTGGTGTCAGTGCTCTCTATCACGGTGCTGGTGTCAGTGCTCTCTATCATGGTGCTGGTGTCAGTGCTCTCTCTCTATCTCGGTGCTGGTGTCAGTGCTCTCTATCACAGTGCTGGTGTCAGTGCTCTCTATCTCGGTGCTGGTGTGGTGTCAGTGCTCTCTCTCTATCTCGGTGCTGGTGTCAGTGCTCTCTATCACGGTGCTGGTGTCAGTGCTCTCTATCACGGTGCTGGTGTCAAGTGCTCTCTATCTTGGTGCTGGTGTGGTCTCAGTGCTCTCTATCACGGTGCTGGTATCAGTTCTCTCTATCTCGGTGCTGGTGTCACTGCTCTCTATCACGGTGATGGTGTCAGTGCGCTCTCTCTATCTCGGTGCTGGTGTCAGTGCTCTCTATCTCGGTGCTGGTGGCAATGCTCTCTATCTCAGTGCTGGTGTCAGTGCTCTCTATATCGGTGCTGGTGTGGTCTCAGTTTTCTCTATCATGGTGCTGGTGTCAGTGCTCTCTATCACGGTGCTGGTGTCAGTGCTCTCGCGGTGCTGGTGTCAGTGCTCTATATCACGGTGCTGGTGTCAGTGCTCTCTATCTCAGTGCTGGTGTCAGTGCTCTCTATCTCGGTGCTGGTGTGATCTCAGTGTACTCTATCATGGTGCTGGTGTCAGTGCTCTCATGGTGCTGGTGTCAGTGCTCTCTATCACGGTGCTGGTATCAGTGCTCTCTATCACGGTGTTGGTGTCAGTGCTCTATATCTCGGTGCTGGTGTCAGTGCTCTCTATCACGGTGCTAGTGCCAGTACGCTCTCTCTATCTCAGTGCTGGTGTAAATGCTCTCTATCTCGGTGCTGGTGTGGTCTCAGTGTTCTCTATCACGGTGCTGGTGTCAGTGCTCTCTATCACGGTGCTGGTCTTAGTGTTCTCTATCACGGTGCTGGTGTCAGTGCTCTCTATCTCGGTGCTAGTGTCAGTGCTCTCTATCTCAGTGCTGGTGTCAGTGCTCTCTATCTTGGTGCTGGTGTGGTCTCAGTGTTCTCTATCATGGTGCTGGTGTCAGTGCTCCCATGGTGCTGGTGTCAGTGCTCTCTATCACGGTGCTGGTATCAGTGCTCTCTATCTCGGTGTTGGTGTCAGTGCTCTATATCTCTGTGCTGGTGTCAGTGCTCTCTATCTCGGGGCTGGTGTCAGTGCTCTCTATCTCAGTGATCTCTATCACGGGGCTGGTGTCAGTGCTCTCACGGTGCTGGTGTCAGTGCTCTCTATCTCGGTGCTGGTGTCAGTGCTCTCTGTCACGGTGCTGGTGTCAGTGCTCTCTATATCGGTGCTGGTGTCAGGGCTCTCTATCTCGGTGCTGGTGTCAGTGCTCTCTATCACGGTGCTGGTGTCAGTCCTCTCACAGTGCTGGTGTCAGTGCTCTCTATCACGGTGCTGGTTTCAGTGCTCTCTATCTCGGTGATAGTGTCAGTGCTCTCTATCTCTATGCTTGTGTCAGTGCTCTCTATTTCAGGGCTGGTGTGGTCTCAGTGTTCTCTATCATGGTGCTGGTGTCAGTGCTCTCACGGTGCTGGTGTCAGTGCTCTCTATCTCGGTGCTAGTGTCAGTGCTCTCTATCTCAGTACTGGTGTCAGTGCTCTCTATCTTGGTGCTGGTGTGGTCTCAGTGTTCTCTATCATGGTGCTGGTGTCAGTGCTCCCATGGTGCTGGTGTCAGTGCTCTCTAAAACGGTGCTGGTATCAGTGCTCTCTATCTCGGTGTTGGTGTCAGTGCTCTCTATCTCGGTGCTGGTGTCAGTGCTCTCTATCTCGGGGCTGGTGTCAGTGCTCTCTATCTCAGTGATCTCTATCACGGGGCTGGTGTCAGTGCTCTCACGGTGCTGGTGTCAGTGCTCTCTATCTCGGTGCTGGTGTCAGTGCTCTCTGTCACGGTGCTGGTGTCAGTGCTCTCTATATCGGTGCTGGTGTCAGGGCTCTCTATCTCGGTGCTCGTGTCAGTGCTCTCTATCACGGTGCTGGTGTCAGTCCTCTCACAGTGCTGGTGTCAGTGCTCTCTATCACGGTGCTGGTGTCAGTGCTCTCTATCTCGGTGCTAGTGTCAGTGCTCTCCATCTCTATGCTGGTGTCAGTGCTCTCTATCTCAGTGCGGGTGTGGTATCAGTGTTCTCTATCATGGTGCTGGTGTCAGTGCTCTCACGGTGCTGGTGTGAGTGCTCTCTATCACGGTGCTGGTATCAGTGCTCTCTATCTTGGTGCTAGTGTCAGTGCTCTCTATCTCGGTGCTAGTGTCAGTGCTCTCTATCTCAGTGCTGGTGTGGTCTCAGTGCTCTCTATCACGGTGCTGGTGTCAGTGCTCTCACGGTGCTGGTGTCAGTGCTCTCTATCATGGTGCTGGTGTCAGTGCTCTCTATCTCGGTGCTGGTGTCAGTGCTCTCTATCTCGATGCTGGTGTCAGTACTCTCTGTCACAGTGCTGGTGTCAGTGCTCTCTATCACGGTGCTGGTGTCAGTGCTCTCTATCTCGGTGCTGGTGTCAGTGCTCAGTCTCTATCGCGGTGCTGGTTTCAGACAGTGAGGAAGATCGCAGCAGAGAAGCCAAACAGCAGGAAGTGCCAGCACCATGGCTGAGGATCAGCACTGGACTGGCACCTCCGGACCACCGCAGTGGAGCCCTGCATAGGTGCGGGTAAGGGCCGAGCAGAGGGAGGGGCTCAAGCATAGGTTGGCACACTTGGACACTGGCACAGGACTGTGCTGCCCTGACTGTGGCACTGATCATCTCATGCACCCCCTTCATAGCCTGGCCTGACTTTGCCTCTTCTCCATGGATTTCATGTGCTCCTGAATTGTCAACATTTCACAGATAAAAAAAGAATGCTTGTTGTTGTCGATCCCAGATTCACTTAATACTTTTGTTATGTCAGTGTCCATGTTGTGGGACTATGTGTGCACAGATAGTACGTATTTTGTGGCTGAAAATATGACCTGAAGGTTTTTATGGTTCACCTGCCATTAAAGTCAATGGGGTCTGCCACGAACCGCAAGGTTCGCGAACGTTTGGCCGCGTTCGCGGTTCGCGTTCGCGAAACGTCCCGTCGGAAGTTCGTCCATCATTATTGGTTAAGGACGCAGCGGCCACCCACTCCTTAACAACTATGTTGTTTACTGGTTGTTAAGGATGCATACTTAAATATTGCATATTTACCGCATGCATTGTATTTTTATCTTTTGTGAAACGACTTTCACTTTGGTTTTATGCAGTATTTGCTGAGTGCTTTTGCTGTATTTGGTAAATACCACATAAAGAAATAGTGAATTTACATTTAAGACTGGTCATATGTAAATACCGCACATGATCGGGTTCTGTGAATGGAGCCCAGAATGTTGATCTAGGGAGTTGCCTTTGGGAAAGGAATCCCCCAGCTGCAGAAGATTTTTTCGAGCTAGCTCATGTGGGTTTGAACTAGGATTCAAACACATACAAGTTTGTCCCTAATTAGGATGGATTTTTTTCTTATTAAATTAGAATATTATTTTTAAGGTTTTTTTGCCTTACTCTCCTTGAGATTCTAAATGTATGAGATTTTTAAGTCTTTTTGGCTGATCTTGATAGACTTGCATCTGTTTAATCTTTATAATTATTTAGAAATGCCATTATCCATTAAGGTACAAAGGCTAATTGAAAACAAGGCTTTTGTGAAACACACACATGTGCACTGCTATTTGTAAATAGTTTTTATGATGTAAGTTTTCTGAACTTTATATGTTTATCTACAGTTATGGATACAATAGTGAAATGCTTCCATGCAATATATGAACATATTAGCTTTATACTAAAAAATTTGTGACAATACCAGCAATTCTGTGATGTGAATTGAAATACCCCTTTTTAATGGGGTTCTTGCACTAAATCTGCACCATAAATAAGAACGTGGTTCAACACTTCCATTGTCTTCAAATAACATTAACACTAATTATAGACATCTGTCACAACTAGCTACCGGGTGGTATTCTGACACTGATTTATAAAAAGAAAAAAAAAACTGCCTTGAGGCACTGAAATGGACACCAGGCAAAAATGAACAATTATTTATCCTATTAAAATGATTTGTCAGTGGATCCTCTGCAACACACAAAAAAAAAACATGACTGCATTATGTATTGTAAATTATCTACAACTGTACCCTGCTTTCAAAATAACCTCCATTGAGAACATTCTTTCTTTCACAAATACAGCATAATAAATATGTCTATGGAAAATTGGTAGTGTAACATGTTATTCTGTGAATTTGTTTGCACTGAAAGTCCCCCGATGATATTTTTGATATTGTTCAATCATACATATATCATACACTGAAAATCCATAGGGATTTTTGTAATAAACAAGTCAGCAGTGTTCATGGTGACTTCAAGTATTTGTTTTCCTTTCTTTGATTCTTATACGACTTATTTGTTAAAAAAAATGGACTGCACGTCCTATTGCATACACTTAAAGTGGTTGTAAACTCCCCCCCCCCCACAACTTTGTCCCTTGTAAATCAGCATAAAAAACCCTAATGAACACTGCTTGTAGATATCTCCTTACTTGCTTGGTATTGTTATAATCCTTTCTGTTCTTTAGAATGACGTCGCTGAGCATGCCCAGATCTCCCTGGTTTATGGCACACTCTGTGTACTTTGTCTATCTATTATCAGGACTTGCTACGGCACACAACACTGAAATCCCAGGCGACTGTGAGCTTCCTCCTACACCCTATGTGACCATGTGACATCACATGCAGTGTAAAGCAGGGCATGAGACAGCATTATTGCAGTCTTATCAGCTGAAGCTGATAAGACTGACAAAGGCAAACACTAGATAACTGGCACAAGTAAATACTATGAAATAAAGCAAGTCAGCTATGAACAGGGAAGCAGGGCTGCCATAGAAATGTTGGATTGAGAAGGAGGCTTGGTTAACAGTACAGGAAGTAAGGGCAGAAATACACTCCACTGTGGACTCAGAAAACAATACTTAAGATGGCTCTGCTTAACCCCTGGAAACAAGTTTTTTAAAGTTTCTTTAAACAGTAAGTAATATGCAAGTTGGGCTGGATTACAGTGGCTATAGTTTGATAATTACTTATTATAATGGACTAAATGAAAAGAAACATCAGAGTGGGAGAGTTTACTTCCTCTTTAACACAAAAAAGGACAAACTGTATTTTGTCCCTGGTGGAGATTGATAGGTCTTATTGCTAAACAATGGTGCAAATAGATTTGACCAATTACTGCTAGTTTTAAACATCACAGTTTTTTTTTACAATTTGTCAATACACCTGTTTTCTAAACTTTTGTGGCATCATGGGTCCCTGGGAAAAGTATTGCACTGGGGCCCCCTACCAGCTTGTCCCAATTTACACACCAACTCTCAAGAATTAAACTATACAGTAAATAAATAGAATTAAGAATATATTTATTAGTACTTTAAATAAAATCGATTTTAAATGATAAAAACAGAACTGTGAAGTCCATCATTGATTTCATGATCAGTGCTCTGTTTTCATGCCAGCAAGTTTTAGCTTTGTAAAGCAATGGCTGTGGTATGAAGCAGATGAGCAGAAGGCAATTGTAGCAGTTGCAAAAGGTATACAGACATCAGGCAGTGGGGAAAGTGGTATAGCAAAAAGTATTCTGAGAGCTTAAGTTTTAATAACCAGTTGGCAGATGGCACGAGACAGCAGGGAATAATAAAGGAACTCTCCACCAACAAAGAGCAGGAGATTCCACACCAGCAGGCAGACAAGTTACCATGAGATATATTAGCAACAGATACTAGTCTCCCAATTACATAGTTTCGTAGTAAGTCCATCTAGCTCAACCAATAGAAAAAAACAAAAAAACAAATAGAAATAAAGCATGACCTAATTTCTCTATCGGGGGGAAAAAAAATCCTTCCTGATTCCCCCAGGAGGCAATCCAATTGTCACATACCTGGTTCGTGAGCCTGACATATAGAGGAGAGCCTCTCATACCACACCGGCTTGTAGGTCGCTAGAGGTGAGACAGCAACCACAGAAGCACGATGATGTAGGAGTGTCTGAGATCAGTCCAGGAAGTAGTATAGCTGGTTGTCTGTGGCCGGATGTACAGCAGGCTGGCTGGTGATGGGTATGCAAAACCAGAGTCATGGCAGGCTGGTATCGCAGCAGGAGCCGGAACCATATGCGATTGGCAGACCTGAGCCATAGCAGGCTGGATGAGCAGGTGCAGGGTCAGGCAGGCTGAGTCGGTAAAGTTCAGGCAAATAAGCAGAGCAGCAGGCAGAAAAGAAGTCCAAAACAATCCGGGGTCAGGGTATCAAGCAGACAACATTAGTGGGAACAAGCCAGATCAAGATCAGAGGTCAGCACAGATAACAGGTTAGAACACACAGAAGCTGGAGACCAAACAGCAAAGAGTCCTTGGTGTACTCAGCCTAAATAGCCCCTTTGGCACCATTGTTAGCAACTGGTGCACGTCCTTCAGTGCGCGGTGAGCGTGCATGTCTGCTGTGCAATTTATGCTGCATGGACATGCCTTTGATGACATTGCCCCCCCCTACGGGCAACCTCCGGATGCCCAACTGGCTCCTCTTCCATGGGTGGCTATGAAAAAAGCACAAATCAAGTCTGCTGCATGCACATTACTACTAGGTTCTCAAGAATTCTCCTCTGGACCATAACCCCGTCCATGTAATTAAATACTGTATTTGCCCACTTCTCTTCCTGCAGTCTATGATGGCCTCCACTTCAATTTCCTCTTTCCCATTACTAGTAATAAGTGCAGGGGGTCACGAAACTACGATTGGGAAATGGATCTGGTACTGCCTTTTTCAACAGCGATACATGGCACACTGGATGCACTTTGAGGGACTCTGGTAATGTTAATTCATAAGAAACATCATTAACCACCTCAATACAGTGCACTTACACCCCCTTCCTGACCAGACCAATTTTCAGCTTTCAGCGCTCTCACAGTTTGAATGACAATTACTCAGTCATGCAACACTGTACCCATATGAAACTTGCGTCCTTTTTTCCACACAAATAGAGCTTTATTTTAGTGGTATTTAATCACTAGTGGGTTTTTTATTTTCTTGTGTTATAAATTTTTTTTTCTTTGTTTCTGTCATAAAATTTTGCTAATTAGTAATTTTTCTTCATAAATTTTGGACACAATTTATACTGCTACATATCTTTGGTAAAAATAGCCCACATAGTGTATATTATTTGGTCTTTGTGAAAGTTATAGAGTCTACAAACTATGGTGCCAATCACTGAAAATTGATCACATCTGATCAGGCCTTCAGTACATCAGGTGCATCTCATTTCTTGAGACACTAACAAGTCAGGAAAGTACAAATACCCCCCAAATTACCCCTTTTTAGAAAGTATACATTCCAAGGGATTAAGTAAGTAGCATGGTGAGTGTTTTTAAGTTGTCATTTTTTTCCCACAATTCTTTGCAAAATTAAGATTTTTTTTATTATTATTTTTTTTTGACAAAATTGTCATATTATCAGGTTACTTCTCACACACATCATATGCATACAACAAATTACACCCCAAAATACATTCTACTACTCTTCCCGAGTATGGCGATACCACGTGTGTGAGACTTTTATGCAGCCTGGCCACATACAGAGCACCAAAATTGAAGTAGCACCTTCAGGCGTTCTACGAGCAAAAATTACACATCTCATTTCACAACCACCTATTATATTTTTGAAGGCCCTGGAGTACCAGGACAATGGAATTGCCCACAAAATGACCCAATTTTGGAAAGCAAACACCCCAACGTATAATGTGTGAGGCATAATGAGTCTTTTGAACGGTTCATTTTTGTCCAGAAGTTTTTGGAAAATGTGGGAAAAAATGAAAACTTATTTGTTTTACACAAAGTTGTGAATTTAAGATATTTCTAATACATAGCATGTATATAGCAAAAATGACACCCCAAAACACATTCTGCTACTCCTCCCTAGTATGGTGATACCACATATGTAGGAATTTTACACAGCCTGGTCACATAGAGAGGCTGAACATTGAAGTAGTACCTTCAGGCGTTCTAGGAGCATAAATGACACATCTCATTTCATTCCTACCCATCACACTTTTGAATGTCCAGGAGCACCAGGACAGTGGAATTACCCACAAAATGACCCCATTTTGGAAAGTAAACACCCATCGTATATTCTATGAGGCATGGGCTGCAAATAGGTACTTGGGTACTCTGATGGGCTGCAGATAGGTACTCGGGTACTCTGATGGGCTGCAGATAGGTGCTCGGGTACTCTGATGGGTTGGTGACAGGTACTTGAGTACTCTGATGGCCTGGTGACAGGTACTCGGGTACTCTGATGGCCTGGTGATAGGTACTCGGGTACACTGATGGCCTGGTGACAGGTTTTGTGATGGCCTGGTGACTGGTATTTGGGTACTCTGAAGGGCAGTGACAGGTACTCGTGGAATTCAGATGAACTGTGACCGGTACTCAGGTACTCGGATGGACTGACAGGTACTCAGGTACTCAGATGAACTGTGACAGGTATTTAGTTACTCATATGGACTTTGACAGGTACTCAGATGAACTGCGACAGGTACTCGGGTACTCAGATGGACTGGGTCAGGTACTCGGGTACTCTGATGGGCTGTGACAGGTATTTGGGTACTCAGATGGACTGTGACAGGTACTTGGGTACTCTGATGGGCTTTGACAAGGAACTCGGGGACTCTGATGTGCTGTGACAGGTACTCGGGCACTCTGATGTGCTGTGACAGGTACTCGGGCACTCTGATGTGCTGTGACAGGTACTCGGGTACTCTGATGGACTGTGTGTGACAGGTACTATGATGGGTGGTGACAGGTCCTCTTTATTGGGGGGGAGGGCAATCAGTGTGATGGGTGTGTACACTGTAAGCAGTAACGAGATGTTACCGCAATCTCCTCCTCACACACAGAACCCGTTAACATCTCGTTACAGCGGTTTGTTTACATTAAGTGATCGGCTGTGAAACGATCACAGCCGATCACGTGGGTAAATCGCCGGCCAATGGCTGTTTACCAGCGTCGGTGACGAGCAATGTTCCCGGGAACACAGTACCACGCACATTGGGGGTGTAACCATCTGTGATCGGCCGTGATTTCATCCCGGCCGATCATGTGGTAAACAGCCATACCCAGTGGCTGTTCACCCCTCTCGTGGCGAGTGGTGACTCCGTGACCCCACGCCACCGAAGGAACAGGGATGCGTGAGCACGATCGCGCGCATTCCCTGTTTAAATGGGAGGACGCCATATGACGGCCTCCCGCCACAAGAGCCGTGCCGCCTGCAAAAGGGATACCCAGTCATCCTGGGAAAAGGACGTGAAGTATCGGATGTATTGCTCCAGGGTTTGGTTGGTCCGTTCTGTCCGCCCGTTTGTCTGGGGGTGGTAAGCTGAAGAAAGAGAGAGTTAAATCTTTAAAGATCCACATAATGCCTTCCAAAATCTTGAAGTAAATTGTACTCCACGGTCTGACACAATGTTCATCGGAATGTGATGAAGTCTGACGGACAGCGGATGGAGTACCCTTCAGGGGTAGGACCTGCACCATTATTGATAAGTGGTTCACCACCACAAAAATAGCAGAAAAACCTTCAGATGGTGGAAGCTCGACAACAAAGTCCATGGCGATCATCTTCCAAGACCTATCAGATACAGGCAAGGGTCTAAGTAAACCCCAAGCTTTATTTCAGGTCTTCCTGCTCCGAATACAGACAGTGCATGCTTTGACGCAAGTCTTGCAAACCTTCTCCAATCCAGGCCACCCCAGAATGTACGTAGTACTAAGGTCTATGGCCTTGTGGATTCCGAAATAGCCTGCCAATGGGTGATCATGGCAGAATGCTAAGACAGCCACTTGGGTGGTTTCTGGCACAAATATTTTCTCATTCCCTTCCCATAGTAGGCCATCCCTTGCCTGCAATGTGATCCCTGGGGGACTGGTTGTACCTACTGAGGCTTGCTGTAGTTGTGGTAGTAGGCCTGGCTGTAACAGAAGGAAGCTACCAGCCGGTAAGATGGTATCTGCTGAAGGTATGTCTTTTGGATCCTCAAACATGCGTGATAATGTGTAAGCTTTGGTGTTCTTTGATCCGGGTCTGTAGGCAATATGGAAAGCGAACCTTGAGAAGAAGAGCGCCCAGAAGGCTTGATGTGGTCAGTTCATAAATATTCAAGGTTTTTATAGGCTGCGAAGATTAGTAGGTTGAGCCGCTCACTCCAGAAAATACCTCCATTCCTCCAATGATGCTTTGATTGCCAGAAGCTCCAATCTCCCACATCATAATTCCTTTCTGGTTGGGTAAGTTTTTGGGAAAAGAATGCGGGCCGGGTGGATCACATCCTTGGGGCCCTGTCGCTGTGACAAGACTGCTCCAACTGCACTTTCTGATGCACCAACTCCTAAGATGTAAAACAGAGCAGAGTCAGGATGACTTAAAACAGGAGCAGTGGTAAATCGTTCCTTCAAGGTTTCAAAAGCAGCCCATGACTCAGTAGTCCAGTAGATATGGATGCCTTATTTGGTAAGCTGAGTGATGGGGGAGATAATGCCTGAGAAATTCCTAATGAATTTGCAATAAAAATTGACAAAGCCTACGAAACATTGGAAACGGGCCCCATCCAGGATTTCAGATACCTTTTGGGGGTCCATCTTGATTCCATCAGTGGAAATAATTAATCCAAGAAACTGGATACTCTGCTATTCAAAGTCACACTTCTCCGCCTTGGCATAAAGCCCATGCTGGCGAAGACAAGAAATATTAGAATGTCATCCAGGTAGACGACGACAAAGATATCTAGGAAGTTTATTAAAATATAATTGTATAATTGATGAAGTGTTGAAAAGTGGCTGGTGCATTGCATAGGCCAAATGGCATGACCAGATACTCATAGTGACGAGGGATGAGCTTTGTGTTTGAGTCAAACCCATGTTCGCCTCAAACATCGGCTTTTCGACCATTTGGCAAATTCCAAACATTATGGGCCGTTTGCGCCAAATTAGAGTGGCACGTCACGCCCCATAATTCACTGCGGCCTCGCAGTGCATTGCTGGCTGATGATGAGCATTTCTGGCTGATGACCCACGTGCTTTGGCCAATCACAGCATGGAAAAAGCGGAGAGCTGTTGGCTTTGGCCAATTATGGCTCAGGGGCTCAGGGGGTTTAGTACACACCCCACACTATGTAAGGCCGCCTGCACGGTGGCCTTGTATAGTGTGTTGCGTCGGCAGAGAGAGATAGATGGAGAGACAATGTCTTTAACCACTACAATAGATAGGGGCCCCTTCCTTCCCAGCCCAATTTTCAGCTTTCATCGCTCTAGCGCTTTCAGTGACAATTGCACGGTCATGCTACACTGTACCCAAATGAAATTTTTTTCATTTTGTTCGCACAAATAGAGCTTTATTTTGGTGGCATTTATTCACGACTCCATTTTTTATTTTTTGTGATATAAGTGCAAAAAAAAGTGGAAATTTGAAAAAAAAAACTATATTTTCTTTTTTCTATTTTAAAAGAAATCCAATAAAATCAAATTTTGTCATAAATTTAAGCCAAAATGTATTCTGCTACATGTTTTTGGTAAAAAAAATTCCGTTAAGTGTATAATAATTGGTTTGTGTGATCACGGACATATGTACGCAAATGATCATGTACATATGTGTGCAGCTCATCACGTACATATGTGTGCAGATAATCATTGGGACATGTGATTTTAGTGGGACATATGTGGGGGACATGTTTTTATTATTAGGGACATGTGTTTTTATTATTTGGGGACATGTATGTTTTGGGGACATGTGTGTTTTGGGGACATATGTGGGGACTGGGTTTATACTGTGTGGTGTGTTGTGTGTTTACACTAGACTGGTGATCAGTGAGTAAAAAGCTGTAAAAAACAGCTCATACTCACTGATCATCAGCCGGCTGCAGCGATCTGCTCTCCTCTCCTCAGCGATGACTTCTGTGTGAGGAGAGGAGGAGCCGATTGCCTAGCAACCATCTGTTTGTTTACATCACATGACGGCCGTGATTGGACACGGCCGTCATGTGATCAGGAGGACCAATCACAGAGCCCTCCTGCCGATCTGAGATGCGCCGTGTCCGGGTGACACGAGCACATCGGGATTGCGCCGTTGCGCGGGCGCGCGCGCGTGCGATCCCGCTCCTTCTGAAGGACGTTCCTGAACGTCCTATCAGAAGTAGATGGCTCCCACCTGGCCGTATATGTGCATTGGCCGGGTGGGAAGTGGTTAAATTTCATTTGAAGCTGTTGCAATTACAGTTGGTGTATTGTGCCACCTACACAGTGTACACCTAAAGCTACCCCAATTGCTGGTGTTCTGCTGATCCTATACCCCAGGCAGGCAGCTGCTGTAGCAATTACAGTCAGTGTATTGTGCCACCTGCACAGAGTACACCTAAAGCTACCCCAATTGCTGGTGTTTTGCTGGTCCTATACCACAGGCAGCTGTAGCAATTACAGTTGATGTATTGTGCCACCTGCACAGTGTACACCTAAAGCTACCCCAATTGTTGGTGTTCTGCTGGTCCTAACCACAGGCAGCTGTAGCAATTACATTCGGTGTATTGTGCCACCTGCACAGTGTACACCTAAAGCTACCCCAATTGCTGGTGTTCTGATGGTCCTATACCACAGGCAGCTGTAGCAATTACATTCGGTGTATTGTGCCACCTGCACAGTGTACACCTAAAGCTACCCCAATTGCTGGTGTTCTGCTGGTCCTATACTACAGGCAGCTGTAGCAATTAGTCGGTGTATTGTGCCACTTGCACAGTGTACTGTATACCTAAACCTCCCCCAATTGCTGGTGTTCCGCGGGGCCTATACCAAAGGCAACTGTAGCAATTGCAGTTGGTGTATTGTGCCACCTGCACAGTGTACACCTAAAGCTACCCCAATTGCTCGTGTTCTGCTGATCCTATACCACAGGCAGTCAGCTGCAGCAATTACAGTCAGTGTATTGTTTCATCTGTATAATGTGCACTTAAAGCTGCCCCAATTGCTGGTGTTCTGCTGATCCTATACTGCAGGCAGCTGCAGTAATTACAGTCGGTGTATTGTGCCACCTGCACAGTTGCACCTAAAGCTACCCCAATTGCTGGTGTTCTGCTGATCCTATACTGCAGGCAGCTGCAGTAATTACAGTCGGTGTATTGTGCCACCGGCACAGTGTACACCTAAAGCTACTCCAATTGCTGGTGTTCTGCTGGTCCTATACCACAGGAGTTGTAGCAATTACAGTCAGTGTATTGTGTCACCTGCACAGTGTACACCTAAAGCTACCAAAATTGCTGGTGTTCTACTGGTCCTATACCACAGGCAGCTGTAGCAATTACAGTCAGCGTATTGTGCCACCTGCACAGTGTACACCTAAAGATACCCCAATTGCTGGTGTTCTGTTGGTCCTATAACACAGGCAGCTGTAGCAATTACAGTCGGTGTATTGTGCCACCTGCACAGTGTACACCTAAAGCTACCCCAATTGCTGGTGTTCTGCTGATCCTATACCACAGGCAGCTGCAGTAATTACAGTCGGTATACTGTGTCATCTGCACAGTGTGCACTTAAAGCTACCCCAATTGCTGGTGTTCTTCTAATCCTATATCAAAGGCAGGCAGCTGCAGTAATTACAATCGTGTATTGTGTCATCTGCACAGTGTGCACCTAAAGCTCCCCCAATTGCTGGTTTTCTTCTGATTCTATACTGCAGGCAGGAAGCTGCAGTAATTACAGTCGGTGTATTGTGCCATCTGCACAGTGTGCACCTAAAGCTACCCCGATTGCTGGTGCTCTGCTGATCCTATGCCATAGGCAAGCAGCTGCAGCAATTACAGTTGGTGTATTGTGCCATCATATTGTAAGCCTAAAGCTACCCCAATTGCTTGTGTTCTCATAGTATTAATACTACAGGCAGGTGTCACGTACCTTACAGTGGAGTCAGACTGCTGAGGGTGGCCTCTCGCACGGTTCCGGTCTCCACGCCCCTGAGGATGGGGACAGGGAGCGTGAGGACACGAAAGGGTGCAGGTGCCTGAAGGTGGAAGTAGCAGACCTTGGAGATGCTGGGTCCTCACGGTAGAAGAGATGTTGACTGGTCACGTAGGTAGGCACCGGAAGATCAGCAGGTGTGCAGGAAGCGCTGCGTGTCTGTAACAGGCAAGGTCGGCAACTGGCAGGCAATGCGGTACAATAACAGGAGGCAGGTGCGTAATCAGGAACAAGCAAGGGTCTGGCAACGTGCAAGCAAACGAGGTACAGATTCAGGAGACAAGCCAAAGTCGAAGTCCAAGCCGGGGTCAAAGGTAGTCCAGGAGATAGTAGCACAGGGTATCCAAAGAGCGGGTGTCAGGAACGGGTCACAGGAACAAGGATCACGGGAGCAAGGTCACAGGAGCAAGGTCACAGGAGCAAGGTCACAGGAGCAACGATCAGGTCTACAGGAGTAGCTGAAGACGATCCAGCACTGATGTCAGGCCAGGATCCTGTTTATATAGAGGGGAGTGAGCCAGGATTGGTGGAAGTGGCCGTCCGTGCGTGAATACGTACATCCGTTCAGTTTGCGCAGGTGTCTTCGCGTGTTCGGATTGGCGTACGTCCACGTGTTCGGATTGGCGTACGTCCACGTGTTCGGATTAGCATACGTCCGTTCGTCCTGGAATTCGTACGCCTCTGACGGGGACACCGCGCATGCCGCCTGGAACGAAGGGAAACTGTCGCTATACGGGGACGGGCATACGTATGGTGAGTTCCCTGACAGTGCCCCCCCTTAAGGGCAGCCTCCGGGTGCCCCTTAGAACCGACCTTTGAGAGCGATGAAAAGCCCGTATAAGCCTCTGGGCATGAAGATTTGCTTCGGGTTCCCAGGAATTTTCTTCAGGGCCAAAGCCTTTCCACTTAATCAAGTATTGGTTTTGTCCTTGACGCTTCCTGTAATCCAGAATGGCTTCGATTTCAAACTCCTCCTCCCCGTCTACCAATATAGCTTCTGGAGGGCTTAACTCCCGACCTGGAAAGGAATTAGGTACATCAGGCTTAAGTAGAGAAGTGTGAAATACAGGATGGATTTTAAATGAGCCGGGAAGTTCAAGTTCATAGGCTACTGAATTAATTTTCTTCTTAATTGGAAAAGGTCCCAAATATCTGGGTCCCAATTTTTTAGAGGGACACGCCAGTTTCAGGTTTGCAGTTGACAGCCACACACGATCACCGATTTTTAAATCCAATTCCCCCCTTCTCTTCCTGTCAAAATTTTTTTTATCGTCCTCCTGAGCCTTAGAGAGGGTTTCTTTAAGTACCTGATTGTTGATAACAAAGAAATTCAGCCTATCCTGGACGGCTGGTACAGGAGAATCCGGTAAGGATGTTGGCAGGAAGGAGGGATGAAACCCATAGTTGGAGTAAAATGGTGACTGGTTTGTGGCGGAATGAGTAGAGTTGTTAAATGCAAATTCTGCCAAGGGTAGTAACGAAGCCCAATCCTCCTGAGAAAAAGAAGTGAAACAATGTAAATATTGTTCTAACGTTTGATTAGTGCGTTCAGTCTGCCCGTTTGTTTGGGGATGGTAGGCTGAAGAGAAATTTAACTTGATACCCAGAGCTTCACATAATGATTTCCAAAATTTTGACGTGAATTGGACTCCACGATCAGAGACAATATCACCGGGAATTCCATGGAGTCTGACAATTTCTTTAATGAATACTCTGGCTGTCTCGGTTGCAGATGGAGTTCCCTTCATGGGGATGAAATGTGCCATTTTGGAAAAGCGATCCACCACCACGAAGATAGAGGAGAATCCTTCAGAGGGGGGAAGCTCAACAATAAAGTCCATTGCGATCTTATCCCATGGTCTTTCAGGGATAGGTAATGGCCTCAACAATCCCCAAGCTTTATTCTTGCTGTTTTTATTCCGGAGGCAGGTTGAACAAGAGCTAACATAGTTCCTGCAGTCTTTCGCAAGGTTTGGCCACCAGAAATGCCTTTGAACTAAATTTATCGTCTTGTGACCCCCAAAGTGACCCGCCAGGGGATATTCATGACAAGCCTGTAGAACGGAGGTGCGAAGATTTTGAGGAATGAATAGTTTACTTCCTCGCCAGAGAAGACCATCTTTTTCTTGGAGGTTAATATCTGGAGGGACTGATGCACCTTGAGACGACTGCCGAACCTGTGACAGTAAACTGGTTTGTGTTAATAGAAAGTTCCCAGCTTGCAAAATGGTGTCCGGAGGGGATGAGGCTTCGGTTTCAGAGAACATACGGGATAATGCGTCGGGTTTACTGTTCTTGGATCCTGGTCTGTAGGTTATGTGAAAATTAAAACGGGAGAAGAAGAGAGCCCATCTTGCCTGCCGGGGCCTGAGACGCTTAGCTGTTCTGAGATATGTCCAAATTTTTATGATCTGTAAAAATTAATACTGGATGTGTTGCCCCCTCAAGTAGGTACCGCCATTCTTCTAAAGCCAGTTTGATTGCCAGGAGTTCCCGATCTCCCACATCGTAGTTCTTTTCTGACGTATTTAGTTTTTTGGAAAAGAATGCTACAGGATGCATTAATGATTTAGGTCCTTGGCGTTGGGACAGGATGGCACCTACAGCGTTCTCTGAAGCGTCCACTTCCAGAGTGTAAGGTAGAGCAGGATCAGGGTGTTTGAGTATTGGGACCGACGTGAATAGCCCTTTTAGTTTGTCGAACGCAGCTTGGGCCTCGATGGGCCATCGGAAGCGGTTTTGTTTGCTGGTGAGTTGCGTGATGGGAGCTATAACACTGGAAAAGTTTTTAATAAACTTTCTATAAAAATTAGAGAATCCAATGAAGCACTGTACCCCTTTCTTATCAGTTGGGGGTGGCCAGGATAAAATGGCTGAAACCTTTTGAGGATCCATCTCTATTCCCTCCGTTGATATTACCAGACCCAGAAAGTGAATGGTCCGTCGCTCGAATTCGCACTTCTCGGCCTTGGTGTAGAGCCCATGTTGTCTTAACCTCAGGAGAACTTGTTTCACATGGTCACGATGGGTTTCTAGAGAGTCTGAAAATACCAAAATGTCATCTAAATAAACAATTACAAACAAATCCAAAAAGTCCCTGAAAATGTCATTAACAAAATGTTGAAAAGTAGCTGGTGCGTTGCAGAGTCCGAATGGCATGACCAGGTACTCAAAGTGGCCAAAACGTGTCCGAAAGGCCGTTTTCCATTCGTCCCCCTTACGGATTCTGATTAGATTATAGGCCCCTCGTAAATCCAGTTTCGTAAATATTTTGGCTGATCGAAGTCTCTGGAATAATTCTGGAATCAATGGAAGGGGGTAGCGATTTTTAATCGTCACTTTATTTAAATCCCTGTAATCCACACATGGGCGGAGCGAATGATCTTTCTTTTCAACGAAAAATATTCCAGCACCGGCTGGGGAAGAGGAATGTCAAATAAATCCTTTCTTGAGGTTCTCATTGATGTATTCTTTGAGAACCAGGAGTTCAGGTTCCGATAGAGGGAATATCCTCCCGAATGGAATTTCGGCTCCAGGTAGTAACTCGATTGGGCAATCGTAGACCCGATGAGGAGGGAGTGTGTCTGCCTTTCTTTTGTCAAACACGTCCAGGAATCTGTGGTATGTGACTGGGACCAACCTCTGGAGCTCAGATGTAGAACTCGAACAGGCAATGACCGGAACCAGGTGGTTTGAGGTCCTGACACAATTTTGGAGGCAGTAAGTGGATCGAAACACGACCTCACCGGTTATCCAGTTTATTTGGGGATTATGGGCTTGTAGCCATGGCATTCCTAAAATAATTGGGTAGAGTGGTGAAGAAATGACATCCAGGCAGATTAATTCTTGGTGATCGGATAGAATGTTGGCAAGTAGTGGCTGAGTCTCATGGGTAATAGGACCTGATCTGATGTTGGATCCATCTGCTAACCTTATAGAAAGTTGGCATTGCTTGGGTACCAATGGAATGTTGTGTTGTAGAATGAGAGTATGGTCAATGAAGCAACTACAGGCGCCCGAATCAATTATAGCTTGGACCTGGAGTGTTCCTCCTGGAAGCCGTAAGGAAAAGGGAACAGCTATATGAATTGATTTTGTCAGAGGTAAGGCATTGGATACAAGAGGTGAGTCTTTGAACTTACGAATCTTATTTGGACATGTATTCGCATAGTGACCAGTTTCCCCGCAGTAAAGGCAAAGGTTATTCTGGCGCCGGCGTAGCTTCTCTTCAGGAGACAATGGTGAGCGAAGTAGCCCTAATTGCATTGGCTCTGGAGCTTCGGAAATGGGAGCAGGTGTGGAAGCAGGAGGATAATTCGGAGCCTTGGGTAACATCCAAGTGGGGCGAAACTGGCCAACTCTTTTAGACCTCCGTTCCCTAAGACGGCGGTCAATTTGGATCGATACCTGTATGAGGTCTTCCAAAGAACGGGAAACTTCGATACGGGCCAACTCGTCTTTTAATGATTCGGACAATCCGATGCGGAATTGGTAACGTAGGGCGGCGTCGTTCCATTGAGTGTCAGAACTCCACCGCCTAAAGTCCGTCACATAATCCTCTACAGGTCTGCAACATGGAGACTGGCCTCAGCAGTTGTGGCACGCTGAGGATCGTCGTATAATTTAGCCATCTCATCCAGAAAAGAGTCCATGGTATCAAGTAAAGGGCTGGCCTGTTCCAAGAGGCGATGAGCCCAGGTCTGAGGTTCCCCCAGAAGCAAGGAGACGATGAACCCCACTTTTGTGCTTTCCAAGGAGAAGGTGCGAGGCTGTAGCAGGAAGTATAGTTGGCATGCATTACGAAAAGCACGGAATTTGCTGCGATCTCCGGAAAATCGCTCTGGAGTAGGAACTCGAGGCTCCGGGGATGGCACCACTATTGCAGGCATGGATGCTGGGGTTGCCGGACTGGCGGACCGAGATGCTGTAGCCCCTTGGGAGGCAGTAGTGTTTGGAGTTAATGTCTCCACCCTCTGCTCGAGTTGATGGTAACCATCCTGCAGGCCTTGAACTGCTTGGGTAAGGGCAGAGATTTGTTGGCACAGAGCTTCCAAAGGTGAGGCCCCCCTGTCTGACTCCATGTTTCTGGCTGGATCGTACTGTCACGTACCTTACAGTGGAGTCAGACTGCTGAGGGTGGCCTCTCGCACGGTTCCGGTCTCCACGCCCCTGAGGATGGGGACAGGGAGCGTGAGGACACGAAAGGGTGCAGGTGCCTGAAGGTGGAAGTAGCAGACCTTGGAGATGCTGGGTCCTCACGGTAGAAGAGATGTTGACTGGTCACGTAGGTAGGCACCGGAAGATCAGCAGGTGTGCAGGAAGCGCTGCGTGTCTGTAACAGGCAAGGTCGGCAACTGGCAGGCAATGCGGTACAATAACAGGAGGCAGGTGCGTAATCAGGAACAAGCAAGGGTCTGGCAACGTGCAAGCAAACGAGGTACAGATTCAGGAGACAAGCCAAAGTCGAAGTCCAAGCCGGGGTCAAAGGTAGTCCAGGAGATAGTAGCACAGGGTATCCAAAGAGCGGGTGTCAGGAACGGGTCACAGGAACAAGGATCACGGGAGCAAGGTCACAGGAGCAAGGTCACAGGAGCAAGGACACAGGAGCAACGATCAGGTCTACAGGAGTAGCTGAAGACGATCCAGCACTGATGTCAGGCCAGGATCCTGTTTATATAGAGGGGAGTGAGCCAGGATTGGTGGAAGTGGCCGTCCGTGCGTGAATACGTACATCCGTTCAGTTTGCGCGGGTGTCTTCGCGTGTTCGGATTGGCGTACGTCCACGTGTTCGGATTGGCGTACGTCCACGTGTTCGGATTAGCATACGTCCGTTCGTCCTGGAATTCGTACGCCTCTGACGGGGACACCGCGCATGCCGCCTGGAACGAAGGGAAACTGTCGCTATACGGGGACGGGCACACGTATGGTGAGTTCCCTGACAGCAGGCCATTGATTATGCTAGCTGCAGTATAATCAGTAGCCTGCAGGCCATTAGTATGTCTGGAAGGCCAACAAGGAGAGGCAGACAGTCACAAGACAATAAAAGTGGGCAAGCAGGCTCTGTGTCTAGAGGCAACAGTGCTGGTCGTAGACACGGTGCATCCTCATCAGCACGTGGCCATGTGATACGCTTGTCCTTATTTTCAGCAGCTGGAGGCGTTGAGCTGCAACATGCCGAAGACTTGGTAGAGTGGATGACCAAGCCCTCCTCATTCTCCTCATCCTCTCTTAACCAGGCTCAGGGTACTGGGAAAGCAGTTGCCAACGGGGCCTCTTCCCTCATCTCAATGGCATCAGTCACTCCTTCCCTAGCCCCACCATGTCCTCCTGAGGAGTCCCCCGAACTGTTTGAGCACATTGTTGGGTACATGCTCCATGAGGATACCCAGCGTTTTGAAGGCTCTGATGATGATACCCAGCTAGAGGAAGGCATTAACGTGAGCCCAGAGAGAGGAGTGCCCAAGAAGGACAGCAATCTGGCAGTCATGTTCCCCCAGCTGCAGCATATTGCCAGGTTTGCTCCAGTGATGAGGAAGGAGGGGATTAGGGATGAGCGTTACATCAGAGGGGGCGGGGTCACCCATACATCATTGTGGAAGCCCGGCTTCCTCCACTAGCGTCAGAGGGGGGTGGGGTCAGGTGACGGGTGGCCCCGCCCTCCTCATATAAGAAACGTCAGGCCACCGGGATCCCACAGTGTTTCCGACAGTGGAGACGGAGGATGCATGGATGGAGAGAGAGATCGCCCGTCGCTGGATCAGATCAGCCATCACTGGACCCCGGAGACATGATCATCCGTCGCTGGATAGCAAGAGTGTATTGCCACCGCTGGAATCTTTTTTTTATTTTTAATAAAGGAATTTTTCAAAAGTATGTTTGTCTTATTTAACAATTTTTTACACTTTCTTTGTGAAATGGTAGGGGTACTAAAGTACCCCCTTACCATTTCAAACAGGGGGGGCGGGATCTGGGGTCCCCTTGTTAAAGGGGGCTTCCAGATTCTGATAAGCCCCCACAACCACCGGCCAGGGTTGTGGGGGTGAGGCCCTTGTGCCCATCAACATGGGGACATGGTGCTTTGGGGGGGACCCCAAAGCATCCTCCCAATGTTGAGGGCATGAGGCCCAGTATGGTTCAGGAGGGGGGCCTCTCTCTCATCCCCCTCTTTTCCTACGACCTGCCAGGTTGCGTGCTCGGATAAAGGGTCTGGTATGGATTTTCAGGGGGACACCCATGTTAATTTTTTTTTTTATTTGACGTGGGGTTCCCCTTAATATCCATACCAGACCTGAAGGGTCTGGTATGGATATTTAGGGGGAACCTAAATATCTCTGTATTACAGGAGCCGACAATTCATTATAGCTGCGAGTGATTTTAACCACTTGCTTACTGGGCACTTAAACACCCTTCCTGCCCAGACCAATTTTCAGCTTTCGGTGCTCTCACAATTTGAATGACAATTACTCAATCATGCAACACTGTACCCAAATGAATTTTTTGTCCTTTTTTTCCCACAAATAGAGCTTTCTTTTGGTGGTATTTGATCACCTCTGGGGTTTTTATTTTTTGCGCTATAAATGAAAAAAGACCGAAAATTTTGAAAAAAAACGCATATTTCTTTGTTTCTGTGACAGAATTATGCAAATTATTAATTTTTCTTCATAAATTTTGGCCACAATTTATACTGCTACATATCTTTGGTAAAAATAACCCAAATTAGTGGATATTATTTGGTCTTTGTGAAAGTTAGAGAGTCTACAAGCTGTGGTGCGAATCGCACAAAATTGATCACATCTGATGTACTGGTGGCCTATCTCGCTTCTTGTGACCCGAACAAGTCAGGAAAGTACAAATACCCCCCAAATGACCCCTTTTTGGAAAGTAGACATTCCAAGGTATTTAGTAAGAGGCATAGTGAACTTTTTGATGTTGTATTTTTTTTCCCACAATTCTTTGCAAAATTAAGATTTTTCATTTTTTTTTTCTCCACAAAATTGTCATTGTAATAGGTTATTTCTCTCACGTGGCATGTGTATACCACAAATGACACCCCCTAAAAAATTCTGATACTCCTCCTGAGTATTACAGTACCACATGTGTGGGACTTTTTCACAGTCTGGCCACATAGAGAGGCCCAACATGCAGGTAGCGCCACCATGTGTTCTAGGAACATAAATTACACATCTAACTTGTTGACTATTTATTACACTTTTGAAGCACCAGGACAATGACACGTGACACTGATGACAGATGGCACTTATATGGGGCAATGATGACACTTATACATGGCACTGATGACACGTGGCACTGATGACAGATGGCATTAATATGTGGCACTGATGACAGATGGCATTAATATGTGGCACTGATGACAGATGGCATTAATATGGGGCACTGATGACACGTGGCACTAATACGTGGTACTGAAGACACGTGGCACTAATATGTGGCACTGATGACAGATGGCACTAATACGTGGCACTAATACGTGCCACCGATGACAGATGGCACTAATACATGGCACCGATGACGCATGACACTGATGACAGATGGCACTGATAAGTGGCATTCATGACACGTGACACTGACAACAGATGGCACGTGACACTGACAGGTGGCACTGATGACAAATGGCACTGATACGTGGCACTGATGACAGATGGCACTAATACGTGGCACTGATGACAGATGGCACTATGTGGCACTGATGACAAGTGGCACTTATGACAGATGGCACTTATACGTGGCACTGATGACAGATGGCCCTGGGGACAAATGGCACTGACAACAAGTGGCACTGGGGGCAGGTGGCACTGGGGGCAGGTAGCACTGGGGGCAGGTAGCACTGGGGTGGATGGCACTGGGGGCAGGTAGCACTGGGGTGGATGGCACTGGGGGCAGGTAGCACTGGGGTGGATGGCACTGGGGTGGATGGCACTGGGGTGGATAGCACTGGGGCGGATGGCACTGCTGGGGGAGGATGGCACTGCTGGGGGAGGATGGCACTTTTTTTTTTTTTTTTAACTCGAGGGAGAACGGCTGCCGCTGCAGCCGTTCATCTCTCCCCTCTCACACTGTCTGTGTGAGGAGGGAGAGCGGCGCTGAGAGATGATCTCATATGTTTACATATGAGATCATCTCCCATTGGACACGCCGATCACACTGTAAACGGCCGATGTGATTGGCCGTTTACAGCGATCTGTGTTTGCCTGTTCCCGGGGGACACGGCGAACACAGAACTTCCGTGATGTGCGCCCACGGCGGCGCGCATTTCGGAAGTAAACATTAGGATGTCCAGGGATGGCCACCCGGGCGAACGCGCCTGCTCTACGGCCGTCATTCGGCTATAGGGCGGGCGTTAGGTGGTTAAAAGACTTTTTTTCCACAGAAATTACACTTTGTGCAGGGACAGTTCTAAGCACGGGAAACATGCGCCCTTTCACAGGCATACTATAGACACCCCCAAGGTACGAAATTTAAAGGAATATTACACTTTTATTGCTTCACTTTAATCATTATTAAAATCACTGCTCCCGAAAAAACTGCCATTTTTAAAACTTTTTTTTGCATTGATCCATGTCCCCTGGGGCAGGACCCAGGTCCCCAAACACTTTTTAGGACAGTAACTTGCATATTAGCCTTTAAAAATAGCACTTTAGATTTTGAACATTCGAGTCCCATAGACTTTAATAGGGTTCTAAATTTCACACGAAGTTTAGGTCTGTTCGCAGGTTCTGGTGCCAACCGAACCCGGGGGTCGTTCGGCTCATCCTAAAGCCCCATACACACTACCAGTTTTTCTGCTGAGTTTTTCCTTCAGATTTACCAAAACCATATAATATGAGGTCAAACCTTAGGAGTTTCAATTTGTATGCAATCAGGCAGGCCCTTGCACTACATGGTTTTGGTAAACCTGAAGGAAAAACTCAGCAGAAAAACTGATAGTGTGTATGGGGCCTTAGAGGGGATGATGAGGTCACTGACTCCAGGCGGGTGCCTGATACTAGAGAGGAGGAGAAGGAGGAGGCACATCTCCAACGAGGCAGGATGCCCTCAGGGGGCCAGCTTAAGTGCAGCACACCGACTGCATCACACCGCAGAGCTCCACATGTCCGCAGGTCACTGCTGTCTTTGCACGTTATTACAAAAGTTCTTTGGTGTGGGCCTTTTTTGAGACGAGTGCATCAGATCACACCATTGCCATTTGCAAAATATGTCTCAAGCGTATCTCGCGTGGCCAAAACATCAGCTGCTTGGGCACCACATGCTTGACCAGACATATATCGACCTTCCATGCAGTTTGTTGGCAAGCATACCTTGCTCCTCATCAGCTGGGATCTCCAACCCTACTATACCTTCAGTCCACTCTGAAACCTATACTGAGAGGAATGAAGGTGTAGAATTAGGTGTGCCACAGCCAAGTACTTGTAGACACCCTGATATCGGTACACCAACGTCCGATTGTATCAGGAAAATTTCCCTGCCCCAGCTGCTGCAACGTCGAAAGAAGTTCACTCCCAGCCATCCACATGCCCAGCGGTTGAATGCTAGCTTGGCTAAATTGCTAGCACTTCAACTGCTGCCTTTTCAGTTGGTAGACTCTGCCCCCTGCAGGTTCCCAAATGCCACTTTTTCTCACAGAAGGCGATTACAGCTCTCTACCGGCATGTGGAAGGCAATGTCTTGGCCTTGTGGGACAGGGCAGTCAGTGGTAAGGTGCATATTACCGCTGACTCATGATCCAGCAGGCATGGACAGGGATGTTACCTATCTTTCACGGCATATTGGGTGAATGTTCTGGCAGCTGGGAAGGATGCAGGACAAGGTGCAGTAGTGTTAGAGGTTGTTCCACCACCATGCCTCCAAAATGCTACTACTGGTGATTCTGACACACCTCTCTCCTCCACCCCTCCTCTTCTTCTTCCTCCATGGCCTCTTTCTGTGCTTTGTCCTCGGAACCAGCGGTGATCCGTAGGCATTCAAAGGGCTACGCAAGTACATCGGCAAAAAGATGCCATGCTGTGCTTGTAAGATCTTGCGCTGGTGTGCTTGGAGGACAGGAGCCACACTGGGGCAGAGATTCTGTCAGCTCTGCAGGGGCAGGCTGAGAGGTGGTTGACGCCATGCCAGATTAACCCAGGAATGGTGATTTGCGACAACGACAATAACCTCCTCTCCTCCCTCCAACAGGGACAACTGATCCATGTCCCCTGTTTGGCTCATGTCCTTAACTTCGTGGTGCAGCGCTTCTTGGACAGGTACCCAGGCTTACAGGATGTCCTGAGACAGGCCAGGAAAGTCTGTGTGCATTTCCGCCAATCATTTAATGCCAGTGCTTGGCTGGCTGAGCTCCAAAAGGAGTTGAACCTGGACAGGGTTAGGGGAGCTTGTTTTTTTCCTCACACCAGTGGGCCATGATCAGGGATGCATGCACTGTCCTGTCACCATTTGAGGAGGCCACGAGGATGGTGAGCAGTGACAGTGCATGCATCAGTGACAGTGTCCCTCTTGTCCACCTGTTGGAGCAGATGCTGCATGGAATAATGGACAGGGCACTTGAGGCTGAACAGAGGCAGGAAGAGGAGGAATTCCTTGCCTCTCATGGCCCCTTTATCCAGACAGTGTTCCTGCTGGCCCGCTGATCACACAGGAAGAGGACAAGGAGGAGGATTGTGTCAGCATGGAGGTGGAGCCTGGCACTCAGCATCATCAGCAGTCTTTTAGGGATCATTTACAGTCCCAAGAAACCCGTGGACTTGTACGTGGCTGGGAGGAGGTAGCTGCGGATCATGTTGCCCTTAGTGACCCAGAGGACCGAATGCCTCAGCTTACCTATGCTGCATGGCCTCCCTGATCCTGCAAAGCCTGCGGGAAGGATCCTTGTATTCGTGGGATCAAGAAGAGGGATCCTTACTGGCTGGCAACTCTCCTTGATCCACGTTACAAGGGTAAGGTTGCTGACCTTAACTTCCTGTCGCAGACAAAGCAGAGGATGAAACATCTTTGGGAGGCCTTTCAGAAAGGTCTGTGCAATGTGTTCCCAGAGACTGGGAGGTTACAAATTCCTGGTCCTTGACAACATGTTGCTGAGGCTTCGGTCAGTCACAGAAGGAGCGGTGGAGAAGGTGTCCATCTGACCGATGCATTCAGACAATTTTATAGTCCGCAGCCACAAGGTATGATTGGTTCCAGCAACCATCGCCAGCGTCTAATTTACATGGTGCAGGAATACCTAGGGGCAAGACCAGACTTGGACACCTGTCCCACTGAAAATCCTCTGGGTTACTGGGTCTTGAGGATGGATCACTGGCCAGAGCTTGCACAGTATGCAATTGAGCTACTGGCCTGTCCTGTATCCAGCGTTCTTTCGGAATGCACATTCAGTGCTGCTGGAGGCTTTGTAACCGATCACAGGGTGCACCTGTCTACCGACTCGTTTGATCGACTGACCTTCATAAAAATGAATCAGTTTTGGATCACCATCAGCTACCAAGCACCTGATGCTGATGTAACCAAATTTTTTTTTTTTTTATGTCAGATCCCTTCAAGACAGCCTATGCTGACGCTGAGTGACTATCCTGCTATGCTGAGTGACTATCCTCTTCCTCCTTAATGATCATGCTGATAGCTTGTAAGAACAATTTTGGTTCTGGGCACTGCCATCAGTGGCTAAGGCCCAATTTTTCAGCCTCTGTTTAACAGGGACGTGTAATTATAATTTTTGATGCAATATTTAGCAGGAGGGTTCATTGCTGCACTCAACTACAATATTTGTGAGTAGTTGCAGTATTTTGGCACCAGCACCAGTGCCTAAGGCCCAATTTTTCAGCCCCTGTTTAACATGGGCATGTAATTACAATTTTTGATGGAATACTTTGCAGCAGGGACCATTCCTGCGCTCCAACTAGAGTATCTGTGAGGGGTTGCAGTGTTGTGGTACCAGCACCACTGCCTAAGGCCCAATTTTTCAGCCCCTATTTAACAGGGGCGTGTAATTACAATTTTTGATCCAATACTTTACAGCAGGGCTCATTCCTGCTCTCCAACTAGAGTTTCTGAGAGGTGTTGCAGTGTTGTGGCACCAGTGCCTAAGGCCCAATTTTTATGCCCCTGTTCAACAGGTGCATGTAATTACAATTCTTGATATAATATTTCACAGCAGGGCCCGTTCCAACGCCCACCAAGAGTAACTGTGAGGACTTACAGTGTTATGTCACCAGCACCACCACCATCAAAAGGCCCAATTTTTCTACCACTGTTCGAAATTGGTATGTAATTACAATTCTTGATATGATAGCTCACAGCAGGACGTTCCAGCTCCCACCAAGAATCACTTTGAGGGCTTACAGTGTTGTGGCCCAAATTTCTGCAGAGCATATAGGGCAGGCCCCTACTTTCAAACATCAAACTTACAAATGTCTCCTACTTGCAAACGGAAGGAGACAACAGGAAGTGAGGTGAAATCTACCCCTAGGAAGGGAAATTATCTCCTGTAAGAGTTGATATGGGAAAAACATCTCTCCTCTCCACTGATGCTTTATCCCAATCCTTGTTTTACTAAAACCCCCAAATTTTCAAAAAAACATTTGTCATTGGATTGACAAGAACCTACAGAAAGGGTTAATTCACCTCTCAACTTTACCAGCCGGTGCAGGTATCTTTTTTGTGGAGAAGAAAGACCTGTCACTAAGGCCATGTGTGGACTACTGTGACATAAACAGTCAAGAATCGCTACCCCCTGCCCTTAGTTCCTGAACTCCTTCAAAGACTCAATTCTGCAAGTGTGTTTACCAAACTTGACTTACGAGGATCCTATAACTTAGTCTGGCTTAGGGAGGGTGATGAGTGGCCACTTTGGTCACTATTAGGGTTGAGCCGAACAATCTCGGTTCGGTTCACACCAGAACCTGTGAACGGACCAAAAATTTGTGGGAACTTTAGAACCCCGTTAAAGTCTATGGGACTCGAACGTTCAAAATCAAAAGTGCTAATTATAAAGGCTGACATGCAAGTTATTGTCCTAAAAGGGGTTTGGGGACCCGGGTCCTGCCCCAGGGGACATGTATCAATGCAAAAAAAGTTTTAAAAAGGACCGTTTTTTCAGGAGCACTAATTTTAATGACGCTTAATGTGAAAAAAGTTAAATATTCCTTTAAATATCATGCCTGGGGGGTGTCTACAGTATGCCTGTGAAGTGCCACATGTTTTTCCCGTGCAGTCATTTAAAACTGCTTGCGGTTTTAATGTAATGTCTAGTCCCGGCAATATGGAAGAAAATCATTGAGAAAAATGGCATGGGTACCCCACCCCTGCCCATTACCAGCCCCTTTGGGTCTTGTACAGATATTAAGGGGAACCTCGTACCCAAATTAAAAAAAGGAAAGGCGTGGGGCCCCCAGGCCTTATATACTCAGAACAGCAGTATACAGATGGTGCAAACAAGACAGAGACTGTGTAGGTTTGTTGTTAAGTAGAATCTGTTTTTAATTTTAAACTGGTAAGTTTTTAAAGTGTAGCTCCAGTCAAAAAATCGATTTTTAAGCTTTTTGGAAAACATAGGGAAGGCTTATCACCCCAGTAAAAAATTTTTTGCTATCTATGCACCTCTTCAAAAGATTTCACCTCACTTTCTGTCCATGAGCATCATGGGAAATGTAGTTCCAAAACATCTGGGGTGCCAAGTATCGGCATCACTGATATAGTCCTTCGGAACTGCTAGCTCTCGCTTAGACAACCCTTCCGTGAGTTTGTGCAATGTGCGGTTCCTCAGTGGCAGGTCCCCAAACGCCACTTTTTCTCACGGAAGGCGATTCCGACTCTCTACCGGCATGTGGAAGGCAATGTCCTTGCCTCACTGGACAGGGCAGTCAGCGGTAAGATGCATATTACCCTGACTCATGGTCTAGCAGGCATGGACAGGGACGTTACCTATCTTTCACGGCCCATTGGGTCACTCTTCTGGCAGCTGGGAAGGATGCAGGACAAGGTGCAATAGTGTTGGAGGTTGTTCCGCCACCATGCCTCCAAAATGCTACTACTGGTTGTGACACACCTCTCTCCTCCACCCCCTCCTCTTCCTCCATGGCCTCTTCCAGTGCTCTGTCCTCGGAACCAGCGGTGCTCCATAGGCATTCAAGGGGCTATGCAAGTACGTAGGCAAAAAGATTCCATGCCGTGCTTGCGCTAGTTTTTTTGGGGGACAGGAGCCACACTGGGGCAGATATTTTGTCAGCTCTGCAGGGGTAGGCTGAGAGGTGGTTGACGCCACACCAGCTTAAGCCAGGAATGGTGGTTTGCGACAATGGCACCAACCTCCTCTCTGCCTCCTGACAGAGACAACTGACCCATGTGCCCTGTGTGGCTCACGTCCTTAACCTGGTGGTGCAGCAGTTCTTGGGCAGGTACCTGGGCTTACAGGATGTCCTAAGGCAGGCCAGGAAAGTTTGTGTGCATTTCCGCTGATCATTTAATGCCAGTGCTCAGCTGGCTGAACTCCAAAAGGAGTTGTCCAAGGACCACCTTATATGTGACATGCCCACCAGTTGAAACTCAACGTTGGCCATGCTGCAGCAGCTGCACACGCAGCAGAGTGCCATCAATGAGTACGTGTGCAACTACGACACCAGGACAGGGTCAGGGGAGCTCGGTTTTTTCTCACCACGCCAATGGGGCATGATCAGGGATGCATGCACTGTCCTGTCACCATTTGAGGAGGCCACGAGGATGGTGAGCAGTGACAGTGCATGCATCAGTGACAGTGTCCCTCTTGTCCACCTGTTGGAGCATACGCTGCATGGAATAATGGCCAGGGCACTTGAGGCAGAACAGAGGCAGGAAGAGGAGGACTTCCTTGCCTCTCAAGGCCCCCTTTATCCAGATAGTGTTCCTGCTGTCCCATCTATCACACAGGAAGAGGACGAGGAGGAGGAGGCTTGTGTCAGCCTGGCACTCAGCATCAGCAGTTTTTTTAGGGATGATTTACAGTCCCAAGAAACCCGTGGACTTGTACGTGGCTGGGAGGAGGTGGCTGTGGATCATGTTGTCCTTAGTGACCCAGAGGACTCCGGACCAAATGCTTCAGCTAACCTATGCTGCATGGTCTCCCTGATCCTGCAAAGCCTGCGGTAGGATCCTCATATTCTTCGGATCAAGGAGAGGGACCATTACTGGCTGGCCACTCTCCTTGATCCACGGTACAAGGGTGAGGTTGCAGACCTTATCTTGCCGTTGCAGAGGGAGCAGAGGATAAGACATCTCCGAGGGGCCTTGCAGAAAGGTCTGTGCAACGTGTTCCCAGAGACTGGGAGGTTACAAACTCCTGGTCCTGGACAACGTTTTGCTGAGGCTTCGGTCAGTCACAGAAGGAGCGGTGGAGAAGGTGGCCATCTGACCGATTCTTTCAGAATTTTTTTTAGTCCGCAGCCCCAAGGTATGATTGGTTCCAGCAACCATCGCCAGCGTACGATTTACATGGTGCAGGAAAACCTAGGGGCAAGGTCAGACTTGGACACCTTTCCCACCGAAAATCCTCTGGCTTATTGGGTCTTGAGGGTGGATCACTGGCCAGAGCTTGCACAGTATGCAATTGAGCTACTGGCCTGTCCTGCATCCAGCGTTCTTTCGGAACACACCTTCAGTGCTGCTGGTGGCTTTGTAACCGATCACAGGGTGCGCCTGTCCACACTGACTTGGTTGATCGACTGACCTTCATAAAGATGAATCAGTCTTGGATCACCACCAGCTACCAAGCACCTGAAGCTGATGTAGCCGAATATTTTTTTTTTGAAATGTCACATCCCTTCAAGACTGCCTATGCTGATGCTGACTGACTGTCCTGTTATGTTGACTGACTATCCTCTTCCTCCTCAATGATCCTTCTGATATCTTGGAAGAACATTTTTTATTCTGGGTGATGCCACCAGCCCAATTTTTTAGCCCCTGTTTAACAGGGGCGTGTAATTAGAATGCAATGCTTTTCAGACGGGCTCATTCCTGCACTCCAAATAGAGTATATGGGAGAGGTTGCAGTGTCGTGGCACCAGAACCAGTGCCCAAGGCCCAATTTTTAAGCCCCTATTTAACAGGGACATGTAATACAATTTTTGATGCAATGCATTACAGCAGGGCTCATTCCTGCACTCCAAATAGAGTATATGCTAGAGGTTGCAGTGTCGTGGCACCAGCACCAGTGCCTAAGGCCCAATTTTTCAGCCCCTGTTCAACAGGGGCATGTCATTACAGTTTTTGATGCAATGCTTTGCAGCAGGGCTCATTCCTGCACTCCAACTAGAGTATCTGGGAGAGGTTGCAGTGTCGCGGCACCAGCAAGCAGTGCCTAAGGCCCAATTTTTCAGCCCTCTTGATATAATATTTCACAGCAGGGCCCGTTCCTGTGCACACCGAGAGTAACTGTGAGGACGTATAGTGTTGTGGCACCAGCACCATCACTACAACCACCAAAGGCCCAATTTTTCTACCACTGTTCAACAATGGCATGTAATTACAATTCTTGATATAATCGTTCACAGCAGGGCGCTCCAGCAAGAGTCACTTTGAGGACTTACAGTGCTGTGGCAACACCAACACCTTAGGCCCCCATTTCTGCAGAGCATATAGGGCAGGCCCCTACTTTCAAACAACTTACAAACGTCTCCTACTTGCAAACGGAAGGAGACAACAGGAAGTGAGATTAAAAAAGATGGATGCGGGGGCGTGGCTTGACGCACAAAGGAGATGGCAGCCTGAACGCTGAGCTCTGGCATCCATCCCGACCTTGAATGAGCGGAGCAAGCAGGCACACCTCGGGGAACACATCCCGCCAATCATCGGCAGCCTCACAAGCCAGCAGCATCCCGGAGATCTTCCGCAGTAGGTCCTGCTCCAGCCACGAAACACCGCTCAAGATGGCGCTGACTCGTGGAGAGGAGGACGAGCTGAGTGAGGGCTCTCAGTCAGCAGAAGAGGACACGGTAAGCGGAGTGAACAGGCCAGTCATCCCCTTACTCTGGGGGACATGACGACAATAGCCACTAATATTAAAAACACTCTCTGCACGGCCATAACTGACTTAAAATCCGACCTCCTTTCACTTAAGGAAAAGATGGCCACTGTGGAAAGGGCAGTGGACAGGAGAGACAGGGCCATATGCAGACTGGAAGCTACAACCGCCTTGCACTCTGAGCATCTAATTGAAATTAATAGACATTTAGAAGACCTCGATAACAGAGGCAGACATAACAATCTCAGAGTGCGAGGGATTCCGGAATCTGTCAGCGCAGACCAGATCACTTCAGCCCTCCGGTCGATTTTTAATAATCTATTGGAAATGCCCTTAGATTCCCCCATCGAGTTTATGTGGGCACACAGAGCTCTACGGATGAAACCACCAGATCACGCACCTCCAAGAGACATCATCTGCTACCTACAGAGCTTTCTCCTAAAGGAGGACATTTTAGCACATGCCCGGAGGAGTGACCAAATTCTCTTTAACCGGTTCCCAACCAGCGCACGACGATGTACGTCGACAGAATGGCACGGGCAGGCATATTGGCGTACAGGTACGTCCAATCTTCAATGCCGCCCTTCCATCGGGAGCGAGCAAACGGCGGCGCGCTCCCGCGCTGGTCGGGACCCCTGTAGGCATACCCGCGATCGTCTCACGGGACGGCTGAATGGAGGAAATGCCGTGTAAACAGAATTTCTCCATTCTGCCTAGCAACTAGTGACGCTGATCTCTGCTCCATGTGATTGGAGCAGAGATCAGTGTTCACTAAATGAAAGCCAAACCCCCCACAGTTAGTAACACACCCCTAGGAACACTTAACCCCTACACTGCCACCCACTGGTTAACCCCTTCACTGCCAGTGTCATTTACACAGGAATCACTGCATTTATATAGCAGTGATTACTGTATAAATGACAATGGTCCCAAAAATGTGTCAAAAATGTCCGATGGGTCCCCCACAATGTCGCAGTCACAATAAAAATCACTGATCGCCGCCATTACTAGTAAAAAAAAATAATAAAAAATTATTAATAAAAATGCTATAAAACTATCCCTATTTTGTAAACGCTATAACTTTTGTGCAAACCAATCAATAATCGCTTATTGCGATTTTTTTTTACCAAAAATATGTAGAAGAATACGTATCGGCCTAAACTGAGGGAAAAAAATGTTTTTTTATATATTTTTGGGGGATATTTATTATAACAAAAAGTAAAAAATAATGTGTTTTCTTCAAAATTGTCGCTCTATTTTTGTTTATAGCGCAAAAAAAAAAAACACAGGGGTGATCAAATACCACCAAAAGAAAGCTCTATTTGTGGGAAAAAAAGGACGTCAATTTTGTTTGGGAGCCACGTCGAACGACCGCGCAATTGTCAGTTAAAGCGACGCAGTGCCGAATCGCAAAAAGTGGTCTGGTCTTTGACCAGCAAAATGGTCCGGTCTGTAAGTGGTTAATGACAGTACATTAGCCCTGTACCAGGACTTATCTCCTATCACTATGCAAAATAGAAGGGCATTGCACCCCTTGCTAGAGGTGCTGAGAGAGAAAGGAATCATTTATAAATGGCATTTCCCTTTCACGCTCCAGGCAACGGTGGGTGGCAAGCAACACATCCTGCGGATGCCGAGTGATTTCCCTGATTTCTGCATAAATCTGCACATCCCGTTTACTGAACTCCCGGAGTGGTATGCAGAGTTCAGAGAAACACCTTCGGAGCACAGTCTGGATAGTACACCTCATACCACTCCCACCAAGCCTCCGCTAAAGAAAAGCAAGTTTGGGAAGCAATCAAACTCCATCACGGGCCGTTCGCCATATGCACCTAAACAGACCAGACAACGGAATCAGACCTGAAGCTTTTCACCGAGCTCCTGCTGTTTGACGCCCGAGTAGAGTTGCTTTGGTTCTGTTTGATAGCAACTTACCTGCCACATTGTTTTTCATTGATGCACAGTTGCTCAGTATTGATGTACTAATTTTAACTGATAGCTGACATATATATATATATATATATATATATATATATATATATATATATATATTTTTTTTTTTTTTTTTTTGCTTTTGTAAGAACTGGCTACTGGTTAGTCGGATGCAGATGCTGACTGGATCACAAAGAACTGAGGTGTCTTTTACCTTTTGGAGCTGGGGAGTCTTGGTTTGAATAGAGCATCGGTGATGTGCTAGCGGCTTCCCGGGAGATCGGTGACTCTGTATTTTTGCTCCCCACCCGGGGTACACCTGGTTTTACCAGGGCTAACACTCCTGTGAGAGAGTTGGCAAGTTGAGCCACATCCTCACCATTAGCGAACAGCTGATACCTTATTATCCTTTCATGCCAGAGATGTCAATGCTTACTATGTTTATATAATTTTGCTGAAATTGGGGCTGCGGGTCTCTAGATAGTCATAGTTTTGTGTTTCTAAATTGGTTTATCATTTAAAGCTTAACGTTTAGATTATTGATTAAATACAGTCATCGCCTGAGAGGCGTACCTCCCACATTTCCCAACAAGTGGGGACTGTACTGTTTAGTTCGGTACAGTTAGTACCCACAAGATAATTTTTAGCTTGCAGTTGCTCCGACTGTAGGCAGATCTCTTAAACGATTTGGTGGGTGCCCTATAACCGGGGCCTTTTTTCTCTCTTTCTCACCTCATCCTCTGGTTTATTTCCCCTTACCCTTCCTGTCCCTCCCCCACTCCCTCCCCCTTTTTATGTTTTATTTTTTTCTTTCCCCAACCCTTTGCACAGGAGAACACGAAATAAAGAACATAGGTCAGCAAGATGGCATATTCTTCCTTGGGACACGCCCCTACCGTAATATCCCACAATGTTCAGGGTTTGAATATTTTCCGGAGAAGAGAACATCTCTACTCAGAGAGCTCAATAAGGTAAAACATATTTTTGGATTCCTGCAGGAGACACATTTTCATGCTAACAAAATTCCTAATCTATTCCATAAAAATTTCCCAAAAGTCTATCATGCCACAAATCCCGAGGCAAAAACCAAGGGAGTTTCAATACTTATAAATAAATCAGGGGGCTTCGAGGTGACTCAGCAGCTGGCAGAACCAGGTGGTAGGTTCCTATTTTTGAAGGGGACGTGGGGCCCCTCTCACCTGACTCTGGCAAATGTATATTTCCCCAACAGGGCACATGTGACCTTTTGTAGACATATGATTGACGAGTTGAGGAGTTTTGCCTCGGGACGAGTTCTGTTGGGAGGAGATTTTAATATCCCTCTCCATCCACTGCAGGACACGTCCACAGGCAAATCGAGCCTCTCCTATTGTGCACTAAAGCAAATTAAAACTTCCATACTTACTCTGATAGACTCATGGAGGGTGGTCCTTCCAAGAGGTAGGGATTTTACACATTACTGTCATGAAAATCGCATGAATAGACTGACCTCCAGGTCTTCTGGCTTACGATCGTCGCAGGCACGCACGATCGTACGAACGCGCATGCTTTCGTACGCAGGTGTGCGTGTGCGGTCACGTGCGTGCGTCCGTGTTGGCGCCAAGCGGCCTATTTAAACTAGCCTCTTGCTAATGGTCTCTGCTGTCTGCTCTACAGCGTTATACCTGTGAGACCTGATCCGTAGTGTTCGTTCCTGTTTGACCCGGCCTGCCTGTGACCCATCTGCTATCTGCCTGCACCCGACCCCGGCTTGTTGTGACGATTCTCCTGCCTGTTCCCTTGTACTTCGTTTCCAGTCTGATATCTGACCCGGCTTGCTTTGACCATCCGTCTGCTAAAGGTGAACCTGCTTATATTGAACTGTGTCATCTGCTGCAAGTAACCTGCTTGTATTGAACTGTTCACCTGCTGCAAGTACCTGCTTATATTGCGCTGTTCATCTGCTTCAAGTCACTTGTCATATTGCGCTGTTCATCTGCTTCAAGTCACTTGTCTTATTGAACTGTTCACCTGCTGCAAGTGCCTGCTCATATTGAACTGTTTATCTGCTGCAAGTACCTGTGTATACTGCACTGTTCATCTGCTACAAGTTGCCTACTTCCCTTCACTGCTTATCATCAAGTTACCTGTTCCATTGAACTGTGTTATCTGCTATAAATTACCTGCTCCACTGAACTTCACCTACCCATCCTACTTATCTGTTGATCCTGCCAGGCACCTGTACCCCTCCTTACTCCTGTGTTCCCTGTTACATTGCCAGGAAACCGGTAGTGGGAGTTGTAAGGGAGGCCTCTCTCCGCAATCCGGGCTCGCTACTAGAAGGTACGTGACAATTACTCTGTACCACACAGAAATCACTCTTGTATCCACTACGTGTTTCTAACACAAAAGGACCTCACTGACTTGCTTGAAGCCCATATAGGCATACAATTATTCCCTGATCATGCTCCTGTTGCCCTGACTATTAAACGGCCGACTCCCTACTCTAAACCGTGCACATGGAGGTTGAACCCTTCCCTCCTTATGGATCTCGACACATTAAGTCTACTATGGTCAATGCATCAGCTTTCTACGAAAAACCTGCAGAGACGACCTCACAAGGTTCAAAACGTCCTTTACTGATGGCCTTCTACAAAAAGGCACTTACAAGATCTCAGACATCTATAATCCTCTTCTACTGTAAACGACTCCCCCCTGAAGACCTAGTCAGTGGCTAACTGGGCAAAAGACTTTCCGGACGTCGATCCGGTGGACAAAATCCTACATGGTCTTACCACTGTCTACAAATTGGTTCCTAACGAAGTCTGGAGGGAAACCCAATTGAATATTGCCCACCGGGCCCATATCCCCTTCATCTCCACAAATCAGATTCAAACAACCTCTACATGCCCTCTCTGCCAACACCCCAAGCCCTCCCTGGCACATCGTTTCTGGACCTGCTCCTTTATCCTCACCTTTTGGGACCAAGTGCTGGCCTACATATTCAAGATAACTTTGCTGAAATTACCCAAAGATCGTCTGCTACTTATCTTTGGGCACTGGGATCCTCCGCTGCTGCCCTGGTCAGTCACCCCCACCCCTCCAGGCAAAGACTGGTCTCTGGTTTGCCTCCTGCTTACCATAAGAGCCATCCTAACCAATTGGATCGCCAACACTCGGCCAAACATCCCTCAAGTCAAAAGAGACCTTCTATAACTTCTATTTAGAGACAAACTCAACAAAAATCTGTTGCATGACAAAGCCAAGCAGCGCTTCTACCACAGATGGCAACCTTTTATGGCCTCAACACTCACTCCTATGGAACAAACTTGAAGAGCTCTCATTCCTATATCACGGGCCCTCACCAACATCACGAGCGCAACAGCCATCCTCTCCTCCCTTCCCCACTTGAAGGGCATGTGACAACTTGAAGACTATGATACTCGACAAGCCACAGCTCCCGCACAAGCTCATCTCTCTCAAACCAAACTCTTCCCCTCTAACTCAATGGCTGTACCTGGCCACCCTCATGACAGTCTTCAAACCAGCACTTGGTGCGCATCCCTCCCCCCTCTTTCTTCTTTCTCTCCCCTCCCCCTCCCCATGCTTTGGTTCAGCTCATTTACTGGTATCCCATTGGTAAATATAGGAACCCTCTACCCTAGATCCATCCAGTTAACCCCCCATTTTTTTTTGAAGGTGAATCTTTCTATTTACCAACTCCCATGAACTACATTGTAACTGGTATGTAATTGGATACTCTCTTTGAAATTGATTTTACCTATACGAAAAATTCTGTTGCCATTGCAAACTTACCCTGTATGTGATATCTTTCAATAAAATCTTATTTAAAAAAAAAAAAAACCTTTTGTGATATCCTGAACGAGCCCCTATTGAACACGCTAAACTTTCTAATGGAGCCACGTCAATTACCAGAAACATTTTTAGAGTCGCATTTAACGGTAATACCTAAACCGGGCAAAGACCCGACTTCACCTGTTATAGGCCAATCTCTCTTTTGAACTTAGATTTAAAAATTCTTACAAAATTGTAGCAAATAGATTAAGTTCCTTCCTCCCACAGCTGATTGGATTAGAGCAAGTTGGGTTCGTCCCAGGAAGGGAGGCCAGGGATAATGTGACAAAGGCCGTTGATCTGATTCATCCTTGCCGTAAGATGGGACTTGAGGGCATTCTCCTGTCAACCGACGCGTAGAAAGCCTTCGACAGGATCTCCTGGGACTACCTTTTGGCCACCTGCTCATACACTGGCCTGAAGTCACATATGCTCGCCTGAATCTCTTCCCTGTATCAGAATCCAACAATGAAACTAAAAATCAATGGGTCCCTGTCTGGTAAAGTACAGGTGCAGAACGGTACCAGGCAGGGATGCCCACTATCACCTCTATTATTTATTTTGACGTTGGAACCTTTCATCCGCACCATGAACAATTCCCCATTCATATCTGGATTCAAAGTTGTCCCTAAAACTTACAAAATTGCAGCGTATGCGGATAACTTAGGCCGCGTACACACGGGCGGACTGTCTGACGGACTTGGTCCGCTGAAACGTGTTTCAGCGGACAGTCCGCTCGTGTGTGGGCTTCAGCGGACTTTTTCAGTGGACAGTCTGGCGGACTAAGTCTTTCGGAATTTCTGTAATATTGTCCGACCAACTTTGGTTTCAGCGGACAGTCCGCTCGTGTGTAGGCAAGTTGGACGGACTTAGTATGGCGCATGCTCAGAAAGGATTTACACGGCCGAAGGTTGCATTGCAGTGTATTGGACGTCGTATTTCTAGTCCCGTCGTACGTGCTGTACACGTCATCGCGCAAGCTTTCAGCAGACTGTCTGTTCATCGTGTGTGGTCAAGTCCGTTCATTCAAAAGTAGGACGGACTGTCTGTCGGATTGTCTGATGGACTTAGTTGGCCAGACAGTCCGCCCGTGTGTACGCGTCCTAACTATTCTTTCTAACTCATCCGCACACATCAATTCCTAATTTGCTACAGGCCTTCTCCCTATATGGTTATGTGTCAGAATTAACCACTTGACAACTGGGCACTTAAACACCCCTCGTGACCAGAACAATTTTCAGCTTTCAGTGCTCTCACACTTTGAATGACAATTACTCAGTCATGTAACACTGTACCCAAATACATTTTTTGTCCTTTTTTTCCCCACAAATAGAGCTTTCTTTTGGTGTTATTTGATCACCTCTGGGTTTTTTATTTTTTGTGCTATAAATGAAAAAAGATCGAACATTTTGAAAAAAAATGCATTTTTCTTTGTTTCTGTGATAAAATTTTGCAAATAATTTTTTTTTCATAAATTTTGGCCACAATTTATTCTGCTACATATCTTTGGTAAAAAATAACCCAAATTAGTGGATATTATTTGGTCTTTGGGAAAGTTAGAGAGTCTACAAGCTGTGGTGCTAATCATACAAAATTGATCACATCTGACGTATCTAATTTCTTGCGACCCGAACAAGCCAGAAAAGTACAAATACCCCACAAATGACCCCTTTTTGGAAAGTAGACATTCCAAGGTATTTAGTAAGAGGCATGGTGAGCTTTTTGGTGTTGTCATTTTTTTCCCACAATTCTTTGCAAAATGAAGATTTATTTATTTATTTTCACGAAATTGTCATTGTAATATGTTATTTCTCTCATGTGGCATGTGTATACCACAGATGATGCCCCAAAATAAATTCTGCTACTCCTCCTGGGTATTATGATACCACATGTGTGGGACTTTTCCACAGCCTGGCCACTTAGAGAGGCCCAACATGCAGGGAGCGCCGTCACATGTTCTAGGAACATAAATTACACATCTAACTTGTTGACTAACTATTACACTTTTGAAGGCCCTGGAGCACCAGGACAGTGAGACTGATGCGTCACTTTTGACAGATTGCACTGATACGTGGCACTAATGACACGTGACACTGATGTGGCACTGATGACAGATGCCACTAATACGTGGCACTGATGGCATGTGGCACTAATGACAGATGGCACTAATATGTGGCACTGATGACACATGGCACTAATATGTGGCACTGACAGATGGCAGTAATACGTGGCACTGACACGTGACACTGATGACAGATGGCACTGATACGTGGCACTGATGACACGTGACACTGATGTGGCACTGATGACACTTGGCACTAATATGTGGCACTGATGACACGTGACACTGATGACAGATGGCACTAATATGTGGCACTGATGACACATGGCACTAATATGTGGCACTGACAGATAGCACTAATATGTGGCACTGATGACAGATGGCACTAATAAGTGGCACTGACACGTGACACTGATGACAGATGGCACTGATACATGACATTGATGACATGTGACACTGATAACAGATGGCACATGACAATGACAGGTGGCACTGATGACAGATGGCACTGATATGTGGCACTGATGACAGATGGCATTAATATGTGGCACTGATGACACGTGACAGTGATATGGCACTGATGACAGATGGCACTATGTGGCACTGATGACATGTGGCACTGATGTGGCACTAATCACAGATGGCATTATACGTGGCACTGATGGCAGATGGCACTTATACGTGGCACTGATGACAGATGGCACTTATACGTGGCACTGAGGACAGATGGCATTGACAGGTGGCATTGGGGCAAATGGCACTGACAGGTGGCACTGGGGCAAATGGCACTGACAGGTGGCACTGGGGCAAATGGAACTGGGGACAGATGGCACTGACAGGTGGCACACTGGGGACAGATGGCACACTGTGGACAACTGGCACACTGGGGATAGATGGCACACTGGGGACAGAGTACTTTCGGCTGCTGGAGCCAGCGATGAGAGAGGATCTCATATGTTTACATATGAGATCATCTCTCATTGGGCACGCCGATCGCGCTGTAAACGGGCGCTGTGATTGGCCGTTTACAGCGATCTTTGACTGGCTGTGTCCAGGGGACACGGCCAGCACAGAACTTCCCCGATGCGCACTCACGGGAGTGTGCATTGCGGAAGTAAACAGGAGGCCGTCCAGGGATGGCCTCCCGGCAATTGGTGTCCGCTCTGCAGCCGTCTTTCGGCTATAAAGCGGACGCCTAGTGGTTAAAGATCAAGTATAATAAATCTTAGGCAATGAACCTTACTCTACCTGTGCCTTCACTGACTCTGGCCCAACAGAATTTCCCCTTTAAATGGGTATTGGAGGTACTCAAATATCTGGGCGTGGGGCTGACCCCTGCCCTTGACAGTGTGTTTACAAAAAATGTCAAACCCATGCTACGACAAAATGAAATTGGCCTGACTAGGTGGTCCCCTAGGCCCTTTTCCTGGTTCGGAAAGGCGGCCATCATTAAAATGGTTATACTTCCGAGATTGCTTTATTTGTTTCATACGCTGCCTATCTTTGTTCCTGCCTGTTTTTTCGAACAACTCCAATCCACGGGGTGGAGGTTTGTGTGGGCACAAAAAAGACCCCGTATAAACTTTTGCATTCTGGTGAAGCCTAAAGAGGAGGGGGGCATTGGTTTACTGGACCTCAAACTCTATTATTATGCCACACACCTGGCCAGGATAATTGATTGGCATTGTCACGTCTCGCACAAGTATTGGGTAAACCTAGAAAGATACTGCTCCACCATGCCACTGAAATTTGCTCCCTGGATCGTCAGGGGAAAATGCCCCCCCGATCTCATGTAACACCCGACTATAGGTGCTTCCCTTATGTTTTTTCACAAGGTAGCTGCCCTGTACCAAATTGCTTCTGCTCCTGGACCGCTTACCCCCTTGACAGATAACCCAGATTTCCCCCCGGGCGTAGACTCAAAGGCCTTCACACAAGCAGACAACACACCTTACATTGCAGCACAGTTTATAGAGAAGGGTCAAATCATTTCACACGCTAAGCTGCTGGAGAATCTCTCACCTGCTGTACTTCCATTCTGGAATTATAGGCAAATTCATCACTTTCGGTCATCAGCGGATAGGCGACGGGAAGTCTCTAGAAAACCGACAATGTATTAGTCAATCTGCTTAAAAGGGGACTCATTTAGGAACACTACCTCTTTCCTGTACGCACACCTCCAGCGTGGGAAAGGGACAGATTCGGGAAGGTTTAGGAAGCAATGGGAGTCTGTTCTACAGACCCAATTTACAGACTCTCAATGGCAGAGTGCATGCATTTTGGCTCCTAAATGTTCCATTAGCACGAGGATCCAGGAGAACTCGTATAAACTTCTCTAAAACTGGTATGCCACACCTGACAAGGTGAAAAAATGGTACCCAACTGCCTCGGACTCATGCTGGGGGTGTGGGGAAGTTAGAGGCGACATGCTTCATGTGTGGTGGAGCTGTCCCCATATATCCACTTTTTGGGATAAAATTTGAGAATTAACCCGACACATTACGGAAACCCAAATTAAACTTACCCCCGCTTGCTGTCTCCTGCATATCCCCTGGCCAGATTGTTAGAAGTTTTTGAGTTAATATTTTAAGTGATAAAAGTTTCTGAAGGTCACAGAACAACACAGAGTTTAGATAGGAGTGGTTTTGCTGAGTAGGTATTTCTATTTTTGCGTTACTATGTCAGTACAATGGGTGGAGTTATGCTACTTATCTATAGACTGAACCATATTGGGTATATATGCAAATGTGGGAGTTATTAGGATATGCTGACATAACATCATGAAAAGTATAAGAAGAGAGTAAGATTATGAGAGGAATAGATCGGTGGGAAAGAAAGAACTCTACACTTTGGAGAATGTAGATCAGATGACCCTTTCCTCCTTCTGAGGCCATCACCATGCCATATGTTACCAGATGTCAATCTTGTCTTTGCTTATCTTTCTGACCAATAAACCAACTATTGAACAGACAAAGGATTCTTCAATTTCTACTCCTGAAAGTACGTTTGAAATGCCTTAGATGAAGAAATACATATCTCCGCTACACACCCTTTAGGAGAAGGGTTACTGATTCACATATTACACAAAGACTTTGCTATTCATTAAGAAACGCCCCTGTGAGTATGTTGAGTTTCTACTACACTACATTTGTATTTACTCTCCTACACTCACTTTCAACATTGTCGAGCCAGCCGAAATGATCAATTTTTTCCCTACTCCTTGACAAAGGGGGGAAATGAGTTTTGTCAAGTCCCGGGAACAAATGATCAAAGAACCTAGAAGGAGGCGTTTGCGTCAGATGTGGACAACGGTCCAGTAAAAAGTGGAGGGTGAGTTTTTTCTCTTTGTTTTCTCACCTCTCTGTACACAGAAAAAAAAAGATACAGCCTTCGAAGTTGATTGACAAGGCCAGTTGGACGGTATACTTCAAGTTATTTTTGGAAAATCCAGGACTTTGTGAAGACGTAATTTAGTTACGTTCGTGAAGATATCTGCCAAGGTTAGTTCCTAAGAAGGTGAGAGAATCTCACATAAGAAAATATTGGGTTGTTACCCAAGGAGAAAAAAAGTGTTGAAATAGGAACAAAGACTTCAGGTTATTTGAAAAAGTCACCATTGTAGGTACAGAAGCAAATGTACACTTTGGGTGAGCTAATATGGAAGTCGGATTTTGATGTTTGAAGATGGAAGGTCCAAGCACAAAGGCAAAGAATAGATCAACAGGCAAGTCACTACAGCACACAATTCAAGAAACAAGGCAAAGAGCTACAAGAAAAGAAGAAAAAGAAAGATAAAGCAACGAACAACAAAGTTAAAGGGACATTATTCATCTCTTGTTTTATTTTAACCACTTCAATACCGGGCACTTAAACACCTTCCTGCCCAGACCAATTTTGAGCTTTCAGCGCTGTCGCACTTTGGATGACAATTGTGCGGTCATGCTACACTGTACCCAAATGAAATTTTTATCATTTTTTTTCCATAAATAGAGCTTTCTTTTGGTGGTATTTGATCACCTCTGCGGTTTTTATTTTTTGCTAAACAAATAAAAAAAATACCGAAAATTTTGAAACAAAAAATTTTTTTTTTTTGTCTCAGTTTCAAAACTTTGCAAATAAGTAAGTTTTCTCCTTCACTGATGGGCACTGATGGGGTTACACTGATGGGCAATGATAAGGCGGCACTGATGGGCACTGATGAGGTGGCACCAATGAAGTGGCACTGATGAGGTGGCATTGATGGACACTGATATGTGGCACTGATAGGCGGCACTGATAGGCGGCACTGATGGGTGGCACTGATGGGCGACACGGATGGGCACTGATAGGTGGCACAAATTGGCATGGATGGGCATGGATAGGTGGCACAGGTGGGCATGGGTAGGCAGCACATGTGGGCATGGGTAGGTGGCACAGGTGGGCATGGGTAGGCGGCACAGGTGGGCATAGGTAGGCGGCACAGGTGGGCATGGGTAGGCGGTACAGGTGGGCATGGATGGGCACAGATAGGCGGCACAGATGGGAACTGATAGGCGGCATTGTATTAAAATATACTGTACTAATGTATGCCAATCAGTGCCAAACAATAATGCATGCCAATCAGTGATGCCCATTGTGGGCACTGATTGGCATCCATTATGGGCACTGATTGGCATCCATTGTGGCACTGACTGGAATCCCTGGTGGTCTAGGGTGGCATACCTTGTCCTGGGCATCCCTGGTGGTCTGGTGGTCCAGTGTGGGCATCCTCGGGGAGGGGCTGTGCTGATAATCGATCAGCACAGACCCCCCCTGTCAGAGGAGCAGCCGATCGGCTCTCCTCTACTCGCGTCTGACAGACGCGAGTGAGGAAAAGCCGATCACCGGCTTTTCCTATTTATACTGTGATCAGCCGTGATTGGACACGGCTGATCACGTGGTAAAGAGTCTCCGTCGGAGACTCTTTTTTTTTTTTTTCAAAAAATTTTTATTGAGAAAAGAAAAGGGTACATTACAAATGGGTGAACAGTACGTACAAAAGTTTTCTCATTTTGAAAATTCACAGGCTATATAATAGCAATATATTGAGCAACAATTGGTGCCAGGGCACCGTCCCATAAACCACATAATGGAGAGTATCACTCTCCCTGACAGTCAAATAGAAACGAGGTAGCAATAACTGGATGGATCATGGAATAATTAGACACTAACTCAACCTCGGGGAGAAGAACAATATATATATCAGATCATCAAGAGGGCTCTGATTGGGGGGGGGGGGCCCATAAGTGCAGTCTTGTCGTGGGTAGCTACCCAGTGGTGGAGGGGGTCGCGGTGGGCCATTGGCCATTGTAGATAAAAGAGTGTTCATCAAGGTAGGCTTGTTCCTGAGGAGTAAGTTGCGATTTCACAAAAGAGTCCCATCTGCTGTGGAAGCACTGAACGGCCTTTTTGTGGGCTAAATTGGCATTGATTTTGTCACGGAATAGGAGATGTAGGAGATCTCTGTGAACCTGCACGACTGAGGGTGGAACAGTAGATGTCCAATTGGCTAGTATGGCCCGTCTTGCCATCAGGAGGCATATCAAGGCCCATTCTTTGTCTCGTGGGCCAGAAACTTTCGACCAGGGAAGTAGTGTGGCATCCCAATATCCAAAAATAAGAAGTAAAGGGTCTTTGGGTAGCTTCAGCAGTGTGATCTTAAAGATGAAAGCCAGGATTTGGTCCCAGAACGCCGAGATAAAGGAGCAAGTCCAGTAACGATGCGCGAGAGAGGGCTTAGGTTGTTGGCATAGAGGGCATAGTGAAGACGGAGCGGAGTGGGGTTGTTTGGCATGGAGAAAGGGGATGTGTGCCCGGTGAGCGATTTTGAGTTGTGTTTCCCTCCAGGATTCATTGGGAACCAAGTTGTAGACTGTGCGAAGACCTTGAAGGATCTTGTCCACCATATCATCGTTCGGGAAGTCTTTTGCCCAATTAGACACTGATGAGGAGTCCAAGGGAGGCATCGTTTGGATGAGTAGAGTCTTATAGATATCCGAGATTTTGTATGAGTCCTTCTGTATAAGGGTCTCGAGGAATGACGATGTGAATCTCGTGGATGCATCTCTGCAGGTGTTGCGGAGAAAGCTGAGACATTGGCCATGATGAAACGAGGAGGTTGCGGTGAGGGAGAATCGAGTAGCTAGAGTATGAAAAGGTAGAGCCTGGCCAGTAGCAGGATCACAAAGGGAGAAGAAGGTGGAGAGACCCTTTTGCCGCCAGGCGTCAGGGATTATGTTCCATACCTGGAGAGAAGCTCGGGTTGCCTTGTATCGGGAGAAATTTTGACATGAAAGGAGAGAGTCGGAGGCTTTTCCTTACCTCCCTCCATGCTATAGCAGTGTCTCTCAGCAGAAGGTTATGTTGATATGGTGTTGGTAGAGATTTCCACCTACAGTGGAGAAGGGCTGTTAGAGAGTAGGGGTGGACCATTGCGGCCTCCAATTGGTAATTAGAGCATTTGGATTTTTGGGTTATCCAGTCCAGACCTACCCTTAAAAGACAAGCAAGATTATACATTCTAAGGCTTGGGAGACTAATACCGCCCTCGGTCCTGGGAAGATGGAGTTTTGAGAGAGCTATGCGTGGTCTTTTGTTTCGCCATATAAATTTTGAGATCACAGAATTCAGTAATTTGGAGTCTTTGTGTCTTAGCAGTAGGGGTATTGTCTGGAGAGGGTATAACAGGCGGGTGAAACTGACCATTTTCACCAAATGACATCTTCCCAGGAGCGAGAGGGGCAGATCCATCCAGTTGTCTAATTCCTGAGTGATTTTAGCAAAAAGTGGGGGGTAATTCAGGTGGTAGAGAGAGGACGGGAGTTTCCCTATTTTGATTCCCAAGTAAGTGATATGTGACTTGGCCGTAGTAAAGATGGAATTTTGAACCCAGGCAGGTGGGGGGAGGGATCCTAAGGGCATAATCTCGCTTTTGGAGTAGTTTATGCGCAACCCTGAGCATTTCCTGAATAAATCAAAAGTGTATTTTATTGTGGGCATATCTGCAGAAGGGTCAGCTGAGAAGATGAGGACATCATCTGCGAAGAGGGACGTCCTCAACTCTTGGTTCCCTATTCGAATGCAATGCAGCGGGGCAACTGTCAAGAGATATCTAAAGAGTGGTTCCAGAGCTAAGTTAAAGAGGAGTGGGGAGAGGGGGCAACCTTGTCTCGTGCCTTTGTGAAGGCGAAATTCATTGGAGAGGAGGCCAGCTGCTACCAGCCTAGCCGCCGGTGAGGTGTACATGGAATTTATTAGATGAAGGAAAGGGCCAGAGAATCCCATTTTACGTAAGACCATGGCGAGCCAATCAAAGTTTACATTGTCAAAAGCCTTTTCGGCATCAAGAGTGATAATGGCATAATCCCCCCTTGGATGGCATCTGGCGTGTTCCAGCGCCATCATCACCTTTCTAATATTCATCGTCGCCGTTCTGCCCCTCACAAAGCCGGATTGGGCTGGATGGATCAGAAAAGGGACGATGTCGGCCAGTCTCGTGGCTACAATTTTAGAGAGAATCTTAACATCAAGATTTAGTAGTGAAATGGGTCTGTACGAACCTGGTTCCTGGGGGTCTTTCCCTTTCTTTTCTAATAGTTTAATTATGGCCTGGTTGCCCGTGGGAAGGTAGGAGCCACCAGACCACATACGTTGATAGACACTATGAAGAGTGGGTGCCAGGAGAGGATGCAGTGATTTGTAGAATTCGCCTGTCAGACCGTCTGGGCCTGGCGCTTTAGAGGAGGCTAACTGTCGTATCGTGGTAGTGATTTCTAAAAGAGAGATAGGGGCATTGAGGGTTTCTAATTGGGAGGGAGATATTGGAGTCAGAGTAACTTTATCTAGGAAGTCGCACGCCGTGAGTTTGTCAATGGGATCGGCGGCATATAGCGTCGAGTAATAGTGCAGCATGGCAGCGTTTATGCCTTTTTGCGTGTTCGTGACAGAACCATCCGGCTCACGGATGGAGGGGATAATGGTCGGGCGATAGGTTCCCTTGCTAAGGCGGGCTAGAAGCTTGCCCGCCTTATTTCCAAATTTGTGGAGGGTGGGGTCTAGGTATGCTTTCTTGGTCGATTCCACAGTGTCTGCCCAGGTGTCAAAGGACTGTTTGCCTAGTTGCCAAGCAGCCCGGTTTTCGGGGGAGTCTTGTGCATACAATGCACGTTGGGCCATGTGAAGTCTAGAGCTGGAGGAGTCGTAATTGAGGTGAGCATGTTTCTTAAAGGACGACGCATACGAAATGATGCGGCCTCTGAGAAAAGCTTTCCCTGCATCCCAGAATAAATTTGGGTTGTCAGCGTGCGGTGCATTAGTTTGCGTGTAAAACTGCCATTCTTTAGTGATGTAAGTTTGGAAATCTGCGTTGCGTTGGAGAAAGGAGGGGAAACGCCAGATTCTAGGGTTAGGATGTATGTCTGGGGTCCCAAGGGATACGGATATGGGGGCATGATCAGAAATGGCTATATCATGTATCTCTGCTTCTGGGATAAGAGGAAGTAGATCATCAGAGCAGAAAAAATAATCTATTCTGGTAAAGACATGATGTGGGTGTGAGTAAAAGGAAAATTCTCTATCAGTCGGGTGGGGAAATCGCCATATGTCCCGAAGGTGGAGGGTGTCCATAGTTGCTGCAAGTACCGTGGGGTTTAAAGAAGTAGGGACAGAGGTGGGACGTAGTCGCGTGGATCTGTCATCAATCTGGTGGATGACAGAGTTAAAGTCGCCCCCAATAATCTGAGGAAGGTGTGGGTGGCGTAGAAGCCAAGTGGTCAGCATATTGAAAAAATCCTTCGTGGGACTATTAGGGGCATATACGTTGGATATCGTCAGTTCCCTTGTCCCAATGAGGACGCGGATAGTGAGAAGTCTGCCCTGGTCGTCCGAGTCTGTGGATAAGAGTTTAAAGGGGAGACATTTGTGAATGAGAACAAGGACTCCTGCTTTGCGGCCTAGAGCCTCAGAGCCCACAACTGTGCCCACCCAGAGTTTCCTCATCCGATTAAAGTCGGGTGTGGAAAGATGGGTTTCCTGAAGTAGTGCTATGTCTGTGTTCAGTCTTTTAAGATGGCGAAGGACCTTCATCCTTTTAGAAGGAGATCGAAGGCCCTTCACGTTCCACGAAATTATCCGTAGCATTGCGAGGATAAATTAGGGATATGTTGTAAGGGTATTGTAGATGCTAAGACAGCGGGGCCTGGGTGAGTAAGATAGCTAAAAACTGCTGAGGGCCTAGCTTCCCCAGGCCTATGAAGGGGATCAGTGCATGGGCTCATAACATCAATGGGCCTTAAGGGGAGAAGGAGAGACAAACGGGGGGAGGGGGAGGGCGGGTATGTGTACTAACAGTAAATGGAACAAAAATGAACATACACATTAACCAACTTCGCTTTTTTCCGCATGGGGGTCACCGTGAGGACCAGCTCCCATAACCAGCCCTGTGTCTGAAGTGAGGGTTTCCGCCCTTCAAATGATGAATAAAGGATAGTAACAGCGGAAAAAAAGAATTGGAGCGTGGGTGTAGGTCCGCACAATGGCGCCCAGGGGAGGAAGACATGAGCGTACCAGTAGTAGAAACAACATCTAAGGTATCAATAAAGACAAACTAAACCGTATCACAAACTGTAGCAAAAGAATAGCACCTGAGAACAGCAGAGGTTTCAGGCCATAACGGACCTTGATGTCGCTGGGGATAAACCCAGAACCATAGAACTTTTGTCGAACAGTACCTGAGAGGTGTGGACAGTCCAGTAAGGAGAGTCCAAAAAAAAAACAGTTCACCTGGAGCAGGTCGGGTGGGGGCCAGGAAAGGCCTTCCAGGAGAGGAAAGAGAGTGTGCCAGGGGGGGGCACCGTCAAATGCTTCGCCCCTCAGCGGGCGGTGAGGCCATGTTGTGATGGGCCGGAAGCCCTAAACCACTTGGGGGAGTCTTTCCGTGGGCTCCGTTGATCCAAGGCTCGGTTGATTGGTGAGGCTTTGGGTGTGGGACTAAGATGCGAGCCCGAGCGGGAAGATTTCAAGAAGGATGCCGCCTCCTCAGGATCATGAAAAGAGAGTTGTTCCCCGGCGGGTGTTTTGATCCGCAGGACGGCTGGGAATGCCAGGGTGAACTGGAGTTGGCGTTGATGAAGTTCTGCGCAGATGTGCTGAAAAGCCTTACGCTTCTTAGAAACGTCCGGCGAGTAGTCAGGAAAGATTAGGATTTTGATGCCATCAATCTGTACAGATCTGGATTGACGGTACTTTTGCAGTATGGCGGCCTTGTCAGAGTAGTTGAGGTATTTGGCGATTATGGGCCGCGGTGATTTGCGTTCTGAATTAAAGGCTCCCACTCGGTGTGCGCGTTCCACTGTGTAAGGGCCTCCCAGGCCCAAAGCCTCAGGAATGCGGCGGGCACAGAAGTCAGACAAGGCAGATGAGGGAAGCGATTCGGGGAGTCCTACAAACCGCAGGTTGCTCCTCCTGGACCTATTTTCGAGGTCGTCGAGTTTTTCTAGAATGAACTTGTTCGTTCTATCTTGGGCATGTTCAAAGGATTGCATCTGGTAGAGTTCATCTTCAAGATTTGATATACGGTGTTCTGCTTCATTTAATCTGGAAGCATGTTCTCCTAGCTGGGCTTGGATCTTTTGCATGCCTGCGCTGACAGCCTTTTCTACTGATGCTGCAATCATAGGGGAGAGAAGAGCAGCCACAGCTTGAGCCAGAACCTCAGTGTGGTGGTCCTGCAATGGCTGAGGTATGTGAGGCTGCTGCACATGTAGAGGTATTGCAGGGCCAGAGATTTGCGGCGATGTCTGGGGTTGTGGAGACAATGAGTCCCTCTGGTTAGAGTGCGTAGCTGACTGATCGCCTACCTCCATGGCCGGGGCCATCTCCGCTGGATAGGCCGCGCAGGCCGGTTCCATGTAGGCCGAAGCCGGGGCCTCGATTTGCGGCGGGGCCGACCACGTGGTTGCGGCCGCATAGGATCGCGGCCCGGTTTTTTCCACGAACCTGTCCGTCGGATTGGTGGAGAGAGTCGCAGGGAGCTTTTTGAGCGAAAAACGCCGACTTTATATGCCGTTTTGTAGGGCGGTCTGCAGGAGCTGTGAGGAGAAGCAGCTACTCCATGCGGCGCCGGAACCGGAAGTTTTCGTCGGAGACTCTTTACCGAGATCGTAGTTGCAGGGTGTCAGACTGACACCCTGCAACAACGATCGCCGCGATGCGCGCCCCCGGGGGCGTGCAGCAGCTCATAATCCTGATCACGTCATATGACGTCCGATCAGGATTATGAAACCACTTTGCCACCGTCAATTTGTTACAGGGCGGGTGGCAAGTGGTTAAAGCGGGATTCCACCCTAAAGTGGAACCTCCGCTGATCGGATCCCTCCCCCCCTCCGGTGTCACAATTGACACCTTTCAAGGGGGAGGGGGGTGGATATACCTGTCAAAGACAGGTATTTACACCCACTTCCGGGCATAGACTCCCGTGGGAGTCTACGCCATTTCCTGCCCTGCCGCGCTGTCTGCTGGGACACACACGGGTCCCAGTGACAGCGTGGAGATTTCCTATTGCGCGGCGCAACTCGCGCATGCGCAGTAGGGAACCGGGAAGTGAAGCCGATTCACTTCACTTCCTGATTCCCTCACCTAGAATGGTGGCGGCAGCAGCCGAGGGCCGAGCGATCGATCGGCCTCGGCTGCCGGCATCGCTGGAACTCGGGACAGGTGGGTGTCCATTTATTAAAAGTCAGCAGCTGTAGTATTTATAGCTGCTGGCTTTTAATATTTTTTTTTTTTGGTGGAATCCCTCTTTAAGTACACACAGGACTATCATACTAACAAGGGGTGAGTGTGTTTGTTTAAATGAAAAAGTAACATTGGAAGGTTAACATCTCTAGGCTCAGAAGTAAGTCTCAGTACGATCGGGAAATTTATATATTTCATATGTATGGAATATAGGAATACATGCAGTAGTAAGGTAATTAATTATGCCAGAGTGTAAAGAAGTTCTTTTAAGGAAATTAAGTTTAATGCTGCATGTATATGTTTATGAATATTTAAGCCATGAACAAAGTTTTCAGAGAAAAATTATTGATTAAGATTATGGAAAGAACTGTATGAAATTGAGATAATGGAAAACAAGATGTTTACTGTTTTTTTTTTTTTTTAATTCTACAGATTTGGTTGTAGGAAATAATAAGTTAAGGATTGAGTAATTTTTACAAAAAATTCCAAACTTGGATTTGGTTATTAAATTAAAAGTAGTAAATTGTTCTAATTTACTTAAGGTTACCCAGAGAAAATATTAAAATATGAAAGTTTTTGTTCAATCTAAAAAATTTAAAAAATAACTATTGTTAAAAGTTTTGTAAATTAGTATTTCTGGTAAAAGTAAGGACTTTGGTTGCGAGAGATCATTCTCTGAAGAGTATGTGACATGTGAGTGCATTACCAACAGAGAGATGCAGATCAAGTTACAGACTGGTCAGACATGCCATGACATTTTTTCACTTTTATGGATCAAAGCACAATACATTTTTGTGTTAAATTTTACAGATACTTGGAAGAGGGTTCACTGATGAGGAAAATATATATTTAAAAGGTATCATTACTTACTAAAAGTAATTGTTTTGAAAAATAAGATTTTTTAGGCCTTAATAACTTTTTTGAGAGTTCATTGAGATTTTTGCAGACAAAGTATCTGTCTGAGTAAATTTTAAAGAATTATATAGGCTTACTGTAGGGCAAATATATTTTTAATAACAAAAGATAACTTATATACAAACATTTGAAGATCTAAAGAAAGCCCTTATTAATTTAGTATTTTTGGTAAATTATAGAAATCTCTCTCAGCCATTTTAAATTCAAGTTGTATGTGGATGATGAGACAATTTCATTGGTATTTATAAATAAATGTGTTAAGGGTGCATTGTCCAATGCTACAGATCTGAGATATTGTGGGTTTAGCACCATTCGATTTGAAAAACATCTTTGTGTTACATTAAAGGTGTTATTTCAAGGAAAACAGGAGGTGTTAATACACACAGCTTTGTCTAATGGCAATTGGATGTTAAAAAGATCTAAATACATGGTGACTAAGTGTGTGAGGGATAGAGCCACAGTCGTGTAAATTAATCATGAGAATGTCACGTTTTCAACTTTTAGTGGACGCATTGAAAGCTGAATTTAAGACTGCCGTGTGTTGGTTTAGCAGTCAGTGACAGAGCAGGTGTGGTTCATTCAATCATACTGTATGAGGGGAATGTTTGGTTCTGAAAAGAAACTTCAACATGATCAAATTTCTTTCAGAAACAGACTTAATGTGATTGTAGCCGTATTTGTGCAATTGTGACAGAGAAAATTGAGTACTGTCCGTGATACTTTTTATTGAAGTAATATCACTCACATGTACATAACAGAAAAGTAAAGTACAGGTACACTTTTAGCATGAACAGGTAAGATGTAACAAAGAACAAAAGATCCACAATTCAAAGTAATGCAAGGACCGTCAAACCTAGTCCTATTATCTTCCCCATCCTGCAAGGCTCTGTCAAGTAATAATTGGACTTATTTGTATTGCTAACAACAACTGAATGTTAACTAAGTAGAGACTAAACTTAGATCTCCTTGGGCTGCTCTGCAAGAGCTCTGGAACTGGTGATTCTATCCCCAACCCTCCCACCATTCTAACTGTGAGAGGGAAGGGGATCTCAATTTAACATTGGTTGCATAAGGCCACCTCGTTCCTATGTACGTTTATTATGCCTGCCCATCTTATGTCCTGGAGACATTGTGTGTGAAAGGTTAATACCGACCAGGCGGGGTCTGGGGGTCTAAACATGAGTTGACCTTCTAGCCTTTGGATTGTGATATCTACTCTAATGGGTAAGGGAACAAATCAGAGTAGTGTACAGGGATAAGGATGGAAGAGTGGGATAGATACCAGTACATGTAGGTCAGTGTAATTAATTAGGCGGGGGTCATCCCTCAGGTCAAGCTATAAACTGCGTAAGAGTTTTATATATTCCTCCGTTTGTTGAAACTGTAGCCAGCATGCCCAAGTTGTCTGAAATTTGTGTGAGGTTTCCTTAACCTGGTGTATGATAGCTTCCATCTCTGCAATCTTATTCACCCTCTGTAACCACTCAGCAATGCTGGGAGGGGTGGTGGATTTCCATCGTGTAGGTATGCATAATTTTGCTGCATTTATCAAATGGTGCATGAGGGATTTCCTATATTGCCGTTGGGGCAATGCTGTGTGGTGGAGTAGAAATAGGACTGGGGTAAACTCAGGAGTATATGTAGTGATTTTCGAAATGAGGCGACCGATCTCTGCCCAGAAAGGTTGGATTCTGTCACATTCCCACCATATGTGCATGATATTACCTGTGGCTTTCTCACACCTCCAACAGGTGGGAGGAATTTGTGGATAACACTTGTGGAGACGTTCGGGTGTTTTGTACCAGCGTGAGAAAAGTTTGTAACCGTTTTCCTGCACTGATACGTTCAGGGAGCCCTTATGTATGTTTAGCCAAATATTGTCCCATTCCTCCTGCGTCAGGGAGATATTCAGATAATTTTCCCATCTGTGTATGCATGGGTTGTCTGACTTTGAAGGCTTGGGAGATAGGATGGTGTATAACTCTGATATGACATGTCTGATGGGTTCGTCACTAGAACACAGCATCTCAAAAGGTGTGAGATCTCTGCTCCATTGTTGTGGCGTGGCTGTCTTGAGTAGGAAATGTCGGATTTGGAGGAATTGAAAGAAAGGTATTATCCTATCTGGAAAGTGAATCGGAAGGTCATGGAAAGGGATCAACTCCCCCTTTTTGAAGAACGCCCCTGCTTTCCTAGCGTTTATCGGATAGCTAGAAAGTGTTGGATGGTTCGGCATGCCCGGAGAGAAGTCCGGGTTCCCTTCCAGAGGGGTTAAAGGACCTGGGACCGACGCTATCTGAGTCTTTCGACAGGCGTTTCGGAAAATACTTATGGTTGGGCCTATTAAAGGGTGTTGCAAAAGTGCTCGTGGCGTGGATTTTGTGCTGAGCCAAGGTAGGTGTTGTAATGGTAATGGGGAGAAAGCTCCCTCCAGCCGTACCCAAGCTTTGAATTCTCCGTGTATGTGCCAGTCTATGATCCTGGACAGGAGGCATGCCCAGTGGTATTTTTGTACATCCGGGAGTCCTATACCTCCCTGTCTGATAGATTTGGTCAGGATGGACCATTTGATGTGAGGTTTATCTGCCCATAGATATGTAGAAAAGAATGTTTGGGGAAGCTTTATTGGAATTGTCTGTAAAAGGTACAAAAGTCTGGGAAGAGTGTTCATTTTGAGAATCGCCGCTCTGCCAAACCAAGAGAACGACTGCTTATGCCAGTTCTCAAGATCCTGCCTAATGGTGTTGAGAAGCGGGAGAAAATTTCTGGGATATAGATCTTCTAATTTAGCTGGAAGTTGAATTCCCAAATATGTAATGGAATGCCTTTCCCAGCCAAATGGGAAATTCGCTTTGCATTGTTGGACAATGGCTTCCGGCAATGTGATGTTAAGGGCTTTAGATTTACCAAAGTTGATTTGTAGGTTTGAGAGTTCCTTAAATAGGGAAAAATCTTTTAGCAGGTTGGGTATCGTCGTGATTGGGTCAGACAAGAATAGAAGCACATCGTCGGCGTAAGCCGCCACCTTTTGTTGGACGCCGTTTATCTGCACCCCTTTAATGGATGGGTTTGCCCTGATTCTTTGAAGCATTGGTTCCATAGTGAGGATGAAAATTAGTGGTGAAAGGGGGCATCCCTGCCTGGTTCCGTTGGATAGGGAGAAGGTGTCCGACAGGTGACCATTGGTTTTGATTCTAGCTGTTGGGAGCGAGTACAATGCCATAATATATTTGAGAAGTCGCTCTCCAAGGCCCACTTTGCGCAGTACTGCTATCATATAGTCCCAGGCCACTCTGTCGAACGCCTTCTCCGCATCCAAGGAAAGAAAAAACCCCGGGATATTGTGTGTGGTCATCTATTTGTGTATCTTAATTGCTTTTAGGGTATTGTCTCGGGCCTCTCGATTCGGGATGAAACCAACTTGGTCTAGGGTTATCAGGGAAGGTAATAGAGGGAGTATTCGGTTTGCCAGGATTTTAGCGTATAGCTTCATATCTACATTAATTAAAGAAATGGGTCTGTAATTGGGGAAAAGGGCTGCCTCCTTTCCAGGTTTAGGGAGAACTGTGATATGAGCTTCAAGGATGTCGGTGTGTTTGGAAGGTTCAGTAGGCATGGTATTGAAAAACTTTAGGATGTAGGGGCTTAAGGTTTCGGAAAATGTTTTATAATAACTAGCGGATAGGCCGTCCGGTCCTGGGCTTTTACCCGTTTTCAATTGCTTAAGGGCCATAATGAGCTCCTCCCCCGTGATAGGAGAGTCTAGGGTCATCGCCGTTTCAGGGGTGATGGGTTTTGGGCTGTATTGCTCTAGGAAGTCCCGTATCTTCTGTCGTCTGTCTGTGGCCGTATAGGTTGTGGGGGGGTGAGGGCAAGTTGGTCCGTGTAAAAATGTCTAAATTGTTGAGCAATAGCTGTGGGGGTTATATGTTTATTACCCTTAGGGTCTGTAATATGGTGGATAACCGAAGACATTCTTTTCTTTTGTAGTGCCCTCGCTAAATATTTGCTTGACTGGTTGCCAAATTCGTAAAAAAGGCGTTGTGTAAGCGCAAATTTGCGTTTAGTGGTTTTCCCCAATTCCACCTTCAGGTCTTCCCGTGCCTGCTGGAGCTCAGCCATCGTGGCTTCAGCAAGCGACTGTTTATGTAAGGCCTCAAGGGTATGAATGCGCTCCGATAAGCTGTTAATACGGGCCTGGCGGATTTTCCGTCGCCTAGCCGCTAATGCCATAAATTCACCACGGATCACACATTTATGCGCCGCCCACAATGTGATCGGGTGCGTCGTGGAAGGAGAATTCTCCTGAAAGTAGTGCTTGAGGCATTTGTCAATATTTTGGGTGTTGTCCAAATCAGTTAACAAGGGATTGTCTAGTCGCCATGTGAACGGTCTGGTTGGAGCAAGAGGGAATGAAATAGTGATCGTGATCGGGTGATGGTCTGATAGTACCATGGGATCAATAGATGCTGTTGTGAGGGATTCTAGGTCTGTCTGGGACATGAAAAAATAGTCAATTCTTGTATATTTATGATGTGGGGGGGAATAGAACGTGTAGTCCTTGATTGTTGGGTGGAGTGTGCGCCAAGTATCATGTAGAGCTAGTGTCGCCAACTGCGTTTTGATAGCACGCAGTGCGCGGTAGGTAATGGATGATGTTCCCGAAGACGAGTCTATTGCCGGTGAAAGAGTCACGTTAAAGTCTCCTCCAAGTATCAGCATACCCTGAGTGAAGGAGGTGAGCTGTTGGATTGTGTCATGAAAGAATGGGACCTGCATTTTGTTTGGGGTATATATATTTGCTAAAGTGACTGTCTTATTGTATAACTTCCCTTTCAGAAATATATAGCGAGCATTCGGGTCGATGAGAGTATCCTGTACTTGTAGGGGGCAGTGCTTAGATACTAGAATTGAAACGCCTTTAGTTTTGGCATTCTCATTGGTTGCATGATACACTATTGGGAAGTATGAGGAATGTAACTTGGGTATGTGGCGTGTTTTGAAGTGAGTTTCCTGAAGGAATACTACGTCCGCTTTGGCTTTTTTAAGGAGGAGTAATAATTGTGACCTCTTCTCAGGGGTGTTTAGGCCCCTTGCATTAAGAGAATAGAGCTTGACCTGAGGGGGTCGAGTAGCAACGTCCCTACGTGACATGTTATTAGGCCGTCACCTTGGAACTTAGTTGGGCCTGTGAGAACGTCAAAAGGAAAAAAAAAAAGGGGAAAAAGGAGGAAAAAAAAAAAAGGGGGGGGGGGGATGGGAGTGGGTTGGGGGTTAGGAATAGAGTGAAAAAGATTCACTCTAAGGTTCAGTACCGGAAAGGAAAGGGACCAGCCCCCCCCCCCTTGCAGAACTGTCAGTCCGGTCGGGTACAGTGCCCGGGGGAGGTGTGTCCCCTAGTGATAGGGGCACTCTCCCCTAGACCTCTGTGTGGGGGTTGGAGAAGACCGAACGAAGGGAACGGATCTGTGACCAAATTAGGTGACAACGGCACACCGCCGCTGTCCATGCCAGGTGTGAACCTGCTTGACAGATGACATGGAGGCATGAACTCTTTGAACCAGTTAGAACCATATAGAAGAGGCGACAGAGTCATAGGACTTAAGACACCTATAAGTGGGACTGCAGCCACATAGTTAATGCTGCGATGTAGATGTAGGCATGCCTATCATGACAACGGACCATTAACTAAGTATATTGATCTTAGCCATTGAAATACTAGTTACAGATATAAAGCCGCAACTCACAAGCGTGCACTACATAAATGTACATGTCCATTTCAATGTAAATCCAAATTTATCCCCTGTGGACATGAGGATGGAGCCCACGGGCATCCCGAAACTTACAACCTCTCATTCATAGGTGCAACCGAACATTTAGTAAGTGGGAAACTGAGAAAACTAAAACAGGCAAAAACATGCAAAAACACTTCGGTAGCAAACCAATGTAGCTTGTATGCTAAAAACACCTGTGGGGCTTGTCATCTTTCACTCTACTGCATCTATGTGCAGTTTCAGTTTATTGTACCCCCCAGAGCGTTATGGTAACTAGTGTCACCCACCAATCCAATGAATGGTCGTCTGTCTCCTTAGTGTGACACTAAGGGCAACTAGCTAGGAGTAGAGGCTCACACGATGTTTGGGTTTAAAGACCCCAGTTAAAGGTCCATTTACCTAAGTACCCTACTCATGGCCTTAGTGACGGGTAAACCTGCGGATCACGGAGTCATTTAATCAGGTTAGATAATGTGCACCATTCTCCATGCTACCGTGAACCCATCTCCTTCCCTATTAGCCCACAGAAGCAATGCCTACCGGATGGGACTCTGTGATGTTGCTTTTGTCATCAACTTTATACAGACATGTCTAAGCAATGCAAGCGTTCGCGGAGGGGGTGCTGGAGGGAACACTGGGGTGAAAGGGAATCAAAGTGGTTTATGAGCAATGCTGCACTCCATGTGAGCGCGTTAGGTCATTCGGCAGCTGCTCACAGCTCTTGGGGAATTTTACACCCATGAGGGTACCTGATGGGGTGAGGTTTGGTATGTATAGGCGTATTAAAGCCTAGAAGAGTCATCCCTCCAGCATTCCCTTACCGTAGCCAACCTGCCCTAAACACTTATGCTTCCACAAACAGAGAGAGAAGGGAAAAAAAAAAAACCAAAAAGGGGGGCAAATTATACCATTTAGAAAGCACAGTTCCCCATGTTACCTCCGTACAATTACTACAGGTCCATTTGAGGAGGTCTATCATGAGGTGTTCCGTGAATGTGGCCTCCCTCTTAAGGGCCTTCCACCAGGCCTTACGTATATACCTGGAATACGTCCAGTGGTGTGGTGGGTGGACCGTGCAGCACATCGAGGGAGACTCAGCTTGTTAGTTCAGCCATGGAGATGTCCATGTTAAGGCGGAACCTGGGTAAGCACTTATTAGGCCTCAAGGCTCTAATTACCAGTACCATGAAGTCACGGTTATATTGCAGGTAGAAGTGAGAAGTGATGGAAAAAAAAAAAAACTAATAAAATAGCAAGAATTTAAAGGTTATAAAGTAATGCAAAGAACAAAAATGGGGATACGCTGGGACTTAGCTGCAGTGGAAGATCAGTATCTTGGAGAGAGACCCCGGTGGGGTCCAATGTCCCGTCTTGCTCTCCTGGATCTTGGTGAGTCAGAAGGACTGACGTCGGTGTGAGACCCTCCACGAGGGGCATGTTGTCTGGGTCCTGAAGGAGACCTGTGTCTGCGATGTCTGGAGTTTTGGGCATCCATCGGTTCCTCCTGTGATCGACGTCTGCTGGGTGGAGGACGGCTCCTAAATCCTCCGTACCAAGCTGGGATATCCATTACTGGTATGTCCATAGCTTCGCAAAAGTACGGGAGCTCCTCAGGGACTCTCAACAATGCAGTGCGACCGCGGTAGGTCGCGGATAGACCGAAGGGAAATTTCCATTTGTACGGAATACCTTTAGAGCGTAAGGTATCTAGTAGTGGACGTAAATCCCTTCTGTGCTGAAGCGCTATGCCCGATAGGTCCTGGTATATGTGTATTGTGGCGCCCTCATGTTCCAACTGTATTCTGTTCCGCGCTTTGCGGAGTATTTCTTCCTTCAGTTTGTAGTCCACGAGTCAGCACACAACGTCACGCGGGGGGTCAGTATCTCTTCCTTTAGGCCTCAGGGCTCTATGGATCCTCTCCATAGCCACTGGAGATTGCATAGGTTTATCCAAGAGATTATTAAACAGCCCTGTCACTGTTACTTCAAGCTGTTCCGCGTCTACAGATTCTGGCAGACCCCGCACCCGTATGTTATGACGTCTTCCTCTGTTGTCTAGGTCTTCCAAGTGATGCTGAAGGTCTCTCATTTGTAATGTGTGCGTGTCTACCTTGGAAGCTATACTGTAGATGGCTGTGCTCTGCTGGGCCGTTGTCCTTTCTACCTCATGGACCCTGTCTGCAATAGCCCTGATGTCAATCCTGAGATCTGCGATGGCTGCTGACAGAGTTTCCTTAATGTCAGCAGCGATCGTCCTCAGGTCCATTAGGCTGGGATGCTGCTGCTGCGGGTTCCCCTGCTCTCTCATATCAGTCAGTGTGAGGTGGGGAGATCCGCTCGGCGGTGTAGTGTGAGCGGTCTGTGGCGGAGTCTGGCGGGAAGCCGCCATGTTACCTCGCTGCGTGCGGAAGATGTCCGGGATCGTTTGGCTCAGACTGCCCGGTTGTCACCTCAGTGATCGCGAGCGGGATGCCGATGAGTGCCTGGAGGCTGTGCCCATGTTTTGCCTTTCTTGTGCTTCGTGAAAAGCCTCCTATTCAGCTGTGGAGATGGACAGCGGCGGGGAGCTCTGCTCTCAAGCGTCCATTTCCCTCTGCGGTCAGGCCACGCCCCTCCGTGATACTTTTTTTATTTGCACTAACATACAATTTTTCAGGACAAGCTTTCGGGTATGTCCCCTTCAAACTAATCAGCAGGAAACTTCACTCTGATTATGAAGTCACTAATAATGGAAGCAAACCCTGCAATAAAAAGCGCTGCAAACTATGCAACCAGATCAATCTATCCAAAAGTGTCATACACACAAACGGGACCTTCAATATCATGGGATCTTACAACTGTACCTCCAGCAATGTTGTGTACCTCATCCAATGCAAAAGGTGCAGCAAAGGATCTTATGTTGGTGAAACAGGACAGAAGTTGCAAACGAGGATGAATTTACACAGACATACCATCAAGGAACATAAAGAAGACAGTTTATGTACACTTCTCACAACCGGACCACACTATACAAGACCTCAATGTTTTAGTTCTTAAAGGGAATTTCAGAACTATCCAAGAAAGGAAAACCTTTGAACTAAGAATGATAATTCTTTTTGACACAAAAAATAATGGCCTGAATTTAGATATAGGTTTCCTTACTCATTATACTAAAGTTTTACAACCCCCTCTGTGACTAGCAACCCCCCCCCCCTCCATTCCATAGCTCTCCCTCTGTCTTATCTCACTAACTCTTCTGTTATCTTTATTGCTATTGATTTGTATGTGTTTTTTTTGTTGTTTTTTTTTTTCCTCTTCTTTCCCTCAGAGGTGTTTTTTTTTTTTTTTGTTTTGTTTTTACATTCTGCTTAAAAATTTGTAAATCGTTACTGCTTGGACCTTGAAGAAGGGGACATACCCGAAAGCTTGTCCTGAAAAATTGTATGTTAGTGCAAATAAAAAAAGTATCACGGACAGTACTCAATTTTCTCTTTCAGAAACAGAATATTTAGGAAAGCCCAACCTAAATTAATGTTCTTAACAAAATTAAAGAGACTGTAAAGAAAAAACAGTAATCTGGCAAGATCATATTTTACAAGATTTAATATTAGTCACAGGATAAAGAGGGGGACTACGACATGTTGTCTTAGTTAGAATCAGTACAGACTGATAAAGGAGATAAAATGTATTGTAAAAATAATTGTATTCCAACAATAATCGATAGAGTTATTTTTAAATGAAAAATATTTCTTTTTGCATATCCAGGTACCTGACTGTCTGATTTTTTGTTTTAGCTAATGAAAAAATTCTGAACTACTCATTTTAGAACACTTTGTCATCAAACTTCTGAAAATTGTTTTATTTGTTTATAGAATTATCTAAAGTGAAAGAGGCCTAACCTGATACTACAAAGTATTGAGGGATTTGGCAAATCTATATAGATTGATTATATTCGTTTTTTCACTTGCTACAGGAGGATTACAAGGATATTGTTTTTTTTTTTTTAGTTAATGTTTCTTTTTGATAAATTAATTGAGGTAATTCTAGGAAAAATAATATTTTTATAAAAACGAAGTTGTTGCGAACTTATGTCATATTCCATTGGGGTTGGATTTCAAACCATGGAATCAGTTAATGATTTAAAATTTTATAGGACAGGTAGTGAAGGACATGTATGCAATTTTAGGTTTAGTAAAGTTTTTGTTTCTTATCATCTTAAGTACTCAGGTTTTGTAGAACGTATGAATAGTATTGGTTAAGATGATAAAAATAAATATTGGGTGACTTATTTACCTGCTATAGTTTAAAAACTTTATTATTTTCTAAACATAGGGTTTGTTAACTTTTTGAGTTAATGACAGTCTTTTGAGATTAGCATACTTACTTTTTTATATAATCTGTTGTATAGAAAGTAGTGTGGATGCAAATTTTGCAAACAACAAGAATAGGTATTTCAGAAGTTTGTTCACAAAATATGGCTAGGCCTTTGCTAAATTTAAATAGAAATGATGTCTTGAATGAGATTTCTACTTCTAATGAGTATGTTTAGTAATTTATTCCAGTAGCTAAAGTTATGGTTAAGAATTATAGATCTGAAGGTACCAAGGATGTCAACAGAGATGTCAACTGGGATATCAGTTGAGAAGATTATTTTGTTATTTTTAAGGTACATTGGGATTATAGTTTTTTGTTTCAAAAGTATTGGTAAAAATAAAAATAATTGGTAAAAATAAAAATAATTGGTAAAAATAAGAATAAAATGGGTAAACACAGAAAGGATTATCATTCTAAAATGGTTTACATTGATTAATGAAAATTATTTAGGAAAACATAATTTTTAAAAGAATTTGATACCTGTTTTCATTTTCTTTTATAGATATATCTTTCGTTTCTAAATTTAAAGAAAACAATTTTATTCTAGTTTTTTATTTTAGTTTTTTATAGATTCTTCCCTGACAATGCAACAAGCACAACTACATTTCTATTTGTTACTATTTCTTGTTTTTTCAAAAAAGTTATTATTTTTTGATTATGTTATCAAGGACTATAATTTTTTTTGGTGAACTTGCATCAAAAGCGACATATTGATCGGTCGATCATTATGTGAGGGGGAGTTAGGATGTGCTTCTCATAAGAATTTTTTTATGAATTATCTGAATAATGATGATAGTAATAAGATAATAGGAAAGACAAAAAGGTATAATTAGAGTTTATGAAGAAAAGGATTTCAATGTGTCTAAACAAAGTTATTGTTGAATTTAAATAATTTTGGAATGTTTAAAAAAAAAAAAAAAAAAAATAGAAAAAGTTGCTTGCTGGTCATGGAAAGATGGATAAATAAATCGAAAAATAAATAGAATGATAGATTGAATATATAAAATATGACAATCGAATAATGGGAAAGTTTTTATGTATTTTGTTTCAAATCTGTATTTGGGTTAGAATGAAACGATTTTATAAATTGATTAAGGAAGAAATGAAAACAAAGGTGAAAAATTATGACAAGTATTTTTAGTCGGAAAATGACTTCTGGTTTATCTGATCCAGTGATTAGCTATGGTACATCTGGAGCAATTGATTCAAAATGTGTATGAAAGGGCGCCATAGATGAAGTGTGAGTGATTTAGGTAATATTTAAGTTGTGTGAATGTCATTTTGGTACCAGTTGTTCTCCATGTCCAAAGTTTATGACTAAAGGTCAGTAGGTCAGTGGTTTCACAGATAAGAATACACATAGGGAAAGTGTCATATAATGGAATAAAATAGTTAAATATTTTTCATAGAAACATCTCAGAATTTTTGAAAATGTTTATGTACAATATCTGACTCACTAAAATGTATTAATGTGTATTGTATTAATGTTTATTGTATTGTTTGTATTGGAAAAAAAGAGAATCAGAGACATTTATTATTTAAGATGAATGCACTTATTATTTGTTCAATATAGTGCATTGAGGGGGAATTGTTAGAAGTTTTTGAGTTAATATTTTAAGTGATAAAAGTTTATTTTCATATATATGTAAGTTATATGTTTGGTAAGAAGTGATGGTTTCTGAAGGTCACAGAACAACACAGAGTTTAGATAGGAGTGGTTTTGCTGAGTAGGTATTTCTATTTTTGCGTTACTATGTCAGTACAATGGGTGGAGTTATGCTACTATTCTATAGACTGAACCATATTGGGTATATATGCAAATGTGGGAGTTATTAGGATATGCTGACATAACATCATGAAAAGTATAAGAAGAGAGTAGGATTATGAAAGGAATAGATCGGTGAGAAAGAAAGAACTCTACACTTTGGAGAATGTAGATCAGATGACCCTTTCCTCCTTCTGAGGCCATCACCATGCCATATGTTACCAGATGTCAATCTTGTCTTTGCTTATCTTTCTGACCAATAAACCAACTATTGAACAGACAAAGGATTTTTCAATTTCTACTCCTGAAAGTACGATTGAAATGCCTTAGATGAAGAAATACATATCTCCGCTACACACCCTTTAGGAGAAGGGTTACTGATTCACATATTACACAAAGACTTTGCTATTCATTAAGAAACGCCCCTGTGAGTATGTAGAGTTTCTACTACACTACATTTGTATTTACTCTTCTACACTCACTTTCAACACAGATATAAAAGATCCTTAACTAAACATCTCCTAATAGCCATCAAAACGCTAATACCCAAGTACTGGAAATGTACATCTTCGCCCTCGAGAATGGATATTTACAGTAAATCATATCTTTAGGCTTGAAGAAACGTTGGCCATAGCTAACGAATCGGCGGATAGCTTTCATAGAACTTGGGCGCCATGGTTTGAATTCAAACTTTCTGACACAGCTGACAATTGGGTGAGGTTCACACCTTGATCTAGGGGGATTTCGCCTTACTCTTTTACCATCTGGATGGTAGACTAGAAACAAACTACACGCCTCGCCATAGCGCCTCCGTGTGATTGCGTGGATTCTCCTGTGTGGGGGTTTATTTTTATTTTTCTCACAGTACCCTTTTTCATCATGTGAGCTTTTTCCCTCTTCCCTCTTGTTTTCTTAGCTCACTCCCCTTACCTCATAGTTAACAGTAACCAAGCCGAATGTGGGTCTACATTCTTTGTTCTAGTATTATGGATTTTGTTAAGAGACCCTATTTAATACGGCGTCCACTTGTACATTGAATAGATTGCTTTGTGCTAAGTTTTTCCTGAAGTTGTATGTGGAATTTTGTATTTGTAAAAAAAAAAAAGACGGACACCCAAAAAAATTATACAGGGGTGATAACCCTCCCCTATGTTTTCCAAAAATCTTAAAAATAGATTTTTTGACTGGAGCTACACTTTTAACCACTTTCAGACCGGACCATTTTGCTGGTAAACGACCAGAGGTCTTTTTACAATTTGGCACTGCGCTGCTTTAACTGGTAATTGCGCGGTCATGCAATGTTGTACCCAAACAAAATTTGCGTCCTTTTCTTCCCACAAATAGAGCTTTCTTTTGATGGTATTTGATTGCCTCTGCGATTTTTATTTTTTGCGATATAAATGGAAAAAGACTTTTTGTTATTAGAAAAATCCAATAAACTCAATTTTAGTCATACATTTAGGCCAAAATGTATTCAGCCACATGTCTTTGGTAAAAAAAAAGTAAATAACTGTATATTTATTGGTTTGCGCAAAAGTTGTCACATCTACAAACTAAGGTAAGTTTTCTGGAATTTACGCAGCTTTTAGTTTACGACTGCCTATCTCATTTCTTGAGGTGCTAAAATGGCAGGGCAGTACAAAACCCCCCCAAATGACCCCATTTTGGAAAGTAGACCCCCTAAGGAAATTGATAAGTGGCATGTTGAGCCCATTGAATATTTTATTTTTTTGCCTCAAGCGATTGAATAATGACAAAAAATTTTTTTTTATTTTTTTTTACACAAAGTTGTCACTAAATGATATATTGCTCACACATGCTATGGGCATATGTGAAATGACACCCCAAAATAAATTCTGCTGCTTCTCCTGAGTACGGGGATACCACATGTGTGGGATTTTTTGGGAGCCTAGCCGCGTACGGGGCCCCGAAAGCCAAGAACCGCCTTCAGGTTTTCTAAGGGCGTAAATATTTGACTTCACTCCTCACTACCTATTACAGTTTTGAAGGCCATAAAATGCCAAGATGGCACAAAACCCCCACAAATGACCCCATTTTAGAAAGTAGACACCCCAAGCTATTTGCTGAGAGGCATGTTGAGTCCATGGAATATTTTATATTTTGCCACAAGTTGCGGGAAAATTACAAACTTTAATTTTTTTTTATTTTTTTTTCACAAAGTTGTCACTTAATGATATATTGCTCACACATGCCATGGGCATATGTGAAATGACACCCCAAAATAAATTCTGCTGCTTCTCCTGAGTACGGGGATACCACATGTGTGGGATTTTTTGGGAGCCTAGCCGCGTACGGGGCCCCGAAAGCCAAGAACCGCCTTCAGGTTTTCTAAGGGCGTAAATATTTGACTTCACTCCTCACTACCTATTACAGTTTTGAAGGCCATAAAATGCCAAGATGGCACAAAACCCCCACAAATGACCCCATTTTAGAAAGTAGACACCCCAAGCTATTTGCTGAGAGGCATGTTGAGTCCATGGAATATTTTATATTTTGCCACAAGTTGCGGGAAAATTACAAACTTTTTTTTTATTTATTTTTTTCACAAAGTTGTCACTAAATGATATATTGCTCACGCATGCCATGGGCATATGTGAAATGACACCCCAAAATAAATTCTGCTGCTTCTCCTGAGTACGGGGATACCACATATGTGGGACTTTTTGGGAGCCTAGCCGCGTACGGGGCCCCGAAAACCAAGCACCGCCTTCAGGCTTTCTAAGGGCGTTACAGTTTTGAAGGCCATAAAATGCCAAGATGGCACAAACGCCCCCCAAATGACCCCATTTTGGAAAGTAGACACCCCTAAATTTAGGGGTACACTAGTGAGACTAGACTAGGTAATAAATGGCGGGTGCCCTGAAACTATAAAAAAATTATTAACCAACCAGCGTCACCTGTAACCGTTATATGGTGATCACTGGTGAAAGGGTTAACTAGGGGGCAATCAGGGGGCTTTATGCGGTAGTATATGGGGGTCCCTGGCGCTATAAAAAGCTGCGGCGAACCTAAATACCTACCTGCCTAACTAGCGTCACCTGTGACACTAATACAGCGATCAGAAAAACGATCGCTTATTAGGCTGGGTTCACACTGGAGCGATGCAGGAACGCCACAAATCCGCGGCGGGTTCCCGCATCGCATGCCTCCCGGCGGCAGTTCACACTGCCCTATGTGAACTGCTGGGAGTGTCAGTGAAATGTTAATGACACCCCCAGATCAGTTCGCATATCGCAGTGCGATCTGCAAACTCGGATCGCATGGTGTGAACACCCATGCGATCCGATTCTGCTGCGGACCAAAAAAAGGGTCCCGTGCGAGTTTGCGGCAGGTGCGGCGGGTGCGACACGAATTCAGCCATACTATCTGTATGGCTGAACTCGAATCGCACAGAGATCGGATGTGATTTGCACTGCAGTGCGGTGCGAATCACATCCGTTCTCAAACCGCTGCAATGTGAACCCAGCCTTAGTGACACTGGCGACGGGGGGTGATCACGGGGTTAAACCTTTATTGGGGGGGTTAGGGGGGTACCTTAGAACTAAAGGGGGCTAACCCTAACTGCCCTGACAGTTATTACAGTCACAAATGACACCCGCCGGGTGATCAGGGGGTTAAACCTTTATTAGGTAATAAATGGCGGGTGCCCTGAAACTATAAAAAAATAACTAACCAACCAGCGTCACCTGTAACAGTTATATGGTGATCACTGGTGAAAGGGTTAACTAGGGGGCAATCAGGGGGCTTTATGCGGTAGTATATGGGGGTCCCTGGCGCTATAAAAAGGTGCGGCGAACCTAAATACCTACCTGCCTAACTAGCGTCACCTGTGACACTAATACAGCGATCAGAAAAATGATCGCTTATTAGGCTGGGTTCACACTGGAGCGATGCGGGAACGCCACGAATCCGCGGCGGGTTCCCGCATCGCATGCCTCCCGGCGGCAGTTCACACTGCCCTATGCGAACTGCTGGGAGTGTCAGTGAAATGTTAATGACACCCCCAGATCAGTTCGCATATCGCAGTGCGATCTGCAAACTCGGATCGCATGGTGTGAACACCCATGCGATCCGATTCTGCTGCGGACCAAAAAAAGGGTCCCCGTGCGAATTTGCGGCGGGTGCGGCGGGTGCGGCGCGAATTCAGCCATACTATCTGTATGGCTGAACTCGAATCGCACAGAGATCGGATGTGATTTGCACTGCAGTGCGGTGCGAATCACATTCGTTCTCATAAACCGCTGCAATGTGAACCCAGCCTTAGTGACACTGGCGACGGGGGGTGATCACGGGGTTAAACCTTTATTGGGGGGGTTAGGGGGGCACATTAGAACTAAAGGGGGCTAACCCTAACTGCCCTAACAGTTATTACAGTCACAAATGACACCAATGCAAAAAAAAATAAAAAATGCAATTGGTGTCACTGTGACTGGGGGGGGGGGCAGGGGTAATTGGGGGGGTGATCGGGGGGTAAAGGGGGGGTGTGAGTGTGCCTGGCATGTTCTACTGTACGTGTGGTGTGTTGGTGCAACTCACCGATCCTCTCTCCTCGGTGCCGGAACGAAAAATACCGACACGGAGGAGAGAGGAGAGGAAGTGATGTCACGGAGCATTTCTATTCGTCGGGAGCGATCGCGAGGGGGTGGCCATGAATGAATGGCCGTCCCCTCATCCCGGATTGCTCCCGAACGAATGCCGACCGCCGCAGGCACCGGGGGGGCCCGATCGGGCCCCCCCACCCGCGGGAAGGCAGGGACTTATATAAATGCCCATATGCCTGCCCGTGCCATTCTGCCGACGTATATCGTCGTGCGGCGGTCGGCAAGTGGTTAAAATGTACCAGTTCAAAATTACACAGCATCCTACACAAAATTACACAGCATCCTACACAGTCCCTGTCTTGTTTGCACCGTTGTATACTGCTGTTCTGAGTATATAGGGCCTGGGGGCCCCACCACGCCTTTCCTTTTTTTAATTTGGGTACGGGGTTCCCCTTAATATCCATACAAGACCCAAAGGGGCTGGTAATGGGTAGGGGGGGCTACCCATGCCATTTTTCTCAATGATTTTCATCCGTATTGCCGGAACCAGATATTACATTAAAACCGCAAGCAGTTTTAAATGACTTTTTTTCCCGTTAAATGTCATTTTGTGCAGGGACTGTTCTAAACATGGGAAACACGTGCCACTTCACAGGCATACTATAGACACCCCCCAGGCATGATATTTAAAGGAAAATTTCACTTTTTTTTTTCACTTTAAGCGTCATTAAAATCAGTGCTCCCGAAAAAACTGCTGTTTTTAAATAACGTCCCGTAGGGCAGGATCCGGGTCCCCAATCCCTTTTTAGGACAATATCTTGCATATTAGCCATTAAAATTAGCACTTTTATTTTGAACGGTCGAGTCTCATAGACTTCAATGGGCTTCTAAAGTTTGCACAAATTTTTGGTCCGAACCGAACCGGGGGGGGGGGGGGGGGGGTGTTCGGCTCATCCCTATTCTCTAGATTCAGGATCCAACCAAAGTCTTGAAGAGTGGAGATAACCTGACCCTTGTGTACTAACAGATGGTGGAGGGGGTGTGGCCTGGCCTGACTGGAAGATGGCAGCTTAGACTCTGAGCTCCCGCCCTTGCCGCAACTAGCTTCACTTTACTGGAGGTGAGCGCTCCCTAAACACACTCAGACAAACTGCAAAAGAATGGGGACAGCCTCCCGCACATCCTCGGCATCCAGATCCCGCTCTCCCCCCAAACACAATGGAGGTATGAGCCACCACATTCCGGAGATGTTACGGTCCTAGAGGGGGAAAATGGCGGCTTCCCTAGAAACTACTCCTGATATGGAAGTACAGGGCTCTATTGAATTAAGGGACAGTTCTGCCCAGCCCCAGCAGTACTTAAGCATTCATTATCTGAAAACGATTGCTGCAGACATAAAGGATACCCTGTCAGCTGCCATCTCAGAGCTGCGCCTTGACATTCATGCGCAGTCTGAAAGGGTCCGTGAGGCAGAGAGAACAACAGCGCAACAAGGCACGGTTCTGAGGAGAGCCATACTGAGAATTGATTCTCATATGCTCCAGTTAAGAGATCTCCAACGCCACATGGAGGATCTGGACAATAGAGGCAGAAGGCATAATTTAAGGATCAGAGGACTCCATGAAACAATTGAGCCTGACCAACTCACAGCCTCAGTCACTAGCCTGTTTGGAAAGGATCCATAGAGCCCTTAAGCCTAAAGGGAGAAGCACAGATCCCCCTAGGGATGTTATTTGCTGCATTGTTGATTTCAAAATCAAAGCAGAAATACTGAAAAAAACAAGAAATAGAATTCAGTTGGTTTATGAAGGAACTTCTAACCAAATATTTCAAGACCTATCCAGCATAGCGCTGCAACACCGCCGAGATCTTAAACCGCTTCTGGATACACTGCGTGCTAAAGGAATTAAATACAAATGGAAGTTCCCTTCTTCCTATCTGCAACCTCTCAAGGTCGGACGGCACTGTTGAAGGTGCCGGAGGACTTACCATCATTCTGCGACACCCTCGGCATCCCCACAGTAGAGGTCCCACAATGGTACACCGAATTCTGCCGTGCAGTCACAAGAAAGGACACACACCAGGAAGAGCCCATGGAAGCTCAATCCACATGCCATCGCAGACGCAGATCCCCTTCGAGTCCTAGAATTCACTCTACACCTCCAGGACCCCAACTGGACCCAAGCACCCCAGATGTTCCCCGATACAGGCGTGCTCGTCGGGACTACTGAGTTGCAACCAAGTATTTCACCTGCTGGATAACGAATGAGTCGTTTTCTCTCATAGGTTCACAACCTGTCTGGCAATGCAGACGCCTCTAAATGGATGAGTCAGTGTTAACTACACATGTTTACTAGTTTACAAGTTTGATGTTTAAATGGAATTTGACTTTGTGGTTTACCCTGCTGTGAACCCCATACATTGGATAGCGAACCAACAATCTTCCTCACTTAAAATAAGCTGCACCGCCTGCCTCTTTACCACTTACTGTTCAGACGTAGGGAATAAGTTCCACACTCATGTGAAGATGTTAATGGCCAGCCGATTCACAGCTCTCTGCTTTCAGCAGCTATCCTCCACACGCATAAAACTGAGACCAAGCTGAGTATTTGCCCAGTCCGAAACCGAAAATTTCAGCCCCCTTTTTTTTTTTTTCTCTTTTTTTTTTTACACTCGAGCCCTACCTGGTATATGCTGCTAAGATCCTAGGATTGTACACTCTAGACGATGGAGAGTCCAACTTAGTAGACATATAAGGAGGGCTTCCGGTGATGGCCTCACTCTAATTTTATATACGGACCTATGCCCAAGTGCACACCCGAATGAGAGACCTGATGACACAAACTCTGCTGGCAGGCTAAGGCTAAGTATCCTAGCCACGTTTTGGTAGTACCATTGTTAAGGTTTCTTTTTGATGTTACAGTTTGACTGCTATAGCTTAGTGCACACTTATGCAGATAGCTCCGATTTGCTGGTTAGTCTCTATTAATATAGTACGCTTGGGCTACACTAATTGTTATGAACACTTGCAGAGTGCAGTGGGTTAATGTCTTTGTAGGCCCCTCTGGCTAAAGTTTTGCCCACTGCATGGTCTGCTTGTCTGGTTGTCACTGTATGAGAGGTATTGAGGGGAACAGCTTCTCTCCTTCATTACCCCCAAGAGTCTGTACTGGAGCACCATAGCTTCCCGTTGTACAATAATTACCCCAGCGGTTGGCCATTTTGGTTCGCTGGACATGACAGCCAATATACCTGTAGGGGCTATGATGTGGCCCTCCCCCCCCCCCCCCCAACTCTACTAACACGATCTACAGACAACACGTACTATCTGTTACTAAGAGGTTTAGTAGCAGACTTTATGGTTAAACACTCCACCTCGAAGCATATCCAGCTCTGACCTCCGTTTATAAGTTCTGCTCATTGCACTCAGAGAAATTTAGACGGCTCCTGACTCCCCCTTTTTAACTTATTCACGATCTACTCCCCTCTTCTTAGATGGAAACTCATACCTAACTGCGACTGGACTGGTTAACATAGACATGTGCACTCCCTCTTTTAAATGTGGGATCATGATAGGCTGTATCACTTTACTCCCACTGCACAATAGCAGGCCAATCGGGAAACATCTAACATTGGCCTACTTGAACAGCTCCTGCTACATTACCCTACTCTTACTAGACTAACACCCAACTTGATAGCGCTATTGTCAGGTCACCTAGAGCCCAGGTGACAGATGCACACCGTAGGGTTTAGGGGTGCACCGCAAGGTTGTGGACCCTACGGCTGACTGCTACAGATGGGGGACAAATCCCACTGGGGTTAGAGCGTAAGATTCCCTGGGGCGCGGAGTCTAAGAGCCAGCAGGTGTTCACCAGAGCCTCGAGTGGTGAGGATGGGCTTGGCTGCAACTGGCTCCAGGTCGCGACCCCCAGGGTCCCCCAGCTCACACCCACAGTAGGCAACAGGAGGATAGGGATGGTGAGGGACAAAGCCAAGGTCGGGGCCACAAGCAGACAAGAATAGTCGGATACACGCCAAAAGGTCAGGATCACAGGCAAACAGGGATAGTCAAAACACGCCAAAGTCGGTAACGGAAAACAGTAGCAGAGCACACGGCAGGAAACAGGAAGCTAACACGCAAAGGTTGATCAGCAGGATAGGCTAGCAGTGCACAGGTTACTATAGAGTTGTCTGATAGGAGCTAGGGTGGAGCCATGCCAGAGGATGGATATAAAAGCAGTCAGGTGAAGCTCGGCTGGTATCTAGAAATGAACACATGCAGACAGGTAAGCAGACGAACTCTATTGCATAACCATGACAGTACCCCCCTCTTACGAGGCCTCCCCCTTCCCCGCCTAGGACCAGGTTTAGAGGGGAACTTCAAATGAAACTTCCTCAACAGACGAGGTGCAAAGACCTCGGAAGCCGAAATCCACGACCTCTCCTCAGGACCAAAACCTTTCCAGTGCACAAGGTACTGGAGAATGCCTCTACAGAGTCGGGAATCCAAAATTTGGCTAACCTCGTACTCCTGATCATCCTCAGAGACCGGTGCTACGGTAGAGAGAGGACGAGAAAACTTATTGAGGACTAAAGGCTTCAGAAGGGCAACATGGAAGGAGTTAGAGATTTTGAGGCTTTTGGGAATCTGGAGCTTGAAACAAACCGGATTTAGTTTAGAAATTATGGTGTATGGACCAATGAATCTTGGGGCAAATTTGAGGGAAGGAACCCGGAGTTTGATGTTCCTGGTGGAGAGCCAGACTTTGTCTCCTGGCTGAAGAGAAGGCGGCTTACGCCTGCGATGGTCAGCAAAACTCTTGAATTTGTTGGCAGCTTTCTGGAGGGAATCATTAACGTCAGCCCACATGGAATTGAATGATTCCTGAACAGTTGCCAAAGCTGGAATGTCAGAAGAACAAGTCATAGGAAGAGGATGTCTTCCATAAACAGTGACAAAGGGTGTTTTCTGAGAACTGACGTTAACATGATTATTGTGGGAGAACTCAGCCCACGGTAATAGTGATGCCCAATCATCATGATGGGCAGAGACCAAGGTACGGAGAAAGACCTCCAACTCCTGATTAACTCTCTCAGTCTGGCCATTGGATTGGGGATGATAAGAAGAGGTAAAATCCAAGGTAATGTCGAGGGATTTGCAAAAGGCTCTCCAAAAACGAGAAGTAAATTGCACACCCCTGTCCGAAACAACATGAGAAGGAACACCATGAAGGCGGAAAATCTCTCGTACAAAAATGGGAACCAAGGCAGGGGCAGAGAAATACTATCGCTAGCGTCCTTATTTACTAATGGTTTTGTCTTTTCAAGTTACATTTTCATTGTAGGTAAGAGCGTTTGGGGGAGCTGAGTTTCTCCCCCCCTCTGTTCCTCTGCCCTTTTGTGCTGTTCCTGTTCGATCCTCATGTGTTTATTTATCTCTTTGTAGATAATTTTAACCCCTGGAATTGCTCCTGATGAGTGGATGAACTCCACGAAACGCATAGAGTGCCCTTATGCTACCATCTTCAAGCATATGTCTGAAATTCCCCCCCCCCCCCCCCTACTTTACCTACAATGCCACATGCTTCAATCAATTGAAGACTATTTTTTCTTTTCTTTTTTTACAATCATGGATGTTACTAAGATGTTGATTACTACTGTAAATCATGTTGCAATATGCGCTTGTACATATACTTTTATGAAATATAACTTATTGATACTATTGGTTTATGATTTCATTACTTTATACTTTCTGAATTCTGTAACTCAACCAATCAATTTCGGACATGTCCTTGCATACCTACTGTGCAGCTATGCTTCATTTAAAGTCCCACCATAAAATATTCTTTTTATATTGAACCAGGGATGGAGGCAGATGAATTGATACATTCAATGCCTCATTTAAAGTCCCAACTTTCTCCCTCCCCCTCTCTTTTTGTCTACATGGAGGAACACCGGAAGAAGGAGATGAGAAGGTGATGTTTCTGGGTCCAATACTCCACCTTCCAAATGTATTAGACCCAAGCATTTCCCGGATGGAGCGAGCAGGAGTTACGAAAATGACCCTTGCCCCCACAATAAAGACACAAGCCCAGAGTTCTGCGTCTAGCACGTTCTTCGGGGGTTAGTCTGGTCCGGCCCAGTTGCATGGGTTCCTCAGCAGACAGAGGATGCTCCACAGGGCGATGGGGAAAAAGCTCAGGCTGACTAGAACCTGGGGGGTGCTGGCGTCTTTTTTCTAAGGACCTCTCTTGGAAACGAATGTCAATCTGATTACATAAGGAAATTACATCGTCCAGATCGGCGGGGATAGCTCTTCCTGCTAATTCGTCCTTCACTCGGTCAGAGAGGCCATGTAAAAAGGTTGCGACCAGGGCCTCATTGTTCCAGCTCAATTCCGCCATAAGGATACGGAACTGAAGTGCATATTGGCCCACTGAACAAGATTCTTGGCGAAGGCGTAAAAGGGCACTAGCCGCAGAAGAAACCCGAGCTGGCTCCTCGAAGATGTTACGAAAGAGCTTCAAGAAGTTGGACAGGCTGGAAACCACTGGATCATTTTTCTCCCACAGGGGAGCAGCGAAGGCTAAAGCTTCACCGGAGAGGAGGGAAATTATATAGGCTACCTTTGCCCGACCGAACAGAAAGTTTTGAGGCTGGAGCTCAAAATGAATGGTGCACTGGCTGAGGAAGCCCCTGCAGGCCTTGGAGTCCCCAGAGAAACGGGACGGAGCTGGCAGTAATAATGAATGCGTGGATGCGACTGGTGCGATAGGTGCAGTCGTAGTCTGTACTTAAGGCTGCAGGTTCGGGGTTCCCAAGGAAGCCTGTAGCTGCTCAAAGCAGGAAGCCAGATCCTGAAGGAATCGCATCACACCGTAGGGTTTAGGGGTGCCCCGCAAGGTTGTGGACTCTACGGCTGACTGCTGCAGACGGGGGACAAATCCCACTGGGGTTAGAGCATAAGATTCCCTGGGGTGTGGAGTCTAAGAGCCAGCAGGTGTTCACCAGAGCCTCGAGTGGTGAGGATGGGCTTGGCTGCAACTGGCTCCAGGTCGTGACCCCCGGGGTCCCCCAGCTCACACCCACAGTAGGCAACAGGAGGATAGGGATGGTGAGGGGCAAAGCCAAGGTCGGGGCCACAAGCAGACAAGAATAGTCGGATACACGCCAAAAGGTCAGGATCACAGGCAAACAGGGATAGTCAAAACACGCCAAAGTCGGTAACGGAAAACAATAGCAGAGCACACGGCAGGAAACAGGAAGCTAACACACAAAGGTTGATCAGCAGGATAGGCTAGCAGTGCACAGGTTAATATAGAGTTGTCTGATAGGAGCTAGGGTGGAGCCATGCCAGAGGATGGATATAAAAGCAGTCAGGTGAAGCTCGGCTGGTCTCTAGAAATGAACACATGCAGACAGGTAAGCAGACGAACTCTATTGCATAACCATGACAGCTATAGAGTGACCTTCCATAGTAGTACTTTGCACTACTTTTACTAAGCTGTTCTATGATTGACATGTGGTTCATAATCATTATCCATTCCTGATGCTATATGTTGTAGAGTATAGATACTTATGCTTTGATCCGAGATCCTTATTTAAGTTTGTTTGGTTGTCATATGACTATAGATGTCCGCTTTGTATTCACCATTCCTCCACTTTATCTCCTTCAGATGTGGTAACGGTGGGTAGGCATCATCCTCCTACACCTCTTTTTAGTCAGCTATTACCAACCCCCACGCAGTGCTCCACTACGGTGTAAATTTCCTAGTGGTAAGTGTTGGCTGAGAAAGCACTGTACCTCCCTGAATTTACAAATCCATAAGTAGGGCGGGCTGGAGCCCTCCCTCCTTTCGGTAAACTAGTTTACGAGACGTTGTCTCCCTGTGACCTGAGGGTACACATAATCTCCTTCTTTCTACCCCAAAATCACACTTCCCTTCACTCAGTACCCCACTTGGATACATTAGTCCCACCATGGCACTAAGTAATAACGCAGGACCTGTTCCTAATGTTCGACTATACTCATTTAATGCTACGGGACTAAATACCCCAGAAAAGAGAACACAGACGCTACTACATTTACAAAGATCTAAAGCCCACATAGTCTTTTTACAAGAGACTAATTTCCGATCAGACAACATCCCAAAACTTCATAACCACTTCTACCCACATGGGTATCATGCCACTAATCCAGAGTCTAAATCTAAAGGGGTCTCTATACTAATATGTAAACACTGTCCTTTTCAACTTCATGACATAGAATGAGATGAGGAGGGCAGATACATATTTTTAAAGGGAGCGCTACACAATAAACCCCTCACTTTGGCCAATATTTACATGCCCAATAAAAATCAAGTTCCCTTTTTTCGTAAAACTATGAGCCAACTCACATCCTTCAATTCCGGAATCCTCATAGTCAGAGGAGATTTTAATGTTGCTCTACCACCCACACAAGATACATCCACTGGATCCTCCTCGCTGACATACAGAGCCCTTCGCGCAATTAAGACACAGCTAAGCGACCTCACATTACACGACGTATGGCGTACCCTTCACCTGAATGAAAAAAATTATACCTTTTTTTCCCCAGTGCACAACAAATATTCGAGGATTGACTATTTTTTTTCTTTCACAATCTTATCTAATACTCCTCAAGGAAAGCTCCATTGAGCCTATGCTCCTATCTGACCACAATCCAGTCACTATGACTTTAAACCTCCATACCCCCTCGGTCATCTCACCCATTTGGTGCCTAGATAATTCATTACTGACAGTCAATGACATCTCCTAAAAGATTGCGACACGTATCACTACATTTTGTCAAGAGAATGAGTCCACAGAGACATCTCCTATGACCCTATGGGCGACACACAAGTGTGTACTTCAAGGTGAAATTATTTCCCTCGAAGCAAACTCAGAAAATAATATATTGACATGCTGTCTAGACGCATTCATACTCTTGAAAGAATACACAAACAAACCTTAGCCACAAAAGCCCTCGAAGATTTACTGAAGGCCAGAGAAGAATTGCTGTCGGGAACTAGGGAAAACGGCGAAACGTAAATTTGCTTTGGAAAAAGAAAATACTATGAGTTCGGAAATAAGGCCGGCAAACTGCTGGCTAGGGCTCTACAAACTAAAAAGGCAGCCTCCACCATTCATATCATTAAAGATCCCTCTGGCAACTCAATCGTAACCTTGGATAGAATAGCAGCACACTTTGTAAATTATTTCCCTAAGCTTTATAATCTTCCCCCGCCATCGGAGCACACTCAACCATCTGAAAAGATGCGAGAGATTGAAAACTTCCTTGCCCATTATTGTCCTAAGCCCATAGCACCAGAAGACGTTGCACTACTGCAACAGCCAATTTCCAATGAAGAAGCTATTCAGGCCCTAGGACAATTGAAAACGGGAAAAAGTCCAGGCCCTGATGGCTTCACTGTTAGCTACTACAAATTATTTGCTGAAATCCTAATCCCTAAATTCACATCAGCATTTAATGCCTTACCATCCTCAAATATAGCTAACAAAGATATCCTAGCTGCCCATATAACGTTTATACCTAAACCAGGAAAAGACACCACCCTTGAAACAAATTATAGGCCCATGTCACTTCTAAATGTAGATGCAAAATTATACGCAAAGATCCTGGCTAACCGTGTCCTACTCTTGTTGCCTAACCTAATCTCCCTGAACCAAGTGGGTTTTGTACCAGGTCGAGAAGCCAGGGACAATACCATAAAAGCAATCAACATCCACTATTGGATGTCCCGCTTCTCAAAGTCAGGCTGCTTGTTGTCGTTGGATGCGGAGAAGGCATTGGACAGGGTGGCCTGGGATTATATGAGGGCTACATTACAAACGTTGGGCTTTCCTGACCATTTCCTTCAAATGATATGTGCATTGTACTCTGCTCCGACAGCAAGGATCAAGGTTAACAGCCGCCTGTCGGGCACCTTCTCCATATCGAACGGTACGTGCCAGGGATGCCTTATATCTCATCTGCTCTTCATTCTCACTATGGAACCCCTGATTCATAAAATCAATGACAACCCTGATATTAAAGGCATCAACGTCAACGACAAACAATATAAACTTGCTGCATACGCTGAAGACATTTTGCTTTTTCTCACTGACCCACTCATATCCATCCCCAAGTTGTTAAAAGATCTCTCCCATTTCAAAACACTCTCTAACCTCCAAATCAACCTTTCCAAATCTAAGGCGTTAAATGTTTCCCTCCTTCCCCCCTGAAAGCACAATGTCAGGCAAATTTTCCCTTTGACTGGGAACATAATGATATCACCTACCTGGGCATTAAGATCCTTAAAAATCTAGCAAAACTTTAGGCCAGTAATTACCCAACCATTCTGCATTCTATTCAGCAAGATCTTCAGAGATGGAACACTGGACTTTTTTCCTGGTTTGGCAAAGCTTCCATTATAAAAATGAACATCTTACCAAGGATCCTATACCTCTTTTAAACCCTCCCAATATGCATTCCCTTGACATTTTTTATGACCTGCAAGCGACTCTGTAGAAACTTCCTCTGGTCCTCCAAGCCTCCCGGACTGAGTTGGGATAACCTCTTCCCAAATCTAAAGGGGGAATTGGACTCCCAGGTATTTTCAAATACTACTGGTCCTGTCTCCTGACTAGAGTCGGAGACTAGCATATCCACTCTGCCACAAAGGATTGGGTCCAATTGGAAGAAACAATTGCAGGTATCCCAATTGTACACCTCCCTTGGATCTCACCAGCAACTACCCCTCCGGTTTGTAAAAATCACCCACTCATCTCGCCAACCCTCTGTTATTTTAAAAAGGCGTGCAATAAACACAATCTTGCATCCTCATTGAGACCCCTAACACCTATTGATAATAATCCTGACTTCCCCCCAAGCATGTTTCAACCAAAAGTGGGGTCATCGAGACAGAAATCGACTCAGAGTGGAACATCTCTTTCATTATGGAGAGTTCATGGATTACTCGAACCCATCCTCCTGCTTTCCTGAGCTTCCTCTCCCCTTCTTCAAACATTTACAGATACAACATTTCATTTATGGCTCTAAACCTCTTAGCAAGTGGTGCCGGGAACACACTCCTTTCGAGCATATATGCACTTTCTCAGAACCCCAGAGACATCTGATTTCTGCTCTATACACACATCTATTCTCAGAGTGTAGCCCCAAATCCAACTCACTTAGTCAGCATTGGGAAAAGGAACTTGCAATTGACCTAACCGACCTCGAATGGGAAAGCATATATGATCACATCCATAAAGGTTCCATCAATGTATCTACCCAAGAAAACGGTTACAAAATATACTCGAGATGGTACAGAACCCCAAACAAGATACATACATTCTATCCAAACCTCTCTCCCCTCTGTTGGCGATGTTCTGAATCTCCAGACTCCCTCCTCCACATATGGTGGAACTGCCCTAAATTACAACCCTTCTGGATGGAGGCTCATCACCCAAATCATGACTTACATGCCAGATTTTACCCCTGCTCAATATTTGCTCCATCACTCGTCCATTCCCTTCTCCACTTACAAAAAATCCCTCATATTTCACCTCATTAGCACGGTCAAGCAATGTATACCGGTGCTATGGTGTCAAAGCAACCCCCCAACGATTTCTCAGTGGTTTCGCCGCATAGAAAGAATTGCAGAAATTGAAGACATCATTCACGTGGTTAGAGAAACCCCTGCCAAATTTTAAAAAAACATGGGAGTGCTGGACACACTTTAAAACATCTGATGATTACCGCAATTCCCAGGGCTGACCAATCGCTCTTATAACTCGAGCTCCCCCCAGAGTCCTTATTTACTCGATCCATACAATTTATGGAAAACTTTTTCCGCCTACCCTAAACCACTGCCCAAACACATGCGTTGTCTAAGGTGGTTGTCTGATGGTTGTCGGCATTAGAATTGACTTACACGTCGACCACACTCAACCCCGTTACTGACATTAAAGAACCCCCCATAGTCTCACTCCCATATACTCCGCCACCATCTAATTATCATACAGTCCCTACTCCTCAGATCCCTAGAACATAGATAACTTCCCCCCAATCAATGTGATCGATCTCTTGCCTAAATCACCTCACCCAGACACAACGAGAGCCCGAAAGGGGTGTCTGGACAGTTGTGCAAAATACACATTGAAATTTCTGCCCCCATAATACACTAACCCGTGTATATACAAATACACCCTCAGGTCTCACAGGAACAATACAGGACATTGTTTTACCCCCTTTGTGAAATGTTTCTGAACAAAAGTATGGACGATTGTTCTATACTAGAATTCTCCTGTTAGATACTTTAATTTTGAGTTACAGGCTAACCAATGCAGTCATGTTATGAATCTCACAAGCCTTATCTTTGTATCTATGCTTTTATTATATCATTTCACGACTGTACTATATCTTATTGTGTTTTACTTGTTATACTGTTATTCTCAAAAAAAAAAAAAAAAACAAGAAACAAAAAAAAAACAGACGGTCCTGGGCTTGCAGCAGAAGATCGTCCAAATCATGGTGAAGACGAAGTCCTTTGGTTCTCAATAGGGCCACTACAGCTAACAATACCTTTGAGAAAACCCGGGGTGATGTTGAAAGCCCGAGCGGGAGACATACGAACTGTAGATGTAGCTTGCCCACGGAAAAACAAAGAAACTGATGAAAATCTTCTGCCACAGGGACATGAAAATAAGCGTCCTTTAGATCTATTGAAGTCATCCAATCGCCTGACTGGGCTGATTGCTGTATTGTTGACAGCGTTTCCATCTTGAACCTCTTTGATAAAACAATTTAGATGGGTAAGGTCTATGACAGGCCTCCAATTTCTGTTTTTCTTTTGGACCATAAAGAGAGGATAATAAATTCACAACCCTCATTGATCATCTGGAACAGAAATGGCAGCACCTTGAGCCAATAAAGATTTCACGTAGGCTAACAGAATCAGGCTTTTTTCTTCTGAGGCTTGAAGGGAGGTGGGAATGCACCTGAGTCTTGGAGATCTGCTGAAGGTCCAGGAATGGCCTGAAGAGACTGTTCTGATGGTCCAGAAGTCCTGGATTGAGGCCGCCCAGACATGCCGAAAGCGTAGAAGACGAGCCCCAACCTGGCTTAACTGAGCGGGCCCAATCTCAAAAAGATTTTGTCGCTTCCCTCTCTTGTCGAACTGCTCTTAGCGGATTTCTTAAAGGAAGACTGCCTTGACTTCCATGACCTGGAATATTCACAATCTGGTCTATAACTACGGGCTTCCCTGACCTGCTCTTGATATTGTTTCTTAGGAAAAAACCTTCTCTGGCTTTTTAGGCATCTATCCTGAGGGAGAAACCCAGACTTCCCGCCAGTGGCCCGGGTTATGGCATTATCCAATTACCAAAGAGGGAAGAACCCTCAAAAAGAATATGGCAACACACCTGTTCTGAAGCTGTATCAGCCAGCCAGAGACGGAGCCAAAGAGCCCGTTTGGCAGTGACAGCTGGGAGCATAACCCGAGACACCAAACGGATGATGTCAATCAAGGCCTCCCCCAGAAAAGCCGATGCAAGCTGTAACTCCTGGATAGGAGAACTTTTTGCGACTTCATCCAAAATATTCCTGAGGGTATCATTCACACTGTCCATCCAGACTTCCATGGCCTAGGACATTGCTGCTAAAGCCAACGCTGGTTTACAGGCCATACCAGCTGTAAGGTAAATTCTCTTTAAATCGGAATCAATCCGCCTGTCCAAGGCGTCCTTAAAAAAAACTGTATATTCCAGTGGAAGTGTCACATGCTTTACTAGTCTCATCACAGCTGCATCCACTAGTGGAGCCAATTCCAAATACTTGACCTCATCTTCCTTAAAGGGATATAACTTTAAAACTTTTGAAAGCATACTATTCTTCTTCTCAACCTTACTCCACTCGTCCTTAATTACCTCACCAAGCTCAGACAGGAATGGAAAGTTGATACGCTCCTTTTTTAGTTGTTTGAAATACTTCCTTTGTTTGGAAGGATTAACCACATCATCTTCCCAGTTCAAAGCTTATCTGATAGCCTTCACCAAGGGGGAGAGTAAAGCAAAGTCAAACCCCACACAGGGACTATCTTACTCAGATTCACTGTCTGACACAGCAGCTGAAGGATGGCTTGGCAGAGAAGACTCCCAGTTCTCTTGAATTTGGGTCTCCCTTAATGGTGACTGTGGTGACTCTGACTGAGGAACAGGAGCTGGGACTCTTTTACAACTTTTTCCACAAAGGATCTTAGCTGCTGGTCCGTACCCCCTCTCTCATTAGAGGCTTTGGAAAAACAGAGATCACATGGGATTTCCCAGTAGGAACTTGCAGCCTGCACCCCCAGCAGGTATTGATAGCTGAACGGCTGGAATGAGCCCTGGAGGAGCGAGACTGATCCTCGCTATGGCGCCCAGATCTTGAGGGTGAGCCGCGATGTTTGGATTTAGAAGAGGAATACCGGTGGTATGAATTGCTTCCTCTGTGAGAGCTGCGTCGCTGTTGCTGGTCGGTGCTGCAAAAAACATACAAATGAGGACAGGAGCAGCAGAACCCCCCTCCCCATCCCAGAAAGTCACCTACCTTCACAGAAACAGATCTGGACAAGGGGAAGTCGCCCAATAGCCTGCAAGCATTCCCAGAGCCTGCAGGCTATTTCCCCTGTTTAAATAAGGTGCCCTCAGTGACCTCATCACAGCGCTGAGCGCAGAGGCATTGCATACATGCACGATTAGCGTAATTTTGCCGCATGTGAGAACCAAGCCTCGCGCTCGTGCCACACTTGTGAATGCGCACAACGACCGTGCAAAAGAAAACAGGAAGTAAACGGTGGCTGGAACGCAGGAGAAACCAGCTGCCATGCCTGTACCAAAAACTTAAATATAGGAAACAAGAAAGGGAAAAGATAGCCACAAAAGCAGGAAACAAACACAAACTGCTTCCATGAAAAAGAGGAACAATCTCACCGCTCTCCCACACGATCTTCACCTGGCCGAAGGTAAGGAACACACTGGACTTATCAGGGCAAAATAGGTCACCTGCTAATTAGCAGCCTGCCTGCCAGTGGCTAGGTTCCTGGCTTCCTCCAGCGCTATTTCCAGTGCCCACTCCATACCCCTCTAGTAGATAGGGCTTAGCGGAGCCATGTGACAATCCAGTCCCAAGTCGCTATTCGGCCAATCTAAAAGTGGAACCGTGTGGGAGCAATCTTCAGGTAGAAAGACCATAATGGGTCCTACGGAGGAGGACAAAAAAGAACACGGCCATGGGCAGGGAGCAAAGATTTATGGCAGTAGTGTCCTATAGGGTAGTGGAGGCGGGACTTAACCACACATTGCTGCCATGGAGTCTGTCAGGAAATGAGATGTGTCATTTATTTCATTTCATTTTTTTTCCACATTTTCCAAAAAATTTCTGGAAAAAATGAACCGTTCAAGAGACTCATTATGCCTCACAGATTATATGTTTGGGTGTTTGCTTTCCAAAATGAGGTCATTTTGGGAACAATTCCATAGTCCTGGTGCTCCAGGGCCTTCAAAATTGTAATAGGTAGACATGTGCATTCGTTTTCGTCCGAATGCATTTTCGTCCGAATTTCAGCTATTTTCATTTTGGTTTTGACAAACGATAATGAAAGCACAGAATCTGAAAAACGAAAGATCCGACATAAATAAATGCTTTATTTTAGTTTTCGTTGTTACAACAGTTCGATATAGAATAGGAGATTCGACGTGACTCTGACAATAACAATCTGTGTCTATAGAACCTGTGGTCGAATGTGCATAACCTTACCTCTATTAGTCCAAGATTATATAGAGAAAATATTCGACAGAGAAAAAAGATTTCACAGAGAGAAAAGATTCTGCAAGTTACTTTCCTAAAAAGTGTTTGGGGACCCGGGTCCTGCCCCAGGGGACATGTATCAATGCAAAAAAAAGTTTTAAAAACTGCAGTTTTTTCAGGAGCAGTGATTTTAATAATGATTAAAGTGAAACAATAAAAGTGTAATATTCCTTTAAATTTCGTACGGGGGGGGGGGGGTGTCTATAGTATGCCTGTGAAGGGGCGCATGTTTTTGGTGCTTAGAACTGTCCCCGCACAAAGTGTATTTTATGCAGGAAAAAAAGTCCTTTAAAATCACTCGCAGCTATTATGAATTGTCGGCTCCGTAATACAGAGAACACTCATTGAAAGTCATTGATAAAAAAACAATAAATAAATAAAAAAGTGTGGGGGTCCCCCAAATTCAATTACCAGCCCCTTCAGGTCTAGTACGGATAGTCCGATTGTGTGTACGGGGCATAAGAGATGTTTATCTGTTATAATTAGATCAATCCATGAGTAAACCTTGTGTGGGGAAGAAAAAAAGGTGTAGTCACTCTCCAAATCATGTAAACACCTCCATGAGTCATAGAGGTCTTCTCTCTTGATTAAAGCAGCGAGTGGAGAAGGCCAGCGTTTTGTTGGGTTAGACGTGTCAAGTGAGGGGTCAATAATGACAATAAAATCTCCACATAAGATTAAGGATGAGGATCTGTAGGGGGCCAATTTAGTCATCAGAGTTGTGAACAATTTTTTCTGTGCTGGGTTGTGTTGGGAGCATATGTATTTACTATAGTGAGGGGGCCATTGTCAATTGTGGTTGAGAGGATTATGTATCTACCTTCCTCATCGGTTTCACTATGATGTAGAACAAAGTTAACTGTTGTGCTAATGGCAATCATCACACCTCTCTGTTTTCCTGGGGCATTCACTAAAAAACAGTGAGGGTGGTATTTGTGGGTGCAGGCAGGCGGTTTAATCTTTGAAAAGTGAGTCTCCTGCACACATAGAACATCAGAGTGATGAGCTAAGGCTTCCTTCCAAAGAAGGTTGTGTTTAAACGGGGAATTTTGTCCTTTGGCATTTGTGGAAGTTATCGTAAGGGCCATAATGGCAATTTGTGTATGATGTAGTAGGCAAAAGAAGAGAGACTATACCTTGTGGTTATATCAAACAATTACGATACAGAGAGTAAGGCAGTTTATGCAATACCAAAGTATACACGGTATGTAGTATATTATTTTGAACACACTAAGGTAAATATAAAGTAACTGTAAACAATGCTTGAGTAAACCGTATAAACAACAAGATCGTATAAAGAACAAACAATACAATTTGGTGTGTTTAGCACACTATGACCTGGGAGGTGGAGAAGGAAAGAAAAAGGAAACTGACGAGTGATTACCTTCCACGGCAGGTATAAGTAGATAAGAGGAATGGGTATGGTTGTGATCTATTAATTTCAAACCAGATTAGGTGTAGTTCAGCTGGAGACGGGTGATTTAGAAGAGGGGTTGCTTTGTCCAGTGTCTCTTGGAGCAATGGGGAGGAAACCCCAGTTTGTCAGCTTCTTGTATCCATCCTTAGGAGTAAGGATGGGAACAATTTGTTGTTGGTATGTAACAATCAATTTTGTTGGAAAGTCCCATCTATAAATTATCTTCTTCTGTTGGAGGACAGAAGTGATAGGTGCAAAGGATCTGCGCATGTCCATTGTGGATAGAGAGAGGTCAGTGAATAATTTGATATTGGCATAGGGGGCAGGGAGTGGTTTTGTGGCCCCGGCGGTAGAGAGGATTTGTTCCTTAATATAAAAAAAGTGCATCTGGGCCAGAATATCCTTTGGTATGTCATCTGGCAGATGTAATGGCTTAGAAATCCTATGAGCCCGGTCAATGAGCATATCACGGGTATTGAGGCATGGGAGCAGTGTCGAGAATAGCTGCTGCAAGTAGGGAATAATTTCATTCGATTTGATTGATTCTGGAATTCCTCTACATTTTATATTATTACGCCTGGAGCAGTCCTCCAAATCTGCCCATTTCAATTTTATTTGGTCAATTTCTTCAGTATAGTGTTCATGCGCATCTAATAGCTCATTGTGGGCTTTAGAAAAGTCCTGCATATTTTCTTCCATAGCATCTGCTCTTTCTTCAAGGCAGTCTATTCTGTCATGCATCTGAGACATAGAGATTTGTAATTCTCTATGGAGGTCTTTTTGTAAGGTTAGCAGCATAGATTTGACCATTGCCTCAGAGACTGGGTTATCTGTGACAGGGACAGAGGCTAAGGAGGGAGCCTATTCTGTGTCGTGTGTGCCTGCAACTACTGCTGACCATAGATGTTTCTTAGCCTGGGGCTCTTTGCTTGGGGAATTAGCATTGGAAGTTGCCAGTCTCTTACATCTGTCCATTTGCTGTGTCCCTGGATCAACATTCAGGGGTGGCAGGGTATCCATGTTGTCCCTGTAATTGTTGCTGGGGATATCTGCTGAGTTTTGAAGTGGTTTCTGGACACTGACAGGCAGATTAACTGTGTCCGCGTGGTGAGAGTCTCCTGAGCCGGCGCCATCTTGGGCTGTCTGCATTGCCAAGTTGGAAGGATAGTAATGTGTCAGGCGGCGTGTTGCAGGCGACTTGTTCCGTCTCCTGGACATACCCCGGGGTGTCCTCTGTCCTTCCCCAAAATAGCTCCAAAAGTGTCTGATCTGTCCGCTATAATGTCGCAGTCATGATAAAAATCGCAGATCACCGCCATTAATAGTAAAAAAAAAATTAATAAAAATGCCATAAAGCTATCCCTATTTTGTAGACATAACTTTTGCGCAAACCAATCAAGAAACGATTATTGCGATTTTTTTAACCAAAAATATGTAGAAGAATACGTATCAGCCTAAACTGAGGAAAAAATATTTTTTTATATATATTTTTGGGGAATATTTATTACAACAAAAAGCAAAAAATAATGCTTTTTCAAAATTGTCACAGTTTTTTTGTTTATAGCTCAAAAAATAAAAACCGCATAGGTGATTAAATACCACCAAAAGAAAGCTCTATTTGTGGGGAAAAAAGGACGTCAATTTTGTTTGGGAGCCACGTTGAACATCTGCGCAATTGTCAGTTAAAGCAATGCAGTGCCGAATCACAAACAACGCTCTGGTCTTTGGCCAGCCAAATGGTCGCTGGCTGAAGTGGTTAAAGTTTTTTTTTTGCATTGGTACCCCCATACCGTTCTTAATGGGGACTTTTGATTTTTCAAGTTCGGGTCCCATAGACTTCATAGAGTTCGGAGTTAGTGCTCTTCGCTATGTTCAGGGGTGTTCTGCTGCGAACCAAACCCGGGGGGGGGGGGGGGTATTTGGCCCATAGTGATGCATTCTAGAATTCTATTCAATTTTTCTATTGCCTGATCACACTGTTTGCTAAATATTGCAATCATCTGAAATAAGTACCCCTAAATCTTTTTCCTCTGCAGTGCTGGCCAACATGATATTCCCATGTTGTACTCAAGGTATTTATTTTCCCTAGGATTATTATTTAACATTTATAAACATTGAAATGCAGTCTCCACTGCTTTGACCAATCTTCCAGCAATGCAGTAGGTTCTATGCATACCTTTGTGCCATCATCAAAAAAGACATACCCTGCCCAACAAACCTTTAGTTATATCACTTACACAGAGATTAAATAGAACAGGAACTATTATAGAGCCTTGTGGTACACCACTAGTGACTGTTCTCTGTTCTGAGTGAACCCCATTTACAGCCACACTCTGGTATTTATCCTTTAGCCAACTGTATATCCACTAAACCACCCAAGTGTTAAGTCCTAGCTTGTACAACTTTTGTATTAGATCATTAAGTGGAACTGTTTTAAATGCCTAGCTGAAACCAAGATATGCTATGTCCACAGCACCACCCTGGTCAAAAACATTGGTAAAGCCAAAAAAATTCTGTCAGATTAGTCTGACATGATCTGCCCTCAGTAAAGCCATGCTTCTTTGGGTACTGAAATTTGTGTACTTTTAATCAATGACTCTTCTTTTCAGGAGTGATTCCATTAACTTGACTACAACTGATGCTAAACTCACCTGTAATTGCCAACTTCTACCTTGCTGCCCTTTTACAATAATGGCACTGTACAATAATGCACTCATGGAAGACACTGTAATCTTTATTTTAGCCTGTATTTTGTAAGCGTGCAACTCCTAATCTTTATATATGAACAGTGTATATATATATATATATATATATATATATATATATATAAATGTTTTGCACCACAGACAAACCTGCCCTAGTGAGCAGCTATTAATTTTTAGACAGCTTTAGAGCAGGTTCCATTTTAAACCCCCTCTATAAAACACAATTCCTAAATGCCTTACAGTGCTTTAATGTGAAACAGGTTGAAATCTTATTACTTCACTGAAATTAAAACCTAAGTTCTGATACTGTTCAAGCTAAACAATGATTCCACACTTTATTGCTTTTGAAATCCCTTGATGATCATAGGAAAAATGCCCTCGAGAAAAATAGGCTGTTTTCAAAAAGCAGAGATACAGTTTAGCCTCATTGTCATCACAAAAAAAGGATTTAAAGCCAATGTTACAAAACCGACTTTTTCTTCTTAAAATGTCCACCTTGTGTGCCATTTTTAAATTCTATTTACTCTCTATTACTTATTAGTACCATAGAACACAATGACAATAAAAAATATGACCAATTAGATCTGATGACTTTTGAAACAATTCTTCTACTGGCCAAACATTTATAAAAGACAAACCCCTGAATTCCATGAAGATTTGCATACATAAATGTAATGTTAAAGTGCAATGTATTGTTTATATGTACTGTACCTGTACCTGTGCATAATGATTATAGTTGGGCTGAACACCCACCAGTTCAGTTTACTCTCGAACATCGCAAAAGTACGGACCCGGACTGCAAACCCTAATAAACTCTATGGGACCCAAACTTGATGAATCAAAAGTGCCAATTTAAATGCATGCAAGTTATTGGCAAAAAAAGGTATGGGGGAGGGGGGCTAGGTAATGCCCTGGGGAACATGTATCACTGGACTTTTTTTTAAAGGAGCAGTGATTTTAATGATGCTTAAAGTGAAGCAATAAAAATGAAAAATTCCTTTAAATATAGTGCCTCAGGGGCCCCCTAAATGTGTCTGTAAAGTGGGGCATCTGTACGGTGTATAGAACCTGCTTCAGAAAAACGGACATATATAAAGAAAAACATATGACATTTAAATATATTTTCACTGTAAGCTTTCTTTATTGTGTAAACAATGGCACAGGAAGCCAGTTTGTATGATGACGCCACATTTTTTTTCAGATAAAGTCTGGTGTTTCTCTTTTACATACTTTGGATACAAGCAACAGGTGTGAAAAAATGAGCTTGGGTGTTTGGTGGTGCCTTCACACCATAACCCTATAGAGGTAGTCTTGAAAATCTGCTTATTTTTCTTAAAGCGGTTCTTCACCCTAAAGGGGAAGTTCCGCTAATCTGATCCCTCCCCCCCTCCGGTGCCACAATCGGCACCTTTCAGGGGGGAGGGGGGTGCAGTTACCTGGAGGGTAACTTCCGGCCAGACCCCCGCAGACGACCCGCACCCCCCCCGTTGTGTTCTGGGAAACACACAGTTCCCAGAGACGCGCATGCACAGTAGGGAACCGGGCAGTGAAGCTGTAATGCTTCACTTCCCGATTCCCTGACAGAGGATGGCGGCGGGGGCAGCAGCGAGACGAGCGATCACTCGTCATTTGCCGCCGACATCGCTGGACCCTGGGACAGGTAAGTGTGATTTTATTAAAAGTCACCAGCTGCAATATTAGTAGCTACTGGCTTTTAATATTTTTATTTTAGGTGCAGAACCGCTTTAACAAAACATACAGAAACAACATCCAACAATAACCTCAAAAGAGAAGTTTAAAAATAAATTTACAAAACTAATTTGGAAATTGCTTTATTCTCTCATCTCACTACCTTTATCCTCCTTTTCCATTGTTCGTATATACAATATATTATTGCACCTTATTAGAACTTCTCCCAGATGTCCAGACAATGCTCCATCAATATATTCTTCTGTATTGACAAGCTGCATGTTCATCTAGCCATCCACAGAGACTAGGCCTCCTTTGTATTCCATACCCCATTTTTGTTTCACCATTACTGGCTTACTAGTAAGGCCACCAAGGAATGGTTTTGGGTTTAGTGGTAAACTCATTCTGCTGCTGAAGCCACCACTGATCTACACATCAGTAAAAGGAAGAAACAATTTGCCCGCAGAATGTCCTGGGAATACACCTCCGGAGAGAGCAGGAAATGGCTAGAGGTACTCTTGATGAAAGCAAGAATTGGCCTTTCTGTAAAAAAAAATTACAGGACATGCACCTGTCAAACAAGTGTGGAAAAATTAGGCTTTGGGTGTTAGTGGTGCCTTCCCACCGTAACCCTATAGAGGTACTCTTGATGAAAGCAAGAATTTGCCTTGCTGTAAAAAACTGAAATGATATGTACCTGTCAAACAGGTGTGGAAAAATTGGTCCTTGAGTGTTAATTGTGCCCATGAAACCTATACTAAAAAAAATGACTTCAAGATAAATTCAACACCTACAAAGTTAGGCAGCCTAGACAGTCTTGCAGAGATTCCAGATCCCAAAAACATTTAATCAACATCATCAAGGGTTTGATAGCTGTTGCTAATCCAGGACTGATTCATTTTGACAAATGTCAGCACTGAATGCCTGTTCGGAAAGCAGGCTGGATGCAGAGTAGTGATGGACGAACTTCCGACGGGACGTTTCGTGAACGCGGACCGCGAACGAGGCTGATAGTTCGCAAACCGTAACGTTCACGGCGGGCCCCATTGACTTCAATGGGAGGCGAACTTTGCAAACCTACAGGTCAAATTTGCAGCCACAAAATAATTACTAGCTGTGCAAACATAGTCCCACCACATGGCCAATTACATAACACATGTATGAGGTGAATCTGGGATCGACAACTACAAGCATTCTTTTTTTTATATGTGAAATTGTGACAATTCGGGACTGTGGAGCGCATGAAGGCAATGGAGGAGAGGGAAGGTCAGGGTAGGCAAAGAAGAGGGTGCAGAAAATGATCACCAGCAGCGTGACATACAGCAATGACACCTGCACTGTGATAGAGTGATCTGACACCAGCACCGTAATAGAGAGCACTGACATCAGCAGCGTGACATACAGCAATAACACCTGCACAGTGATAGAGTGATCTGAAACCAGCACCGTGATAGAGAGCACTGACATCAGCAGCGTGACATACAGCAATGACACCTGCACCGTGATAGAGTGATCTGACACCAGCGCCGTGATAGAGAGCACTGACATCAGCAGCGTGACATACAGCAATGACACCTGCACCGTGATAGAGTGATCTGACACCAGCACCATGATAGAGAGCACTGACATCAGCAGCGTGACATAAAGCACTGACACCAGCACCGTGATATACAGCACTGACACCAGAACCGTGATATACAGCACTGACACCTGCACCGTAAGCAGCCCCAGGAGTAAGTCAGCATAGCACAGGGATGGTGGGAGCCCCTCATAATGAGCATAGCACAGGGATGGTGGGAGCCCCTCATAATGAGCATAGCACAGGGATGGTGGGAGCCCCTCATAATGAGCATAGCACAGGGATGGTGGGAGCCCCTCATAATATGCACAGCAGAGGTACAGCCCCAGGAGTAAGTCAGCATAGCACAGGGATGGTGGGAGCCCCTCTTAATAAGCAGCCCCAGGAGGAAGTCAGCATAGCACAGGGATGGTGGGAGCCCCTCATAATGAGCATAGCACAGGGATGGTGGGAGCCCCTCATAATATGCACAGCATAGGTACAGCCCCAGGAGTAAGTCAGCATAGCACAGGGATGGTGGGAGCCCCTCATAATAATCAGCCCCAGGAGGAAGTCACCACAGCACAGGGATGGTGGGAGCCCCTCAAAATAAGCAGCCCCAGGAGGAAATCAGCATAGGACAGGGATGGTGGGAGCCCCTCATAATGTGCATAGCACAGGGATGGTGGAAGCCCCTCATAATGAGCATAGCACAGGGATGGTGGGAGCCCCTCATAATGAACATAGCACAGGGATGGTGGGAGCCCCTCATAATAAGCAGCCCCAGGAGGAAGTCAGCATAGCACAGGGATGGTGGGAGCTCCTCATAATAAGCAGCCCCAGGAGGAAGTCAGCATAGCACAGGGATGGTGGGAGCCCCTCATAATGAGCATAGCATACCTATATATTGTGGACCTATACCAGTCCTTAAGGATTAGAAGACTGTACCTCACTCAACCCTATATACTCTAGTACGCTATACCTTACCAGTCCTTAGAAGGACCTTTGTGGAACTAGTAGGTTGTGATTAGCAGACTGTACCTCACTCAACCCTATATACTGTAGTACACTATACCTTACCAGTCCTTAGAAGGATCTTTCTGGAACTAGTAGGTTGTGATTAGCAGACTGTACCTCAGTCCCTATACTGATAAAGGACTGCTGCAGAATAGGGCAGCAGTCAGCAGTAGTGCACCTCAACCCTATATATTGTAGACCTATACCAGTCCTTAAGGATTAGCAGACTGTACCTCACTCAACCCTATGTACTGTAGTACACTATACCTTACCAGTCCTTATAAGGACCTTTGTGGAACTAGTAGGTTGTGATTAGCAGACTGTACCTCAGTCCCTATACTGATCAAGGACTGCTGCAGAATAGGGCAGCAGTCAGCAGTAGTGCACCTCAACCCTATATATTGTGGACCTATACCAGTCCTTAACCATTTCAATACAGGGGACTTTCGTCCCCTTCCTTCCTAGCCCAATTTTCAGCTTTCATCGCTCTAGCGCTTTTAGTGACAATTGCGCGGTGATGCTACACTGTACCCAAATGAAATTTTTATCATTTTGTTCGCACAAATAGAGCTTTATTTTGGTGGTATTTATTCACGACTCCGTTATTTTTTTTTTGCGATATAAGCGCAGAAAAAGCGGAAATTTGGAAAAAAAACAATATTTTCTTTTTTCTATTTTAAAAGAAATCCAATAAAAATCGGATTTTGTCATAAATTTAAGCCAAAATGTATTCTGCTACATGTTTTTGGTAAAAAAAAATTCAGTTAAGTGTATAATAATTGGTTTGTGTAATTACGGACATATGTACGCAAATGATCATGTACATATGTGTGCAGATAATCATTGGGACATGTGATTTTAGTGGGACATATGTGGGGGACATGTTTTTATAATTAGGGACATGTGTTTTTATTATTTGGGGACATGTATGTTTTGGGGACATGTGTGGGGACTGTGTTTATACTGTGTGGTGTGTTGTGTGTTTACACTAGACTGGTGATCAGTGAGTAAAAAGCTGTAAAAAACAGCTCATACTCACTGATCATCATCCGGCTACAGCGACCTGCTCTCCTCTCCTCAGCGATTACTTCTGTGTGAGGAGAGGAGGAGCCGATTGCCTAGCAACCGGCTGTTTGTTTACATCGCATGACGGCCGTGATTGGACACGGCCGTCATGTGATCAGGAGGGCCAATCACAGAGCCCTCCTGCCGATCTGAGATGCACCGTGTCCGGGTGACACAAGCACATCGGAATCTCGCCGCTGTGCGGGCACGCGCGTGCGCAATCCCGCTCCTTCTGAAGGACGTTCCTGAACGTCCTATCAGAAGTAGATGGCTCCCACCCGGCCGTATATGTGCAATGGCCGGGTGGGAAGTGGTTAAGGATTAGCAGACTGTACCTCACTCAACCCTATGTACTGTAGTACACTATACCTTACCAGTCCTTATAAGGACCTTTGTGGAACTAGTAGGTTGTGATTAGCAGACTGTACCTCAGTCCCTATACTGATAAAGGACTGCTGCAGAATTGGGCAGCAGTCAGCAGTAGTGCACCTCAACCATATATTGTGGACCTATACCAGTCTTTAAGGATTAGCAGACTGTACCTCACTCAACCCTATATACTGTAGTACACTATACCTTACCAGTCCTTAGAAGGACCTTTGTGGAACTAGTAGGTTGTGATTAGCAGACTGTACCTCAGTCCCTATACTGATAAAGGACTGTTGCAGAATTGGGCAGCAGTCAGCAGTAGTGCACCTCAACCCTATATATTGTGGACCTATACCAGTCTTTAAGGATTAGCAGACTGTACCTCACTCAACCCTATATACTGTAGTACACTATACCTTACCAGTCCTTAGAAGGACCTTTGTGGAACTAGTAGGTTGTGATTAGCAGACTGTACCTCAGTCCCTATACTGATAAAGGACTGTTGCAGAATTGGGCAGCAGTCAGCAGTAGTGCACCTCAACCCTATATATTGTGGACCTATACCAGTCCTTAAGGATTAGCAGACTGTACCTCACTCAACCCTATATACTGTAGTACACTATACCTTACCAGTCTTTATAAGGACCTTTGTGGAACTAGTAGGTTGTGATTAGCAGACTGTACCTCAGTCCCTATACTGATAAAGGACTGCTGCAGAATAGGGCAGCAGTCAACAGTAGTGCACCTCAACCCTATATATTGTGGACCTATACCAGTCCTTAAGGATTAGCAGAATGTACCTCACTCAACCCTATGTACTGTAGTACACTATACCTTACCAGTCCTTAGAAGGACCTTTGTGGAACTAGTAGGTTGTGATTAGCAGACTGTACCTCAGTCCCTATACTGATAAAGGACTGCTGCAGAATTGGGCAGCAGTCAGCAGTAGTGCACCTCAACCCTATATATTGTGGACCTATACCAGTCCTTAAGGATTAGCAGACTGTACCTCACTCAACCCTATATACTCTAGTACGCTATACCTTACCAGTCCTTAGAAGGACCTTTGTGGAACTAGTAGGTTGTGATTAGCAGACTGCACCTCAGTCCCTATACTGATAAAGGACTGCTGCAGAATAGGACAGCATTCAGCAGTAGTGCACCTCAACCCTATATATTGTGGACCTATACCAGTCCTTAAGGATTAGCAGACTGTACCTCACTCAACCCTATATACTCTAGTACGCTATACCTTACCAGTCCTTAGAAGGACCTTTGTGCAACTAGTAGGTTGTGATTAGCAGACTGTACCTCAGTCCCTATACCAGCCTATTACCATACCAGTCCTGAAAAGAACCTTTGTGGACCTAATAGTAACAGCTACTGATCAAACTGACTGTCCCTCACTGCCACACACAGCTTCCTGTCTGTCCCTATTTAAACTGACAAAACACAGGCTGCTGCAACAATAACTTGAATAGCACTCAAAACTATATCCTGTACTAAAAAAATCAAAGGGGTAAAGGTGCGCTATGGACCCTAGATATATAAAAAAATACACAAAACGCAAAATTTCAAAACTCAGTGGAGTGTAAGGTGATTGAAATTGAAACTATGAAAATTTATACCAACAGAATACCAAAATAAATAAATGAATAAATAAATAAATAAATAAGTACCCTAGTGGTAAGAACAGTGGCTGCCACTACCTTTGTGATCGCCCTTAAAAGGGTGAATGGTATAGATGTGTATCAAAGGGGGGTAGTCACTGCGCACACCTGCTATTATTTTGTGCAAATTGCAAATATGTGAAACAAATTATTTGTGCAAAAGTGTAAAAATAGAAAAAAGAAAAAATATGAAAATAAAAAATAATAAAAACGAATAATAAAAAATATATATACGTAATGGTAACAAATGGAAAATAACAGAACTATATACGTGTTGACTACCAATTCTTTAGCAATATGGGTAAAATTATTCCATGCCTGATACAGTATTTTAAATAAAGTGCTCAATACTCTTAAAAGTGTATGGTGAAAAATATTAATATAAAGTGCTTAATAGAAAGTGCATAGTGCTCTAAAAATATAAAAACCGAAAATGCAAAAACCCAAAAAATTTAATTATCAAAGTATAATTGTACTCTTCATGCGATTATAAAATTGATAAGTGGAGACATGCAGGAAAATATGTTAAACGTCCAACATCAGGATACCATGAGCAAAAGAGTTACATTAAACCAGTGGATAAAAACAAATGAATAAATGAAAATCAAAAATAATAATAATAGTAATAATAAAAGTCTTCTTAAATGAAAGTGACAGTGTGCGTCAGAATTCATGGATAACAACCGGTGCGTTTGTAGTGTAAAGGCAGTAATCCGCACTCACCAGCTCCCCATCCCCTTAAGGGGTTAACGTGCCTTCACAGTGTGAGCCCCTGTGTCGCTATGTATGGCTGGTCCGGTTTAAGTATCCAGGGAGTTCCTCACAAAAAGTAAAGTGGGGCAGACATAGTGTGATCCAGTATAAAAAATCCTTTATTGTATTATTTATAAAAAGCTACTCACATAGTGTAGGATAAAAACCGGCATATCAATACATCGGATATAGGTATCTGTTTGTATTCCCCGCCGCCACCGCTATGCACGAGTGGATACACCTGAGGCCACGCCCTACGCGTTTCGTCATCGGACGTCGTCTGGAGCGGCCATCTTGGTGCTCCACTTACTTTATATAGGGTGTACTGTTAATACGGCACATGAGCGAATACGCAAGCGCCATTTTACTTGCTGGAACAAGGCAATAAAACGAGCCAATGCAGTGCTGTCTCTAGGGCTTGCGGAAGCTGCCCGATATGTTAGAGTGCAAGAGGCTCAAGGAACCAATGGATGCTGCGGGGCGGGAGCGGTATCTATTGTATATTATTGCGGCGGTGAATACAAACTTGGAAAAAATTGATAGTAGATTGACAAATTAATTGAATAAAATACACATATATAATTGCTTGACAATAAAATGTAAAATATGAAATATGAATTAGATTGAATAAAATGAAAATAAAAATAAAAATAGAAATGAAAATAAAAATAAAAATTGAATGGAAATAAAATGAAAAATAATAAAAATAATAAAAATAAATGAAGCTATGAATATGTCAGTATGTCTAGAGTGGTGAAATCAGGGAATATATTACTATCACTTGACAAGGGAAAAAATTATTTTTGATAGGGGAAAAAATGTTTTTTGATAGGAAAACAAAATGATAATGCCATTATTAATAAAATTAAATAAATGATTAAACAAATACATTATACATTATTTTATAATCCTAAAATTATTTCTCTACCACTAAGATCTACCTGGGCCTCTATCAATTATATATGCCCTTTTGTGGTGCAAAGATGAAAATATATAGGAATGTGAAAAATGGGAATAGGTAAAAATATATAGATAAATGGATAAAAAATATATAAATGAAATATATAGATAAAAATAAGAAGGAGCAATCCACTATAAAATTAATTTGTTATTATTTGGAACGTTGATGTGTGTCTGTTTATTAATAAATAATTATATTATGCTACGATTGAGATAAAAAATTATACTACATTCGATCCCAAGAAGATATATTATATTCGACCTTATTAAAAATAATTAAAATAGATAGACAAATGGGGGCGTAAAGTGGAATGGAGGGAAGGAAAAAATCCACTGTAATGTTAGTATGTTATTGTGCTACGGTTAAGATAATTAATTATACTACATTCGTTCCAAAAATAATATTCGACCTGGCTGAATATATTACCTTCGATCTAATAAATATGAAAAATAGACCAAAGAAAGAAGGGAAGGTAACAGGCAAACTAGATCATAAAAAGCTAATAATTAGTTAAAAAACAATTGAGATCCAGTTCTATATTGAGGCCCACTGGTTGTAAAGTGTCCAAAAGGAATATCCATTTAGTCTCATTTCTTGAGATTTTAATTCTTTTATCTTCCCCTCTCCAGTGTCCATTAATTTTATCGATACGGTAAAAGGTCATAAGGTTAGGGTCTCTATTGTGATAATCTCTAAAATGTTTAGAAACACTATGGTTTTGAAATTCTTTTTTGATATTTTTAATATGTTCTCTGATTCTTATATATAATTTTCGTGTAGTCCTACCGACGTACTGTTTGCGACACGGGCACTCAATCACATACGTGACATGAGTGCTGTTGCAAGTAATGAGCTCATTGATTTTGTATTCTCTTTTGTTGGAGGAAGATAGGAACTTTGTTATTTTTTTCGGAATATTTTTTGAACTTGCTTTACACGGGAGGCATCTGCCACATTTAAAAAAACCTTTCAAGTTCTCAAAGATTTTAATATTTTTTGGTGGATCAATAATGTTCTTAGCTAACGAATTTCTCAAAGTAGGGGCTCTTCTATATACAAACACCGGTTTGTTGGGCAGTAAGGACTTTAATGTTTCATCAGTATGTAAAATTGACCAATGTTTTTTAAAAATTCCTTCAAGTTTCTTATACTGTCGACTATAACCATTCAGGAAAGCTGTCTCCATCCTTTTGTTGTTTTTGTTGTTCCTTCGGATTGTCTTGGGCACTTCATCTTTTAGCCTTTCCCTCTTCATTTGGCCTATTTTGATTTTCAGATCACATAACTCTTTCTTTTTGTATCCTTTTGAGACAAATCTATCTATGATCTGGTTTGCCTGTTTATCGTAGTCCAACTGATTACTGCAATTTCTATATATCCTCATTAACTGGCCTTTAGGGATATTATTTAACCATTTCGGGTGGTGACAGCTAGTAATAGGAATGTACCCATTTCGGTCAGTGGTTTTAAAAAACGTCCTCGTGCCCAACTTGCCATTTTCCTTAAAAATCTGTAAGTCCAAAAAATCAATGCTTTTGGTATTCCAACTGCCCGTAAAGGAAATTCCATAAGCGTTCTGACTAATCTCATCAAAGAAGTTATTCAATTCTTCTACTGGGCCACTCCATAATATGATTATGTCGTCTATATACCTGCGGTACATTTTCAGATGTTGCCTGGGTACGCTGTAAATCTGTTCCTCTTCCCATCTATTAAGGAAGAGGTTAGCTACGCTGGGAGCATATTTTGCTCCCATGGCTACTCCTTTTGTTTGCGTATAATATGTGCCCTGATACCAAAAAAAGTTGTGTGACATTGCCAGTTGTAACCCTTCAACTATAAAGCCTATCTGCTCCTGTTTTAGGTCCGTCAGAGTTTGTAATGCCCAATCAGTGCTGCTTAATGCATGTTCTTGTTTAATATTGGTATATAACGAATTAACGTCGATTGTGACCAAGATGTCTTCTTCTTTTAAATCTATGCTTTGTAATTCAGTAAGCAGCTGTTTGCTATCCTTTAGATAGGATTTACCTTCTGATACCAGGGGTTGCAAGTAACCATCCAGGTATTCCCCCAACCGCGAAAACAGAGACCCAATGCCACTAATTATGGGCCTGCCTGAGGTTTTTTTTTCATTTTTGTGGATTTTTGGTAAATAGTAGATCACTGGTGTTTTAGCAGCTTTCGGAATCAAATATTTTGCTTCTTTTTTGCTTAAAATTCCTCTCTTTTAATCTTTTTTAATAAATTTCTTAAGCCGTTTTTCGGATTCAATTTTGGGATTGTTTGTTAATTTCTTATACGTATCCTTCTCCGCAAGTAATTTTTCCATTTCCTTTTTGTAATCATCCTTATTGAGTATCACTAGGCCGCCTCCCTTGTCCGCCGAGCGTATTACTATATTCTTTTTCTTCTCCAATTGTTTAATAGTGTTCCATAGACCCTTATTTTTTGTTCTGTGAATCTTTAGTTCTCTTAGATCTTTTTCTACCAATTTTTTAAATACCGTAATACTGTCGTTTTGCTGTCCTTTTGAAGTAAAAGTTGAGTTATTTTTAAGATTGGAATGTTTGTAAACACTGTTCTGCGCATTGTCTACATAAACATTGTTCCCAGCCTGTTTAGGTTGTTGTTCTTTTTTAGCAAACATTTTTTTAATATTCAGCTTCCTTATAAATTTCTGCAAATCAATAAATGCCTCAAACTTATCAAGTTGCTTATCAGGGGCATATTTGAGACCTAAATCTAAGACCTTAAGTTCTTCTTCATTGAAGGTAGCCGAACTTAAATTGTATATTCCCTGGCCTATTGTTCCCTTCTTCTTTTTCTTGTTTCCTCCCCTCTTTCCTCTATTTCGTTTCTTTGTTCCCTTCTTGGGGTTCTGTACGTCTGTTCCCTTCTTTCGTCCCATTGCCGTTCTGAATGATCTCCTGGGTTCGGTCTCATATTCCCTTGTCTGGTCCATCTGGGATTCCACCCACCATTCTGCCATGGGTGTCCCCACTGGTGGTTTCTTGCTGGATGGCGAAAAGGTCTTCTTCCAAAAGGGGGCCATATGGAGTGGTCCAACGTCTTGGACCTGGCGGCCTGTGCCCTTGTTCTCTGTGAAAAAACGATTATTATTTCTTCCTTGGTATTGATCTCTATATGGTGTATGTGGTTGATACTCTCTAATTGGCGAGTATCTATTAGGGTGTCTTGGTATGTGTGGTGTATATGGAACCTCATAATGGTCCCTATTTGGATTTGGAAATTGCTGTTGTCCTCTTATTGGGTCAAAATTGGCCCTTCTACGACCTGGAGTATGGTATTCTTGTCTTTCTCTCTGAGGTCTAGATTGGGTTGGGAAGGTTTGTTGCCATCCTTCATTATCCTCTATTTGTGAGTTTTCGCTGGATTCACCTATCATAGATATGTCATTTTCCTCTTCATTATAAACGTTATCCGTTTGCCACTTGTATACCTGGTGATTTTTGTAATATAATACATCGCGTTTGAATTTCTTTTGCTTCTTCTGCTGTATATCCTTGTCGTATTTCTGTACCGCTTCTTGTAGAATCTTCTCTTTTTCTTTATATTCTGCTGTTTCCTTGAATGGTACTAGTTCATCTCTTATTGTCAATATTTCGGCCTCCACATTTTTGAGTTTAAATCTTCGTCTAATAACTATCTTCTGTAGTAATTCTGTCTCACTTTGATTGAAGAATTTGTACCAGTCTTCCATCAAGCCTTTATCATTTATTGCATCGTTGGGGGAAATATCCCACCTCAACCGTCTGGGGGTGATCTTTTCTGAGATATACATCTCAAGGATAGCTATATCCCACCAGACTCTTAATTGTTTTTCAAGACAATGTCTGAGGTGTTTGAATAGGCTGTCTAAATCTTGTTTAATAACAACATGTTCTTGATTAAAAACCTCCACTAAATTAATATTTTTATTATTTATATATTTGATTAAATGTGGTGATTTATATATTTTTTAAATGTGGCAGATGCCTCCCGTGTAAAACAAGTTCAAAAAATATTCCGAAAAAAATAACAAAGTTCCTATCTTCCTCCAACAAAAGAGAATACAAAATCAATGAGCTCATTACTTGCAACAGCACTCATGTCACGTATGTGATTGAGTGCCCGTGTCACAAACAGTACGTCGGTAGGACTACATGAAAATTATATATAAGAATCAGAGAACATATTAAAAATATCAAAAAAGGATTTCAAAACCATAGTGTTTCTAAACATTTTAGAGATTATCACAATAGAGACCCTAACCTTATGACCTTTTACTGTATCGATAAAATTAATGGACACTGGAGAGGGGAAGATAAAAGAATTAAAAACTCAAGAAATGAGACTAAATGGATATTCCTTTTGGACACTTTACAACCAGTGGGCCTCAATATAGAACTGGATCTCAATTGTTTTTTAACTAATTATTAGCTTTTTATGATCTAGTTTGCCTGTTACCTTCCCTTCTTTCTTTGGTCTATTTTTCATATTTATTAGATCGAAGGTAATATATTCAGCCAGGTCGAATATTATTTTTGGAACGAATGTAGTATAATTAATTATCTTAACCGTAGCACAATAACATACTAACATTACAGTGGATTCCTTCCCTCCATTCCACTTTACGCCCCCATTTGTCTATCTATTTTAATTATTTTTAATAAGGTCGAATATAATATATCTTCTTGGGATCTAATGTAGTATCATTTTTTATCTCAATCGTAGCATACTATAATTATTTATTAATAAACAGACACACATCAACTTTCCAAATAATAACAAATTAATTTTATAGTGGATTGTTCCTTCTTTTTTTTATCTATATATTTCATTTATATATTTTTTATCCATTTATCTATATATTTTTACCTATTCCCATTTTTCACATTCCTATATATTTTCATCTTTGCACCACAAAAGGGCATATATAATTGATAGAGGCCCAGGTAGATCTTAGTGGTAAAGAAATAATTTTAGGATTATAAAATAATGTATAATGTATTTGTTTAATCATTTATTTAATTTTATTAATAATGGCATTATCATTTTGTTTTCCTATCAAAAAAATTTTTTTCCCCTATCAAAAATAATTTTTTCCCTTGCCAAGTTATAGTAATATATTCCCTGATTTCACCACTCTAGACATACTGACATATTCATAGCTTCATTTATTTTTATTATTTTTCATTTTATTTCCATTCAATTTTTATTTTTATTTTCATTTCTATTTTTATTTTTATTTTCATTTTATTCAATCTAATTCATATTTCATATTTTATTGTCAAGCAATTATATATGTGTATTTTATTCAATTAATTTGTCCATCTACTATCATTGTTTCCAAGTTTGTATTCACCGCCGCAATAATATACAATAGATACCGCTCCCGCCCCGCAGCATCCATTGGTTCCTTGAGCCTCTTGCACTCTAACATATCGGGCAGCTTCCGCAAGCCCTAGAGACAGCACTGCATTGGCTCGTTTTATTGCCTTGTTCCAGCAAGTAAAATGGCGCTTGCGTATTCGCGCATGCGCCGTATTAACAGTACACCCTATATAAAGTAAGTGGAGCACCAAGATGGCCGCTCCAGACGACGTCTGATGATGAAACGCGTAGGGCGTGGCCTCAGGTGTATCCACTCGTGCATAGCGGTGGCGGCGGGGAATACAAACAGATACCTATATTGATATGCCGGTTTTTATCCTACACTATGTGAGTAGCTTTTTATAAATAATACAATAAAGGATTTTTTATACTGGATCACACTATGTCTGCCCCACTTTACTTTTTGTGAGGAACTCCCTGGATACTTAAACCGGACCAGCCATACATAGCGACACAGGGGCTCACACTGTGAAGGCACGTTAACCCCTTAAGGGGATGGGGAGCTGGTGAGTGCGGATTACTGCCTTTACACTACAAACGCACCGGTTGTTATCCAGGAATTCTGAAGCACACTGTCACTTTCATTTAAGAAGACTTTTATTATTACTATTATTATTATTTTTGATTTTCATTTATTCATTTGTTTTTATCCACTAGTTTAATGTAACTCTTTTGCTCATGGTATCCTGATGTTGGACTTTTAACATATTTTCCTGCACGTCTCCACTTAGTGATTTTATAATTAATTTGGTTTTTGCATTTTCGGTTTTTATATTTTTAGAGCACTATGCACTTTCTATTAAGCACCTTATATTAATATTTTTCACCATACACTTTTAAGAGTATTGAGCACTTTATTTAAAATACTGTATCAGGCATGGAATATTTTACCCATATTGCTAAAGAATTGGTAGTCAACACGTATATAGTTCTGTTATTTTCCATTTGTTACCATTACGTATATATATTTTTTATTATTCGTTTTTATTATTTTTTATTTTCATATTTTTTCTTTTTTCTATTTTTACACTTTTTGCACAAATAATTTGTTTCACATATTTGCAATTTGCACAAAATAATAGCAGGTGTGCGCCGTGACTACCCCCCTTTGATACACATCTATATCCTGTACTACTCCTGTACTTCCACAAAGGTCCTTATAAGGACTGGTAAGGTATAGGGTACTACAGTACATAGGGTTGAGTGAGGTACAGTCTGCTATTCCATAAGGACTGGTATAGGTCCACAATACATAGGGTTGAGGTGCACTACTGCTGACCGCTGCCCTATACTGCAGCAGTCCATCAGTATAGGGACTAACGTACAGTCTGCTAATCATTCACAACCTACTTGTTCCACAAAGGTCCTTATAAGGACTGGTAAGGTCTAGGGTGCTACAGTACATAGGGTTGAGTGAGGTACAGTCTGCTATTCTATAAGGACTGGTATAGGTCCACAATACATAGGGTTGAGGTGCACTACTGCTGACCGCTGCCCTATACTGCAGCAGTCCTTCATCAGTATAGGGACTGAGAGTTTTGTCACAGGGTCATTTAAAAAATGACAGGCAGAGGAAGAGGCAGGCCCTTCCGCAGGGGTGGTAGGGGTAGGGCAGTAGCAACAGGCTTGAGCCAAAGTGGGAAGTTGCAGAAGGTGCGTTCAATTCATTTAAAGGACGCACCAGACTTGGTTGAGTGGCTCACTCAGCCTTACTCTTCTGCACCCTCCTCATCCTCTCGATCTGCACCCTCTTCTTCACTCTCTGCTATGTGCACCCCCAAAGACACTACCACCAATAACAACACCACCACCACCACCACATACCTTCCGCTTGAGTCACAGGAATTATTTTCCGATCCATATCAAGACATTTCTGATGCGCAGCCACTCTTGGTATTGGATCAGGAAGAGGAGGCAGCAACAACCGCTACTCAGCAGTCTGACAACAGTACCCAGATCAGCCCAAGGAGGAGGTTGGTCCCCGGTGTTGCTGCCAACTCCGAGATCTCTACTTATAGCGGTGGGGAAGGTGACGTTGATGATGACGTGTCTAGTGATGTCACGTGGGTGCCCACAAGAGAGGAAGAGGAGGGGAGTTCAGAGGGAGATATGGACCAGCAGATAGGGAGGAGAAGCAGGAATAACTTACATTGCACAGGAGGGACAAAGCAGACTGCAAATGTATCAGGAGCGAGTCATCGACCATGTACGGTCAAATCTGTCGCTCCCAGGACACCTGCACATGGCTCCGCAGTGTGGGATTTTTTTAACGTGTCGGCTGCTGACAATAGCGTTGCCATCTGCAATCTTTGCAGTCAACGCATTAGTCGCGGTAAGCCCAACACTCACCTAGGGACGACCACCTTAAGAAGGCACATGAGCAGCCATCACCGAGCCGAGTGGGAGCAACGGAACACACAAAGCCACACTGCAGGCTCTCACCGTCCAGCCTCGTCTTCTACTTCTCCTTCTCCTCTCTCCTCACAATTGTCCTCCACTCCACCTTCCATCACGCCAAGCTCACGTTTTTCTGCAAAAAGGCAGGCTTCCGTGGGCCTAATGTTCGAGCGTAAAAAAATGATAAAAAAAAATAACGCCAGATAACCCTCTTGCCCAACGGTTGACGGCTGGCTTGTCAGAACTGATAGCCCGCCAACTACTGCCATATAAACTGGTGGACTCGGAGGCCTTTCGCAAATTTGTGGCCATTGGAACACCACAATGGAAGGTCCCAGGAAGGAAGCATTTCTCAGAGAAGGGCATCCCAGAGCTATATGGCCATGTTCAGCGGCAAGTGAATGTATCTCTGGCACACAGTGTCGGTGCCAAGATACATCTGACCACAGACACGTGGTCTAGCAAACACGGGCAGGGAAGGTATATCACTTTTACTGCCCACTGGGTGACCTTCTGACGGCCATCAAGCATGTAACCCGTGGCACCCGTGTAGATTTGGTTTTACCGCCACGGATTGCATGCAGGCCTGACTCTTCTTTTCCTCCTCCTCCTACTCCATCCTCCTCCCTCTCCTCCTCGGCTGACTCCTCCTTTTCCGCTGCTAGCGTCTCTTCCGCTGCGCCGCCCAAGCTCCCCAGAACCTATTCGACATGCCAGGTGAGACGTTGCCATGCCGTGCTGCGTCTGTTGTGCCTGGAAGCCAAGAGCCACACTGGCCTGGCACTCCTTTCAGCTTTGCGTTCACAGGCAGATCAGTGGCTAACACCGCTCAATTTGACAGTTGGTAAAGTGGTGTGTGACAACGGTGCCAATCTGCATTGAAACAGGGCAAAATCACACACGTGCCATGCATGGCACACGTCTTAAACTTGGTCGTGCAGCGATTCCTTGTCAAATACCCTGGGGTCCAGGACATCTTGCAACAGGCAAGGAAAATCTCGGCCCATTTCAGAAGATCTTACACGGCCATGGCTCGCCTTGCTGACATTCAGCGGCGACACAATCAGCCGGTCAGATGTCTTTTTTGCGATTGCCTGACGCGATGGAACTCAACCTTCTATATGCTTGATAGGCTGCTCCAGCAGAAACGTGCAGTTAACGTCTACCTGTATGAACTCTGCGGCAGAACCGGTTCTGAGGAGCTGGGGTTTTTTTCACTGCGCCAGTGGCTGCTCATGCGCGACGCATGCAGACTTCTGCGGCCATTTGAGGAGATCACCAAACTGGTCAGTCGCATCCATGGCGCCATCAGTGACATGGTACCTTATGCCTTCTTTATGGAGCGTGCATTGCGTCGTGTCATTGATCAAGCTGTGGAGGAGCAGGAGTGGGAAGATGAGGAAGTCGCAATGCTGGATGAATTCCCAGGGGGGGCTACTCTATCTGAGACAAGTCAACAACAGGAGTCTGAAGAGGAGTCAGAGGAGGAGCAAGAAGAGCATGCTTTAAAGCTTTCTGGGATCCCTGTTGTGCGTGGATGGGGAGAGGAGAATGAAGAGGACGACATTATCCTGGATGATGAGCAGGAGCCAGGCTACCACACCGCTTCCACTTTAGTGCAAATGGGGGCCTTCATGCTCCAGTGTTTTAATAGGGACCCCCATATAAAAAGCACAAGGACCAGTACTGGGTGGCAACGTACTTAGACCCCCGGTACAAACACAAAATGGCAGAAATGTTACCGCCGTCACAGAGGGCTGGTAGAAGGGAGCACTTCCAGGCCTTGCTTCGAGAAATGCTGCATTCTGCTTTTGCGTGCGCTGGCAGAGGAGCAATTCCCACTCCCAGAGAAGGAGTTGCGGGTACCAATTCAACAGCGCCTGCAAGAAGAGGCCGGTCTGAAGATGTGTTGGTGACTTCAACCCATCGACAGGTGTCATCCGGATCCAGCATCAGGGAACGCCTAGACCGTCAGGTGTCCGACTACATCGGGTTAACGGCCGATGTGGACGCTCTGAGGAGTGATGAACCCCTGGACTACTGGGTGGACAGGCTTGACCTCTGGCCAGAGTTTGCCCAATTTGCAATCGAACTTTTGGCTTGCCCCTCATCCAGTGTCCTGTCTGAAAGGACGTTCAGCGCAGCAGGGGGGATCGTGACCGATAAGCGTACTCGCCTAGCTCACGACAGTGTTAACTACCTCACATTTCTAAAAATGAATGAGGCATGGATCTCGGAGGAATTCAACACATGTGACCAGTAGACCATGTTTATGTCTATAAACAATTTTTTTAATCGAGCACAGAGACCTTCTTTCTTCATTTGGCTCACTTCCTTGTCCAAAAAAAGCACACCGTAATATATGCCCGTACCCTCCTCTTTGAAGAGGTTGAGCGGTGTCATATTTCTACTGGGGCTGCTTATTATGAGGGGCTCCCACCATCCCTGTGTTGTGCTGACTTCCTCCTGGGGCTGTACCTCTGCTGTGCATATTTTGAGGGGCTCCCACCATCCTTGTGCTGTGCTGACTTCCTCCTGGGGCTGTACCTCTGCTGTGCATATTTTAAGGTGCTCCCACCATCCCTGTGCTATTCTCATTATGAGGGGCTCCCACCATCCCTGTGCTGGTCTGACTTCCTCCTGGGGCTGCTTATTATGAGGGTCTCCCACCATCCCTGTGCTATGCTGACATCCTCCTGGGGCTGCTTATTATGAGGGGCTCCCACCATCCCTGTGCTATGCTGACATCCTCCTGGGGCTGCTAATTATGAGGGGCTCCCACCATCCCTGTGCTATGCTCATTATGAGGGGTTCCCACCATCCCTGTGCTATGCTCATTATGAGGGGCTCCCACCATTCCTATGCTATGCTCATTATGAGGGGCTCCCATCATCCCTGTGCTATGCTGACTTCCTCCTGGGGCTGCTTACAGTGCAGGTGTCAGTGCTGTATATCACGGTGCTGATGTCAGTACTCTTTATCGCGGTGCTGCTGTCAGTGCTGTATATCACGGTGCTGGTGTTAGTGCTTTATGTCACGCTGCTGATGTCAGTGCTCTCTATCACGGTGCTGTTGTCAGGTGACTCTATCACGGTGCAGGTGTCATTGCTGTATGTCACGCTGCTGATGTCAGTGCTCTCTATCACGGTGCTGCTGTCAGTGCTGCATTTCACGGTGCTGGTGTTAGTGCTTTATGTCATGCTGCTGATGTCAGTGCTCTCTATCACGGTGCTGTTGTCAGATGACTCTATCACGGTGCAGGTGTCATTGCTGTATGTCACGCTGCTGATGTCAGTGCTCTCTATCACGGTGCTGCTGTCAGTGCTGCATTTCACGGTGCTGGTGTTAGTGCTTTATGTCATGCTGCTGATGTCAGTGCTCTCTATCACGGTGCTGTTGTCAGATGACTCTATCACGGTGCAGGTGTCATTGCTGTATGTCACGCTGCTGCTATCAGTGCTCTCTATCACGGTGCTGCTGTCAGTGCTGTATATCACGGTGCTGGTGTTAGTGCTTTATGTCACGCTGCTGATGTCAGTGCTCTCTATCACGGTGCTGCTGTCAGTGCTGTTTATCATGGTGCTGGTGTTAGTGCTTTATGTCACGCTGCTGATGTCAGTGCTCTCTATCACAGTGCTGCTGTCAGTGCTGTATATCACGGTGCTGGTGTTAGTGCTTCATGGCACGCTGCTGATGTCAGTGCTCTCTATCACGGCGCTGTTGTCAGATGACTCTATCACGGTGCAGGTGTCATTGCTGTATGTCACGCTGCTGGTGATCATCTCCTGCACCCTCTTCTTTGCTTACCCTGGTCCCTGACCTTCCCTCTCCTCCATTGCCTTCATGCACTCCACAGTCCTGAATTGTCACAACAATTTCCCATATAAAAAAAGAATGCTTGTAGTTGTCGATCCCAGATTCACCTCATACATGTGTTATGTCATTGGCCATGTGGTGGAACTATGTTTGCACAGCTATTAATTATTTTGTGGCTGCAAATTTGACCCGTAGGTTTGCGAAGTTCGTCTCCCATTGAAGTCAATGGGGCCCGCCGCGAACGTTCCAGTTCGCAAACTATCGGCCGCGTTCGCGGTCCGTGTTCGCGAAACGTCCCGTCGGAAGTTCGTCCATCACTATTCAAGAGCAATAGTTCACTTCATTTTTGAGGCCTACTGGAATTTCACATCTCTGCCAGTAAATATTAAATGTATTATTATTTTTTTTTCTTAATGAATTCACAATTAAGTCTCCCTTGTGAAGTGTTCAAATGCTGGAAGTAGTTTGAAAGACTTCGCCAATGCAATATGTTCGCTTGGGCCTTGTAAGTCTAGTAGTGAAGATGGATCTGGATTGTGGATATATATTATTTAAGGGGTGTAGACACCTGCAGATGGGTGTAATTCTTTGAAAAAACAAAATGGATTTGTGATCGATGTGTGCATCTCAGGGCCATCAACCGTTGTTTGATGGGAAATGGATCATTCCGGGCACCTTTGGTCTTGGCCGTCCTGGTGGGTTTTGTCCGTGTAGATTGGCCATCAGTGTTGTCCCTGGATGCCCCATACGGTTCCTTTTCTGGATGTTTCACACATGTTGGACTCTTGGTTCTGTTTACCGGCTCATGAACATCTTAGTCCTGTAAAGGTAAATGGATTCCATGAGAAAAGACATATATGTTCTTTTATTATGTAAATTTGGTTGTATCAGAACACCGTGTGGTCAGGTGGATACTAAGAAAGTCAAAGCGAGCCACATCCTACATTCAAGTTTATAAAGAAAGGAGAAAAAAATGGGCTATGGACTTTTTAGGCACGGATTACAACCACTAAATAATTAAAAAACGTATTTATTTTATTTACCCAAATTTTTTTTACAAAGACAAAACAATAATCAGTACATAAAGAAACATCATCAGATGTCCACACCAAATATTCCTCAATTGTGTTTACCATTAAAATAATATAATATAGATCCTCTATGTTAATGAAACAACCACTTAATTATCCAATACATGGAGTAAAAGAGAATGATCCAAGGATAGTGGAACATCAATGAGGATAGAGTGGAAATGTTTTGCTCGACATGTTTCGCGTCTCTCAAACAAACGCTTCTTCTGGAGCTTAAAGTAACTGGCTAGTAAAATAAAATACAAGATATATAAAATAAATAAATAATCTAAACATTTCAAAAAATGTAATCAGTAAATATGTGCAAAAACACATCAAAACAGATATATAGAGACACTGGTTAGGCGAGAGAGGATGAGGAGGATGAAGAGGGCTTGGTCATCCACTCTACCAAGTCATTGGCATGTTGCGGTTCAACATGTCCAGCTGCCGAAAAGAAGGACAAGCGTGTCCCATGGCCATGTGCTGATGACAATGCACCGCGTCCATGACCAGCACTGTTGTCTCTAGACACAGAGCCTGCTTGCCCTCTTTTATCGGCTCGCGCCTGTCTGCTTCTCCTTGCTGGCCTTCCAGACATGGTAATGGCCTGAAGGGAGTTGGGTAAAACAGCAGTTGGGTAGTGTATATTGTGCTGGAGGCACACAACACCCACTAACTCCTGCAGGTGCCTTTATTATAGAACACCAGAGATAAAGGGGTATACTGTAATGGAGTCACACAACACCCACTGAGCCCTGCAGATGGCTCTATTAGAGAACAGCAATAAAGGGTAGATACAGGTGTATATTGTGCTGGAGGCACAAAACACCCACTAACTCCTGCAGATGCCTTTATTATAGAACACCAGAGATAAAGGGGTATATACAGATGTATACTGTGCTGGAGGCACACACAACTTCCAATAACTCCTGCAGATGGCAAGTGGGCTCAAATAGAGAAGAGCTATGTAGTAGGATATAGCGGTGTGTACTGGGTACAGAGCACGCAGACAGCATGCACAAGCTCCTAACACTACTGACTGCAAGCTCTATTATAAAAGATAGATCACTAGCTATATAGGTGAGGTGAATATAGCAGTGTATACTGCGGTCAGGGCACGCAGACAACAACCACCACAGAAGAGCAAGATCCAAAATCGGCCGATAACGATCGGTGTATACTGTGTTGAAGGTACACAGAACACCCACTAACTGCTTCAGACGCCAACACACAACACAAGGCCGCCGCGCTGGTGGCCTAATATAGTGTGGGGCATGTACTACACAGCCTGAGCTATGATTGGCCACAGGCATCCTGCCTGTGGCCAATCATGGCTCTCCTCGCTGTTGGCGCTGTGATTGGCCAAGCATGCGGGGTCACAGTGCATGCTTGGCCAATCATGAGCCAGCAATGCACTGCGATGACGCAGTGCTTTGTGGGCCGTGAGCGCCACACGAATTTGGCATGAACGGCCCATAACGTTCGGAATTCGCCAAACGGGCGAACAGCTGATGTTCGAGTCGAACGTATGTTCGACTCGAAAACGAAGCTCATCCCTAGCTATGGCTCTCAATGGTAACGGGTAAACAGACATACCTATGCTCAACAATGCTTTCTCCGGGGATGCCCGGACCAGAACACCCATGATCCTCGCTATCAGTTTGAACATTTCATTCCAGAAGCTCCGCAAATGCGGGCACGACCACCACATATAGACCAGCGTACCCACCTGGCCACACCCCCTCCAGCACTGGTTGGATTTACCCTCTGAAAATGTTGCTATTATATAGGGGGTGAAGTGCCATCTAGCTACAATTTTGATCGCTAGCTCCTCATAATTCGAGCATCTCGAGAAACGGATATTATCTTTAACCGCTAACAACCCCTGTTCATCCATAAAATGTCTCCCAAGGTCAACCTCCCATCTCTCCAAATAACCAAATCTATAAAAGGAGGATTTTGCATCTAGAAGATCATACAGTATGGAGATCCCTTTAGGTTTAGGGCTGGACGAGGTCAAGCACTCCCATGCCCTGGAGGAGACTGATGAATTAGAGGCCTTCAATTTTCGGTACCAAGATGCAATTTGTAAGTATGTCAGGAATTCAGGAGGAGGACGTATTTTGAATTTCCCCGAAGGACATGACATGATCCCCTTCTGTGAGCTTGTGGACTAATTCTATCCCCCTAGCTTGCCACATATTCAAAGAGATATTTGGAATTAACCAAGGGAGAGAATCTAAGGGAATAGGTACTGCTGTTGGTCGCTCATCACGGTGGGATGATAACAAGATCCTTCTCCACGCTTGTAAAGAGGCCTGTATAGTGGGGTGATCTATACCGACATTGAATTGTTCAAAGCTAAAGGCTATTAAAAGAGAACGTAGTGATCTAGGGTGCACCCACGCCTGCTCTAGTTGACACCAGGGTTTGGGGTCCAGTGGGGAGAGCCAGCCACGTAGTTGATCAAGAACTGCTGCTGTTGCATAATCCTGAAGAACTGGGATCCCTATACCACCAACTTGTTTACCTTTACCCTGCATACCAGACGGGAATCTCGCTTTTTTCCCTGCCCAAATAAAGTTTAGCATTTGCCTTTGTAGGGTTTTAAAGAAGAAAGGGGGAATAGCGACCGGCAAGGCCCTGAAAAGGTACGTTAACTTAGGGAGTAGTAGCATTTTGTAGGCTGCCAGGCGACCACGTCAGGAAATATAATGCTTCTGAAGTTTAAGTATATCCCCTTGAGGAACATCTAATATTGGAGGAAAATTCGCTTGGAACAACTTAGTTGTGGAGGGAGTTATGAGGGTTCCCAGATACTGTATAGAATCTGAGGACCATGGGTATGGGAATTCCCTTTGTATTTTTGCTTTTAGATGACTATCAATTCCAATCCCCAGAATGCACGATTTATTTTCATTAATTTTGTAGAAGGCTACCTTACTAAATTTTACTTAAATATCCTGCGCCGCTGTTATGGATTGGTAGGGATTAGACAAAGTCAAAATGACATCATCTGCAAAAAGTGAAATCTTGTGTTGTGTACCTTGGGAGGATATACCCTGTATTCCAGAATGTCGTCTGATCATTTCTGCCAGGGGTTCCATTACCATGGCGAAAATGATCGGAGACAGTGGACATCCTTGTCTGGTGCCATTCGTTATACAGAAACTTTTTGAGAACATACCCTCCGCAAACACAAATGCGGACAGCGAGGAATACAATGCTAAGATGGCCTGCTGGATTTGTCCCGTCAGCCCAAATTTTTGAAGTACCCTGATCACGTCCAGAGATAGAAGCAGAGAAGGCCCTCCCGACTTTTCAGCCGAATAAACAAGATTTATCAACCTCCTGGTTGTATCGTGTGCCTGCCGTCCTAGAACAAAGCCCACCTGGTCGTGATTAATAAGCCTTGGTAAAAGCCCTGCAAGTCTATTAGCCACCAATTTTGCATTCACTTTAACATCGACATTCAATAAAGATATCGGTCTATAACTCTGAGGAAGTGAGGTGTCTTTACCCAGTTTGGGAAGAGTAATGATCGATGCAGTAAGCATATCGCTTGGGAAAGCGGCAGTGGACATCGCGGCATCAAAAATCTGCTTCAAATATGGGGATAGCTCAGCTTGAAACAACTGGAAATATTCAGACGAATAGCCGTCAGGACCTGGTGCTTTATTATGGGGCATGCTCTTAAAACTTTTTGAATTTCAGGAATCATGAAAGGGGAGTTTAACATCCCTAATTCACTCTGGGAGACTCTGGGTAGGTCAATTGCTCTTAAAAATTCCATAATCAATTGTTCAGAGGGTTTGTGAGTGTCAGGGTCATCTTTGAGATTATATAAGGCCTCGTAGTAATCACTGAAAGCATCAGCTATTTCTTTCGGATTGTATACCGTTCGCTTGGTTTTGGGATTAATCATGCAGCTAATTTTCTGATGGGTAAATTTTTCTTTAAGTTGGCTTGCCAGCAGCTTCCCTGCTTTATTACTATACCGATAATTATTAGTTTCAGGATACGAAAGTGGTTCTCCTGCTGGGAGACCAGATAAGCACGTAGCTCTTGCCACGCAGAAAACAAAGCATCTTTTGCGTGGACAGTTGTTTATTGGACGTTTCTAAAGTTTGTATTTCCCGTAGCAGAGAATTGAGCCGCTCCGTCCGTTGCCTTTTAATTTTTGCTCCTAGTTGGATTAGTAAGCCTCTCATATAGACCTTGTGGGTGTTCCAGAGGGTGAAGGGATTGGATACCGAAGGAGCATTAATATCAAAAAATGCAGTCAATTTTTCCCTTAAATATTTTAGATTAGCAGGTTGGGAAATGACGGAAACATAGTTTCTTCACCTGTTCGCTCTCGTTTCGGCACCGCGGTCCCCCAACCTCAGTGAAACTGGGGCATGGTCTGACCAAGTTATAACATGTATATCAGATCTAACAATTTTTTGTAGCAAAAATTTGTCCACAAGAAAGAAATCTGTACGCGAGTAAGTATGATGAACATTATAGAAAAAGGTAAAGTCCCTTTCAGAGGTGTGCTGACAACGCCAGACGTCAAAGAGGCCAGAGGTGGAAAGAAAATTCACAAGGGTAGGTCTACGGGACTTCCGCAGTGGGTAGGTAGAGACATCCATTTCACCATTTAGGACAGCATTAAAGTCACCACAAACAAGAACATGACCCTGTCTCATAGCAAAAACTTTCTTCCATATTTTCCGTATAAACTTGATTTGGTTAGTGTTCGGGAGGTACACATTTACAATAGTATATTTCTGTTGGGCAATCTCACATAGAAGAACTATGAACCTACCAGACGGATCCAAGTAAGTGTCCAAGTGGGAGAAGGCAATGGAGTCCTTAATAGCAATTGCTACTCCCGCTTTTTTCTTGGGGTCAGTTGCCATAAACACATGTGGAAATTTGCGGTTAGAAAAGGAAGGGTGATTACCCGTCATAAAGTGGGTCTCTTGGAAGCAAATTATGTCGCATCGCAGCCTAGACGCTTCTCTCCAGGCTAGTTGACGTTTCTGGGGGCTGTTGAGACCCTTTACATTTAGAGACAAAATAGTAAAAGCCATGTCGTGCTACACTACATTGGTACCTGACCTTTCAAGAGCTGAAAGGAGATGCTCCACGAGTGGAGATAAGATAGGTGCTTCGATCAGGTCCAGGCGCCTCCTGTGGTGCCAACCTCTCCGTCTGAAAATGACCGTACTGGTATCTGCAATAGGGGGTAGGGGGAAAGATAGGTACGGGGACTGTCAAACAGTGAAAAACAAACAAAAATGAACAAAATAAAAACAAAGGTAAAAAATGTGCGATTCGCTAAGGAATCTGTGCCGGTGTAAAACCGCTAACTCTCGGGGGGAAGCGGTCAGTATTAAAATGTGGAAAACAAAACCTTGAACAAATAGCTATAAGCCTTCCTCCCAGGCATCCAGGCGGCTAAATCACATTTATGTGAAGTAGGTTCACCCTGTTTCAGCGACTAAATTTGTGCGTGTGGGCAGGGGTGACCCTGCCTTTCATTGAGCTGCGTGTGGCAGATTTAGAATCTGCCAAGCTTCCAAAAGGCGGATGCCATCTTCAACATTTATCACCAGGTGCGACTCCCCATCTTGGGTTATTAGCAGTTTAGCTGGGTGCAGCCATCTATAGGGGATACGGTGGTTGTTCATTGGTTTGGTTATTGTAGCCAGCTGTCTGCGTTGCTGCATGGTATAGGCCGAAAGGTCTGCGAAGAATGACAAGTCCTTAAGTTCAGTAGATAAATTCTCCCGCTGCCTAGTCACCATCACAAATCGCTCCTTTACATGATAGAAGTGCACCCTGACTTTAGTGTCTCTGGGCAAGTGGGGCGGGATGTTCTTAGGTCTAGGCAGTCTATGGATATGGTCCACCACCAATTCCTCCACCGGTGTATCTGGGAGCACCACTCGCAGCAAATTAATAAAATAGTCTCTCAGCTCCTGCGGTTTAATCGTCTCAGGGATCCCACGGATCTTGACATTATTACGTCTTGACCTGTCCTCGAGGTCCGCCAGCTTTGCTTTAATATTTGCAATCTCCTCGTCTCTGTCATTATGGGTGTCTACCATGTCGTTGAATGTATTTGCAAACTCAGCCATTTTCACTTCTATGTGTGAGACCCTGCTGGCTACTGCGGTTACCTCTGTTTTAATTTGCTGCGTGAGTGACATAATGTCCACGTGCAATGTAGAGCGAAGGGACACCAACATGTCCTTAAGAGTAGTGTCCATTACAGGTTGATTCAATGTTGTGAATTCAGTAATTGAGTCCTGTAGTTCCCTGGTGTCATCTAGTGATGAGTTAAAATCACTCACCTCCTCCATGTCAGCTGCTACCGCTGCCATTTTCTGCTTGCTTTTCGCCGGACTCGATGATGCTGAAGGTGGCGATGAGCATGGTGAGGGCTGTGCTGAAGGGGGACGCTGGCTTGCCTCTCTGCCTTCTCCCGCTGGCCCTGCGGATCTCGTGCGCGGCCGCTGCTGCCGCCGGCGCCATCTTAGATGGAGGGCGGGCGTTGATGGCCGAAAAAGTTTAACATCTTGCCCGGTCTGGCTGATTCTTTTCTTTTCCCGGATGGCATCTCGGAGGTTGCCCGCAGGTAGGCTGACGGTTTTTAGGTGAAAACGAGGGGTATTGTCGCTGTAGATCGCCGCTGAAGCCTGGGATGAAGCGGAGCCGCTCTAGTATGCGACCATGCGCTCCGCTGGCTAGCCACGCCCCCCTAAAATGTAATCTTTTAAATAGGGGGCACCGATCTATTTGCAAGTTCAGCACTCACCAAGTCCTATTATCTATGATATAGGGATTAATTCCGATGTCTATATGTATACACGCTGCACACAGCAAAAACTAAATAGACATATATTGTGGGAGACAAAATGTTCTAAATTAATATGAAATCTCGCCCAAAAGTATTTAGACAGAATATGATGACCGTCTGCAAATCTTTAAGAGAAATTGAATTAAAAATACAAAAATGAAAAAAATAAAGAGAAATGATAATATATAAATAAAAATAAAATATAAAGAATGAAATAAAAAATTGCGGCTAATAAAGATAATAATAAAAATTAAGATAAAGATGAAAATTTAAATAAAAATAAATATAAAAATAAAAAAATGAAAATGAGAAATAAAAATAAAATAAAAAATATATAAAAAAATAAAAATAAATATAAAAAAATAAAATAAAAATAAAAATAAGTAAACCAGGTCTAGCAACCTGGGACTCACATTGAGTTCACAATAAATGGATACCAAAATGCAACATTACCTCAAATAATATACTCCAGTTCTCATAAAAAATACCATTTATAACAAAACTAAGAATTGTCTATAAAGGAATTCACATCCACGTCTATATTAAACCCATGTGGAGTGTAGCATTTTAATTTGTGTACCCAGGACATTTCAAGCCTGGAGATATTTCGCACCAGGTCACTTCCCCTCCAATGAGGCTTATATTTATCTATACCCAGGAAGATGGTATTCCTCGGATCACGGTTGTGTGTGGTCAAATAGTGTTTGGACACAGAATGTTAAGTAAATGCGAATATTGTTAATATGCTCATTTAATCACACTTGCAGGGGCCGTTTGATCCTGCCCACATATTGTAAGCCACATGAGCATTGGAGCAAATAGACCACACCCACTGTGCCCCGAGACAACGTCCTTTGTATGACAAAACGCATAGGGCGTACGACGTGCTGACGTCACCGCATGTGGTCTCGCTATCGTATTGCACGGGCAAACTGATTATTTTGAGCTGGCCAGCTACGATTTTAGATTTTTAAGCTCTTTATACTTTTTTGGATATAAAAATTGATTTTGTTTAAATAAATCTCTCGGATCTTACCGATGTTGGCCCCCCTTGAATTTTTTCCTTTTTATGGCCTTGAAGTGCTGACTGCCTTATACATTCAACTATTCCTGCTGTTGAGCGCCACAAACAGCTGTGCAGAGGGTGACTTGCCCAGCACGAATCATATCCTTGGAGTGGACGGATGATTTAGGATTCCAGGTCGGGGGAGACATATCCCATCACACTCCAGTGTGGTGAGGAGATAAGCCGTTTGTGATTGGCAATCTGGTAAGCCTAAACACAAGGATTTAACACTGGGTGTTCCTCCTGCGGTTGTTTCGTATCCCACGGAATGGACTTTTTCATTTACTAGATTATAATGTGTACTCCTGCACTATATTTGTGATTTAATGTTCATCACCATCTGAGTTGTGGTCACTTTTGTGTCACTCTTGTGTACATTTTATTTATTTTACACTTACCGTATTTATCGGCTTATAACACACGCCGGCGTATAACACGCACCCCAAGTTTAGGAGGGAATTTTAAGGAAAAAACTTTTAGGAGGGAAATTTAAGGAAAAAAAACTTACATTTAAATGCCCATCAATGCAGCCTTATCAGTGTTTATCTGAAGCCTTGTCATTGTCATTTGCAGCCTTTTTCATGCAGCCTGTCCATCATTGCAGCCTGTCCATCATTGTAGCCTTGTCATGCAGCCTGTCCTTAATTGCAGCCTTGTCATGCAGCCTGTCCATCATTGCAGCCTTGTCATGCAGCCTGTCCGTCATGCAGCCTGTCCGTCATGCAGCCTGTCCGTCATGCAGCCTGTCCATCATTGCAGCCTTGTGCATCGTTGTCCCCTTGTCAGTGATAATGTCAGCTTTTATTTTTAAAAATGGCACCGCCGAGATGTCCTGTGTATCTCGGCGGCACCTGGTAGTTCTCGCCCGCCTTCGGCCATTCTCGTCGGCTTTCGGCCGCCTTCAGCCGTACTCGGCGGCTTTCGGCCACTCTCGGCCCTTCTCGGCGGTTTTCAGCCACCAAGAATGGCCGAAGGCAGCGAAAGCTGCTGAGAAGGGCTGAAGGCAGCCGAAAGCCGCGAGAAGGGCTGAAGGTGGCTGAAAGCCGCCCAGAGCTCAAAAATCGGTCAAAAATCGCTTAGAAATCACGGAGGATCGGCGTATAACACGCACCCGCGATTTTTCCCTGATTTTAAGGGGAAAAAGTGCATGTTATACGCCGATAAATACGGTAATTATTCACGTGGTTTATCAGCAATATATATCATGTTTTAGTTTATTTTAATTTAATTTATATATATATACAAGTGGTTTCACTATCGCTGTTCTTACATGGTACATATCCCGTTTTTAGCGCAGCTCCATTTTTTTTCCACTAAAGAATTTGTATCTAAGCTGTTTTTCAAATACCTTAACATCTATTCTAGGGCTGAAGGCTCTAAGAGCTAGGCCCAGGGAAGGTGAGGAATTATGAAATTGCAGACCATTATAAGGACAACATCAAAAGTTAATGGATCGTCTAGATTAACAACTATCTCCTACTAGTGGTTTAGGACAGTTTGAAAGGGACCAGCAAGAATAATGGGGAGGGGATGGGCAGTATTGAGTGGGGTTTGGGAAAGATGGGCTAGGGGGTAGGGAGGTGGGAAGTTATGGGGAAGGAAAGGAGGGGAGGGGGAAGAAGGGTGGAGGAGGGAAATGGGGGGTGAACAAGAGCAATATTCTCACCCCATTGTCTCTCCCATCTCTACTGCATGTACCAAATCAGTCATCAGGTCTTTCATCCTGGTAGCTAACTCTTTTGCGAATAATTTTGTATCTGTGTTCAACGGAGATATTGTAACTTGAACATAAGGTACTATTTTTTCCCTCCTTTGGAATGGTTGTGATTGAGGTCAACAGGGCTTCTCTTCCCATCTCGTATTTTGTTCCCAATCCGTTCCTGTATGAACATAATTTAGGTAACAAATTTTCTTTTTTTGTAGTAATAAATCGTGAACTCACCAGGGCCTGGACTTTTTCCCGATGCGGATTCTTTTAGGGTTATATTGATCTCCTTCTGTTATGGGTTTTTCTAGTGTGATTAGCTTTTCCTTGGCTGCTAGAGGTAATCTGGCACTTTTTAAGAACTCTTTTATCTTCTCCATTTTTGCTATTTCTTGTTGACCCTTGTGTTTTATTGAATATACAGACTGTTTCTGTTGTTGAAAATACCATCTCCCCAGTACTATTCTGTATTTTTTCTATATAATTTAATGATTTTTTTCTTCTTCGATATTCTTGCCAGATGTTGCTCCATTTTATTTTCCCATAAATATCTTTATTTTGCAATTTTATTGAAGTCCCTCCTCATCTCCTAAACCAGGTGTTTTAGTTTGTTCCTTTTTATCGTCCCTCCTCCCTTTTTTTATGTCTTTTATGTTCTAATTCATGGATTTATTTTAGTTCCATATTGTTTTTCCTTTCCTTTTTTTCCTTGATTCTATCTCTGTCAGGATACCCCTAATGTAATCCTTATGGGCCTCCCAAAGGATGGCCTCTGTTATCTCCTTTGTATCATTTATTTTAAAATATCGTTCTATTTTATTTTCTCTTCCTCTTCAATACACTGTATTAGTTCTTTGTTTAATCTCCATGAATTTAGTCCTCTTTAGTCGCCAATTATAGTAGCCTATGTTTGACCATTATATAATCGATCCTTGAGTATGTTGCATGCACAGGGGAGTAAAACATACAATCCTGTGTCTTGGGGTGCTGCATTCTTCTATGTCTAGCAATTGACACTGAAACTATTTATTTTTTATTGTTTTCAACTGTATGATATGGTCCCTTATCACCCCCCCCCCCCCCCCCCAAGAGTTTACATACTATCATACTATTGATGTTAGGCTAACTGGTCTGTAATTGACAGGGATCTTTTTGGGCCCTTTTTAAATATTGGTGCTACATTGTAGAAAAGCCAACCAGAAGCCAATCATCATACTTGTTTAACTTGTTCTTTTAATTTTATTAATTCTTTAGCTTGTTTATCCATTTTCCTTCTGTCTCTTCTATTTGAGTCAGCAACTGTCCCAAGCCAGCCCGTAGGGTAGAGATTTCTGTTTTTTATCGAGTTTTCCAATCTTGTGAACATATTTGTAATTTCCGACCCTCGCCATGGTCAACCAAAGATGCTGAGTGCACATGCTCAACATCATATCCGGAGGTGTTCTTTGGGAAATAGATGCATGAGTCCTGCCAGCATTGCTGCACAGGTTGAAGGGGTGGGGGTTCAAACTGTCAGTGCTGAGACCATGCGCTGCACACTGCATCAAAATGGTCTGCATGGCTGTTGTCACAGAAGGAAGCCTCTTCTAAAGATGATGCACAAGAAAGCCTGCAAACAGTTTGCTGAAGGCAAGAAGACTAAGGACATGTATTACGGGAACCACATCCTGTGGTCTGATGAGACCAAGATAAACTTATTTGGTTCAGAGGATGTCAAGTGTGTGGGGAGGCAACCAGGTGAGGAGTACAAAGACAAGTGTGTCTTGCCTACAGTCAAACATGGTGGTGGGAGTGTCATTCTCTGGGGCTGCATGAATGCTGCGGTCACGGAGGAGTTACAGTTCATTGAGGGGACCATGAATGCCAACATGTACTATGAAATACTGAAGCAGAACATGACCCCCTCCCTTCGGAGACTGGGCTGCAGGGCAGTATTCCAACATAACGACCCCAAACACACCTCCAAGATGACCACTGCCTTGCTAAAGAAGCTGAGGGGAAAGGCGATGGACTGGCCAAGCATGTCTCCTGACCTAAACCCTATTGAGCATCTGAGGGGCATCCTCAAACGGAAGGTGGACGAGCGCAAGGTCTTTGACATCCACCAGCTCCATGATGCCATCATGGAGAACTGCAAGAGGACATTTTCACTTAGGGGTGTACTTTTGTTGCCAGCGGTTTAGACAATAATGGCTGTGTGTTGAGCTGTTTTGAAGGGACAGCAAATTTACACTGTTATACAAGTTGTACACTCACTACTTTATATTGTAGCAAAGTGTTATTTAGTGTTGTCACATGATGAGATATGATAAAATATTTACAAAAATATGAGGGGTGTACTCACTTTTGTGAGATATTGTGTGTGTGTGTGTATGTGTATATATATATATATATATATATATATATATATATATATATATATATATATATATATACACACATACAGGTATATATATATAGTATCTCACGAAAGTGAGTACACCCCTCACATTTTTGTAAATATTTTATTATATCTTTTCATGTGAAACCATGGGTCTGGTATGGACTTTAAGGGAAACTCCACATTTATTGTAATCTGGAAGCCCCCTTTAACAAGGTGGCCCCCAGATCCCAGCCCCCCTAATTGAATGGGCATTGGTTACATTATACCCCTACCCATTCACCAAAAAAGTGTCAAAATTAAAATCCACAATAGGCAATATACAAAATAGTTTTTGATTATTTCTTTATTAAAAAATAAAAAGTGTCCCACGATGTCCATCCATCTTCAATCACTCCACCCGATGGACCCAAAAAATAGAATGGAAGGCCTCCCGCCAACTTCTGTCTCTTGGCTATGACAGCTGTTATATAGGCAAGGGTGGGCCACCCGGTGATGTAACTGAGTGACCCCTCCCATTTTGCCATCATGTGATGTCATGTGATGTCAGAGGGGGTGGGGTCATCCAGTTATTTCAACAGGTGGCCCCGCCCTTGCCTACATAACAGCTATCACAGCCAAAAGACAGCAGTTCCTGGGAGGCTTCCCATGGAGGCAGTTTTTTCTATTTTTGGGTCCATTGGGCAGTGTGATTGACGATGGATGTACAGGACACTTTTTATTTATTTATTTTTTAATAAAGAAATTGAGAAAAACTGTTTATTGTGGTTTTTACTTTTTGATACTTTTTTTGGCGAATGGGTAGGGTTACAATGTACCCCATACCCATTTACATGGGGGGTGGGATCTGGGGTCCTCTTGTAAAGGGGGCTTCCAGATTCTGATAAGCCGTCTTACTCGCAGACCCCCACAACCACAGGGCCAGGGTTATGGGGACGAGGCCCTTGTCCCCATTAACATGGGGACAAGGTGCTTTGGGGGGGACCCCCAAGGTGCCTCCCCATGTTGAGGGCAAGCAGCCTGGTATGGTTCAGAGGGGAGTGCTCGCTCGACCCCTCCCCTTTCCTGGCCTGCCAGGCTGCTTGCTAAGATAAGGGTCTGGTATGGTTTTTGAGGGGGACCCCATGCCCATTTTTTTTAATTTTGATGTGGAGTTCCCCTTAAAATCTATGCCAGACCCAATGGGCCTGGTATGGATTTTGGGGGGACCCCATGCAGGTTTTTTTGCCAAGTAAGTTTAAATTAAATTTTTTCCTTTAGAAATGTAATTTTGCTGCGCCACTGTATTACATATCACACAGATGCGCCACTGTACACGCAAACTAAGGGGACTCCAGGCACGATATTTAAAGGAATATTTCATTTTTATTGTTTCACGTTAAGCATTATTAAAAATCACTGCTCCTGAAAAAAACAACAATCTTAAAACCTTTTTTTTGTATTATAAACAATATTCAAAAAAATTGTAACTTTTTAAAGAAGTCCACCATAAAATTCACCACTTGTGGGGCACACACAATCTCCCTTTGGGGATGCACTCACCGAACAGCAAGATCAAAAACGCCTTTAAACTGCCAATCAACAATGCTTCTTATGGCCACTAGATGTCTCTCTTGTTGGAATCCAGTTTTCTCATATAAAAAAGCAAAGATGCCCAAACATAGTGTGATATTGTTTAACACTATTTATTTAGATAAAACGAAACCCAACATATATATGCGTACCAAATAAACAAAGTATTCAAGCATTGAAAAAGTACTGTGCCTTATCCCATTGGTTCAGCTATGATCGAGGAGGAACGAACGTTTTCGCTGTCTCGTGCCTTACTACCGCTCGCTGAAACGCAGGGATTGAGGCGCACTCGTCACTTCCGGTATAGTTACGCCCTGACGCGTTTCGTCATATCCGACTTCATCTGAGGGCGTAACTTGTAATACCGGAAGTGTCTTTTTATCTACAGAACAAACCAATCAACATCCATCACCGCATGATGTGCGGGATTCTGCACCAATCGCTAATTTTATGTCTGAAGCAACTGTGACTAGTGCAGACCCACATCCAATGTAGAGATGTTTAGGAAAATTATGCATTTATAAACAGTATGCGCAAAGTTTAGCAATAGTCCATATGTAAAGATCCATGGTTCTCCACCAATCCAAAGGTATTAGTTATAAAGAGTATAAAAAACGATCGTATATGCACATGAACACATACGTTAGATCTGATCGGCCGATACGACCGTTTATATTGTCTAATTACAGATTCCTGAGTTAACGTTTGAAGGCTTTATATAAACAGCTAATTAAAATTATAGCCATATACGAATCATGCTTGGCTATAGATCACAACGTAATCTCACGTCATCGGCCGATGCGATCGTAATTTAGACATAATAACCTTCTTTACATGATTATTTAAAATCAAAAAAACTACAATATAAAATATCCAAAATAAACTACAATTGTAGATTACAGAATCAAAAATTATTAAAAAATTATTAAAAAAAGAGATTAATAGAAAAAAGTTAGAAAAGATATATTCTTTTTTATGCATAGGACTACACCTATATTGAATGGAACACCTATATTAAACGGGACGCATAGGTCTACACCTATATTAAACGGGACTGTGTTTCTCTAAAAACACCTAAAAATCGCATGTATATAAAAAATCACATGTATTAAAAATTATATTACTGTATGCACACAAATCCTATATAATTATATGTATAAAAATCTTATATATAAAAATCTTATATATAAAAAAACATATATCTAAAAAAGCACCAATTTCAAAACAAAATCAAATTTGCCCAATCGTCTAAAATACCACACATATAAAGCAATTATCTAAAAATTTAAATGAATGACCAATTATAAGTGTGTCCCTAAGTGTCACTTATAAAGCAATTAATGTCTAGTTCTATATTTAAGCCCTTAGGGCTAAGGACGTCAGCAGAATATATCCAATAGGTTTCGCGTTTTGACAATTCGCGAACTAAATTTATGCCTCTCCAGTGTGATTTTAATTGTTCCACTCCCCAAAAACGCAGACCCGTAGCATCTCTGTTGTGTTTGAGCTTAAAATGTAGTGACACATTGTGGTCTTTGTATCCGATTTTTATATTGTGTATATGTTCGGCTATTCTTACTCGTAATTTCCTTTTTGTTCTACCGATATACATCAGATCGCAGGGGCATGTTAAAGCGTATACCACGTATGTACTATTGCATGTAATGAATTGTTTGATTGGGAAGCTAGAATTATTTGATGGTGAGCAAAAATTATCTAAAGATCTGATTGGGCATGCTACTTCACGACACGCCTTACATCTGCGACAGGCGAAAAAGCCGTTTTTCTCCCAAAAAGTGGGAGGAGGTTTAGGAGGGTCTATGACCTTTTTTACAATTTTATCGCCGAAGTTTGAAGCTTTCCTATAGATGAACTGAGGTTGAGTAGGTAATACGGAATACAATTTTTTGTCTAGCATCAAAACATGCCAATGATGTTTAAAGATGTCTTCTACCTCTTTGTATTGTGAGTGAAAGTTAGAAATAAATCCCCATTCTTTATCACATTTACTTCTAACAGTCAGTCCTTGATCCGCATTTAATTCCTCCTCTCTTTTGTCTTTTAGACATATCGATCTAGAAGTGTTCCCCACATCTCTAATTGTTTTCTGCAATTTCTGATAGTCATATCCTTTTGCAGAAAACCTCTTAGCTAGGATGTTGGCTTGCTCGATGTAATTGTCAAACTCCGAACAATTTCTTCGTACCCTAGTCATTTGTCCTTTTGGAATGTTACGCAGCCACTGGGGGTGGTGGCCACTTGTGATGGGTAAATAGCTATTTCGATCAGTATTTTTAAAAAATACCTTAGTTTCCAGTCTATCATCTTTTCTGTATACTGTCACATCTAGAAAATTTATCTCTTTCCTGCTCCACTCCGAAGATAAACTGATATTTCGGTCATTGTTGTTTAATTCCTTGATAAAAAAATTTAATTGTTCTTCGTTCCCCTCCCAAATCAAAAACACATCATCAATGAATCTTTTATAAAAAATTAATTCAGAAGGAGGGTTATTAAAAATCACTTTATCCTCCCATTCCGCCATGAATAGATTGGCTATGCTGGGTGCGAATTTTGCACCCATTGCCACACCTCTTTTCTGCAAATAAAATGTCCCATCATACCAGAAATAATTGTGGCCCAGACAAAAGTCTAGTGCATCTCTTAAAAAAACTTTTTGGTTGTGGGGGAGATCATCTCTTTTACTCAGTGCCCAGTTTAAGGCTAAGAGGGCGTCATCATGCTGTATAATCGAATACAGTGATGCCACATCTGATGTTACCATCAAAACATCACTTTTCTCTTTCAAATCTACTTTTTGTAAAGAGTTCAAAAAACTTTTTGTGTCCTTTAAATATGATCTTGTGTCTGTCACGCTTTTTTGCAGAAAAGTATCCAGATATTGTCCCAGTCTTGATGAGACCGAATCAATACTGTTTACAATGGGTCTGGCTGGTGGATTTTTGGGATCCTTATGTATTTTGGGCAAAGTATACAGTGTGGGTATCCTGTTGCTCAAAGGAAGAAGATATCTCTCCTCTTTATTCGTGAGCACATTGATTCCTATCTTAGATTTCACCAATTTTTCCAACTGATCCTGATAGATCCGTGTTGGATCTGATTCGAGTTTTGTATACGTTTGGTTATCTGATAGCATGTCCACAATCTGACAGTGATAAAATTCTTTTGTGAGAATAACCACACCCCCTCCTTTATCGGCTGGGCGGATGATAATATCTTTCCGTTTTTCTAACATTTCTATTCCCTCATTGATGTGTCTATATTGTAATGATTTTATGGGCTTTAAAATTTCTAAATCTTTTAAAACCAGACCTTTAAAAACCTCTATTTGGTGGTTAGGCAAATTGGGTGGATTGAACAGAGATTTATTTTTCAAACCACTATTAATCGGCTTGTTGGTATACGTTACGGGTGGTCCCACCCGTGGTTGGCTCCCTAGAAAATGTTTCTTTATATTCAATTTACGTATGTATTTGTGTACATCCACAAATACATTAAATTTATTAACTGTTTTTTTCATTCCACATTTTAAACCTAGATTTAAAATATTTTGTTCCTTATGGGATAAATCTACTTGCGCTAAATTAAAAATACCATCTACTCCGACTCTCTCCTTCTTTTGTTGGATCCGACGGCCGGCCCTGCACCCCCTGGGTTTGGATCTTTCCACATAGGAAACACCCTGTTGTTTGGTGTTGGATCCTCTTTCCGGGGATAATACAGAGGGCGCCCTGAGTTTTCCACGTCCTTTTGGCGATTGTATGTGTATTGCTGGTATGGTGGTTTTCCCCTGTGTGGATGGTTGCCCCGCCCTCTCCAGTGATTCCCCCCCCCTCTTCCTAAAAAAGGACGTTGTGGGGGAAAAACCTCCCAATTATTATGTGGTTGGAGAGATTGAAACCTATTATGTACAGGGACATTATAAGGTCTGCGTGGGGAATTTTCATATTGTTCATGAGTGTATATAGGGAGGTTTTGAGGAGCTCCCCAAGGGGTATTTTCCAAATGACGTTGGTTGCCTACCCCTCTTTTTCCCTTTCCTTTTCCCTTTATTTGTTTAAAGGGCGTAGATGAATACGTGGGGGGGTTTAAAAATGAACCATTTGGAATTTTTTCACTCATTTCCTGTGCTTGTGACCTGGCCGTTCCAAGTTTAAATACTTGGTCGAGCAGTCGTGGGGGTGGAGGTGGTGGACCTAATCCTTCATGATTAGAATTATCTGTCTGTTGTTGCCAAGCATACACAATATTTGTCTTAAAATCATTTAAATCCCTATGGTATTTCTTTAATTTCTTTTTTTGTGTGTCCCTGTCTACTTTTTCTAACTTTTTTTGTACTATAACATTAAAATCTTTTAATTCTTGAGATCCCTTAATGGGGTCCAATTGTTCATGTAAGTCCTTAATTTTATTCTCAAGATTTATCATTTTGCGCTTTTTACGCTGTAAAACTAATTGTTGTAGTTTAAAACCTACACCATTAAAAAAATCTAGCCACTCCTGAGTGGAGTCAATATCATTTAAACCGTCCTGCGGGGCTACATCCCACCTTAGACTTCTTAAGATAATCTTATCTTTAGCATACTGTTCCAGGATACAAATATCCCACCAGGTCCGTACCTGTTTTTCTAATGTATTACTGAGTGCAGACATTGCTCCATTATAATTAATCTCAGTACTTATTGGCTCTAAATTAGTAAACAGTGATTGAACATCAATGTTCCTATTTCTTAAAAATTGCAAAACATCCATAGCAGCAGAGAAAGAAATCAATAAAACAATATACAAGAGTGTACTAAAAAATTCCTATAAATGCCTGCCTAATTAGTACACCACACTGCGCTTTAGGAAACCAATATGCAAGATAAAAGAATAAAATGATATACAGATTGTAATTTAAAAAAAATACTTTTTTAAAAAAATACTCCTTTAAAAATATACTCTATTGGCGTAAAATCTCCTTTCTTTAGCTGCTGCTTTAAAACACAGAAATATAAACAATATACAAAAAAATTTTAACTTTTTAAAGAAGTCCACTTTTTCATATATAGCAGTGCATATACACTCTTAAAAGATTTTTTATATATAAAGTGAGTTCATTGAAATTTTGATCCGTGTCCAGGATAGAAGGTGCTTATTTTATCTGTTCACTGTTGTGATTAAACTGTAGCTTCCACCATAAAATTCACCACTTGTGGGGCACACACAATCTCCCTTTGGGGATGCACTCACCGAACAGCAAGATCAAAAACGCCTTTAAACTGCCAATCAACAATGCTTCTTATGGCCACTAGATGTCTCTCTTGTTGGAATCCAGTTTTCTCATATAAAAAAGCAAAGATGCCCAAACATAGTGTGATATTGTTTAACACTATTTATTTAGATAAAACGAAACCCAACATATATATGCGTACCAAATAAACAAAGTATTCAAGCATTGAAAAAGTACTGTGCCTTATCCCATTGGTTCAGCTATGATCGAGGAGGAACGAACGTTTTCGCTGTCTCGTGCCTTACTACCGCTCGCTGAAACGCAGGGATTGAGGCGCACTCGTCACTTCCGGTATAGTTACGCCCTGACGCGTTTCGTCATATCCGACTTCATCTGAGGGCGTAACTTGTAATACCGGACGTGTCTTTTTATCTACAGAACAAACCAATCAACATCCATCACCGCATGATGTGCGGGATTCTGCACCAATCGCTAATTTTATGTCTGAAGCAACTGTGACTAGTGCAGACCCACATCCAATGTAGAGATGTTTAGGAAAATTATGCATTTATAAACAGTATGCGCAAAGTTTAGCAATAGTCCATATGTAAAGATCCATGGTTCTCCACCAATCCAAAGGTATTAGTTATAAAGAGTATAAAAAACGATCGTATATGCACATGAACACATACGTTAGATCTGATCGGCCGATACGACCGTTTATATTGTCTAATTACAGATTCCTGAGTTAACGTTTGAAGGCTTTATATAAACAGCTAATTAAAATATAGCCATATACGAATCATGCTTGGCTATAGATCACAACGTAACGTACTTTGTTTATTTGGTACGCATATATATGTTGGGTTTCGTTTTATCTAAATAAATAGTGTTAAACAATATCACACTATGTTTGGGCATCTTTGCTTTTTTATATGAGAAAACTGGATTCCAACAAGAGAGACATCTAGTGGCCATAAGAAGCATTGTTGATTGGCAGTTTAAAGGCGTTTTTGATCTTGCTGTTCGGTGAGTGCATCCCCAAAGGGGGATTGTGTGTGCCCCACAAGTGGTGAATTTTATGGTGGAAGCTACAGTTTAATCACAACAGTGAACAGATAAAATAAGCACCTTCTATCCTGGACACGGATCAAAATTTCAATGAACTCACTTTATATATAAAAAATCTTTTAAGAGTGTATATGCGCTGCTATATATGAAAAAGTGGACTTCTTTAAAAAGTTACAATTTTTTTGTATATTGTTTATATTTCTGTGTTTTAAAGCAGCAGCTAAAGAAAGGAGATTTTACGCCAATAGAGTATATTTTTAAAGGAGTATTTTTTAAAAAAAGTATTTTTTTAACCACTTGCCGACCGCCGCACGACGATATACGTCGGCAGAATGGCACGGGCAGGCATATGGGCGTATATATAAGTCCCTGCCTGCCCGCGGGTGGGGGGCCCGATCGGGCCCCCCCCGGTGCCTGCGGCGGTCGGCATTCCTTCGAGAGCGATCCGGGATGAGGGGGCGGCCATTCATTCATGGCCACCCCCTCGCGATCGCTCTCGACGAATGGAAATCCCCCGTGACATCACTTCCTCTCCTGTAATGTAAACACAGGAGAGGAAGTGATGTATTCTCTCCTCCGTGTCGGTATTTTTCGTTCTGACACGGAGGAGAGCGGATCGGTGAGTTGCACCAACACTCTACACACACAGTAGAACATGCCAGGCACACTCACACCCCCCCTTTACCCCCCGATCACCCCCCCAATTACCCCTGCCCCCCAGTCACAGTGACACCAATGTCATTTTTTTTTTTTTTTTTTGCATTGGTGTCATTTGTGACTGTAATAACTGTTAGGGCAGTTAGAGTTAGCCCCCTTTAGTTCTAATGTACCCCCCTAACCCCCCCAATAAAGGTTTAACCCCGTGATCACCCCCCGTCGCCAGTGTCACTAAGGCTGGGTTCACATTGCAGCGGTTTATGAGAACGAATGTGATTCGCACCGCACTGCAGTGCAAATCACATCCGATCTCTGTGCGATTCGAGTTCAGCCATTCGCCGCACCGCCACACCCGCCGCAAATTCGCACGGGACCCTTTTTTTGGCCCGCAGCAGAATCGGATCGCATGGGTGTTCACACCATGCGATCCGAGTTTGCAGATCGCACTGCGATATGCGAACTGATCTGGGGGTGTCAGTAACATTTCACTGACACTCCCAGCAGTTCGCATAGGGCAGTGTGAACTGCCGCCGGGAGGCATGCGATGCGGGAACCCGCCGCGCATTCGTGGCGTTCCCGCATTGCTCCAGTGTGAACCCAGCCTAATAAGCGATCGTTTTTCTGATCGCTGTATTAGTGTCACAGGTGACGCTAGTTAGGCAGGTAGGTATTTAGGTTCGCCGCAGCTTTTTATAGCGCCAGGGACCCCCATATACTACCGCATAAAGCCCCCTGATTGCCCCCTAGTTAACCCTTTCACCAGTGATCACCATATAACTGTTACAGGTGACGCTGGTTGGTTAGTTATTTTTTTATAGTTTCAGGGCACCCGCCATTTATTACCTAGTCTCACTAGTGTACCCCTAAATTTAGGGGTGTCTACTTTCCAAAATGGGGTCATTTGGGGGGGTTTGTGCCATCTTGGCATTTTATGGCCTTCAAAACTGTAACGCCCTTAGAAAGCCTGAAGGCGGTGCTTGGTTTTCGGGGCCCCGTACGCGGCTAGGCTCCCAAAAAGTCCCACATATGTGGTATCCCCGTACTCAGGAGAAGCAGCAGAATTTATTTTGGGGTGTCATTTCACATATGCCCATGGCATGCGTGAGCAATATATCATTTAGTGACAACTTTGTGAAAAAAAAAAAAAAAAAAAAAAGTTTGTAATTTTCCCGCAACTTGTGGCAAAATATAAAATATTCCATGGACTCAACATGCCTCTCAGCAAATAGCTTGGGGTGTCTACTTTCTAAAATGGGGTCATTTGTGGGGGTTTTGTGCCATCTTGGCATTTTATGGCCTTCAAAACTGTAATAGGTAGTGAGAAGTGAACTCAAAAATTTACGCCCTTAGAAAGCCTGAAGGCGGTGCTTGGTTTTCGGGGCCCCGTACGCGGCTAGGCTCCCAAAAAGTCCCACATATGTGGTATCCCCGTACTCAGGAGAAGCAGCAGAATTTATTTTGCGGTGTCATTTCACATACGCCCATAGCATGTGTGAGCAATATATCATTTAGTGACAACTTTGTGTAAAAAAAAAAAAAAAAAAAAAATTTTGTCATTATTCAATCGCTTGAGGCAAAAAAATAAAATATTCAATGGGCTCAACATGCCTCTTATCAATTTCCTTAGGGGGTCTACTTTCCAAAATGGGGTCATTTGGGGGGGTTTTGTACTGCCCTGCCATTTTAGCACCTCAAGAAATGAGATAGGCAGTCGTAAACTAAAAGCTGCGTAAATTCCAGAAAACGTACCTTAGTTTGTAGATGTGACAACTTTTGCGCAAACCAATAAATATACAATTATTGACTTTTTTTTACCAAAGACATGTGGCTGAATACATTTTGGCCTAAATGTATGACTAAAATTGAGTTTATTGGATTTTTCTAATAACAAAAAGTAGAAAATATCATTTTTTTTCAAAATTTGCGGTCTTTTTACGTTTATATCGCAAAAAATAAAAATCGCAGAGGCAATCAAATACCATCAAAAGAAAGCTCTATTTGTGGGAAGAAAAGGACGCAAATTTTGTTTGGGTACAACATTGCATGACCGCGCAATTACCAGTTAAAGCAGCGCAGTGCCAAAGTGTAAAAAGACCTCTGGTCATTTACCAGCAAAATGGTCCGGTCTGAAAGTGGTTAAAATTACAATCTGTATATCATTTTATTCTTTTATCTTGCATATTGGTTTCCTAAAGCGCAGTGTGGTGTACTAATTAGGCAGGCATTTATAGGAATTTTTTAGTACACTCTTGTATATTGTTTTATTGATTTCTTTCTCTGCTGCTATGGATGTTTTGCAATTTTTAAGAAATAGGAACATTGATGTTCAATCACTGTTTACTAATTTAGAGCCAATAAGTACTGAGATTAATTATAATGGAGCAATGTCTGCACTCAGTAATACATTAGAAAAACAGGTACGGACCTGGTGGGATATTTGTATCCTGGAACAGTATGCTAAAGATAAGATTATCTTAAGAAGTCTAAGGTGGGATGTAGCCCCGCAGGACGGTTTAAATGATATTGACTCCACTCAGGAGTGGCTAGATTTTTTTAATGGTGTAGGTTTTAAACTACAACAATTAGTTTTACAGCGTAAAAAGCGCAAAATGATAAATCTTGAGAATAAAATTAAGGACTTACATGAACAATTGGACCCCATTAAGGGATCTCAAGAATTAAAAGATTTTAATGATAGAGTACAAAAAAAGTTAGAAAAAGTAGACAGGGACACACAAAAAAAGAAATTAAAGAAATACCATAGGGATTTAAATGATTTTAAGACAAATATTGTGTATGCTTGGCAACAACAGACAGATAATTCTAATCATGAAGGATTAGGTCCACCACCTCCACCCCCACGACTGCTCGGCCAGGTCACAAGCACAGGAAATGAGTGAAAAAATTCCAAATGGTTCATTTTTAAACCCCCCCACGTATTCATCTACGCCCTTTAAACAAATAAAGGGAAAAGGAAAGGGAAAAAGAGGGGTAGGCAACCAACGTCATTTGGAAAATACCCCTTGGGGAGCTCCTCAAAACCTCCCTATATACACTCATGAACAATATGAAAATTCCCCACGCAGACCTTATAATGTCCCTGTACATAATAGGTTTCAATCTCTCCAACCACATAATAATTGGGAGGTTTTTCCCCCACAACGTCCTTTTTTAGGAAGAGGGAGGGGGAATCACTGGAGAGGGCGGGGCAACCATCCACACAGGGGAAAACCACCATACCAGCAATACACATACAATCGCCAAAAGGACGTGGAAAACTCAGGGCGCCCTCTGTATTATCCCCGGAAAGAGGATCCAACACCAAACAACAGGGTGTTTCCTATGTGGAAAGATCCAAACCCAGGGGGTGCAGGGCCGGCCGTCGGATCCAACAAAAGAAGGAGAGAGTCGGAGTAGATGGTATTTTTAATTTAGCGCAAGTAGATTTATCCCATAAGGAACAAAATATTTTAAATCTAGGTTTAAAATGTGGAATGAAAAAACCAGTTAATAAATTTAATGTATTTGTGGACGTACACAAATACATACGTAAATTGAATATAAAGAAACATTTTCTAGGGAGCCAACCACGGGTGGGACCCCCCGTAACGTATACCAACAAGCCGATTAATAGTGGTTTGAAAAATAAATCTCTGTTCAATCCACCCAATTTGCCTAACCACCAAATAGAGGTTTTTAAAGGTCTGGTTTTAAAAGATTTAGAAATTTTAAAGCCCATAAAATCATTACAATATAGACACATCAATGAGGGAATAGAAATGTTAGAAAAACGGAAAGATATTATCATCCGCCCAGCCGATAAAGGAGGGGGTGTGGTTATTCTCACAAAAGAATTTTATCACTGTCAGATTGTGGACATGCTATCAGATAACCAAACGTATACAAAACTCGAATCAGATCCAACACGGATCTATCAGGATCAGTTGGAAAAATTGGTGAAATCTAAGATAGGAATCAATGTGCTCACGAATAAAGAGGAGAGATATCTTCTTCCTTTGAGCAACAGGATACCCACACTGTATACTTTGCCCAAAATACATAAGGATCCCAAAAATCCACCAGCCAGACCCATTGTAAACAGTATTGATTCGGTCTCATCAAGACTGGGACAATATCTGGATACTTTTCTGCAAAAAAGCGTGACAGACACAAGATCATATTTAAAGGACACAAAAAGTTTTTTGAACTCTTTACAAAAAGTAGATTTGAAAGAGAAAAGTGATGTTTTGATGGTAACATCAGATGTGGCATCACTGTATTCGATTATACAGCATGATGACGCCCTCTTAGCCTTAAACTGGGCACTGAGTAAAAGAGATGATCTCCCCCACAACCAAAAAGTTTTTTTAAGAGATGCACTAGACTTTTGTCTGGGCCACAATTATTTCTGGTATGATGGGACATTTTATTTGCAGAAAAGAGGTGTGGCAATGGGTGCAAAATTCGCACCCAGCATAGCCAATCTATTCATGGCGGAATGGGAGGATAAAGTGATTTTTAATAACCCTCCTTCTGAATTAATTTTTTATAAAAGATTCATTGATGATGTGTTTTTGATTTGGGAGGGGAACGAAGAACAATTAAATTTTTTTATCAAGGAATTAAACAACAATGACCGAAATATCAGTTTATCTTCGGAGTGGAGCAGGAAAGAGATAAATTTTCTAGATGTGACAGTATACAGAAAAGATGATAGACTGGAAACTAAGGTATTTTTTAAAAATACTGATCGAAATAGCTATTTACCCATCACAAGTGGCCACCACCCCCAGTGGCTGCGTAACATTCCAAAAGGACAAATGACTAGGGTACGAAGAAATTGTTCGGAGTTTGACAATTACATCGAGCAAGCCAACATCCTAGCTAAGAGGTTTTCTGCAAAAGGATATGACTATCAGAAATTGCAGAAAACAATTAGAGATGTGGGGAACACTTCTAGATCGATATGTCTAAAAGACAAAAGAGAGGAGGAATTAAACGCGGATCAAGGACTGACTGTTAGAAGTAAATGTGATAAAGAATGGGGATTTATTTCTAACTTTCACTCACAATACAAAGAGGTAGAAGACATCTTTAAACATCATTGGCATGTTTTGATGCTAGACAAAAAATTGTATTCCGTATTACCTACTCAACCTCAGTTCATCTATAGGAAAGCTTCAAACTTCGGCGATAAAATTGTAAAAAAGGTCATAGACCCTCCTAAACCTCCTCCCACTTTTTGGGAGAAAAACTGCTTTTTCGTCTGTCGCAGATGTAAGGTGTGCCGTGAAGTAGCATGCCCAATCAGATCTTTAGATAATTTTTGCTCACCATCAAATAATTCTAGCTTCCCAATCAAACAATTCATTACATGCAATAGTACATACGTGGTATACGCTTTAACATGCCCCTGCGATCTGATGTATATCGGTAGAACAAAAAGGAAATTACGAGTAAGAATAGCCGAACATATACACAATATAAAAATCGGATACAAAGACCACAATGTGTCACTACATTTTAAGCTCAAACACAACAGAGATGCTACGGGTCTGCGTTTTTGGGGAGTGGAACAATTAAAATCACACTGGAGAGGCATAAATTTAGTTCGCGAATTGTCAAAACGCGAAACCTATTGGATATATTCTGCTGACGTCCTTAGCCCTAAGGGCTTAAATATAGAACTAGACATTAATTGCTTTATAAGTGACACTTAGGGACACACTTATAATTGGTCATTCATTTAAATTTTTAGATAAATTGCTTTATATGTGTGGTATTTTAGACGATTGGGCAAATTTGATTTTGTTTTGAAATTGGTGCTTTTTTAGATATATGTTTTTTTATATATAAGATTTTTATATATAAGATTTTTATATATAAGATTTTTATACATATAATTATATAGGATTTGTGTGCATACAGTAATATAATTTTTAATACATGTGATTTTTTATATACATGCGATTTTTAGGTGTTTTTAGAGAAACACAGTCCCGTTTAATATAGGTGTAGACCTATGCGTCCCGTTTAATATAGGTGTTCCATTCAATATAGGTGTAGTCCTATGCATAAAAAAGAATATATCTTTTCTAACTTTTTTCTATTAATCTCTTTTTTTAATAATTTTTTAATAATTTTTGATTCTGTAATCTACAATTGTAGTTTATTTTGGATATTTTATATTGTAGTTTTTTTGATTTTAAATAATCATGTAAAGAAGGTTATTATGTCTAAATTACGATCGCATCGGCCGATGACGTGAGATTACGTTGTGATCTATAGCCAAGCATGATTCGTATATGGCTATATTTTAATTAGCTGTTTATATAAAGCCTTCAAACGTTAACTCAGGAATCTGTAATTAGACAATATAAACGGTCGTATCGGCCGATCAGATCTAACGTATGTGTTCATGTGCATATACGATCGTTTTTTATACTCTTTATAACTAATACCTTTGGATTGGTGGAGAACCATGGATCTTTACATATGGACTATTGCTAAACTTTGCGCATACTGTTTATAAATGCATAATTTTCCTAAACATCTCTACATTGGATGTGGGTCTGCACTAGTCACAGTTGCTTCAGACATAAAATTAGCGATTGGTGCAGAATCCCGCACATCATGCGGTGATGGATGTTGATTGGTTTGTTCTGTAGATAAAAAGACACTTCCGGTATTACAAGTTACGCCCTCAGATGAAGTCGGATATGACGAAACGCGTCAGGGCGTAACTATACCGGAAGTGACGAGTGCGCCTCAATCCCTGCGTTTCAGCGAGCGGTAGTAAGGCACGAGACAGCGAAAACGTTCGTTCCTCCTCGATCATAGCTGAACCAATGGGATAAGGCACAGTACTTTTTCAATGCTTGAATACTTTGTTTATTTGGTACGCATATATATGTTGGGTTTCGTTTTATCTAAATAAATAGTGTTAAACAATATCACACTATGTTTGGGCATCTTTGCTTTTTTATATGAGAAAACTGGATTCCAACAAGAGAGACATCTAGTGGCCATAAGAAGCATTGTTGATTGGCAGTTTAAAGGCGTTTTTGATCTTGCTGTTCGGTGAGTGCATCCCCAAAGGGGGATTGTGTGTGCCCCACAAGTGGTGAATTTTATGGTGGAAGCTACAGTTTAATCACAACAGTGAACAGATAAAATAAGCACCTTCTATCCTGGACACGGATCAAAATTTCAATGAACTCACTTTATATATAAAAAATCTTTTAAGAGTGTATATGCGCTGCTATATATGAAAAAGTGGACCTCTTTAAAAAGTTACAATTTTTTTGTATATTGTTTATATTTCTGTGTTTTAAAGCAGCAGCTAAAGAAAGGAGATTTTACGCCAATAGAGTATATTTTTAAAGGAGTATTTTTTAAAAAAAGTATTTTTTTAAAATTACAATCTGTATATCATTTTATTCTTTTATCTTGCATATTGGTTTCCTAAAGCGCAGTGTGGTGTACTAATTAGGCAGGCATTTATAGGAATTTTTTAGTACACTCTTGTATATCTTTTTTTTGTATTGATACATGTCCCCTGGGGCAGTACCCGGGTCTCCATACACTTTTTATGGCAATAACTTGCATATAAGCCTTTAAAATAAGCACTTTTGATTTTTCATGTTCGTGTTTCATAGACTTTATTAGGGTTTACATGTTCGCTCAAATGTTTTGCTTGTTCTGGTGCAAACAAAACCTGGGGGTGTTCAGCTCATCCCTATCCTACACTATAAAACTTAACTTCCCATAGCCAGCTCTTGTAGTGTGTTAAAGTGGAGATAGATAGAGCAGGGCTCATTTTGCTACTAGCAGTTACTGTGTTCACTGTTCACTTATGCCGCGTACACACGAGCGGACTGTATGGCATACTTAGTTCGTCATACAATCCGACGGACAGTCCGTCGTACTTTCCACTGAACGGACTTGACCACACACGGATGCACAAACAGTCCATCGAAAGCTTGCGCGATGACGTGTACAGCACGTACGACGGGACTAGAAATAGGAAGTCCAAGACACAGCAAAGCACCCTTCCGCCGTGTAAATCCATCCTTAGTCGGTCGAACTAGCATACTGACGACCGTACTGTCCGCTGAAACCAAAGTACGACGGACAGAATTTCGAAAAAACCGAAATACTTAGTACGCCAAACTGCACGCTGAAAAAGTCTGCTGAAGCCCACACACGAGCGGATTGTCCGCTGAAATGTGTTTCGACGGACTAAGTACGCCATACAGTCCGCTCATGTGTACGCGGCATTATTGTGACTCTTAAGTGTAGAGTGTTAGTTTAGTGTTAGTATAGTGTGTGAGAATAGTGTGTCAGTGTAGTGTTAGTGTAGTGCAGTGTTTAACATAGCATTACATTACATGTAGTACTGTATACAGTGCTGCTGTATACCCTTTTTTTGCTGCGTGTCTTTTTTTTCCTTGTCCTCTGCCTGCCCCCTTTTTTAAATTGTCAGATGCATTTTTTCTGACAGCGACATGGTGTTCTCCTTTTTTTTTTTTTTTTTTTTTATTATCTTTGTAGTTTTTACATTTTCATTAATTAAGTGCATCCAATTGCACATTTCCCAGTATCTATAAAATTGGATAATAAGCCCCCCATCATGTTTGGGAGGCCAACAAGCAAGGAAGATGTTTTCCATGCCACTATGAGGGGGCCAGCAGCATTGTTCCAGCATGAAGAGGAGGTGGTGAACTGACTTACTAAACCATCCTCCTCCTCCATGACCTATCAAGCTGGAATTAGCAGTCCATCACAGCTTCCAGAGTGGCTTATTTTGTCTCCTTGTCCACAGCTACTCCTGTGGCCCCACCCCAGTATCATGCATGGAGGCGTCAGCTGAATTATTTGAACACCGTGTCAGCCACTTGCTGTTTGAGGATGCACAGACATTACTTGATTCAAATGTTGGTTCTGAGGTAGAAGAAGTGATGGAAATGAGCCAACAGAGAGAGGAGAACACTAATAAACAACAAATTGGCAGTCATGTTCCCCCATTCACAGTATATCGCCAAGTTGGCACCAGTGATGATGAGGATGGAGGGGTGTTGATGATGAGGTCTTGGGTGACAGATACAGCAGAGGAGGAAAGTGAGGGAGAGAAACAACCCCAATGAGGCAGGATATCCTCCAGAGGAAGCCATGGAAGAATAGAGAGCATCCACCCTATTTCATCCAATTGTGGAGCTATTATCTCCTGGCCCACCTCCCACAGCTCAGCTGTGTGGGCTTTTTTCAGCACATGTGCAGCCAATCGCACATGCTTGACAAGGCATTTAACCTCTCACCACTCATTCCATTGGCAAGAGCACCTGAAAGCCACACACAAGGGACACAGTTCTTCTCATCATCACTCCTCATCTCTCATGTCTAACCCCACTATATCACATGACCTCTCGGCAGCCTCCACTGACATTGATGATGGTATAGCAGAGGGTGTCACAGGTCCTTGCAACATGTCTGCCAGTAGCTGTAGACTATAGCAGACAAATTTGTCTGCCCCAGCTGCTGCAGCACAAAAAAATACCTTCCCTGCCATATAGTGAACTTGGTGTTGAGTTATTCACTTTATGGTCAACACAAGCAGCTCACTCTTTATGCCTAGAGGAAAAGAGATTTAATCTCCAAATATGGAAATGTTTCTACACAGTGAGAGCTGTGAAAATGTGGAATAGACTCCCTCCAGAGGCGGTTCTGGCCAACTCAGTAGATTGCCTTAAAGCGAAGCTCCACCCTAAAGTGGAACTTCCGCTCATTGGAACCCTCCTCCCTCCGGCGCCACAATTGACCCCTTTCAAGGGGGAGGGGGGGTGCAAATACCTGTACAGTACAGGTATTTGCACCCACTTCCAGCATAGATATCCGCAGAATATGTGGATATTTATGCCACTTCCTGCGGGTCCCCTGCTGTCTGCTGGGAAACACACGGATCCCAGAGACAGCGGAGACCATCCTTATTGCGCAGCGCGACTCACGAATGCGCAGTAGGGAACCGGAAAATTAAGCCCCAAGGCTCCACTTCCTGATTCCCATACCCAAGATGGCGGCGGCAGCACCCGAGAGACGATCGAGAGAACGGCTTCGGGTGCCAACATCGCGGGCGCGCTGGGCGGGTAAGTGTCCTTATTTTAAAAGTCAGCAGCTGCAGTATTTGGAGCCGCTGACTTTAAAAAAAAACACGGCGGAACTCCCGCTTTAAGAAAGGCCTGGATTCTTTCCTAAGTCCACACGATATAACTGGGTACTGACATTTATAGGTAAAGTTGATCCAGGGAAAATCCAATTGCTTTTTGTCAGGAAGGATCTTTTTCCCCTGCTGTAGCAAATTGGATCATGCTTTGCTGGGGTTTTTTGCCTTCTTCTGGATCAACTGTGGGTATAGGATTGGGTACATGGGATTGTTTGATATTATTTTTTATTTATTTTTATGGTTGAACTAGATCAGGGGTCTTCAAAGTATGGCCTTCTAGTTGTTCAGGAACTACAATTCCCATCATGCTTAGTCATGTCTGTGAATGTCAGAGTTTTACAATGCCTCATGGGATGTGTAGTTCCGCAACAGCTGGAGTTTGAAGATTCCTGAACTAGATGGACTTTTGTCTTTTTTTTAACCTGACTAACTATGTAGGTATGTAACCCACATACCCAGCATCTAAAATCCAGCTTGTCCAAATTGCTGTCTTTACAACTCTTGCCTAGGGATGAGCCGAACACCCCCCGGTTCGGTTTGCACCAGAACTTTCGAACGGACCCCAAATTCGTACGAACGTTAGAACCCCATTGAAGTCTATGGGACTCGAACATTCAAAATTAAAAGTGCTAATTTTAACAGCTAATATACAAGATACTGTCCTAAAAAGGAAAAATAAACTGCGCTTGGGTGAAGCAAAAAACAAACAAAAACTACTAGCAATCTATAAGGAAGCAATAAATGTGATACAAACACCTAACAGCAATAAGAAAATACAAAAAGCTGCGCCAACATAAAATTAACCTATAAATAAACACCCCTAAAAAAAGGATTGTTTTTTATATATGTGAAATGTGAATAATTGATATATTCAAAACTTCTAAATAAAAAGTAACAGTTAATAGGAATTCATCCTCAAAAAGTTCATAAAGGAGTCCATAAATGATCAACAGTTGCGGTCCTAAATGGAAACACCACGGTGGTTGAACACACTCAGATGCGCACAAGTGCCCGTCACCATATAGTGGGTGCGCTTACCAGATGGAACTTTGGTTAGAGCGTTATGACTATATCATCAATCGCGTCAGAATATTCCTCTTTTTAGTAGATCAGCTCACCGAAATGAACAACAGCACTCTTATAAGCACATCTTAATCCACGATCCCAAAAAATACTATCAGTAGCTCGAGGGAAAAAGAGGGAACCAACATAGTGTGATACTGTTTGGAGGATTTATTAAAGTAAAAAGTAGCGCACTTACATGAATATCGAATATATACAGCGTGCATAGAAAGAACATAAAAAGCCGGCCGGCATTCAGGAGCCCGTCCTCCTCTCCTACAACGTGATGGCGTCACTGCGTGCCTTCCCAGACACATTTCGTCATACCTGACGTTGTCAATGGGGAACGGGCAGCGCAGTGACGCTCCACCTTATATAACCAAGGCTAAAACCAAACCTCGTTCTGAGATGCAAGATTCAGTCACACGCCGCCATTTTAGTTAATGGCGAATAGCCCTAAACATTGCGCGATTGATCCCATACTAAAATATAGAGCAAACTCACGTATCTTATGGACTAATATAGCTCATAAGAACTCACTTTATCACGCGAGCGATTCAGAGGGTCAAATCAGATCTAGGGTAAGAATAACCTTAACCAAAAATCAAAAATTAAATATAGATGAAATTAAAAAATTATATATGTATATCAATATGCTCATGTCCTAAAATGAACGGTGTATAGTCCACATAATGCCATACACAACGCATAAAGAGAACGATGCAAATGGCATAGTGAATAAAACCAAATCCATTAGCAAATTGATACAAAAATTGTGCCACTATATTTAGTGTCACACACCTATAGTATGTGTGTTGGTGAAAACCAAAAATGTGTATGAATGAAAAATGAATTGTGCTTTAATAAAATAAGTATTAATATCAACTAATTTATTAAAGTAATATATATATAAATATCTAAGCAATATGTAGTGATCTGTGAATATGATCCATAGAAAATTACCAAATCCAAATATTCACACAGATTTAGTGTAAATATCCTATCGATACATATTAATCGATAAATAGTGTATAAAAAATCATATTGTATAATTAAAAAAATATATAGTTACAAAATATATATTTTTTATAGACCAATCTGGCATCCCAAAACAGGTAAAGCAAAAAAATTTTTTGGAGAAAGGTCTGTCCCACAGACTCCAATGTGAACAAATAAATGCTAATAAAACTTATATAAAACATATGCAGTAATAAGCAGAAATTAGGAGTTATCGATAAAAGCATTGACATCAGTATCAATATTGAGCCCATAAGGGGCGTACGTTTTTAAACGGTAGATCCAGGACATCTCGAGTTTTGAAATTTCTCTGACCAGGGAACTGCCCCGCCAGTGAGGTTTATGTTTGTCAATTCCTAAAAATAAGGTTTTGGAAGGGTCTTTATTATGGAACATCAAATAGTGTTTGGACACTGAATGATTAAGAAAACCAGTAATTATATTTGTTATGTGTTCATTGAGTCTCACCTGTAGTGGACGCTTGGTCCGTCCCACATATTGCAGCCCACAATGGGCACTGCAACATGTAGACCACCCCAGTAGTAACACATGTGATACATGGCTTGATGTTATGGTCCATCCCTGTGGCTGTACTCCTAAATGTAGTGGTCCGTCTATGAAGGCAAGAGTTCAAAGAACAGACCCTACATTTTCCACATTTGTAAAACCCGGTGAGTTGGTCAAAAAAACCTCTACCTCTCACAGGTGGGTCAATAACATTTGGTGCCAGACGGTTTCGTACTGATGATGCACCCCTAAACACTATTTGTGGTCTTTCGCCCACCACATTTTTCAATGTGGCATCGCTGCTAACGATATGCCAGTGTTTGTTAATCAGTTTTTTTTATACCTTTCTGTTGAAGTGAATAGGTGGTTACAAAAGGGACCCTTCCCTGGATGGCGTTTTCACATGGGCCCCTCTCTACTAACAGATCGCGTCGATTGATATTGGTCACCTCGTTAAGGGTCTCGGTCAAAAAATCTTGTTGGTACCCCTTTTCAAGAAATCTCGAAGTGAGGACCTCAGCCTGTGTCAAAAACTCTTCAACTTTTGAGCAATTACGCCTTAATCTGATGTATTGGCTCTTGGGAACTGCCCTAAGCCAGGGAGTGTGGTGACAACTATCAATAGGGATGAAGGAGTTCCTATCAGTGTCCTTAAAGAAAGTTGAGGTGACAAAACGATCCTCTACCACAGAGACAGTCAAATCTAAAAAATTGATTCTCAGTTGGCTTATCTCGTAGCTGAGTTGTATGCCCCTTTCGTTTCTATTCAGAGACTCCAAAAAGTTCCTCAAATCACATTCCTGACCATCCCATAGGAGGAGGATGTCATCTATGTATCTAGCCCATAGGACAATTTGAGGTGTATCATGAGCATAGATGACATCCTCCTCCCACTTGGCCATCAAAAGATTTGCCAAACTGGGGGCATATTTTGCCCCCATGGCTACTCCCATGGTCTGTCTATAATATTGATTCCCAAACCAAAAATAGTTATGGGAGGCAGCAAATTCCAAAAGGGACATAAGAAAAGTCACCCAGCAGGGATGCCAGATTGGTCAATAAAAAGTCTATAAAAAGTATATATTTTGTAACTATATATTTTTTTAATTATACAATATGATTTTTTATACACTATTTATCGATTAATATGTATCGATAGGATATTTACACTAAGGCCGCGTACACATGGGCGGATTGTCTGCCCAACTAAGTTCGTCAGACAATCCGACAGACAGTCCGTCCAAATTTTGAATGAACGGACTTGACCACACATGATGAACAGACAGTCCACTGAAAACTTGTGCGATGACGTGTACAGCACGTACGACGGGACTAGAAAAACGACGTCCAATACACTGCAATGCAACCTTCGGCCATGTAAATCCTTTCTGAGCATGCGCCATACTTAGTCCGTCCAACTTGCCTACACACGAGCGGACTGTCCGCTGAAACCAAGTTTGGACGGACAAAACCAAGTTTGGACGGACAAAATTACGGAAATTCCGAAAGACTAAGTCCGTCAGATTGTCCGCTGAAAAAGTCCGCTGAAGCCCACACACGAGCGGATTGTCCGCTGAAACACGGTTCAGCGGACTAAGTTGGGCAGACAATCCGCCCATGTGTACGCGGCCTAAATCTGTGTGAATATTTGGATTTGGTAATTTTCTATGGATCATATTCACAGATCACTACATATCGCTTAGGTATTTATATATATTACTTTAATAAATTAGTTGATATTAATACTTATTTTATTAAAGCACAATTCATTTTTCATTCATACACATTTTTGGTTTTCACCAACACACATACTATAGGTGTGTGACACTAAATATAGTGGCACAATTTTTGTATCAATTTGCTAATGGATTTGGTTTTATTCACTATGCCATTTGCATCGTTCTCTTTATGCGTTGTGTATGGCATTATGTGGACTATACACCGTTCATTTTAGGACATGAGCATATTGATATACATATATAATTTTTTAATTTCATCTATATTTAATTTTTGATTTTTGGTTAAGGTTATTCTTACCCTAGATCTGATTTGACCCTCTGAATCGCTCGCGTGATAAAGTGAGTTCTTATGAGCTATATTAGTCCATAAGATACGTGAGTTTGCTCTATATTTTAGTATGGGATCAATCGCGCAATGTTTAGGGCTATTAGCCATTAACTAAAATGGCGGCGTGTGACTGAATCTTGCATCTCAGAACGAGGTTTGGTTTCAGCCTTGGTTATATAAGGTGGAGCGTCACTGCCCTGCCCGTTCCCCATTGACAACGTCAGGTATGACGAAACACGTCTGGAAAGGCACGCAGTGACGCCATCACGTTGTAGGAGAGGAGGACGGGCTCCTGAATGCCGGCCGGCTTTTTATGTTCTTTCTATGCACGCTGTATATATTCGATATTCATGTAAGTGCGCTACTTTTTACTTTAATAAATCCCCCAAACAGTATCACACTATGTTGGTTCCCTCTTTTTCCCTCGAGCTACTGATAGTATTTTTTGGGATCGTGGATTAAGATGTGCTTATAAGAGTGCTGTTGTTCATTTCGGTGAGCTGATCTACTAAAAAGAGGAATATTCTGACGCGATTGATAATATAGTCATAACGCTCTAACCAAAGTTTCATCTGGTAAGCGCACCCACTATATGGTGACGGGCACTTGTGCGCATCTGAGTGTGTTCAACCACCATGGTGTTTCCATTTAGGACCGCAACTGTTGATCATTTATGGACTCCTTTATGAACTTTTTGAGGATGAATTCCTATTAATTGTTACTTTTTATTTAGAAGTTTTGAATATATCAATTATTCACATTTCACATATATAAAAAACAATCCTTTTTTTAGGGGTGTTTATTTATAGGTTAATTTTATGTTAGCGCAGCTTTTTGTATTTTCTTGTCCTAAAAAGGGTTTAGGGACCTGGCTCCTGCCCCAGGGGACATGGGTCAATGCAAAAAAAAGTTTTAAAAATGGCCGTTTTGGCGGGAGCACTGATTTTAATGATGATTAAAGTGAAAAAAAAGTGAAATATTCCTTTAAATATCATGCCTGGGGGGTGTCTGTAGTATGCCTGTGAAGTGCCATGTGTTTCTCGTGTTTAGAACAGTCCCTGCACAAAATGACATTTAACGGAAATAACGTCATTTAAAACTGCTTGCGGTTTTAATGTTATATCTGGTTCCTGCAATATGGTTGAAAATCATGGCATGGGTAGCCCTCCCTGCCCATTACCAGCCCCTTTGGGTCTTGTACGCATATTAAGGGGAACCCCGTACCCATATTAAAAAAAGAAAATACGTGTGGTCCCCAGGCCCTATATACTCAGAACAGCAGTATACAGGCGGTGCAAACAAGACAGGGACTGTGTAGGTTTGTTGTGTTAAGTTGAATCTGTTTGTAATTTTCAACTGGTACATTTTTAAAGTGTAGCTCCAGTCAAAAAAACTATTTTTAAGCTTTTTGGAAAACATAGGGAAGGGTTATCACCCCTGTATAATTTGTTTTGCTCTCCGTCTTTTTCAGAGCACGCAGACAGCACGCACAATCACCTACCGCTGACTGCAAGCTCTATTTAAAACGAGCAAGATAGTTAGCTATATAGGTGGATATAGCGGTGTATACTGGGTTCAGAGCACGCAGACAGCACGCACAATCTCCTACCGCTGACTGCAAGCTCTATTTAAAACGAGCAAGATAGTTAGCTATATAGGTGGATATTTTTTATTGATAATGACTGCTACCAATATAACACATTACAAACAAACTTTACAAATCACTTTACAAACAAACCTAAACAATACTACAACTTAATTATTTAGCAACACTTTGCCTACACAGGGGGGACATAACCAAATCACGCACTTGGTCATCTGACATCCTGTCAAGAACCTTGTCCCATTCATAACGTTCTTTCTTTTTCTTTTTCTTCCTAACAAGAACTTTACCACCACTATTAGGATCAGGACCACCATCATCCCTCGGGACTTCTTGCGCTACTTCCCCTTGAGCCGTTTCAACAGACCTACTCACTATTTTACTGTATCCATGTTCGTCTCCAGACACCGAGGAGGCCGAAGACTCAACTCCTTTACCCGGAAGGCGACATGGAGAGGAAGGAACCGGACTGGGGGATCTGAGAGGACTCCTACTCCGCGAGGAGCTTACCCGTACCGGTTTCCTCCTTGCTGACCTCCTCCTCACCACTCTCCCTCTTTTCTCCTCCGCCGGGCTTAGCCCACGACGAGACGTTCTGCTACATGGAGCACCCCCAGCACGAGGAGAGGTAGCAGGAAGACTCTTCCCTAAGGGACCTTCATTAGCGGGACCGACTACACCTTCCATTGGGGTTTCGTTAACAGACGGGCCTTGACCCCTGGGTACTTTGCTAGCATCGGGGGTCACCTCAGCATCAGTTCCCCTAGGGGGTGCTTCCTTGGTTTTCCCCACCACATTTTGATTACCCTGAGCACTTCCCCCTGTGGGCCCAGGGGGAGGTCCCTCCCCCCTGGGTTGACCACCAGGTGGAACATCACCTCTGTAGGCCTTAGGGCACCTGCTAAATGGGTGACCCATTTGGCCACACAGATTACAACAGATAAGGCCACATGCATCGCTTGAGTGGCCAAATTTGTTGCACTTTATGCACCTAACAACTGTGCAATCTGCGCTTAGGTGGGTTGGACACCCACACTTAAAACATCTCCGGGGTTGTCCTGGATAGAACACCAGGATTCGGTCCCTCCCGATAAATGCACTACCGGGAACATGTGCCACCGTATTACCGGCTCTCCGTAACCGAATCCTGGTGTTCCAAGCCCCGGTCCAAACTCCCCGCTCATCCAGGCACTTATTTAGGGGACACTGCAATTGGCCGTGCCTACTCAGCCAAGTTGAGATGTCCTCCGGGGGCAGACTTTCGTTCCTCACCAGAATAGTGAGGGCTTTCACATCTTCTTGCCGACTCAAGGGGATGATCCTGAAACCCTTCCAGGGATCAGTCCCCTTGATCAACCCAAAAGAGGTGATAAAAATCTCCATCACCACTAGGTTTGTGAAACTCAAATCAAAATCATGCGACCCTGCAGGGTGGATGACCGCAAAAATTTCACAAACTTTAATTCCCAGTGATAAAATCATGTCAACCACCTGGCCCCTACTAGGGCACTGACCTTCCCCCTCCCACCTTAACTGTACAACATTACGGCGCTTGCGCTCCGGGCCACCCGCACCCCGAGACCACGAACTGGCCCCAGAAGGTTGACCAGCCGGGGGAGCACGGAAATTACCAGCCCCAAACTGGTCATACAGGTGGCCCAGAGACACATTCGCCCCTGCGACATTTGCGTAAGAACGCCTTTCTCCCAAGGCATTCAGGAGCCTTGCCTCCGGTGAACCCCTCAAAACAGATCCTGGGGCAGAAACCCCTTCTTTAGGATCCGGATGAGCCACCCCAGCTTCCAAGCCCCGAATACCTTCCTCCAACTCCATACCCCCTTGCTGGACCTCCGGGAGACCCTCCGCCAGACCACTTAGCGATTGGTCACGGAGAAGGGCATCCAGGCCATCCGACTCCTCTGCAGTCTCATGAGCCCCACACGAGTCCACTTGTACATTTTGTGACCCTTCCAAGCCTTTAATAAACACCAATGCTGGATCATCAGCCTCATCCACATCCCCCATGGGACAATCACCCCATGCTGACACTTGTCTAGGGGGTAGATTGTCCGAGATTTCCATAAACTCATTTTCCTCCCGTTCGGATACGGAAGCTGCCGACCGGACGTTCTTCACACGGCCAACTTCCGCTTCCGGCCCTGGCGTCACTTCCGGCGCGACCGCAGCTTTCCTCCTTACAGAAACCCCGCCAAATTCTCCCGCCAAACGATTCTTAGTGTCAGCATGGGAAGACGGCGTCCCTCCATGCTGTCCCGCCATTACTTCACTACTGGACACCGCTGTGTTTACTACAGAGGTAGCCAGGCTGACCTGAGTCTTTTGTCCACCCTTACCCTGGAGCTCCTTCCCCTTACCCTGTGACCGGGTTGCAGCAGTGGCAGCCGACAACTCAGCTGACGGCATGCCCTGCCCGCAAACACCGGCTGGGTTCACTGGGGATTTACAAGGTAAGTCCGTGGCTTTTTTAGTCTCCATCAGTCTTTCCAGCTGTACCACTAAACTCTGCTTTCCTCTCTGACCTTGGCTTGGCACTGCACCACTGGCGTCCACAGCTACCACCGGGTCTGCAGCCCTGGCAACAGGCTGAGAACCACTAGGCTTGCCGGGACCCACTGTAGCGCTACCTAAGCCCTTAGTCACTGGGATAGAGTCTCTCATGTCACCTTCTGTCTTTGCCTTGGTCCTTATCTTTTCCGGGGACACAACCTTCTGCTTTTCTCCTCCATCTGTCTGTGCACTCTCACTTGTGGGTTCCTCCGCCTCTCTCATGGGCTCTGCCGCCTGTGATAGACGCTGGTTGCGGCGTCTTACCGCTTGAGAGCCCTCATCGCACGCCACTCTCATAACTTTATCTATTCTCAACAGAAAGTCCTTTTCGCTTGAGGCACTGTCAATTAGATTTGATAAAAGCTCACCAAGCATGTTACACTGCTCTTTCAGTCCATCTATGATAGGCTTGAATTCTGTTCTCTTCTTGATACCTGATCTGTCGCGTCTATTCCTCAGCTCGGCCAAAACTTTCATTTTTTCGCAGTAACAGCGAGAAGCCTTTACCATTAAGCTCTGGGCTTTTCTTATCCTCTCCGCAGATTTCTCCACGTCTTCTCCTGGCTGTCTCAGAGACCAGTCAACCAAGTCAAGCTGGTTTTCCAAGTACAGCCTCTCCTCCTCAACGAACTCCAGGAGCTTCAGGGCTCCACGCTTTTCCTCAGGCCGAGGAACAGGCTCCTGGCCTGGGCTGACCGACGCCATCAGCTCCCTGTCCTCCTCCACCACTCTGGAAGTCCTCAGAGCTCAGAGCACGCAGCCAGCACGCACAAGCTCCTACAACTGACTGCAAGCTCTATTTAAAACGAGCAAGATAGTTAGCTATATAGGTGGATATAGCGGTGTATACTGGGTTCAGAGCACGCAGACAGCACGCACAATCTCCTACCGCTGACTGCAAGCTCTATTTAAAACGAGCAAGATAGTTAGCTATATAGGTGGATATAGCGGTGTATACTGCGTTCAGAGCACGCAGACAGCACGCACACAGCATGCACAATCTCCTAACACTGACTGAAATCTCTATTTAAAACGAGCAAGATAGTTAGCTATATAGGTGGATATAGCAGCGTATACTGCGTTCAGAGCACGCAGACAGCACGCACAATCTCCTAACACGGACTGACAGCTCTATTATAAAAGATAGATATATCGCTAGCTATATAGGTGAATATAGCGGTGTATACTGCGGTCAGGGCACGCAGACATCAACCACTACAGAAGAGCAAGAACGAAAAATTGTCCGATAACGATCGGTTTATACTGTGCTGAAGGTACACAGAACACCCACTAACTGCTACAGACGCCAACACACTACACAAGGCCGCCACGCTGGTGGCCTTATATAGTGTGGGGCGTGTACTATACAGCCTGAGCTATGATTGGCCACAGCATCCTGCCTGTGGCCAATCAAGGCTCTCCTTGCTGCCGGCACTGTGATTGGCCAAGCATGCGGGGTCACAGTGAATACTTGGCCAATCATGAGCCAGCAATACACTGCGCCATCGCAGTGCATTGTGGGCCGTGAGCGCCACACGAATTTGGCGCGAATGGCCCATAACATTCGGAATTCGCCGAACGGGCGAACAGCCGATGTTCGAGTCGAACGTATGTTCGACTCGAACACAAAGCTCATCCCTACTCTTGCCTTTCCATCTGGTGGATTGTGCCCCCTTCTGTGAATTTGCAGAATGTGCTGTACCACAATGACAGGTTCCTAGTCGCTATTTCAGTTCTGTACAATTATGTGGAAGGCAATGTTTTGGCATCGTTGGGCATCGTTGGGCAAGGTCCACCTTACTGCTGACTCATGGTCCAGCAAGCATGATCAGGGATGATATATTTTGTTCACAGCCCACTGGGTAACTCTGCTTGCAACCTGGAAGGATACAGCTGGCGCTTTTTTTTTCCACCACGTCTCCAAACATCTGGTGGTGAGTAAGCGAGATCTGTCAGCTCCACCCCCTCCTCCTCCTTCTCTATGCCCTCCTCTGCTGGATTGTCCTATGAACCACCAGTACCCCTAAGCATTCAAGGGGCCATTCAATAAGTCAGGCTAAAAGATGCCATGCAGTGCTTCGGCTGGTCTGTCCAGAGGACAGGAACCACACCGGAGCAGAGATTCTTTCAGCTCTGCAGGGTGAGGCCCAGAGGTGGTCAATGACACAGAAGGTTGAGTCAGGAATGGTGGTGTGCGACAATGACACTAACTAATGAATTTGAGCCAGCTCAAGTTGTTTGCAGTTAGGAAAATGGCAAACTAATGCGATTGTAGCAGCTGATTGCTATTCCTGCACTTTGAACTGTGATCGGGTGGCTTATAAGGGCCAATAATTTGTGTTTTCTTATGTGACAGCACCTCTCTATGAAAGTCAGGGTTATCAGCAGCGTTTTTAAGTGCACATGGAGACTTGCAGTAAATAGGAAGAGCTTACTGAGTGTTTTGAAGAGAGATAGCCACTGTTTAAAGCCAGTTGTTTAGAAGTACTTCATCATTTTGTTTGCTTTTACCTTTCAGTTTTGGAATGAATGTAAGTTCCTGAATGAAAGCCACATTCACTGTAATGCCCTGTACACACGATCAGACTATCTGGTGGACCGTGTGTGGGCTCCAGCTGACTTTTTTTCCCCAAAAGTCCGGCAGACTTAGAAAGAAGTTTTTGTCCACCGGACTCGCAGTCTGACAGACAATCCGGCCGTCTGTGCGCTAGTCTGCCGGACTTTTGAAATTAACAGACTTGCCCGCACATGGAAAAAAGTCTGTTCATTTTGAAAGTGGCTCCAGGTAGATGGTACTAGTGAAGGAATTCAATGCATCCTCTGGGACTGTGACATCATAAGGGGCGGGGACATCACCCGGTGACCCCGCCCATTGTCCCTATATAAGTCACCGCACAACGCGTCCCTGTTATTGTGGCCAGGGAGAGCGTCAAGTCAACATCTCAAGGAAGAAGAAGAAGTGAAGAAGAGAATGAAGTGACAGCGGCGACAGAAGACCGGGCCACCGCTAGTAAAAGAGCTGGAAGAAGAAAGCAGAGGCCCAGCAAGAAGAACAGAAGAAGGGGACCCCCAAAGTCGGAAGAAGACCCCCGGGCGGCGACGAAGATAGCTGGGCTCCTCCGCTAGTAAAAGAGCTAGCAGAAGATAGCAGAGGAGTCCGGCCAGAAGACCCCCCAAGATGGAAGAAGACCACCGGAGCTGTGCAATAAATTATTTTATAACCTTGTGTTGTGTTTTATTTAAATTTTTTTCCCCAGGTGAATGGGTAGGGGTACATTGTACCCCATACTCATTCACATAGGGTGGGGGGCTGGTATCTGGGGCCCCCTTATTAAAGGGTGGCTCTCGGATTCTGATAAGTCCCCTGTCCGCAGATCCTGACAACCAATGGCCAGGGTTGTCGGGAAGAGGCCCTTATCCTCATCAACATGGGGACAAGGTGCTTTGGGGTGCCCCTTCCCCAAAGCACCCCCCCCATGTTGAGGGCATGCGGCCTGGTATGGCTCAGGAGGGGGGTGCTCGCTCGTCCCCACCCCCTTTGCTGACCGGCCGGGCGGGTCTGGTATAGACCTGGGGGGACCCCCACGCTGTTTTTTCGGTGTAGGGCTTCCCCTTTAAGTCCATACCAGGTGACAGGGCCAGCAAGGTGTCAATCTCACCGCCGAAGGCGGCGGCATTGATTTCTTCGCTAGTCCCGTCTACCTGGAGCCGCGTTCAAAATGAACGGACTTTCCTCGGTATGTGGGCAAGTCCGTTCATTTCAAAAGTCCGCCCATAGTCCGGCGGTTTGTCCGCCGCACCTAGTCCGCTGGAAAAGTCTGGTCGTGTGTGGGAAGGTCCGCTCATTTGGAAACCTCTGCTTCAAAGTCCGGCGATTTGTCCGCCGGCCTAAGTCCACTGGATAGTCCGATCGTGTGTACGCGGCATTAGAAATCTATAAATTAAAAAAAAATCCTGTGCCTTCAAATTTTATGCTCAACTAATCATTTGTAAATCAAATGAATGTTCCCAAAATTAAAGTTTTTAAACAAAATCATTCTAGTGTATGACCAGCTTTACAGTGACAAGCTTTGGCCTGAACACAAGACTTTGACTGGTCTTAATACAGTTTTTTAAGGGCTTCTACTTCTGCAAGGTCCACCATTTTAAGGGCATGTGGCCTGGTATAGTTTGGGGTGGGGAGGGAGCGGGGGGGAGCATGCTCATCCCACCTTTTCTGGCCTGGCTGCATGCTCAGATAAGTGTATGATATATGTATATATTTTTTTAAGCATTAGCCACTAATCCACTCATTTGTTTACATTCAACTGTCAGTCAGAACCACATACCTCCTAACTTTTTCAGATGGCAATGAGGGACACCTATCAGCAAAAGTATGCAGGCATAGGACACACCCCTTGTCACACTCCCTTAAAGGAGAATTGTACAAAAAACAAGATTGGTTAAACCCACATGTGCTTTTTTTTACCACTACTATTCCTTTATATTGACTTTTGGAATTTACAAATGCAGCAATTTAGAAATCAGATGAAAGGTTTAGCGCTGGAAAACACTTTTTGATGGGTAAAAAGTGCATTTTTATATACAACTATATAGATCAGACCAAATTGAGGGACAAATGAGGAGGAATGAGGGACAGAGGGACATTTCTCCAAATCAGGGACAGTCTCCCGAAATCGGGGATAGTTGGGGGCTATGGAACCATCAGGTAACAATGGGCTAAGTGGGAATAACTCACTAATCATTGAGATGCTAATGGGCCGCTGGTTCCCTAGCAATCAGCCTGAGTGGGAATCTGTCACATTTAGAAGATTTTAGTAGTAATATCATTGCTAAATGCGTCACCTCCTGCTGAAATCAGAGTTCAGACTAGGCTGAACACCTATTTAGTATGGCTGAATTGCAAACATGTAAAATGTAGATGTAGCGCTGGCATTTTTGCCTATTAATGTAATGCAATGTAATTCTATGGACAATGTTATAGCTTATTATTTGGCACCATCTAGCGGCTAAATACAGGAAATAGACTTCAATTATTTTCTTTTTTCTATAGCACTAGAAAGATAACAGGAAGTGACTGTTCTTTTTACATTTTACTGTGACCTACCTACCCAGAATGCAAAGTGACCTACCAATGATCACTCTGTACTGAACTGCATGCTGGGTAGCTATAAAAGGACACACACAGCCATTTTCTTTCTCTTCTGGACGCATGGCCTGGCTGTAAGGACCTGCAAGGAGGTCTCCAGAGAGCATGGCCTACAGCCACTGCAGAACAGAACATCCAAAGACTCTGCCATTCATCTTATTGCTGAAGAGACCAGATTGGGAAGGATCCAGAGACACCTGTTGGAGCCATCAGATGGTCCAGTTCATCTTGTGGAGCGGTGTGACGGAGTGGGCCGTTGAGAAGCAAGACTGTGGCCAGAGGAGCGGAGCAGTTCCCTTCCTTCAGACCCAGTTTGGTGAGAGGACTGTTGCCCACAGTTTCCTATGCACTTTCATACACCTAGACTTTAATACAGTGTCACTGGGACCTGTAGACCCATGGAAGAAAACTTAATAAAGAGACTGAGTTAAGCAGGCCTCCAGCCTATTCATCACAATACTATTAGCACTGTATTATCCCAAGGCAATTACAGGTGTATCACACTACAGGAACATGTCCAATATTCATCTCAAGTTAACCCTTGTTATTCCACTTGGACTACAAATTATTATAAACACAAATAGCTTGCAGAAGGAAGAAGATCAAAGACTGCATCTTGTAGTGCAAGGCCTTGCACCTTTATTAAAGTAGGGGGAGCTCCCTAGTGATTGTGCTGTATTTCATTATTGACCTGCATTTCTGTAGTAACCAGAGTGTACTGGAAGTGGGACGGTGCTCGGTGTAAGGCATAGTCACTCTGAGCACTAGTCCCAATTGAAGCCACATTCTCAGGGATCACTTAGAACTGTACATGTGCATACTGTTATGTGTTCCTACTGTGCTGTCACATTATGTTGGTGTGACAGTGCAACTGCTGCAATTACTATTTTACACTAACCCCAGTAAAGATATGTTTCTGGTTAAGTACTTTGGTGTGTACTTTGCTTTTCTTGCAGATGGAACATCGGATACCCAGGTAATAACAAAGGTATACTGTTGTTACATTGTATATTGTGGGGTTATCTTTCACTATTAGCGTCACACCAACATTTCACCACAGATGCGTCAAGGGGACTGAGCCAAGTCAGTGGGGGTTTATTAGCAGAGTACAGGCCCAAACAAATTCAGCAACTCCTTTGTGGGTCAGTGCTACATAGACGAAACATGCTTTAATTCTGAACGCAAAGCCCATCCCTAGTATTACCACCCCTGGCATTATATTGTTTTTAACGCTGCCCACATCATGGGAAAACAAAAATGTACCCAATTCTCCTTTAGGGCACATTTCGATCTATGCATTGCATTAACACGTGATAAAAATCACCTTTTATCATGTATTACTGTAACAAGTAGCACTGTAATTACTGTGGTGCAGTATAATTTATTTATAATAGCACCCCAATGCACTAGCACAATGCTCTGAATGGGGACTTAAAATGGCATGTCACATATATCTATGTATCAGGAGCCAGGAAAAACTCTTACTTCATGTTGCAGTCATATAAAGTCTTCGTTTTGAGAGCTAAATATTTGGACACATACTAGACTATTGATGATAAAATAACTAGCAGACAATAATTACAACATTAAATAGGGATACTGTAGTGAGATACCATGGTACAATTCAGCTGATATATTAATGGATGTAAAGATACCTGATACATAGGCAAAAAATAGAATTCTTACTTTCACAACCATAAAAAGTAAATTAACTGTACATTGCAAATGAATCCTCTTCTGCACCTGTTTTTTTCTGTGCACAGAAGAACATAAGGCATCCAATGATTATTTAATTTTGACATGATTTATCACCTTGTATTCCTCAAACTTGATAGAACAAATTAATCTTTGATTGCAGAAGCCACTGGAGGTTGCCATTAGTCATATAATTTGATAAGGCTGTGTGCGTTTCATTTTGCAGTCAGAGAGATATGAGAGCCTAGCAGCAACTACTGAAATGTGCTGGGTCCAGAATAATTCTCAATATCACAAATGCTAGTGTACATTGACAAGGGTAGTTTAATATGACACTTAGCTGCATACGTGTAGTTTTAGTCAAAATATACTATATAAAACATAGTAATGTTTTGTTATATAGCTAAAAAGAAATTTGTTGTAACCAAAAAGCTAAACAGAAATAGTAAACCACATACCAACCCATTGAGTTTCTTACCCAGCAGTATGTGAGGAATAGTCTTTAAACACAGGCATATTAAATATTACTAACTATGGTAATAACTGCATTTTAAATGATCTATTACAGTGTGAAACCCCTGTATGATGTTCTAACACTACTAGCATGCTATCCTAAAGTAAACTTTGTAATGAGACATAAATAATAAGCATCCGTTATCTCTACACTAACATCCTGTCAGGTCACCTTGAGGCGAGGTGACAGGTGCACACCGTAGGATCAGGAGTGCACCGCAAGGTTGTGGACCCTACGGCTGACTGCTGCAGACAGGGGACAGATCCCACTGGGGTTAGAGCGTAAGATTCCCTGGGGCGCGGAGTCTAAGAGCCAGCAGGTGTTCACCAGCGCCTCTGGTGGTGAGGATGGACTTGGCTGCAACTGGCTCCAGGTCGTGACCCCCAGGGTCCCCCAGCTCACACCCACAGTAGGCAACAGGAAGATAGGGATGGTGAGGGACAAAGCCAAGGTCGGGGCCACAAGCAGACAAGAATAGTCGGCGACACGCCAAAAGGTCAGGATCACAGGCAAACAGGGATAGTCAAAACACGCCAAAGTCGGTAACGGAAAACAGTAGCAGAGCACACGGCAGGAAACAGGAAGCTAACACACAAAGGAATACACAATGGTTGATCAGCACTGATGGTCTGTAGTGCACAGGTTAATATAGGGCTCCCTGATAGGGCCTGGGGTGGAGTCATGCTTAGAGGAGAGGTTATAAAAACCACCAGGTGGAAGTGGCTGGCCTCTTAGTCTGAAGACATGAGGGGAGGTAAGCAAACACAGGAAGATCACTGCATAACCATGACACATCCCCAGCAAGGGTACCTGCACCAAGGGAATGTTTAGTTTTGAATCACATTACAGCTAGTAGTGTGCACATATGTGTACTGCTAGTTTCCTCTCTGACTTACTTTCTTAAATATTTTGTGTCCTTGATCTGAAACAAGTATTTCGATTGTATAGAAGAAGCCAGGCCAGCATTATTGTCAGGTGTCAATATCATAGAGGAAGAAAGAAATGCAGGCGCCTCTGAGTGCAGACTGTTAAAATGTATATAGGTAAATATAGTAAACTCACATTTGAGATCAAAGTGACAGGCACATCTGTGATGATTCGCCCAGTGATACATCCATGGCACTGGTCCGCATGGGGAGCTATCCTGGCAGCTCTGTGTAGTCTCGTAGCCGACAAGATGGTGGTGTAGTGGAGGAGAGCTGTAACAGAGGGCTGGAACACTCCTTGGACCACAGCGCTGGTTGTGATGATGTCACTGGCTTGCTCGCAGCGCGTTTCTGAGATAAAAGCTTGTGGGTTGATCCGCGCAATGGGACTGCTGTAATGCTAAAACTAATAGGAGAAAAAATATAGCCAGAAACTGATGCCCCTACTTGTCCCCACCCTAAGGTGGGGTAGAAGTATAAAAAAAGATATAATACGGTAGGTTTTGGCGCTGTTTCTTAAGCTTATAAAACAATGCATATTTGTGGTGTACCTTCTAGTTGACAATTCAAGGGAAAAATGCTTTCTGCTAGGCTAGAGAAAACTTCATAAATGGTGACTCATCCCAAGACTCCATGGGTCCTTATCTTATTTTAAAAAAGAAAAGAAAAAGAAAAAAGAAAAGAAGAAAAAAAATGTATGTTCTAAAAAATGTATATTTATATTTGTGTTAGAGCCTCAGCCTGCATTTGATTGTCCACAAAGGCACTCCTTTAGGACTTTTTCCTTATATTGGGTAAAAGAATGTGACATCAAATAACATCAAAATTTTCTGGTTAATAGAGGAAAACTTTTGTAAAAGACTCTGTGTTAGACCCTCTGTGATCCTTTTGTGTGTATAAAACAAATTTTTTTTATATGCCGTGTACTAAAAAGTGTCTTAAAATCCTACTATTTTGGCTCCTAAAAAGGAAACTACTAAGGCCTTAACTAATAGTGTTAAAATCCTAAATAAATGCAAATGAAATAACCATCGTACATAATTAATAACATCTCAATCTCCCCATATTTAGAATTGCCACCAGACAGCATTTCTTAATTAAATTATACAAGTACATACTTACATAGTTAGGGCCGGTTCACACTGCGGGCGACTGCGATCCGACTTCAGGTCGGTCTAGGTCGCCTCAAGTCGCCTCCAGGTCACGCAGCAGAAATAACAATGAGAGTCAATGGAGCTGTCTTAATAGACGCTACTGCAGTAGCTCCGACTTTTAAAAAAGGTTCCTGTACTACTTTGAAACGACTTCTAGGCGACTTGTACCCATTCATTTCAATGTAAGTCACCTCCCCTGTTCATCTGCAGGCTACTTGCAGGCTACTTGACAGGAAGTCACCCAGCCCCCGCTGCAGGCAGCCCCTCCTTCCCATACACATTTTAGTTTAGTTTTCCTCCTTATCTTGAACACACAGAACAAGAGCTCTCTCCTCAAAAATGTCTGCTGTGAACAGAAGAGATCCTGTAGACAATGAGTCCCTGATACGATATGTTAGGGAGAGAAGGTGCCTCTATGCCAAGACCGACAAATCATATCAGTTGATCCAAAAAAGAGAGAGTGCCTGGCTGGAGATCTGCCGACTCTCTTTTGAAGACTGGGATGTCTTGTCGCAGGCCGACCGCTCTGCAAAAAGTAAGTTTATATGTCTTTTCTCCTTCACTATGCATGATTGTTGTAGTTCAATATAGGTCTTGTAGGTCTTCTTTTGCACAGAGAATTGGTGCATAAATGCCCCCTTTCACAACAGTCCTTGGTTCCTCCCCCTAGATCCCCCTGGCATCAAAAATATAACACCCGAGCAACAAAAGCTCCAATTACATGAACATTAGATGAACTGACTGTTCTAATGGTGTCTGAACTGTATTCCCAAAGTTTTTGCTTCAAAAAAGCATTGTTTCAATACCAACTTGATGTGCCACGTGACCTGCCACGGCTGCCACGGGACATGCCACGGGTGCCACGGGAAGTGCCACGGGTGCCACGGGACGTGCCACGGGTGCCACATAACCTGCCACGGGTGCCACGTAACCTGCCATGGGTGCCACGGGACGTGCCACGGGTGCCACGGGACCTGCCACGGGTGCCACAGGATGTGCCACGGGTGCCACGGGACCTGCCACTGGTGCCACGGGACCTGCCACGGGTACCACGGGACGTGCCATGGGTGCCACGGGGGCCACGGGTGCCACGGGACGTGCAACGGGTGCCACGTAACCTGCCACGGGTGCCACGTAACCTGCCACGGGTGCCACGGGACGTGCCACGGGTGCCACGGGACGTGCCACGGGTGCCACGGGACCTGCCACGGGTGCCACGGGACGTGCCACGAGTGCCACGGGACCTGCCATGGGTGCCACGGGACCTGCCACGGGTGCCACGGGACGTGCCATGGGGGCCACGGGTGCCACGGGACGTGCCACTGGTGCCACGGGACCTACCACGGGTGCCACGGGACGTGCCATGGGTGCCACGGGACGTGCCACGGGGGCCACGGGACGTGCCACGGGGGCCACGGGTGCCACGGGACGTGCAACGGGTGCCACGTAACCTGCCACGGGTGCCACGTAACCTGCCACGGGTGCCACGGGACGTGCCACGGGTGCCACGGGACGTGCCACGAGTGCCACGGGACCTGCCACGGGTGCCACGGGACCTGCCACGGGTGCCACGGGACCTGCCACGGGTGCCACGGGACCTGCCACGGGTGCCACGGGACGTGCCACGGGGGCCACGGGTGCCACGGGACGTGCCACATGTGACATTTTACATGGGACTCATTACAGGTCACCTGGCACTTGGGGTTCCTAATGGTGCCTATTAACTCTAGGGCAAGATTATGGCGCAACCTTGTGAAGTCTGTCACTGATGTGTAGCACTATGATAATTTTATTCCAATAATGATTGAACAATATAACCACAGCAAAAGTTCAACATAACCTCCCCTGTTCATCTGCAAGCTACTTGCAGGCTACTTGACAGGAAGTCACCCAGCCCCCGCTGCAGGCAGCCCCTCCTTCCCATACACATTTTAGTTTAGTTTTCCTCCTTATCTTGAACACACAGAACAAGAGCTCTCTCCTCAAAAATGTCTGCTGTGAACAGAAGAGATCCTGTAGACAATGAGTCCCTGATACGATATGTTAGGGAGAGAAGGTGCCTCTATGCCAAGACCGACAAATCATATCAGTTGATCCAAAAAAGAGAGAGTGCCTGGCTGGAGATCTGCCGACTCTCTTTTGAAGACTGGGATGTCTTGTCGCAGGCCGACCGCTCTGCAAAAAGTAAGTTTATATGTCTTTTCTCCTTCACTATGCATGATTGTTGTAGTTCAATATAGGTCTTGTAGGTCTTCTTTTGCACAGAGAATCGGTGCATAAATGCCCCCTTTCACAACAGTCCTTGGTTCCTCCCCCTAGATCCCCCTGGCATCAAAAATATAACACCCGAGCAACAAAAGCTCCAATTACATGAACATTAGATGAACTGACTGTTCTAATGGTGTCTGAACTGTATTCCCAAAGTTTTTGCTTCAAAAAAGCATTGTTTCAATACCAACTTGATGTGCCACGTGACCTGCCATGGCTGCCACGGGACATGCCACGGCTGCCACGGGACATGCCACGGGTGCCACGGGAAGTGCCACGGGTGCCACGGGACGTGCCACGGGTGCCACATAACCTGCCACGGGTGCCACGTAACCTGCCATGGGTGCCACGGGACGTGCCACGGGTGCCACGGGACCTGCCACGGGTGCCACAGGATGTGCCACGGGTGCCACGGGACCTGCCACTGGTGCCACGGGACCTGCCACGGGTGCCACGGGACGTGCCATGGGTGCCACGGGACGTGCACGGGGGCCACGGGTGCCACGGGACGTGCAACGGGTGCCACGTAACCTGCCACGGGTGCCACGTAACCTGCCACGGGTGCCACGGGACGTGCCACGGGTGCCACGGGACCTGCCACGGGTGCCACGGGACGTGCCACGAGTGCCACGGGACCTGCCATGGGTGCCACGGGACCTGCCACGGGTGCCACGGGACCTGCCATGGGTGCCACGGGACGTGCCACGGGGGCCACGGGTGCCACGGGACGTGCCACTGGTGCCACGGGACCTGCCACGGGTGCCACGGGACGTGCCATGGGTGCCACGGGACGTGCCACGGGGGACACGGGTGCCACGGGACGTGCAATGGGTGCCACGTAACCTGCCACGGGTGCCACGTAACCTGCCACGGGTGCCACGGGACGTGCCACGGGTGCCACGGGACCTGCCACGGGTGCCACGGGACCTGCCACGGGTGCCACGGGACCTGCCACGGGTGCCACGGGACCTGCCACGGGTGCCACGGGACGTGCCACGGGGGCCACGGGTGCCACGGGACATGCCACATGTGACATTTTACATGGCACTCATTACAGGTCACCTGGCACTTGGGGTTCCTAATGGTGCCTATTAACTCTAGGGCAAGATTATGGCGCAACCTTGTGAAGTCTGTCACTGATGTGTAGCACTATGATAATTTTATTCCAATAATGATTGAACAATATAACCACAGCAAAAGTAAGTTCAACATAACCTCCCCTGTTCATCTGCAAGCTACTTGCAGGCTACTTGACAGGAAGTCACCCAGCCCCCGCTGCAGGCAGCCCCTCCTTCCCATACACATTTTAGTTTAGTTTTCCTCCTTATCTTGAACACACAGAACAAGAGCTCTCTCCTCAAAAATGTCTGCTGTGAACAGAAGAGATCCTGTAGACAATGAGTCCCTGATACGATATGTTAGGGAGAGAAGGTGCCTCTATGCCAAGACCGACAAATCATATCAGTTGATCCAAAAAAGAGAGAGTGCCTGGCTGGAGATCTGCCGACTCTCTTTTGAAGACTGGGATGTCTTGTCGCAGGCCGACCGCTCTGCAAAAAGTAAGTTTATATGTCTTTTCTCCTTCACTATGCATGATTGTTGTAGTTCAATATAGGTCTTGTAGGTCTTCTTTTGCACAGAGAATCGGTGCATAAATGCCCCCTTTCACAACAGTCCTTGGTTCCTCCCCCTAGATCCCCCTGGCATCAAAAATATAACACCCGAGCAACAAAAGCTCCAATTACATGAACATTAGATGAACTGACTGTTCTAATGGTGTCTGAACTGTATTCCCAAAGTTTTTGCTTCAAAAAAGCATTGTTTCAATACCAACTTGATGTGCCACGTGACCTGCCACGGCTGCCACGGGACATGCCACGGCTGCCACGGGACATGCCACGGGTGCCACGGGAAGTGCCACGGGTGCCACGGGACGTGCCACGTAACCTGCCACGGGTGCCACGTAACCTGCCACGGGTGCCACGGGACGTGCCACGGGTGCCACGGAACCTGCCACGGGTGCCACGGGACGTGCCACGGGTGCCACGGGACCTGCCACTGGTGCCACGGGACCTGCCACGGGTGCCACGGGACGTGCCATGGGTGCCACGGGACGTGCCACGGGGGCCACGGGTGCCACGGGACGTGCAACGGGTGCCACGTAACCTGCCACGGGTGCCACGTAACCTGCCACGGGTGCCACGTAACCTGCCACGGGTGCCACGGGTGCCACGGGACCTGCCACGGGACGTGCCACGAGTGCCACGGGACCTGCCACGGGTGCCACGGGACCTGCCACGGGTGCCACGGGACGTGCCACATGTGACATTTTACATGGCACTCATTACAGGTCACCTGGCACTTGGGGTTCCTAATGGTGCCTATTAACTCTAGGGCAAGATTACGGCGCAACCTTGTGAAGTCTGTCACTGATGTGTAGCACTATGATAATTTTATTCCAATAATGATTGAACAATATAACCACAGCAAAAGTAAGTTCAACATAATTTTAACATATTAAATTTATTGAACATATAATAACAAATAACAAAAAACATAGCAGACAACTTTAATTAACCACTTGCTTACTGGGCACTTAAACCCCCCTCAGTCCCAGACCAATTTTCAGCTTTCAGCGCTGATGCACTTTGAGTGACAATTACGCGGTCATACAACACTGTACCCAAATGAAATTTTTATCATTTTTTTCCCACAAATAGAGCTTTCTTTTGGTGGTATTTAGTTACAGCTCGGAGTTTTATTTTTTGCTAAACAAACAAAAAAAGATGCAAAAAAAAAAAAAATCATGTTTTAATAGTTTGTTATAAAATTTTGCAAACGGGTCATTTTTCTCCTTCATTGAAGTGCGCTGATTAGGCGGCACTGATAGGCTGCATTGGTGGGCACTGATGGGCTGCATTGGTGGGCACTGATGGGCTGCATTGGTGGGCACTGATAGGCTGCACTGGTGGGCACTGATAGGCATAGTTAAGGCGGCACTAATAGGCACAGATAAGGCGGCACCGATGGGCACAGATAAGGCGGCACTGATGGGCAAAGATGGGCACAGATAAGATGGCACGGATGGGTGGCACGGATAAGTGGCACGGATGGGTGGCACGGATGGGCACTGATAGGTACCACAGATAGATGGGACTGATGGGCACTGATAGGTGGCTCTGATAGGTGGCACTGCTGGGCACTGATGGGCGGCACTGCTGGGCACTGATGGGCGGCACTGCTGGGCACTGATGGGCGGCACTGGGGTGCAGCACCTTTGAGGCAGATTTTGGGTGGCACTGTGGGTGGCACTGCTGGGTGGCACTGCTGGGTGGCACTGTGGGCACTGCTGGGTGGCACTGTGGGCACTGCTGGGTGGCACTGTGGGCACTATGGGCACTGCTGGGTGGCACTGACAGGGGGGCACTTACTTTATTTCAGAATGGCACTGCGGGTGGCAGGTGGGCACTGGCAGGGGGCAGGTGTCCGCTTAAATTGCTGGCCGTGATCGGGACTGATGTCCCGAACACGGCCGCCGGCGATCGGCTTTTTTTTTTCTCCTCGCGCTGTCAGCGCGAGGAGGAATACTAGCCGATTACCGGCTCCGTTTTATCACATGATCAGCTGTCATTGGCTGACAGCTGATCACGTGATAAGGGGTCGGGATCGACCCCTTACACGGATCGGTGATCAGGCGAGTCTCACGGACTCGCCGATCACAGAGCGCGCCGCGCGCGCCCCTCAGGGGGCGCGCAGGCCGCTCGTATCCGGGACGACGTCAATAGACGTAGTCCCGGAAATGTGGGTCGGCGCTGTTGCCGTCATTTTGCAATAGCGCGGATCCCAAGTGGTTAAAAAACAATAATCCATATCAGCACATGTTAAAAACCGTACTCAAAAATTCAAAAAAAGATACTTGATATGAAATCAAAACAGTTGTGTAAAAATATTTATGAAGTTGATTAGGAAATGGCGTCCATCTGCCACGGTACTGCACCAGCCGGTGAATTGAAATAGGATCTAAATTGATCGCACACTGTGGCACCATCAGTGGATCCCCTTGTAGCACTGATGTGTGCACTTTCCATTTCGTGTATTAGAGAATCCTCAAAACAATATCCGTCCCTGACTCTGACAAAATTGTGCAGCACGCATGCTGCTTTTACAGCAGTTATAGCATTTTCAATGTTTAAGCTTATTGTAGTATGTAGAAAGCGCCATTTATTGGCTAGAATTCCAAAACTGCACTCAACCACCCTTCTTGCCCTTGTTAACCGGTAGTTGAAAATCCTTTTAGGAGTGGACAGGTGCCTACTAGAGTAAGGCCTCATCATGTGTTCACCCAATGCAAAGGCCTCATCCGCAACAAACACATAGGGTAGCGCAGGTTCAGCTGTGCCAGGAAGGGGGCAATTTTCAGGAATATCAAGTAGATTCTCCCGTAGTCTTTCACCAAAGGATGAATTTCCAAAAATCCTTGCATCACAGCTACCTCCATAGGATCCAATGTCTACATATGTGAAACAGTAGTTGGAATCTGTAACGGCGAGCAGTACAAAGGAGCAATATTTTTTGTAGTTAAAGTACATACTTCCGCTACCCACAGGCTTTTGTACACGTACATGCTTCCCATCGATAGCTCCAATGCAATTGGGAAAATTGCACCTACTCCAAAATTGATTTGCTATATCACGCCATGTTTCAGGTGTCGGCCTCTTCATCACCATGGTGTTAAGCACGTCCCATAAAACTTTGCAGGTGTCTCGGATGATATAGCTGATAGTCAACTTGCCAGCCATGAACTCATAATGTAGACTTACAATTGAATGACCTGTTGCAAGGTATCTGAAAAATAAAATAATTGATTATGTTCCTGTTTATGTTTTGCAGTGACCATCTTACAAACGAGGTGGAAGGGGCTTAGGGATTGTTTTAACAGATACCTCAAAAAAGTGGCGAACCAAAGAAGTGGTTCCGGGGGGAAAAGGGTAGTAACCTACATCCATGTGGAAGAGATGGAGTTCCTGAGGCCGTTCATGGATCTTAGAGCGTAAGATAATATTTTTCATATTAGGACAGTGATACTATACAGTTGTATAAGGTTATAATAATTGTATTCTATCTTTCATGCAGAACACAATCCAGTATGCCGCACCCGGACCAGGCAGGTGCATATGCGCAATGTGCTGCAGCGGGCAATGCTCCCGGCGAAGAGGAAGGGGCACCTTCTCCATCTTTGCTCCAGAGTACTGTTCTTAACTCGATGGAGACAAACGTCAATGATGATTCCCAGCCGGCCAATAGCAGTATGGCTGAGGTCGAGGAGCAGGAATGTCCACAGGAACCAGAGCGTCCCGCTCTACCGGGAAGATCGGGCAGACCGATTCGCCACCAGACCAACATGGACCGATTTGCCACACTGATGGAGCGAATGAACAATAAATTGGCAGACATGGAGATTGCCGAAAGTGGCTTCGGAATTATGGTGGCAGCAATGCTTAAAAAAGTTCCGCAGGAGCGCCAGGGTTTTGTAAAAAAAAACATTATTGATCTCCTTGAGGCTAATATAGCCTACCAGCCAGCCGCCACTGCCCCCTCTCCAATGTTTGCCCCACCACCACCCCCATCAGTACCCTTCCCAAATTATTATAATCCCCCACCACCCAGAACCCACCCCTACTATTCCCCTCGTTACAGGCCATATTCGGACGAATATGGCAACACCGCCCAAAATACAAATGCCCCCATGCCCTATCCATTGCCAACCCCTGCAATGGCCACCCGTGATAACGTCCCACCCACACCTTCCCCCATTCCTTCGACTGAAGGTGATAATTTTTTTGCAACTTATCACAATTTATAATTTGTATCATTATTTTCTTTGTTTTTAAAAAAAAAATTTCGGATGTTATTTGTTAAAAATTTTTTTACTGTTTTTTGCTGCTATTTGGAAAAAAAATGTTAATATTAAAAAAAGTTTATGTTTTGCTAATGTGTGAGTTTATTACATTTAATTACATGATATGTTTTTTATGTCAAAAATAATTACCTAGGTGGCTGCAGCATTGGAGCAAAGCTTCATCTGCTGCTCCTTCACACAAAAAATAATAATCAAACATCATCAATGGGTCTCTTCTATCCCCTCAAAGATGTGAGAGCTGCTGACACTCAGCAGCTATCCTGCTCTGCTCCTCCACGCTAATTGTAGCACTGAGCTGTGAGGATGCAAAGGGTATTGCACACCAGAAAGACAGTTTACCTTAATGTAATAATTAGTCTTTCAATGGATGAGATACTCTTCCTGTATGTTGTGTTCTGTCGCTCAAGATGGATGTCAACCAGACCAAGCAATTCGTCAAAACTGCAACAAAATTTTTTTTTTAATCATCTATGTTGAAAATAAGAAATATAAACCACTGGTATCTACACACACACACACATTATCGCATCAACAATATGCCAAATATAAATCATCCGATTGAAGGGATTTAGCTAGGGTGAGGTGACATAGCAAGTCATGTGTTAAGTGGCACCCGTGGCAGGTCCCGTGGCACCCGTGGCACGTCTTGTGCCAAGCGCGGCACGTCGTGTGGCATGTGACATGGCACATGTGGCAAGGGACGTGGCAGGTCGACAATCCACAACTTGTGGCAAGTGACGTGGAAAGTGGACAATGACATACAGCATATGTACTTGCCTTGTGATCGACATCCGTGTATACTTGAAAAACTTGTCATCAAAACTACGCAAGTTCTCATACATAGCCCAGAACTGCCCTCTGTTATGTCGATTGGCAATGATTGGATGGATCCAGTAGCGACGTCTTCTTCCCATCCTCCTTCCCTGCTTCATTTCTTCTTCTTCCTCTTCCATCAGTACTGCCAAACCAGCTGTTAGGACAGCTGACATAAGGTAACGCACAGAGAGCATTTTGGACACAGAACAACAGGCAAGAACAGGAACAAGGAAGAAGACAGGAACAGGAATGATGTCACAAGGGGTGAAAGCTCACTTGTACAGTTCCCTGTCCTGGAGGTGACTTGTAAGTCGCCCCAAGTTGCGCTGTTAAGTCGGATACAAGTCGTATCCGACTTGCCTTCCCAAGTCGTGTCGCCTCGTGTCGCCCCCTGTGTGAACCGGCCCTTAGTCAGGTTGAAAAAAGACACATGTCCATCCAACTTTACCTATAAATGTTAGTACCCAGTTATATTATGTACACTGAGGAAATAATCCAGGCCCTTCTTAAAGCAATCCACTGAGCTGGCCAGAACCACCGTACATCACCGTACATCAATAGATAAATAAGACAAATTCTTACAATATTAATATAAGGTATACAAATACATATGTAAATAATGGTTAATGTTCATTCAAAATGGGGGATAAAAAACAGATAATGGCAATAAATATAAAAAACAATAACATTAATAAATGAAGTGTAACATCACTGGACATGTCGTAATGTACCTTTATTTTTGTATCTATATGGGTGACAGCCCAGTGTTATTTTATGAAAAGGAATATTTATAACACCCTGTGGATAGTTCTCCATGGTATAGGGTTATAAGGGGACAACAAAATTGGTATTAATTTAGTGGTAATATACATAAAAGTATTTGTGGGTCATTATTCCTATAGATCTGATGTAAATAATACTCATTATATGATGATTACTATTCTAAAAAACAGGAGGGCAATATACAGTAATATACACTATAGTGCTAATGGCAGTATTTGATTATGTTTATTCTTGTGGGGAGATCCCACCACTCCAGACATATTTTTCTACCCCCTTCATCAATTATAGGTTTACATTTTTATTGTGAAAAGAGGAGAGGGGAGGAATGAGCGTAATGTTATAAAATTGTAGATAACTCTAATTATTAATTTAAACCACCAGGCGAGAGAGTATCTAAAGATTAAATCCAAAAGGTCTCACGCTCGCAGAGTCTATGGAATCTCTCAGCTTCTGAGAGGTTCCTGGGTCTCTGCTCTACTACCCACACTAATCCTGCAGATGATTGTTGGTGATGTTTGGCAAAATGTCGAGGAACACTATGTTTGTTTCTTCCTCCTTCTACCCACCTGCTGTGTTCTCCAAACCTTTCTCTTAATGGATGGATGGATGGTGCCTCCTATGTATAGTAGATTGCAAGGGCAGCTTAAAGAGTAGACCCCATGGTCGGAAGAGCAGTTGTAAAAGTCTTCAAATTTATATGTTTTCCCTTTTGCAATAAATTCTTTTTTCCACGTTTAATGAAAGCGCAGGTTTTGCATAAAGGTTTTTTACACCTATACAAGCCTACGATGGGGATAAGGCAAAGCTGAGTGGAGAGAGTACAAAAATGAGATTTCAGTTTGCTTGGGGCTATTTTATCTTTGAGGTTAGGACGCTTTCTATATGTGACTTGCGATTGTTCTGGGAGAAGAGGTTGGAGATGAGGGTCTTCCAATAGTATTTTCCAAAGTTTTTTTAGGATGTGCTCCATTTTTTTTTGTGCCCTGTATGAAATCTAGTGGTGAATCGAATAGTATGGTCAAAAGGTTCTTTTTCTTTTTTGTGAGGTTTATCATCAAAATAGTGCGAGTATGCCTGTTAGATAAGGGAATCAGGGTACCCTTTATTTGTATGTTTTTCACGATAACACTTTGCTCTACATAGTAGACATGTGCATTCGTTTTCGTCCGAATGCATTTTCGTCCGAATTTCAGCTATTTTCGTTTTCGTTTTGACAAACGATAACGAAAGCACAAAATCCGAAAAACGAAAGATCCGACATAAATAAATGCTTTATTTTCGTTTTCATTGTTACAACAGTTCGATATAGAATAGGAGATTCGACATGACTCTGACAACAATCTGTGTCTATAGAACCTGTGGTCGAATGTGCCTAACCTTACCTCTATTAGTCCAAGATTATATAGAGAAAATATTCGACAGAGAAAAAAGATTTGACAGAGAGAAAAGATTCTGCAAGTTACTGTCCTAAAAAGTGTTTGGGGACCCGGGTCCTGCCCCAGGGGACATGTATCAATGCAAAAAAAAGTTTTAAAAACGGCCGTTTTTTCGGGAGCAGTGATTTTAATAATGATTAAAGTGAAACAATAAAAGTGTAATATTCCTTTAAATTTCGTAGGGGGGGGTTGTCTATAGTATGCCTGTGAAGGGGTGCATGTTTCCCGTGCTTAGAACAGTCCCTGCACAAAGTGTCATTTATGCAGGAAAAAAAGTCCTTTAAAATCACTCGCAGCTATTATGAATTGTCGGCTCCCGTAATACAGAGAACACTCATTGAAAGTCATTGATAAAAAAATAAATAAATAAATTTAAAAAAAAGCGTGGGGGTCCCCCAAATTCAATTACCAGGCCCTTCAGGTCTGGTATGGATATTAAGGGGAACCCTGCCTCAAATTTAAGAAAAAATTTGACGTGGGGTTCCCCTAAATATCCATAACCAGACCCTTCAGGTCTGGTATGGATATTAAGGGGAACCCCGCGTCAAATTTTAAAAAAAATTGACGTGGGGTTCCCCCTAAAAATCCATACCAGACCCTTTATCCGAGCACGCAACCTGGCAGGCCGCAGGAAAAGAGGGGGGGACGAGAGAGCGGCCCCCCCTCCCTCCTGAACCGTACCAGGCCACATGCCCTCAACATTGGGAGGATGCTTTGGGGATCTGTGACCCCTCAAAGCACCTTGTCCCCATGTTGATGAGGACAAGGGCCTCATCTCCACAACCCTGGCCGGTGGTTGTGGAGGTCTGCGGGCGGGGGGCTTATCAGAATCTGGAAGCCCCCTTTAACAAGGGGACCCCCAGATCCCGGCCCCCCCCCTGTTTGAAATGGTAAGGGGGTACAAAAGTACCCCTACCATTTCACAAAGAAAGTGTAAAAAAGGGTTAAATAAAACAAACACACTTTTGAAAAATTCCTTTATTAAAAATAAAAAAATAAAAAAAAGATTCCAGCGGCGGTAATCCACTCTTGCTATCCAGCGACGGACGGTCATCTCTCCAGCGATGTCTCATGTCATCCAGCGCAGCGAATGCTCCGTCCTTCTTCTGTCTCCGTGGAGGAGACACTACAGACATTCCGGCGGCTTGACGTTTCTTATATACGGTGGGCGGGGCCACCCGTCACCTGACCCCGCCCCCTCTGACGCAAGGGGAAACCCGGGGTTCCCCGTGACGTATGGGTGACCCCGCCCCCCTCTGATGTAACGGAAACCTGCCTGTGTTACATCAGAGGGGGGCGGGGTCACCCATACGTCACGGGGAACCCCGGGTTTCCCCTTGCGTCAGAGGGGGGCGGGGTCAGGTGACGGGTGGCCCCGCCCACCGTATATAAGAAACGTCAAGCCGCCGGAATGTCTGTAGTGTCTCCTCCACGGAGACAGAAGAAGGACGGAGGATTCGCTGCGCTGGATGACATGAGACATCGCTGGAGAGATGACCGTCCGTCGCTGGATAGCAAGAGTGGATTACCGCCGCTGGAATCTTTTTTTTTATTTTTAATAAAGGAATTTTTCAAAAGTGTGTTTGTTTTATTTAACCCTTTTTTACACTTTCTTTGTGAAATGGTAGGGCTACTTTTGTACCCCCTTACCATTTCAAACAGGGGGAGGGGCGGGATCTGGGGGTCCCCTTGTTAAAGGGGGCTTCCAGATTCTGATAAGCCCCCCGCCCGCAGACCTCCACAACCACCGGCCAGGGTTGTGGAGATGAGGCCCTTGCCCTCATCAACATGGGGACAAGGTGCTTTGAGGGGTCACAGACCCCCAAAGCATCCTCCCAATGTTGAGGGCATGTGGCCTGGTACGGTTCAGGAGGGAGGGGGGGCCGCTCTCTCGTCCCCCCCTCTTTTCCTGCGGCCTGCCAGGTTGCGTGCTCGGATAAAGGGTCTGGTATGGATTTTTAGGGGGAACCCCACGTCAATTTTTTTTTAAATTTGACGCGGGGTTCCCCTTAATATCCATACCAGACCTGAAGGGTCTGGTTATGGATATTTAGGGGGAACCCCACGTCAAATTTTTTCTTAAATTTGAGGCAGGGTTCCCCTTAATATCCATACCAGACCTGAAGGGCCTGGTAATTGAATTTGGGGGACCCCCACGCTTTTTTTTTTATTTATTTATTTATTTTTTTATCAATGACTTTCAATGAGTGTTCTCTGTATTACGGGAGCCGACAATTCATAATAGCTGCGAGTGATTTTAAAGGACTTTTTTTCCTGCATAAATGACACTTTGTGCAGGGACTGTTCTAAGCACGGGAAACATGTGCCCCTTCACAGGCATACTATAGACAACCCCCCCCCCCTACGAAATTTAAAGGAATATTACACTTTTATTGTTTCACTTTAATCATTATTAAAATCACTGCTCCCGAAAAAAAGGGCGTTTTTAAAACTTTTTTTTGCATTGATACATGTCCCCTGGGGCAGGACCCGGGTCCCCAAACACTTTTTAGGACAGTAACTTGCATATTAGCCTTTAAAATTAGCACTTTAGATTTTGAACGTTGGAGTCCCATAGACTTTAATAGGGTTCTAAAGTATGCTATATATACTAGCTCCGTCGAATCTTCTTTATACATTCGACAGACACTATAAACCTTCAAAGACAGATTCGACCGTAATTCATGTGGATTTTCGGACGAATGCAATTTTTGAACGAAAAACGAAATAAATAAAAACGAATTTCGGGAGTAACTAAATAAATTAAGTTTTCAGACGAAAACGAAATTCCGAAACGAAATATTTTACTCTGCACATGTCTACTACATAGTCCTCAGTTCTAATACCATTATGTCGAAGTACTAGGATTTAGTGGTCGTATGGAGTTCCTCAAAGTTTGTTGGAGTACAAACATCATAGATTTCTTTAAGAAATATATTTGTTTTAAATCCTTTGATCTATGTTCCTTTGTGCTGTACTGCTGACCTATGGATTTGGTATGTACTTGCTAACATATCTTTTGCTTTACATCTTTATAACTTTTTTCACATGTGATGCATCTGTGGGGATATACAGTATTAGTACTTTTCCTACTGCCAAGTATTCATTGTCTGAATTTTCCTGCAACTCAGCTTCGGAATCATGTGAATCCTAAACCTGGGCATCATCCTTGTGTTTCTGAGGCCGCGTACACACGGGCGGACTGTCTGCCGAAACTAAGTTCGTCAAACAGTCCGCTCAAACTTTTGAATGAACGAACTTGCCCACACACGGCACTTTTTGAGCGGACTAAGTTCGTCGTACTAAGTCCGCGCAACTTTTGAAATGAACGGACTCGCCCACACACGAGGAGGACAGTCTGGCATTCCGGCCGGAGAGAGCGACGTGTCAACATCTCCTGGAGAAGAAGAAGAAGAAGAAGAGGAAGAAGAAGAAGAAGAAGAAGAAGAACGGAAGGCGACGGCGACAGCGGCGACAGAAGACCGGGCCACCGCCTGCAAAAGAGCTATAAGAAGGCGCGGTGGCCCGGCAGAAGAACCGAAGAGGGGGACAAGACCCCCGAAGTCGGGAGAAGAGGCCGGCGGCGGGGAGGAAGAAAGCCGGACTCCTCCGCTAGCAAAAGAGCTACAAGAAGATAGCGGAGGAGTCCGGCGAGAAGACCCCCGAAGACGGAAGACCCCCGGAGCTGTGCAATAAAATATTTTATCTCGTGTGTTGTGTTTTTTTTTTGGGTACTTTTATTTTACAGGTGAATGGATAGGGGTACATTGTACCCCATACTCATTCACATAGGGTGGGGGGCCGGTATCCGGGGGCCCCCTTATTAAAGGGGGCTCCCGGATTCCGATAAGCCCCCCGCCCGCAGACCCCAACAACCAACGGCCAGGGTTGTCGGGAAGAGGCCCTTGTCCTCATCAACATGGGGACAAGGTGCTTTGGGGTGGGGGGGGCGCGCGGCCCCCCCTTCCCCAAGGCACCCCCCATGTTGAGGGCACGCGGCCTGGTACGGCTCAGGAGGGGGGGCGCGCTCGCTCGCCCCCCTTTCCTGGCCGGCCGGGTAGTGTGCTCGGACAAGGGTCTGTTGTGGACTTTGGGGGACCCCCACGCCGATTTTTTTCGGCGTTGGAGTTCCCCTTTAAGTCTATACCAGGCGGCGGAGCCCGCGACGTCTCCTTCACGGGCCCCGCCTACCTGGAGACGCGCTCGAAATGAGCAGACTTTTCTCCAGGCGGGAACAGTCCGCTCATTTCGAAAGTACAGCGGACTGGCCCACACACGGGCGGACTGTCCGCTGAAACCAAGTTTCAGCGAACAGTTTTACGGAAATTCCGTAAGACTTTGTTCGTCAAACAGTCCGCTGAAACTGTCCGCTGAAGCCCACACACGAGCGGACTGTCCGCTGAAACACTGTTCAGCGGACAAAGTTGGGCGAACAGTCCGCCCGTGTGTACGCGGCCTGAGTGTTGTCCTTTGCCTTGCAGTTACAAATCCTGCTTGACCTAATCTTTGCCTTCTCTATATATGCACAGTATATATGTCCCTGAGTCCACATGTACTTCATTGATAACTGGATGTATTAGGGCGTATTTCCAAATTGTTACTGGATGGGATATCAAGTTCACAAAACGAACACAATAGCAGCAGATTATTATGAAAAAGTTAAGTTGAACTGTAGCTTGCTTCACTATTGTTCTGCTGCCGTGCTTATGCTTAATTGCTAAATAATTCAGGTTCTCTGACAAACGAACCAGCTAAGATTGACTGTCTTCTGAAATTATTCAATGTGCGTGTCTCTCTCTGCTAGCAATCGTAAGTGTAAGTAAGTTGGGTGTACGTGTGTAGTTCTAGCTATTTTACTGCCCCTCCTCTTTGGTTACAATCAGCCAATTACATTCATCATCATCATTATTTTTATTTTACTTCTCCCACCCAATTCTAGCAGCAATCTTTTCTCTCTCTGTAGAGAGAGAAGATCTTTTCTCTCTACGTAGAACAATCCTGACTAATAGAGTTAAGATTAGGCACATTCGACCACAGGTTCAATAGACACATAGATTGTTATTGTCAGCGTCATGTCAAATCTCCTATCTATATCGAACTGTTGTCACAACAAAAACAAAAATAAAGCATTTGTTTATGATCTTTCGTTTTTGGATTCTGCACTTTCGTTATTGTTTGTTAAAACGATAACGAAAATACCTGAAATTTGGACGAAAATGCATTCGGACGAAAACTAATGCACATGTCTAGTGGTTAGTAGTCAAAAAATTGTGGAAGAGAGGGGTGGACACTACATAGAAATTAACCACTTCAGGCCACTGCTGGCCAAAGACCAGACCACTTTTTGCGATTCGGCACTGCGTCGCTTTAACTGACAATTGCGCGGTCATGCGACGTGGCTCCCAAACAAAATCGACGTCCTTTTTTTCCCACAGAAATTATTCTTCTACATATTTTTGGTAAAAAAATTGCAATAAGCGATTATTGATTGGTTTTCACAAAAGTTATAGCGTTTACAAAATAGGGGATAGTTTTATGACATTTTTATTAATATTTTTTTTTTTTTTACTAGTAATGGCGGCGATCAGCGATTTTTATTGTGACTACGACATTATGGCGGACACATCGGACATTTTTAACACATTTTTGGGATTTTTGCTATACAAATGCAGTGATTCCTGTGTAAATGACACTGGCAGTGAAGGGGTTAACCAGTGGGTGGCAGTGTAGGGGTTAAGTGTTCCTAGGGTTCCTAACTGTGGGGGGCTGGGCTTTCTTTTAGTGAACACTGATCTCTGTTCCAATCACATGGAGCAGAGTTCAGCGTCACTTGTTGCTAGGCAGAACGGGGAGATGCTGTTTACAATGGCATCTCCCAGTTCAACTGCCCCGTGATAGGTATGCCCGCAGCGATCGAGTCCGCAGGACCCGCGACCGGACTCACGGGGGTCTCAATGGCAGAGCGGTATTTAAGATTGTACGTACCTGTACACCAATATGCCTGTCCGTGCCATTCTGCCGACGTACATCGGCGTGCGCCAGTCGGGAAGTGGTTAAAGAACAATATTTCTATACCTATCAACTTTTATTGGACAGCTCACACCAGACAAGAAGGATTTAGTACATGCAAATATATAAATTGATCTTCTTTTTAACCCCCTCATCATGAAATAAGTCTTGGTTAAAACAGATGTAAAAACATGCACAAAATTTTGAACAGACCATTTTAGCTTTTTCATAGGATCCTCCAGTGAAGTAAACTCTGGGAGCTAACAGTTAACTTGTTTCCAGGACCACCGCCCCTACCTCAGAGCCTACCAGAAATTAGAAATCTACAAACCTAAGGCTTCTTCCCCCATCCAATCTAAGCCAGGCATCACTTGTTACCAAGACAACCCAACCTCTCGCACAGCCCCTTGTCAATCATATATTGGTTTCCTGGTTACTGGAAGATCTTTCATCTGTACTAAAAGTCAGATTACCAAAACCTCATGATAACTTGGCCACTCAGGAGGAGTATAGAAGGGAAGTAATAAGCATTTTAAATGATGCACTCAAGCTCTCTTTATTACCAATGCTCCTCCCAGAGTTATCACACATTACAGCAGACTTACAGACTGATTTTGAGTAACTAAAATGTCTAACACAAATCTGGATCTTTCTTGTATGAGAACAAAAACGTATATATATATATATATATATATATATATATATATATATACTGATCAGTACCATGTACTTGTATGAGAAAGTATCCTATCCCGTTCTCTTTGTATTGCTTCCTTTATGTAAAGTCCCTGGTGTTCCTGCTAGTCCCCTTGCTTTCCTCTTTAAAACGGACCACACTAAGCAGGAGAGGACAATGTGGTCAGTTCTCTAGCTCTGCTGGGAACTCAGTGTACTCTCCTATAATGATCATACTTGTCCTGACATGCCCCCACCACTGCACAGCCATTCACTGGGAAGCTTGAAGCTCAATGTTGCTGCTTCTCCTCCCCCGATTTCTTATGCTGCTGAGAACAGAGGAAATGTGATCACTTATAAATAAAAGAAGGTATTTGTAATGTGTGTATATATATATATATATATATATATATATATATATATATATATATATATATATATATATATATATATATATATATATATAGTTGTGCTCATAAGTTTACATATCCTGGCAGAATTTGTTTTCTTGGCCATTTTTCAGAAAATATGAATAACACCAACATTTCTTTCACACATGGTTAGTGTTTGGCCTAAGCCATTTATTGTCAATCAACTGTGTTTACTCTTTTTAATGGCAACAGAAACTACCCAAATGACCGTGATGAAAAGTTTACATACCCTGGTGATTTTGGCCTGAAAACAAGCAAACAAGCTGTCACAAGGGGGTTTATAGTTTAGGGGAAATTAGTTTGAACACGCAAACACCATTTAAGTCTATGGAACATGAATGTGAAAAATCTAAAGTGCTAATTTTAAAGGCTTAAATGCAAGTTATTGCCATAAAAAGTGTTTGGGGACCCAAATCCTGCCCCAGGAGCATATAACTGTGATCGATTAATTCTGGGGACTCCTCCATAAATTATGGCGGGGCTACACAAGGACTGTGGACAAGGAGCCGCCCGAATAGGCCGCGTTGGCAGTTGCATTGGAAGGCAGAGGATAAGGAGGGCAGAGGATTAGGAGGATGGATACGGCTTTGTTATTCACTCCACCAACTCTTTTGCATGTTGTGGCTCAATAACATGGCCAGCAGCAGCAAAAAAGGACAAGCGTGCCCCACAGCCACCTGCAGAGGATGCACCATGTCCACAACCACCACCGTTGACTGTAGACAGAGGCTTCTTACCCTCTTTTAGTCTGCCTCTCCTTGGTGGCCTTCCGGACATGATGTATTTTTTGTTTTGCAACACCACACTACACTGTATTAGATACTGTGTACTCCGCCTGAAGTGTATTAGAAAGAGTACAATGGCTGGACTGTACTATATACTGTGTACACCACCAGAAGTGTATTGTAAACTGAACACACTGTATTAGATACTGTGTACACTGTCTGTGTACACTGTCTGAAGTGTATTAGAAACTGTACACACTGTATTAGATACTGTGTACACCACCTGCACTTTATTAAAAACTGTACAATGGCTGCACTGTATTATATATGGTATATACCACCAGAAGTGTATTAGAAACTGTACACACTGTATTAGATACAGTGCAGATGATGTACACGGTATTAGCAACTGTACACCACGGAATGCCCTGTAGATATAGGTTACACTGAAAGCAGTGTGTGTGTGTATATATATATTATATATACAGGTATAATATATATATATATATATATACACACATACACACACACACCGCCTGAAGTCCTGAAGTGTATTAGAAACAGTACACCATGGAATGCACTGTAGATATATATATATATATATATATATATATATATATATATATATATATATATTATATGTGAAGTTTGGGGATACTAGCTCCACAGGATTAAGTGCATAAACCATTGTCAGGTGAAACCAAAATATATTTATTTATGAATAAATCAAAAATAAAGCTTTTCTCCAGCATGTAAAACCATAAATTAAAGTCTGCTTGTCTTCAGCACAAAATAATACAAAAAGAAAAGCACCTACAGTTCTGTAGAAAGGTCTTCACCAAAAAGAGTCCTTGTAGAGATCTTTATGCAGCCTCCAAAACAGCAAACAGCAAACAGCAAATATAACAACACAGCCAGACAGCTCCTCAGACAGGTGTTCATCTCCTTCTCCTCCTCACCACACCTCTCTGACTACTTCCTGTCTTTATAGGCTGTGTGTCCTCCTGGAGGCCGTTAACCCCCTGTGGTCAGGGAGGGAGGCTCTTTCCCACCCAAGTGTCACTTTAGAGCCTCCCAAATTCCGGGCCCCAACTACTTCTCTTAAAATATAGGGAGGACCGCGAATCGGTCTTCCCCTGAAAACTACACCCGGAATCCATCACCCATTTTTGGGTGACCCCCTGAGGCCTACCAAGATTCCCTTAAAGGGAACACATCCCAAATATAGGCGCCACATAGTACCCGTCCAGGACCCAACCTTGGCGTCCTGTACATAATATATATATATATATATATATATATATATATATATATATACACTGCCTGCACTTACTGATATATATTAGACTATGTGTGTGTGTACTGCCACTAACTGAATAACCTGACTGCTTAATCTAACTCAAGCTATCTCTCTGTCCACCCAACAACATTACACATTGCTGCTCGACAAGCAGCCTTATATAGTGTGGGGTGTGGACTTAATCCCTCTGAGCCATGATTGGCCAAAGGCACCCTGCCTTTGGCCAATTATGGCTCTCTCAGCAGAGTGTGCTGTGATTGCCCAAAGCATGCAGGTCAGGTGCATGCGTTGGCCAATAATTATACAGCAATGCTCTGCGATCTTGTAGTCCATTAGCCACTTCAGCCCCGGACCAATTGTCAGCCTAAGGACCAGAGGTATTTTTAAAATTTCGCACTGCACTGCTTTAACTGGTAATTGCACGGTCATGCAATGTTGTACCCAAATGAAATTTGCGTCCTTTTCTTCCCACAAATAGAGCTTTCTTTTGATGGTATTTGGTTGCCTCTGCGATTTTTATTTTTTACGATATAAAAGGAAAAAGACTGAAAATTGTGAAAAAAAAAAAATATATTTTCTACTTTTTGTTATAAGAAAAATCGAATAAACTCAATTTTAGTCATACATTTAGGCCAAAATGTATTCAGCCACATGTCTTTAGTAAAAAAATGTCAATAAGTGTATATTTATTGGTTTGCGTAAAAGTTATAATGTCAGCACAGTGGTGTAGTGGTTAGCATTCTCACCTAGCAGTAAGAAAGGTCGCTGGTTTGATTCCCAATCACTACACTACCTGCCTGGAGTTTGCATGTTCTCCCTGTGCCTGCGTGGGCGTACTCCAGCTTACTCCCACCCAAAGACATGCAGGTAGGTTAATTGGGTTCTGTCCAAAATTGGCCCTAGTATATTAATTGGGACCTTGGATTGTGGGCTCCTTGAGGGTAGGGACTGATGTGAGTGTGCAATGTACAGGTATAGGGACAATCGTAGACACTCACTCAGGTTGAACTGGATGGACTGGTGTCTTTATTCAACCTAACTAACTATGAAACTACAAAACGTTTTCTGGAATTTACACAGCTTTTAATTTATGACTGCCTATCTCATTTCTTGAGGTGCTAAAATGGCAGGGCAGTACAAAACCCCCCCAAAAGACTCCATTTTGGAAAGTAGACACCCCAAGGAAATTGCTGAGGGGCAAGTTGAGCCCATTGAGTATTATATTTATTTATTTTTTGTCCCAAGTGATTGAATAATGACAAAAAAAAAAAAAGTTTACAAAAAGTTGTCACTAAACTATATATTGCTCACACATGCCATAGTTATATGTGAAATTGCACCCCAAAATATATTCTGCTGCTTCTCCTGAGTACGGAGATACCACATGTGTGAGACTTTTTGGGAGCCTAGCCGCGTACGGCACCCCGAAAACCAATCACTGCCTTCAGGATTTCTAAGGGTGCAAATTTTTGATTTCACTCCTCACTACCTATCACAGTTTTGAAGGCCATAAAATGCCAAAATAGCACAAACCCCCCCCCCCCCCCTCAAATACCCCATTTTGGAAAGTAGACACCCCGAGCTATTAACTGAGAGGCATGTTGAGTCCATGGAATATTTTATATTTTGCTACAAGTTGCGGGAATATTACAAACTTTTTTTTTTGTTGCACTAAGTTGTCACTAAATTATATATTGCTCACACATGCTATGGGCATATGTGAAATTACACCCCAAAATACATTCTTCTGCTTCTCCTGAGTACGGGGATACCACATGTGTGGGACTTTTTGGGAGCCTAGCCGCGTACGGGACCCCAAAACCAAGCACCGCCTTCAGGATTTAAATATAAAACGCTACCAAAAAAAACTGTTAGTGATCGCAGTGATCAGGCCTGGCTCTGCGAACGCTGCAGTTATGTGTTTAGTGTTTTGTAAGTGACAGTGATCGATCGATACTGCACTTGGGTGGGCAGGGCGGAGGGGCAAAACGCAGGTGCTAGCAGGTATCTGGGCTGATCCTGCTAACAATGCGTTTTTTTGGAACCCTAAACTTCTGGGGACGCTAGTATAGATCTGATCAGATCAGATCAGATATTGATCTATTCAGATCCTATACCACTACAGGAGGTATATGCTTTGCGCATGGGTGTTAGCGGTACTGGCACTAACCTAGCGCTGCCTGGGGTGATGCAGACCCTATCTGACCCTAAAACCTAATTGATATCACCCGCCGGGTGATCAGGGGGTTAAACCTTTATTGGGTAATAAATGGTGGGTGCCCTGATGCTATAAAAAGCAAACTAACTAACCAGAGTCACCCGTAACACTTATACGGTGATCACTGGTGAAAGGGTTAACTAGGGGAAATCAGGGGGTTAAAACCTTTATTAGGTAGTATATGGGGGTCCCTGATGCTATATAAAAACCTGACGGGGAACCTAAATAACGAAATAACTAACTGGCTATCCAGCGTCACCAGTGACACTTATACGGTGATCGCTGGTGAAAGGGTTAACTCTAGGGGCAATCAGGGGGTTACAATTTTTATTAGGTAGTATATGGGGGTACCTAACACTATAAAAACCTGGTGGTGAACCTAAAAAATAACTAGCTACCTAGCGGCACCAGTGACACTAATGCAGCAAACAGAAAAACGATCGCTTAGTGACACTGGTAAAAGGGGGTGAAAGGGTTACATGGGGGAAATCAGGGGGTTAAAACATTTATTAGGTAGTATATGGGGGTCCCTGACGCTATATAAAAACCTGACGGGGAACCTAAATAACTAAATAACTAACCAGCATCACCAGTGACACTTATACGGTGATCGCTGGTGAAAGGGTTAACTCTAGGGGCAATCAGGGGGTTAAAACTTTTATTGGGTAGTATATGGGGGTACCTGACGCTATATAAAAACCTGACGGGGAACCTAAATAACTAAATAATTAATTGGCTAACCAGCATCACCAGTGACACTTATACGGTGATCACTGGTGAAAGAGGTAACTCTAGGGGCAATCAGGGGGTTATAACCTTTATTAGGTAGTATATGGGGGTACTTAACGCTATAAAAACCTGGCGGTGAACTTAAAAAATAACTAGCTACCTAGCGGCACCAGTGACACTAATGCAGCGATCAGAAAAACAATCGCTTAGTGACACTGGCAAAAGGGGGTGAAAGGGTTAACTCTAGAGGCAATCAGGGGGTTAAAACCTTTATTAGGGGGGTAGGGGGCTACCCTGGACCTAACACTAACTGCCCTGACACTTTTTACAGTCACAACTGACACTAAATGCAGTGATCAGTAAATAAATCATCACTGCAATCAGTGACACTGTGCCGGGGGGGGGGGGTGATCAGGGGGTGACAGTGTGCCTATGTGTACCTAAATATCAGTGGACTGTTGGTGCACTTACTATGTCTTCTCTCCTCACAGTCTGGTCAAAAAGACCACCCCGAGGAGAGTGACATCACTTCCTCCTGCCTGTGTTTACACTACACAGTCAGGGGAAGCTTCTCATTTGCCAGGAGCGATCGAGAGGGGATGGCCAGAAACCAACGGCCATCCCCTCATTCCGGATCGCTCCTGAAGCGAAACGGACCGCTGCAGCCAGCGGGAGGGGGTCCGATCGGACCCCCCACCCGCTGGAAGACAGGCACGTACGGGTACATGATTGTGCCTATCCGTGCCATTGTGCCGATGTATATTTACATGCGGCGGTCCTTAAGTGGTTATGGGGTGTTCGACAGCGCTCACATTTTCCACGAATGCCCATATGTTAGGTTCATTTTAGAACAAATGAACACCTGCAGGCTTATCCCTACTTATGAGAACTGTATATACAGTATTGAGATTTCAGGAAGTAGTTTAATGGGACTTTGCAGGTGCAAATATGTAGACAAAAGAACTATATAACTTATACAAACAATTGTTTTATTGAAAAACAACACAGACATTTAAAACCAATAACAATGGCTATACCAGAAATAGTGTGATATAGTTACACTTCATAAAATATAGGTAGACTGGAGTCTTTCAGCAATTGTGTCTCAACATGTTTCGCCCGCTGGGGCTTCCTCAGGGGAAATTTGTTGAAAGACAAAAAAGATGTATAATTAAGCAAAAAAAAAAAAAAAAAAACAATACAGTTATGAACATTAGGTACAAAACCCATATACAAAAAGATATATGTAAGAAGCGGACACATCCATTGTATACCCACCAAACAGGGCTTAGTACCTGCGCACTGATGGAAAGCCAATAAAAGCTGGATTGGAGAAGGGACACTGGGCTATGTTTGAAAAGCTAGCCAAAATGGCCCAAGTCCCAGGCCAGGGCCAGTCTAGCCAAAAGCAAGAAGGAAAAAAAAGGAGGGGAAGGGTGAGGTAAAAGACAGGGGAAGGGGTGAACTAGTGGGGTGGTAGTGGCTAATGGGAATGATAAATAACTAAAAAAGTGGTAGGCGATTAATAATAAACAAACATACTTACAAAGAGGGATGAGCTTCGAGTTCGAGTCAAACTCATGTTCGACTCAAACATTGCCTGTTTGCCTGTTCAGCGAACAGTGAACAATTTGGGCTGTTCGCGGCAAATTCAAAAAGCCGTAACACCCTGTACAAGTCCATGGGAGAAATCTAAAGTGCTAATTTTAAAGGCTAATATGCAAGTTGCTGTCCTAAAAAGTGTTTGGGGACCTGGGTCCTGCCCCAGGGGACATGGATCAATGCAAAAAAAAGTTTTAAAAACGGCCGTTTTTTCAGGAGCAGTGATTTTAATAATGATTAAAGTGAAACAATAAAAGTGTAATATTCCTTTAAATTTCATACCTGGGGGTGTCTATAGTATGCCTGTGAAGGGGCACATGTTTCCCGTGCTTAGAAATGTCCCTGCACAAAGTGTCATTTCTGCAGGAAAAAAAGTCTTTTAAAATCACTTGCGGCTATATTGTCGGCTCCCATAATACAGAGAACACTCAATGAGTGTTCTCTGTATTAGCCGACAATTCATTCATTGATTAAAAAAAAAATCAATTACCAGGCCCTTCAGGTCTGGTATGGATATTAAGGGGAACCCCGTGTCAAAAAAAAAAAAAATTGACATGGGGGTCCCCCTAAAAATCCACACCAGACCCTTTATCCAAGTACGCAACCTGGCAGGCCGCAGGAAAAGAGGGGGGGGCGAGAGAGTGCCACCCCCCCTGAACCGTACCAGGCCACATTCCCTCAACATTGGGAGGTTGCTTTGGGGGTCTGTGACCCCTCAAAGCACCATGTCCCCATGTTGATGTGGAGAAGGGCCTCATCCCCACAACCCTGAGCGTTGGTTGTGGAGGGTCTGCGGGCGGGGGGCTTATTAGAATCTGAAAGCCCCCTTTAACAAGGGGACCCCCAGATCCCACCCCCCCTGTTTGAAATAGTAAGGGGGTACAAAAGTACCCCTACCATTTCACAAAGAAAGTGTAAAAATGGTTAAATAAGACAAACACACTTTTGAAAAATTCCTTTATTAAAAAGAAAAAAAAGAAAAAAAAAGATTCCAGCGGTGCTAATCCACTCTTGCTATCCAGCGACGGATGATCATCTCTCCGGGGTCCAGCGATGGCTGATCTGATCCAGCGACGGGGGATCTCTCAGTCCAGCGCTGTCCATACATCCATCTTCTGTCTCCACTGCCGAGACACTGCGGGGACCCCAGCGCTGAAGTTTCTTATATTAGGAGGGTGGGGCCACCCGTCACCTGACCCCGCCCCCCTCTGACGCTGGTGAGGAAAGCTATGGGGTTCCCCAGTGATGTATGGGTGACCCCGTCCCCTCTGATGTAACGCAGGTTTCCGTTACATCAGAGGGAGCGGGGTCACCCATACGTCATTAGGGAATCCCTGGCTCCCCTCACCAGCGTCAGAGGGGGTGGGGTCAGGTGACGGATGGCCCCGACCCTCCTAATGTAAGAAACGTCAGCGCTGGGATCCCCGCAGTGTCTCCGCAGTGGAGACAGAAGACGGATGTATGGACAGCACTGGACTGAGAGATCCCCCGTCGCTGGATCAGATCAGCCATCGCTGGACCCGGAGAGATGATCATCCATTGCTGGATAGCAAGAGTGAATTAGCACCACTGGAAACTTTTTTTTATTTTTTTTATTTTTAATAAAGGAATTTTTCAAAAGTGTGCTTGTCTTATTTAACCATTTTTACACTTTCTTTGTGAAATGGTAGGGGTACTTTTGTAACCCCTTACCATTTCAAACAGTGGGGGCGGGATCTGGGGGTCCCCTTGTTAAAGGGGGCTTCCAGATTCTGATAAGCCTCCCGTCTGCAGACCCCCACAACCACCGCTCAGGGTTGTGGGGATGAGGCCCTTCTCCACATCAACATGGGGACATAGTGCTTTGAGGGGTCACAGACCCCCAAAGCATCCTCCCAATGTTGAGAGCATGTGGCCTGGTAATGTTCAGGAGGGGGGGCACTCTCTCGTCCCCCCCCTCTTTTCTTGCGGCCTGCCAGGTTGCGTGCTCGGATAAAGGGTCTGGTATGGATTTTTAGGGGGATCCCCACGTCAAATAATTTTTTTTAATTTGACACGGGGTTCCCCTTAATATCCATACCAGACCTGAAGGGCCTGGTAATTGAATTTAGGGGAACCCCCACGCTTTTTTTTTTTTTGTTTAATCAATGAATGAATTGTTGGTTAATACAGAGAACACTCATTGAGTGTTCTCTGCATTACGGGAGCCGACAATATAGCCGCAAGTGATTTTAAAAGACTTTTTTTCCTGCAGAAATGACACTTTGTGCAGGGACAGTTCTAAGCACGGGAAACATGCGCCCCTTCACAGGCATACTATAGACACCCCCCAGGTACGAAATTTAAAGGAATATTACACTTTTATTATTTCACTTTAATCATTATTAAAATCACTGCTCCTGAAAAAACGGCCGTTTTTAAAACTTTTTTTTGCATTGATCCATGTCCCCTGGGGCAGGACCCAGGTCCCCAAACACTTTTAAGGACAGTAACTTGCATATTAGCCTTTAAAATTAGCACTTTAGATTGTGAACGTTCGAGTCACATAGACTTTAATAGGGTTCTAAAGTTCACACGAAGTTTAGGTCTGTTCGCAGGTTCTGGTGCGAACCGAACAGGGGAGTGTTCGGCTCATCCTTACTTACAAACCGCAGTAAGCTAAATTTCAAAAAAGAGGGGAAGAACCAGGTGTACCGCAATGTTTTGTAACACAATGATGTCTATTAAAAAAAAAGGGGGGGAAATTTATATACCAAAAAAATAAATAAATAATGAGTATAAACGTGAACAAAAATGGAAAAATAAAATAAATAAATAAAAGGAATAATAGAAAAAAATAAATAATGAAGTAAGAAATTAATTAATTGAAAATTAAATAAGTAGAAATAAATAAACAAAATAATAGATAAAATAAAATAAAAAATATAATAGAAATGATAATAATAGGAATAATACAATGAAATTAAAGACTTTTTGTTTTTAATTCATGAGATATAAATATTAAATATATATATATATATATATATATATATATATATATATATAGTGCCTTGCGAAAGTATTCGGCCCCCTTGAACTTTTCAACCTTTTGCCACATTTCAGGCTTTGAACATAAAGATATAACATTTTTATTTTTTGTGAAGAATCACCAACAAGTGGGACACAATTGTGAAGTGGAACGAAATCTATTGGATTTTTGAAACTTTTTTAACTAATAAAAAAATGAAAAGTGGGGCGTGCAAAATTATTCGGCCTTGCATTAATACTTTGTAGAGCCACCTTTTGCTGCGATTACAGCTGCAAGTCGCTTGGGGTATGTCTCTATCAGTTTTACACATCGAGAGGCTGAAATTCTTGCCCATTCTTCCTTGCAAAACAGCTCGAGCTCAGTGAGGTTGGATGGAGAGCGTTTGTGAACAGCAGTTTTCAGCTCTTTCCACAGATTCTCGAATCTTACGCTCTACCCCCAGTGGGATCTGTCCCCCGTCTGCAGCAGTCAGCCATAGGGTCCACAACCTTGCGGTGCACTCCTGATCCTACGGTGTGCACCTGTCACCCCGCCTCAAGGTGACCTGACAGTTTGATCAGCCATGGACCTTCCTGCAGATGATCCATTGCAGAGCTTAGTTCGGCGACTTGAGACCCAAGAATGGCATCAGACCCAGGTGATGCGATTCCTTCAGGATTTGGCATCCCGTTTTGAACAGGTTCAGGCCTCATTAGGACCCCCGGTTCAACAACCTCAACCGCTATCTGCCGCTGCACCTATCGCATTAGTCGCAGCCACACATTCATTACAACTACCAGCTCCGGTCCGTTTCTCTGGGTACTCCAAGGCTTGCAGGGGGTTCCTTAGCCAGTGCACAATTCATTTTGAACTTCTGCCCCAAAACTTCCTGTCTGATTGGGCAAAAGTCGCATATATCATATACCTCCTGTCCGGCGAGGCGTTAGCCTGGGCCGCCCCTCTGTGGGAACTGAATGATCCAGTGGTTTCTAACCTGTCTGATTTCTTGAAACTTTTTCGGAATATCTTCGAGGAACCGGGTCGTGTCTCCTAGCGCTCTTTTACGTCTCCGTCAAGAGTCCGCGTCTGTGGGATAGTATGCTCTTCAGTTCCGTATCCTCACAACTAAATTGAGCTGGAATAATGAGGCCCTAGTTGCTACCTTTTTACATGGCCTCTCTGATAGAGTGAAGGATGAATTAGCAGGAAGATCCCTTCCTGCTGATCTGGACAGTGTCATCACCTTGTGTAACCAGATCGATATTTGCTTTCAGGAGAGGGCCCTGGAAAAAAGACGCCAGCACTCCCCGTTCTTTAGGCAGCCTGAGCCCCCAGTCCCTTCTCTTCGATCCGAGGAGCACCCCCTGCCTGCTGAGGAACCTATGCAGTTGGGCCGGACAAAGTTATCTCCCGAAGAACGTGCTAGGCGCAGAACTCTGGGCCTATGCCTCTATTGTGGGGCCAAAGGTCATTTCCGTGATGCTTGTTCTCTTTGTCCGGAAAAACGCTCAGGGCTAATACATCTGGAAAGGTGGAGTATTAGACCCTGAAATATCACCTTCACCTTCTCGTCTTCTCCTTTCCATGTTGCTTCATGTCGGTGCTTCCTCTCGTTCGGTCTCAGCACATCTGGATTCCGGAGCCGCTGCCAATTTCATGGATTGGGAAACTGCATCCTCCATGAGACTTACCCTTTTGCCCCTGACAACGCCATTGGTGGTCTTGGCGATTGATGGCACTGTTCTCCCAGGGGGCCCTATCCGCTTCCAGACTCTTCCTGTTAAGATGTCAGTAGGGACACTTACCAGGAGTGGATATCCTTCCTTGTCTTACCTAAGGCTTCATCTCCTATCATATTAGGTCTTCCTTGGTTACGACTCCATTCTCCACACGTTGACTGGTCTGCCAGTCAGGTCCTGGCTTTGGGTTCCGCCTGTTTCTCTTCCTGCCTACTCAAGGGTACCCCAAAGGAGAAATTTCCTGTTACCACCATCTCAGTATCTTCTGCTCTTCCCACTGTATATAGCGATCTCTGGGATGCGTCCTGCAATAGTCGGACTGATGCACTCTCTAGGTCATGTGGTACTCTGGATGAGGGGCCCACCTATGAACCTGAGTCGATCAGTCTCTCCAGTTCGCATAACCTTTTACCTTTGCCTGTCCCTAATTTCCCTTGGACGCACAGCCAGACTAACTTGTCTGCAAGTTCCACAGTTGCTATGCCCTGTGATGCAATTGAGATGGTCGCTACACCTGACAATACTATTCAGCCGACCCCTGCACCAGTTATGCCAGTCCAGCCCATGCCCAATGAGCTTTCTGCTTCTTGTTTTGCACCTTCTGTGACCTGGCCTCACCCTTCTGCTACTATGTCCGTTCAAACCCGTTTAAGAGGCTCAATCCATCCTTTGGATAGAATACCTCATTCGGCCAGGAGGGGTTTTCAATCTTTTTCTCAGGGTTCTCTGCATTCTGTTTGTGTTGCAGCTACCCAGCTTGACTCTTGTAACATGTCACTTTCTAACCAACATGACCTCAGTGATCCACTGACATCTGCCCAGTCTGGTGGTCCTGTTATGGATGCCCAGCTCATCTTTAAGGGTGTGGGGGTCCCTGCTCAGACTCCTGATCTTCTCATGCCCTTATCCATTCCTAAAAAGCCTTTTGTCCTCAAGTCCTCTCGTCCTCTCCCTACCTCTGTTTCGGTCTCTGAGGATAATCTAAAATACGGGGTTAGTCAAGTTTTGGATTCCCGGATCCGTAAAGGCATTCTTCAATACCTCGTACTTTGGAAAGGGTTGGGTCCTGAGGAGAGGACTTGGATCACTGTATCTGAGGCCTTTGCTCCCTGTCTGTTAAGGAGGTTACATCTGGAGTTTCCCTTTAAGCCTGGACCCAGGCGTGGGAGGCCTCGTAAGAGGGAGGGTACTGTCATGGTTATGCAGTGATCTTCCTGTGTTTGCTTACCTCCCCTCATGTCTTCAGGCTAAGAGGCCAGCCACTTCCACCTGGTGGTTTTTATAACCTCTCCTCTAAGCATGGCTCCACCCCAGGCCCTATCAGGGAGCCCTATATTAACCTGTGCACTGCAGGCCTTCAGTGCTGATCAACCATTGTGTATTCCTTTGTGTGTTAGCTTCCTGTTTCCTGCCGTGTGCTCTGCTACTGGTTTCCGTTACCGACTTTGGCGTGTTTTGACTATTCCTGTTTGCCTGTGATCCTGACCTTTTGGCGTGTACCCGACTATTCTTGTCTGCTTGTGGCCCCGACCTTGGCTTTGTCCCTCACCATCCCTATCCTCCTGTTGCCTACTGTTGGTGTGAGCTGGGGGACCCTGGGGGTCGCGACCTGGAGCCAGTTGCAGCCAAGTCCATCCTCACCACTCGAGGCGCTGGTGAATACCTGCTGACTCTTAGACTCCGCGCCCCAGGGAATCTTATGCTCTAACCCCAGTGGGATCTGTCCCCTGTCTGCAGCAGTCAGCCGTAGGGTCCACAACCTTGCGGTGCACTCCTGATCCTACGGTGTGCACCTGTCACCCCGCCTCAAGGTGACCTGACACTTAATCAATTTACTCATTAAACAATAGCAAAGAAATCAATAAATGTGACAAATTACAAGATTCATATTGGTAAACTACATATAAACATCATAAATAATAAATACTTTTTCAATAAAAAACAGTAACAATATGGACTATAAATCAAATTATTAACCTTTTCTGATGGAGAAAAATGGGGAAGGAAATTACAAAGGGGGGAAATAGGACAATAACTAAGGTGGGAAAGGAAAGAGAGGAAGAATGACGGAAAGGAGAGGGGCGGGAATATGGGGGGACAATGAGGGAAAGATGAGGGGGGAAGGGGGAGGGGAAAAGGGGGACCCAGATGAGTCACAGATTATAAGGAATAAATGCAGGAACAGACAAATCACAAAAATGGTTTAAAACTGAAAGTTTCATTGAGACCAGGATACACAGTAGCCCAACGGCTATGTATCCACCTGCTCTCAAGTTGAAGTATAGCTCGGTCCACACTCCCTCCTCTGGCATCCAAAGGTAGTTGGTCCAGAGCAGAGAAAGTGATCATTTAAGAATCAAAATTATGATATAAGCCTACATGAGTACTCACTGCTTTTACCATTTTTTTCTTGGCAATGGGACCCACATGTTCATGAATTATTTAAAAAAAGGGACGTTTTGTTTTACCTATGTAATAACAGCCGCATCGGCATTGCATAATATAAATTACACCAGTAGTTTGACAAGTTACTCTATGTCTGATGGAATGGGTTTGCCCATTAGGGAGAGGTATGTCACTACTATTGCTAATGAAACGCATACATCACAGCCACCACAAGGGAAAGTCCCCGCACCCTCAAGAGCTGCGGTGGATACTGCACTGTGATGGCTGTGAACTACCCTATCTTTTATAGACTTTGCTCTTTTACAGGGAATAACCTAATGTGGTTTAATATATTTACTGATCAATGGGTCTGCTGAAAGTAAAGGCCAATTTTTTTTTTAAATTACACGAATTTGATGATGTTGTCTACAATACGGTGTAGTAATCCTCACACATTCCTCAGATTTTTTAACTCTATTTGAGTAAACAAGAGAACTTCTGTTTTGTTTAAGAGTTTTGTTAAAAGCTCTTTTTAGACAACTATGACTGTAGCCTCTACTCCGCAGTCTAGAATACAAATCATGAGCTTTCGTCAGGAAATCTTCATCATTTGAGCAGTTCCTTCGTATACGGAGGTATCAGCCATATGGTATACTCTTTTTTAGAGGAACTGGATGTGAGCTGGCTGCATGCAAAATGTTGTTCGCTGCTAATGATTTACAATAAAGCGAAGTACCTAGGGATCCATCACTGTTCAAAAAGATTTTAAGATCTAAAAAACTAACTTTTACAAGATCACAATTCATAGTAAACTTCAAATTGAATTGGTTATTCCTTAAAACAGTCATGAACAAATCCAGTTCCTCCCTAGTACCGGTCCAGAACATCAGTATGTCATAAATATATTGTTGTCAGACAACCATGTGCCAGAGCAGCTCTGCCAAGTCATCCCTGGCAGAGAGTTCCCTCTCCCACCCCCTAGGTACAGGTTGGCATACGATGGGGAACAGCGTGTCCCCATCTCAACCCCCTGAACCTGGAGGTAGTGGGAGGCTCCAAAAACAAAGATATAATGGGTAACAATGAACCTAAAAAGTTTGATCACAAACTTAATGTAGTCATTGGCTAATTTACCCTGGTCTTTCAACTGATTTTCAATTACTGATAGACCCTTAAGGTGCGGAATAGGCTCTCAACATTAATGGTTACCAACCGGGTACCAGGAGGAAGGGCCATCCCTTCAATATTTCTTAGCAAATCCATTGTATCCTAAATATAAGAGGTAAGTGACTCCACATGAGGGTAGAAATATTGATCAACTAGGCTGCTAGCATTTTCAGTCAGACACTTACACCCAGACACAAACGATCTGCCCGGTGTCGAAGTTAGAGCTTTGTGAGTTCTTGGGAGGGCATAAAAAGTTGGAATTTTTGGATTCTTTACAAAGAGAAAATTCCATGTATCAATATCAATAATATCTTGATGATGGGCTTTAGCAATAATACTGTAATACTCATTATTGTAATGCTAAATCACAGTTTTGGTAATTGGTCTGTACCAATCTTTATTTTGTACAATCTCTAAGCACAGCTTCATATTTATTGACATCCATTATTATGAAATTGGCACCCTTATCGGCTGGTTTTATTATTATTGATGGTTTATTTTGCAAAGAAATTAGAGCATTGTTGCTTTTTTGAAAGATTATTGGACTTGGTCTCCCGCCACTGGATCTTTTCTATTTCTCGTGTGGTTTGTTGGACGAAGGCCCAGATATTAGGATTATTGTTCAACAAAGGAAATTTATGAGATTTTGATTTGAAGGAGGGAGGTGGAGGGAAAGCGCAGCCCCAGCACCCACCAAGGATTCCTCTGGTGTAGTGTCCGAGTATATACAGTATCTCACAAAAGTGAGTACACCTGAGCTGCAGCACGGTGGCCAAGACCATACAATGGTTTAACAGGAAAGGTTACACTCAGAACAGGGCTCGCCATGGTCGACCAAAGAAGTTGAGTTCACGTGCTCAGCATCATAGCCAGAGATTGTCTTTGGGAAATAGATGTATGAGTGCTGCCAGCATTGCTGCAGAGTTTGAGGAGTGCATCAAATTGGTCTGCATGGCTGTAATCGCAGAAGGAAGCCTCTTCTAAACATGAAGCACAAGAAAGCTTGCAAACAGTTTGTTGAAGACAAGCAGACTAAGGACATGGATTACTGGAACCATGTCTTGTGGTCTGATGAGACCAAGATAAACTTATTTGGTTCAGATGGTGTCAAGCGTGTGTGCAACCAGAAAAGGAATACAAAGACAAGTGTCTCTTGCCTACAGTCAAGCATGGTGGTGGGAGTCATGGTCTGGGGCTGCATGAAAACTGCTGGCACTGGGGAGCTACAGTTAATTGAGGGAACCATAAATACCAACATATACTGTGACATACTGAAGCAGAGCATGATATCCTCCCTTCAGAGACTGGACTGCTGAGCAGTATTTAAACATAATAACGACCCCAAACCCTCCAAGATGACCACTGCCTTTCTAAAAAAACTAAGGATGGACTGGCCAAGCATGGCTCCAGACCTAAACCCTATTGAGCATCTCTGGGTCATCCTCAAATGGAAGGTGGAGGAGCGCAAGGTCTCTACCCTCCACCAGCTCTGTGATGTCGTCATGGTGGCAACACAAAATATTGACACTTTGGACCCAATTTGGACATTTTTTTTGTTGCCATTGGTTTAGACATTGGCTGTGTGTTGAGTTATTTTGAGGGGAAAGCGAATTGACACTGTTATGCAAGCTGTACACTCACTCTTTTACATTGTAGCAAAGTGTAATTTATTCATTGTTGTCACATGAAAAGATATAATAAAATATTTACAAAAAAATGTGAGGGGTGTATCCACTTTTGTGAGATACTGTGTATATATAATGATTTCTACGTTATTTGGAAAAAAAGAAACTTTCCAAAAAACCCTCTAGAAGCCCTATTGAATCTGAAACCAAAAAAATTACCAATACCCAATTCCATCTTTTGACATTTTTATTTACTGCTGCTAAACAAACATTGGCAAAAGCATGGAGGTCTTCTACTTCAAATTCCACTTCAGTCAGGAACAAAATGAATTGGTTTATGTCCAATGAAGAACTTGCTGCTATTGTTTTTGATGATATAAATGCTATTTTTTTATGTATATGATTTGTGTTATGATTTGATTTGTTTCTGTCTTAAAAACAATAAAGATATTTATTAAGAAAATGATAAAGGGTCTGGGAATAAAAGTACAATTTCAGTCTTTGCAGGTGACAAAAAGCTATGCAATGGAATAATGTCCTTACAGGATGTCTCCAAATTACGAGCTGACCTCAATGCTCTGTTTAATTGAGCAAGTGTGTGGCAAATGATTTTTAATGTAGATAAATGTAAAGTTAGGCACTTGGGGGCTAATAAATATGCATGTGCCATACATATTACAGGGAGTACAACTGGGGGAATCATAAACGTATTAATGTTGTAGTGTGGAGGACAACTGTCATGTATCAGATAAGACCAGAACTGTGTGGACCGCAACAGAGGAAACTTAAACGTGTATAAGTGAAATATGATTTATTAAGCAAAGTGAAAAATATAAATACAACACACAGTGCAATAAATCAACCAACAGAGACCCCCAAACAACAACAGACAGATATGTACAATAAATGGGAAATGCTAGGATCGTAAACGATAGGCAGGCCAGGGTCATGCACAGAGGATCAGCAAATAAACAAGGGCAGTCCAGAATCAGAGACACAAGCCAGGCCAAGGTCATACACGGGGAGATCAGCAGATGGGGTAGGGAACACAGGACAGGGCGAGGATGGACAGATAAGACTGCAGGACAGGGATAATGGTAACAGGTGGGACAGGGTAGGGGCCAGGATAGGGAAACAGGATCAGAACCACGGGACACAGGTTCAGGTTCAGAATCAGAATCAGGCTTGCACGCAGCAGGTCAGGGCACAAGGAACAATACTGAGGCAAACATATGAGAGCTTGCCAGCTATTTATAGGCCTGTGATTGGCCTCAAGTGACACCTGATTGCAGGAGGTGCTGCCTGCTCCATACTGCCAGGATCCATCCGCTGGTGGACCCCAGTACTGCGGCCCAAAGATGATATAGCATCAGCAGGGAAAAGCTCTCCTGACAGCTCAAAACTGACAGGAGACACCTGCTGGTGGACCTCAGTACTGCACGCCAAAAGACAGATATTATCAGCGGATGGAACATTTCCTGACAGTACCCCCCCCTCAAAGGAGCGGCCTCCGGACGCTCCAACTAGCTGCTGCTGGGACAAGTCCATGGTATCAAGCTGGGCAACAGGCAGAGTCATAACAGGTTTAGCAGCAGACACATCTAGCGGGGCAGAGGGTACATCAAGCTGGGTAGAGGGCACCGCAAGCTGGGCAGAGGGCACCGGCACTTCAGGCTGGACAGCCGGCACCGGCACTTCAGGCTGGACAGCCGGCACCGGCACTTCAGGCTGGACAGCCGGCACCGGCACTTCAGGCTGGACAGCCGGCAGGAACACCTCAGGCCGGGAGGCTGGCACATCAGACCAGGAGGCTGCAAGGCAGGCACCGGGACGGCAGGCTGGAAGGCATCGGACTGGAAGGCCAGGACATCAGACTGGAAGGCATCGGACTGGAAGGCCGGGACATCAGACTGGAAGGCATCGGACTGGAAGGCCGGGACATCAGACTGGAAGGCATCAGACTGGAAGGCCGGGACATCAGACTGAAAGGCATCAGACTGGAAGGCCGGGACATCAGACAGGAAGGCATCAGACTGGAAGGCCGGGACATCAGACTGGAAGGCCGGGACATCAGACTGGAAGGCATCAGACTGGAAGGCCGGGACATCAGACTGGAAGGCATCAGACTGGAAGGCCGGGACATCAGACTGGAAGGCCGGGACATCAGACTGGAAGGCATCAGACTGGAAGGCCGGGACATCAGACTGGAAGGCATCAGACTGGAAGGCCGGGACATCAGACTGGAAGGCATCAGACTGGAAGGCCGGGACATCAGACTGGAAGGCATCAGACTGGAAGGCCGGAACATCAGACTGGAAGGCATCAGACTGGAAGGCATCAGACTGGAAGGCCGGAACATCAGACTGGAAGGCATCAGACTGGAAGGCCGGGACATCAGACTGGAAGGCATCAGACTGGAAGGCCGGGACATCAGACTGGAAGGCATCAGACTGGAAGGCCGGGACATCAGACTGGAAGACATCAGACTGGAAGGTCGGGACATAAGACTGCAAGACATCAGACTGGAAGGTCGGGACATCAGACTGCAAGACATCAGACTGGAAGGCCTGGACATCAGACTGCAAGACATCCAACTGGAAGACATCAGACTGCAAGACATCAGACTGCAAGGCCGGGACATCAGACTGCAAGGCCGGGACATCAGACTGCAAGGCGTCAGGCTGCAAGGCCGGGACATCAGACTGCAAGGCGTCAGGCTGCAAGGCCGGGACATCAGACTGCAAGGCGTCAGGCTGCAAGGCCGGGACATCAGACTGCAAGGCGTCAGGTTGCAAGGCCGGGACATCAGACTGCAAGGCGTCAGGCTGCAAGGCCGGGACATCACACTGCAAGGCGTCAGGCTGCAAGGCCGGGACATCACACCGCAAGGCGTCAGGCTGCAAGGCCGGGACATCAGACTACAAGGCGTCAGGCTGCAAGGCCGGGACATCAGGCTGCAAGGCCGGGACATCAAGCTGGAAGACGTCAGGCTGCAAGGCCAGGACATCAGGCTGGAAGGCGCCAGGCTGCAAGGCCGAGACATCAGGCTGGAAGGTGTCAGGCTGCAAGGCCGGGACATCAGGCTGGAAGGCGTCAGGCTGCAAGGCCGGGACATCAGGCTGGAAGGTGTCAGGCTGCAAGGCCGGGACATCAGGCTGGAAGGCGTCAGGCTGCAAGGTCGGGACATCAGGCTGGAAGGCGTCAGGCTGCAAGGCCGGGACATCAGGCTGGAAGGAGTCAGGCTGCAAGGCCGGGACATCAGGCTGGAAGGCATCAGGCTGCAAGGCCGGGACATCAGGCTGGAAGGCATCAGGCTGCAAGGCCGGGACATCAGGCTGGAAGGCGTCAGGCTGGAAGGCCGGGACATCAGGCTGGAAGGCGTCAGGCTGGAAGGCCGGGACATCAGGCTGGAAGGCGCCAGGCTGGAAGGCCGGGACATCAGACTGCAAGGCATCAGGCTGGAAGGCCGGGACATCAGGCTGGAAGTCGTCAGGCTGGAAGGTGCCAGGCTGGAAGGCTGGGACATCAGGCTGGAAGGCGTCAGGCTGGAGCACAGGAATTCCAGGCGGAGACACTGGCTGGATAGCAGGCAGATGATTGGCAGAATCAGGTGGGTGATCAGGTTCAGCTGGCATGCAGGCAGACTGGAGCAGGTTGGTTGATGTGGAGGCAGGTTGCGTTACTGGCAGGATCAAATGGGTAGGAAAAAACTTCCATCTCTTTTTAGATTTAGCTACTGAAGGCCTGTAGGTAGCTGCAGATCTATAGGTAGGGGATGAAGCAGACTGGAGAGAAGGGTTGGAGTATGGCAGGGAAGAGGTAACAGTGGCTGGGGGAAGTTCTTGAGGGATAGTGGGCCACGGGAAAGAGGCAGTTGGATTAAAGGCAGGATATGTGCAGCAGGAAGAAACAGGGTATTGATATTTGGTGGAGAGTAGAGTATATTGGGCTGAAACTGAGGTTGCCATAGGTGATGGAGGAAGAGACTCTTGGGCAGGCAGGTGTTTGGTAGCAGAGATGGTTTGTTGTGGGCTGGCTGTGGCTGATTGCAAAATACCAGACCGTGCTAAAAGTAGTGGTTGTACAAACTGCGGGTTACATATTGCCTGTCTAACAAGGGATTGTATGGAATCAACACATTCTATTATCATCTGTTGGGAACAGGCTGTGTAATGCTCAAAAAAGTAAGGGGAATCATCGTCCAAGAGCCATACCAGTGATGTGACTTGATTAATACTGAAAGGGGGAGAAAAATCATCATGGCCCCCCGGGATGCAGGGCAGGGCCAGCTCTGTGCAGATTTGAATTGACAGCTGAACATCCCCAAACAGCATACAGCCCTGATCAACCCAGGAGTGCTGGAAGGCATCAGGCTGCAAGGCCGGGACATCAGGCTGGAAGGCGTCAGGCTGCAAGGCTGGGACATCAGGCTGGAAGGCGTCAGGCTGCAAGGCCGGGACATCAGGCTGGAAGGCGTCAGGCTGCAAGGTTGGGACATCAGGCTGGAAGGCGTCAGGCTGCAAGGCCGGGACATCAGGCTGGAAGGAGTCAGGCTGCAAGGCCGGGACATCAGGCTGGAAGGCATCAGGCTGCAAGGCCGGGACATCAGGCTGGAAGGCGTCAGGCTGGAAGGCCGGGACATCAGGCTGGAAGGCGTCAGGCTGGAAGGCCGGGACATCAGGCTGGAAGGCGTCAGGCTGGAAGGCCGGGACATCAGACTGCAAGGCATCAGGCTGGAAGGCCGGGACATCAGACTGGAAGTCGTCAGGCTGGAAGGTGCAAGGCTGGAAGGCTGGGACATCAGGCTGGAAGGCGTCAGGCTGGAGCACAGGAATTCCAGGCGGAGACACTGGCTGGATAGCAGGCAGATGATTGGCAGAATCAGGTGGGTGATCAGGTTCAGCTGGCATGCAGGCAGACTGGAGCAGGTTTGTTGATGTGGAGGCAGGTTGCGTTACTGGCAGGATCAAATGGGTAGGAAAAAACTTCCATCTCTTTTTGGATTTAGCTACTGAAGGCCTGTAGGTAGCTGCAGATCTATAGGTAGGGGATGAAGCAGACTGGAGAGAAGGGTTGGAGTATGGCAGGGAAGAGGTAACAATGGCTGGGGGAAGTTCTTGAGGGATAGTGGGCCACAGGAAAGAGGCAGTTGGATTAAAGGCAGGATATGTGCAGCAGGAAGAAACAGGGTATTGATATTTGGTGGGGAGTAGAGTATATTGGGCTGAAACTGAGGTTGCCATAGGTGATGGAGGAAGAGACTCTTGGGCAGGCAGGTGTTTGGTAGCAGAGATGGTTTGTTGTGGGCTGGCTGTGGCTGATTGCAAAATACCAGACCGTGCTAAAAGTAGTGGTTGTACAAACTGCGGGTTACATATTGCCTGTCTAACAAGGGATTGTATGGAATCAACACATTCTATTATCATCTGTTGGGAACAGGCTGTGTAATGCTCAAAAAAGTAAGGGGAATCATCTTCCAGAAGCCATACCAGTGATGTGACTTGATTAATACTGAAAGGGGGAGAAAAATCATCATGGCCCCCCGGGATGCAGGGCAGGGCCAGCTCTGTGCAGATTTGAATTAACGGCTGAACATCCCCAAACAGCATGCAGCCCTGATCAACCCAGGAGTGAGCTAAACAAATGGTTTCCAACAGCTGATCACTGGTCCACTCTTTCAGTGTCTGGCGGAGATAGTCACCACTCTCAGACGCCAGCAAAGCATAATAACGAATCACCTCTAAATTCATTTCAGTAAGAAACCTGAACCAAGATGGTTCCTCTGTGTAGCCACTTCTGGTCAGAGATGGCCTCGGTATTCTGTCATGTATCAGATAAGACCAGAACTGTGTGGACTGCAACAGAGGAAACCCAAACGTGTATAAGTGAAATATGATTTATTAAGGAAAGTGAATAATATAAATACAACCACACAGTGCAATAAATCAACCAACAGAGACCCCCAAACAACAACAGACAGATATGTACAATAAATGGGAAATGCTAGGATCGTAAACGATAGGCAGGCCAGGGTCATGCACAGAGGATCAGCAAATAAACAAGGGCAGTCCAGAATCAGAGACACAAGCCAGGCCAAGGTCATACATGGGGAGATCAACAGATGGGGTAGGGAACACAGGACAGGGAGAGGATGGACAGATAAGACTGCAGGACAGGGATAATGGTAACAGGTGGGACAGGGTAGGGGCCAGGATAGGGAAACAGGATCAGAACCACGGGACACAGGTTCAGGGCGCAGGAACAGGTTCAGGTTCAGAATCAGAATCAGAATCAGAATCAGAATCAGGCTTGCAAGCAGCAGGGCACAAGGAACAATACCAAGGCAAACATATGAGTGCTTGCCAGCTATTTATAGGCCTGTGATTGGCCTCAAGTGACACTTGATTGCAGGAGGTGCTGCCTGCTCCATACTGCCAGGATCCATCCGCTGGTGGACCCCAGTACTGCGGCCCAAAGATGATATAGCATCAGCAGGGAAAAGCACTCCTGACAGCTCAAAACTGACAGGAGACACCTGCTGGTGGACCTCAGTACTGCACGCCAAAAGACAGATATTATCAGCGGATGGAACATTTCCTGACAACAACCGCGCCCAGTTTTGAAGTTAGTGCCAGCAAACAGGTTTTCCGACCAACCTAATGTATACAAATAAAGTTCCAAGGTTGCTGCACTAAAAAATCATTTTCTTTATCAAATCCTTCAAGAAAAATTACATCACATCACAAAAAAAGTAATTCAAGACAAGAATATATCAAGCATCGTTCAGACAAAGATTTCCATTTCGGACTCGTCTGCTCACGCCCTTCCTCAGATCAGTCAGAACGAATCTAGTAGTTTCACTACAATCATGTGTTTTATAAATGCTTACAAAATGTCATCACATGTGAAATCAATTACATGGTTTGATTACTTTTCACTTCAATTAAATCCTTATTTCAGATCATAATTTCACACCATAGAAACAAAAATGATTAACTAAACAGCTCGCAGTCTCATTAATGATCATTCCATTGTCAATATGAAAAACATTTTATATATATATATATATATATATATATATATATATATATCGTGTAAAACATGCACCCCAAGTTTAGGAGGGAAGTTTAAAGGAAAAAACCTTAAATTTTAACTGCCCATCAATGCAGCCTTGCAAACTGTCCATCTGCAGCCTTGCACACTGTCCATCTGCAGCCTTCCACTGTCCACCTGCAGCCTTCCACTGTCCACCTGCAGCCTTCCACTGTCCACCTGCAGCCTTTCACTGTCCACCTGCAGCCTTTCACTGTCCACCTGCAGCCTTTCACTGTACATCTGCAGCTTTCCCCAAATTGGCAGCAAGTTTGTATTAAATTTAGCTCCCCGCCGACATAGACTGAGCCAAGTGTACTCGTGTACTCAGCTACTTGGCTCTGCTCGCAGTAACGCCCCCATCCCACCCCTTGGCCCAGCTCCTATGATGGATACAACACCGGTCCAGTGTCGGGACGTAAAGGCTAGGAGGCGGGACTGCGAGTGGAGCCGAGTACACAGTACACTCGGCTCGGTAAAAGTCGGTGGCGCTCCACAGACAGTGCAGATCAGTGAGGGATCAGCGTATAACACGCACCCATGATTTTCCCCTGATATATATATATATATATATATATATATATGAAAAAATATAAATAATAAATACTTAACTTATTAGAAAAATGTATTAATATTCACAAAAATATTAAATTATGAATATGAATGAACAAACCAAAAAAATAATTTACAAGTATATATATATATATATATATGTGTATATATATATATATATATATACACACACATTGTAAATATATATATATATATATATATATATATATATATATATATATATATATATATATATATATATATATATATATATATATGAAAATAAATAAATAATGATAAATATCACAAATTCATATAAATAAAGACCCAAATCAACATTTAATCCATATGGAGAAATTGTATTGAAAAAAAATTAGTCCAATGCACCTCTCTTCTCCTAAGGGCAAGTTCACCAATTGCCCCCTCTCCATTTCTTCTCTATGCCTTCTAATACCATATATTTTAGTTGTGAAACAGCATATCCATGCTCCACAAAGTGTCGAGCAAGTGGCAACTGTGTTAGTTTGTCTCTGTAAGGTGTTCGTCTTCTAGATTCCCCTGGATAGCCTAGGCTGGAGTGGCTCAATGGAGGTCCCAATCGCCGGCAGATAATCAATACACATACACTCGAGAGTACGTGGTGAATGATTACAGAGTTTAATGGGAGAGTGGACCGTCTTTTATGTGGTACTCCACAAAGCCCTGCCCCGTGAGGGGCCAATCGGGTGATTTACACATACATCGACAATTTCTTAACTCATGATATTAGTTCATTCCTGAAATGTAGGTAAAAGGTTATCTCCTGACAGTTATTTTGCCCTTTCAGCATCTACTGACTGACCATATTCTTGCGTAACCAGTCCTTATCTAGCTTTGTGCCTCTCAGAAATGTATAGAGAAGAAACTACAGGCAGATGTTTGCCTGAGATATCAATATCTTGCATAGACCCTCTGGAGAGACATACAGATATCTGTCATCTAGTCACGCTATCTTGTATATAGTTTGTCACGTACGCCAGTATGCTTGTATGTCTTATTTCTGAAGCTATTGAGAAATGCAAGCCCAAGCATATTAGTCTTTATTTCAATAATTTTTTATTGAAGATTTTCAGTATAACAAAGCAAAATAGATGAACATTCCTTATAATAAGCAAGTAAAATCCACTTTTGCATATACAAGGGTAATCTAGAAAAACATAGATCTAGACAAAAACCTAACAGTACAGATCTGTATAACAACCAGACATGGTGTTTCCATATCAACTGCAGTGTCAAGGACCCATAGCATACAATTAATTCCCAACCGTGGAAAATGTCCAGGCAAGGCTCACAAGCCCGTAGCCCCTGATGCCCCAAACGGGATCAAGCTGCAGACCAGGGGCCGGGCTCGCTCACCAAGACCAGGGCACTCCCCATCCATCTCATCCGAGGTCCAAAATTTGAGGTACCGCTAGAAAATTGTGTAATCAACTAATCCAAAAGATAGCTACTGTCTGTCTTCTAACCCCTTTCGGGGTGCCACATAGTACACCAAGAGAGGTGGCAAAGGAGGGAAAAGAGAAAACGTTGGAAATGATAGAAAAAGGAATAAAGAATGTAAATTGCTATTCAGGCATTACTCACTCCATAGGCCAGGGTTCCAGGCCGCACCCCCGGAATGAGAGAAATATTACACTTTGTTGCCCAAGGTTCCCAAATCAACCGGAATCTCTCTGTTTTGTCTTTCCATTTGGCCACTATTTGTTCTTGTACCATAATCCAAGTTACCTTGGTTTTAAACATCTTAAAGGAGACCGTGTGTTTCTTCCAGGCTTTAGCTATCGTAACTTTGGCTCCAAGAAAAATAAAAAACGCCAGTTGCTGCAAATGTTTGGGTAGAGTCGGAATAATGTGATTTAGCAGGGCTGTACTGGGATGTGGGGCTATGGTGGTCCCTGTAATGGAGCTAATTGTGCAAAACACTTTCCGCCAAAAAGTGCGGATGCGAGGGCAAGACCACCAGACATGAGACATGTCACCTTCCAGACCACAGCCCCTGAAGCACACTGACGAGGAGCCCTGAAAGATCTTGGCCAGCCTGGAAGGAACATAGTACCATCTAAATAAAACTTTGACACTCGCCTCTACGAGCGAGATATTCAGGATACCTTTGTGAGCTCTCATCGCAGCCCCATACCATTGTTTCGACTCCCAGGTGTGGCCCAAGTCAGCTTCCCAAGCCCGAGCATAAGGGGGCTTATTGTCCGTCTTCAAAAGAGCCGTGTAGATCAGTGAGATGCCCCCCCTCTGGTCCGTAGCCTGAGCACACCATTGTTCATATTGTGTCATAAAAGGGGGAAGTGGCTTAGAGGTCCAAATGGAATTTAAAAAGTGTGAGAGTTGTGTAAATCTGTATAATTCCGAATCGGGCATATCTAGTTTCTTTCTGCAGTGTGCTAAGGATAGAGGGCCTGTGGGGGAAAAGAAGTGTCCAATTCTGTATAACCCCTTATCCGTCCACCATTTAAAAGCTTCTATATCTTCCCCCGGGGGGAAATCCCCATTGTGGAAAATGTGTGTTAGCGGTTTAAGTGGGGAGATCAGCGATTCCCGTTTAAAAAGGTTAGAGCTCAGCGCCATGGAGTGTGAAAGGGTGGGAGCTAGAATCGCCGGTTTGCGTTTAGGGTTGCAACTCATCAGGAAATCTATCGTGTGGTGAGGAGTAGACTGTCTTTCCATCAACAACCAATCCGGTTTTACCGAACCGGAAAAAGCCATAGATATCTGGGCCAATTGCGCTGCTTGATAATAACCCCACAAGTTGGGAAGACCCAGACCCCCTTGAGATTTCAGCCGGTAAAGCGTGTTTGAGGAGCATCTGTAACCTTTCTTTCCCCAAACAAACCTCACAATGTCCGTTTGTAATTTGTTCAGAAATGTTTTGGGGATCGGAATTGGGAGGGAACGAAACAAGTACAAAAGACGCGGTAAAAGTGTCATTTTCACCGCATTAATCCTACCCAGCCAGGAAATCCCACATCCAGACCAACGAGTCAAATCCGTTCTACATTTTTTCGCCATGTTAGGATAGTTAGCTTGAAATAGCGTGTGTATGTCCGAAGTGAGATTGATCCCTAAATAAGGAAGCTGGGAGTGAGCCCAGGAGAAGGTAAAATTGTTCGACAGTTGGGAGAGCATATCCGCGGAGATCGTAACGTTCAGAGCTAAAGATTTTTCCATATTGACCTTTAGGCCCGAGATCCTACTAAAATCCAATAAAGTCCGGTTAATTATGGGCATAGAGGTTAAGGGCGAGGTAACAAAAAGGAGGAGGTCGTCCGCATAAAGAGCACATTTGTGTTCACAAGACCCGCACATGACTCCCCTAATGTCGGGGTTGGAGCGTAAGGCAATGGCTAAAGTTTCTATGGCTATGGCAAAGAGAAGCGGTGATAGTGGGCATCCCTGTCTTGTCCCCCTACCGATGCTAAATGCGTTAGAGTACCTACCCATTAGACGTACCTGAGCCGTAGGATGCGAATATAGTGCCGATATAAGATTAAGAAAGTACTGGCCGCACCCCCATCTCCTCAGAATATCAGTTAGGTATGACCAGTCAATGGAATCAAAAGCCTTATGAAGGTCGATGGATAACAGAAATCCTTGTTGCGGGGTACCCCCATCCCACTGTGCCTTAAGGAGTGTTATTATATCTACTGCACGTCTAATCTGGTCTGGTCCCTGTCTCCCAGGGATGAATCCCACCTGATCTTTGTGTATGTATCTAGGGATAAAGCTTGAAAGTCTGTTCGCCAGAATTTTTGTCATTATTTTAATGTCATTATTCATAAGCGAAATAGGCCGATAATTGCCCACCTCGCTGGCATCCTTTCCGGGTTTCGGAATCACTGAAATAAATGCCGAGTTCATATCCGGGTGCAAGGAGGCTCCATCCCTGAGAGAATTGAACAGTTTCACCAGATAAGGGGCCAGACCAGGGCCAAACTTCTTATAATACCCATTGGAGAATCCGTCCGGACCCGGAGCAGAACCCACGGTAAGAGATTTAATAGTGTCAAGGACTTCTGCAAGAGTGAACGGATCCTCCAACAGATCCTTATGTGCCTTGGATATCTCGGGCAATGGGAGAGCATTCAGGAATGTCTCGCAGACATTTGTAGGGGGGACAGGGCCTTGTTTATATAATTCCGAGAAGAACCGCATAAAAGTTTCCATTACTTTAAAGGGATTCTGAGACAGGTCCCCTGAATGAACCCTGATCTTAGGAAAAGAGTGTGAACGTGGCTTGGGGGTCAGTTTTACCGCTAATTTTGAGCCAATCCTGTCCTTCTGAGAATAAAATCTGGCCCCCGTCCAGGTAAGATGTTGAGCAGCCGCTGTAGTCAAGGACATGTTTAGTCGGGCCTTGGCCTCGTCTAGTTTGGCTAGGGAATCTGCCGTGGGTCGTTGTTTATGTGCCTTAGCTAGTGAACGGAATTCTTTTGTGAATTTGAGAGTGTCGGCCTGATGTTGTGCTTTGAGATTAGAGGACAACTGTATCAACTTGCCTCTTATTACAGTTTTATGTGCAGCCCATAGTGTAACCGGCGATATTTCCCCTGTATCATTCAGCTCAAAGTATTCCCTGATAGAAGCCGCTATATCTGCGCTATGTGCAGGATCGCTCAGAATGGATTCCCGGAGACGCCAGCACGGGCGACTCCCTGAACCCATAGGTCTCCTGGACACTACAACCACCATGGAGTGATCCGATAATGACGAGTCGAGAATTCTCGCATGTTCTAGCAAGGGGATCGTTTGGGGTTTTGTAAAAATGTGATCTATTCTAGCATAAGTGTGGTGTGGGGCCGAAAAGTGTGTATAGTCCTTTGCCCGTGGGTTCATCTCTCTCCAAGTATCAATCAGACCCTCAGAGTGGATTGTGTGGGCAATGTTAACGCTCTGTTTCGACGGACGTTTAGGTTTGGACCTACCCGATGCTAACTTGTCAAGAGAAAAATCAAATGCTACATTCGAGTCTCCTCCAATAAACACCGTGCCCTTAAGGCGGTGTCGCAGCTTCCCCAGCATGGATGTAAAGAAGGTGCTTTGGCCCTTGTTGGGCGCGTAATAGGAAACAAAAGTGTAGCATTCCCCATCTATGTGTCCGGATACCAGTATATATCGACCCTGAGGGTCCATAAAAGTCTCAGGTTGAGATAGGTTAATATGTTTGGAGATACACACTGCTACCCCTCTAGTTTTGTTCTCTGCGGAGGCTAGAAAAAATTGAGGATAATGTTGATGTAGATATGTGGGTTTGAAAGTAGAAGGGAAGTGTGTTTCCTGAAGTAAGATAATGTCCGCGTGTACGGAGCGGTAATGTTCGAAGAGCTTCCGTCGTTTGAGTGGGGAGTTAAGGCCTTGAGTGTTATGTGAAAGAATTTTAAGGGTGGGCGGCCTAATGGGTGTGTCAGTCATGGACCAGAGGAGGGCAAACTACACAAAAGATCAAAGACTCACCGCTCCCATGAAGAGGGCCACACTGTCTGCAATTCATGAGCCACCAGTAATAACCACAAAAGTCCCGGAGTGCAGGCTGGATGTCAAAGCTGAATTGGAGATACCTGCAAAATACATAGAGAGAGAGAAGAAGGGAAGAAAAGAACATGAAGAAGAAAGGAAAAACAAAAGGAGAACGGACAGTAGCATGAGAAAAACCATGTCGCATGAACAATATGCTATCAAATAAATTCCTACAGGCGACCCCAGTCCCCATCAAACCCCCTGAGAGGTCAGAATCCCCCCAACCAACCCTTAATTGCAAAAATTCGGGGAAACCCTAGAAGAGGGTATCCCGAATGCGGCTCAGAAGCGCCGAAAGTGCCTCTGAACCAGGAGGAGCGCACTGAAACCACCACCACCCCGCCACCTTTAACTATATAAATTATTGGGCCGGCAAGGGCCCATATTTAACTGCTAACAGAGCGCCCATAATGAGCTGAAACAGGGTAACTGAAATTCTAGACCCATATCAAAAGGTATGCACCCGGTAAGTCGATCCAGTCCCACCACCCCATTCCCCCTTTCCCGCACATAGGTATGGTGATGCACTGACCCAACCTCTATCGAATCTCTACCTAGGACCCGTATTAAGTTGTACAACAAGATAAACATAAACATTAACTAAAGCAGGCCCCCTGGGACATCCCTTGTAGCCGCTGAGAGCAGACCCAATATTATCACCAACAGGATAGTCACATGTCTGGTCTTGCCGCTGTGAAAATAGCCTGTTTCACCAACTGCAAAAGTTATGAGAGTCAGTTACCGATACTTCAGACAGGAAGTAAAAGAGGCCATCCTGGATCTATGGCAAAGAACAGATCTTTTTTGTAGGAAAAAAAAAAAAAAAAAAAACACCCAAAAAATGGAGCAATAAAGGCCCAACATGTATTTCTCCAGATGTGAGAAGACCTCCCTCATATTTCCCTGAACATCAAAGAGGGAGTGAGGGGGGCTCCCAAATTTCCCTGTGTCCCAGAGCACGTGGTACAATCAGGGGATCCATTCAAAAAAAAGGGGTAGAAGAGCATCCCCAGAAGGGGAAACAAAAGCTGTCTCAAGGTGGTAAATTTTCCTTTGAACGTTTGGAGCTTTGTGTCAGCCAGATCTGTTGCAGCGGACTCGCTGGGGACGGTCTCTTGACTGATGCAGGGGTCCCCCTGTTGGATTGTTCCGTTGTGGGTTCCAAATGTATCAGGCCAATTCGAGTCAAAAGTTTTTCGCCTTCCTGGAACGAGGAGAAACCAAAGCTTTTGTTCTTATATGAAAAATTCAGCCGCAAAGGAAATGACCATCTGTATGCGATTTCTTTATCCAATAACACTTGTAGTAATGGTTTGAGCGATCGTCTCCTCTGTATAGTGTATGGGGAGAGGTCAGCGAATATCTGGATCTTGTGACCCTGAAACGATAGGTTCTCCGCATATCTGGATTTACGCATGACCTCTTCTTTCACAGAGTAATAATGGGGTTTGACTATAATGTCTCTGGGTAAGCCGTCAGTACGGGGAGCCTGGAGAGCCCTGTGAGCTCTATCCAATTCCAAATGGCGCTCTGGGATGTCTGGGATCAAATTCTTAATGAGAGATCTCATCACCTTATGTACCTCTTTTTCAGTTTCGGGGATCCCCCTCACCCTGAAATTGTATCTTCTCGATCTGTTTTCAAGGTCATCGATTTTTGAAAACGCTGTTTCCAGTTGGTCCTGAACCTCCTCTAATCTGGCCGAATTCTGGTTGATCCGGGATACTGCCTGGTCAGTTTTCCGTTCCACAGTGTCCAGTCTCTGACCTATCTGCTGTAAATCTGCCTGTAGAGAGGTAGTGATCTGGTTTGCCTGCACTGCAAGGCTTTTGGACAACATGTGAGAGAAAGCAGTCATCATGGAAGGAAAGTCTGTGGGGGGGGGGGAGATCATCTTGTGCCTCACTGACTGCAAGCAGCAGGCCTGTATGTGGATCCCTCATAGGGGTGGAGGGATATCCTGTGCTCAATCCACCCAGCAGGGATTCAGTGGAGGAGGGAGAGTTAGCTATCTGTAAGGGGGCACAGTCTGTACCTTGGAAAGGCAAATGTTCTTGGTCCTGATCCGCAATGGAGGTGTCCTGTGGCGCTGTGGCCGGGAGGCCTCGTGACGCCGCCGCCATCTTGGCATAGCTGACAGGGCCGCTTTCAGCCTTCATGCGGCCGGATAGATCCTTCCTGGCGTTCGGGGTCGCCATCCGCGGGATCCCGGAGTATTCCCCCGTTCGGATCCGCCTGTTTGCTGTGCGTTAGGGCGCTCTGTGCTCCGTGGTGGTCTTTACAGGGCTGTGGTGGAGCGGAGCTCTAGAAGCCGGCGGCCATCTTGGGAGACTCCGCGCATGCGCTCCGCATATTAGTCTTTATATCTTTGGTAATTTCAATAGGTATCCCCTTATAATCCTCCCTTTGATCATTCTGTGATTTACATAATGATCATTCCTTTTCTAATTTAATAGCACAGGCTTCATACTCCGAACCCTCGTGCTCCTCTGGAGCGGTCGTGTTTCCCTTTTTACATAAACATTTGATTATCTTATAACAGGCATATAAAAATAGAATGAAGAGAATCACAGTGGCAATTGTCATGGCAGCATTTCGGAGCCAAGATATTAATCCCCCAAAACTAAAGTTGCTCGAGAATGGATCCCAGTTTTTTCCTATGTTTCTTGCCTCTTTCTGTAGTTTATTTACCTCTTCCCTGTGTTGGGCAATAACGTCATAATAGTCTGGGACTTCGATGCTGGTATTATGAATCCAGGTACAGCACTCATAATCCTCAGTAGTCTCACAGAGGCCAGTAAGGGCTGCACTCATACTTTCTATAGCCAACTCATGTAGTTCTAGTTGCTTCCTAATTGCCCTAGTTTCTAGATTTAGTTTGGTTATGTCATCAGAATTTTTCTCCAGAATCTCATCAATTATGCCAGTGTAATTATTTAATCTTTTCATTAGGTCAATTCCCCACCCTGTCCAGGAAGGGAACCATGCCCAGGCCATATCTTTTTCTAAAAACAATTCTCGTTTATTACGGTGTCTAAGGGGATATCTAGGATGCATGCTAGCTTCAAGGAGGTGACTTCCCTTGTTATCCCCTAATACCCCCATGATAGGAACCAGGGCTGCAAGGTAACACCACCCCTGGGGTTTGGTTGGGATCCAGGGGTGACAGAGTTTGCCGCAGCATATATATGTGGTACTTCCTAGAGCTAGGGGCCGTTTATGGAACACGTTCCTAAGAGTATCAGAAAGGCCAGAGAGCACCAGAATTGACATTAATTGGTGTATTGTAGTCTTGGTACTGGAGCTAAGGAAGTCTAAAAAGGTGGCATTTAGGGTGGGATCTGAAGTATGGAAGAAAGAAGGACTGTTAAGCGATGTCATTGAAATGTTAAGTTTTGTTTGTTTGCAAACCTCGGCTCCATCTGTGGTGTTTCCCAGTTGGAAACACCAGTCTGGGAAGTGGCTTCTACCTATAATTTGGAAAGTGAGGGTTTTATTTGAAAGGGTCCTAGTAACATTCGTTAGGACGATAGGGGGTGTTCCATTAAGGAGGGGGGTAAAATTCAAGGGGACTGCCATGAGAGGGATTCTAGCTGTACTGGGATGTAGCTTGCTGCAGATCCAGCATTTCTCAAAACCGGATTTTTGAGCATAGCTATATTTGAATTTTAGTAGTAACATCTTGTCAGTCAGTCCCTTAGGTGACTCATTAACGGGTATAATACTTCTACTATGTCTTTGGCCGGGGGTATTATTCATCTTAGGTGGTCCACATATCCCTTTTAATAGACCTAAGTCTTTTGGATGATATATACAGTTGGCTATAAACCATGTGGGCAGGAATACAAGTAGTACCAGACTACCCCAAAGGCATACAGCCTTCCCTGACACTGAAGGTAAAAACATTTCTACAAGTTCTTATGCTTGTCCTTCTTCCTCGCTATTGTGTAGGGTTTCAAGGGTTAATTGTCCAATGCCTTCCTGAATCTCTTGCAGTTCCGGTAGCTGTTCGGGTGGGTCGGGTTCTTCTTCAATAGGTGGGGGGTCGGGGGTTGTGGGAAGCGGTGGGCACTTTTTCAGCCTGCTGGCGTGGATCCAGGTGTTTCCTAGGTCAGTCAGGACCGCAGTTCTGGACACCTTTTCAACCTTCCAAGGTCCAGAGTAGATTGGTCCGATCCTCTTTTTGTGGGCCAGTTGTTTGACTAGCACTTGATCTCCTGGGATGAAGGGGTGTGTTGGCTCTGTGGAGAGAGGAGAGAAGGTGACAGAAACTTGTTCATTCGTTTCATGAAGCATACTTACCAGGTTTTTCACGTACATTTCCTGTTGGGAATAAATGTCAATATCAGTGTCTTGGTCTAATGGGGGTAGTTCTATGTTTGCGGGGACTCCCATCAAGATTTCAAAAGGTGAAAGTTTCGTTCTGGCGTGGGGTGCCATCCTAATCTGGAATAGCACAGAAGGGAGGTGATCAAGCCATCCCTTCATTGTGCCCCCTGTGGCCTTTTTCAATTTATCCTTTATATTTCTATTCATTCTTTCCACTACCCCTGCGCTTTGAGGGTGATAGGGGATGTGTAGTTTCCATTGCAGCCCTAACAATTTAGCCACAGCCTGGGTAACGGAGGAGCTGAATGCAGGTCCCCTATCTGACCAAATAGATGTTGGTATGCCAAACCTACAAATCCAGTTATTCAGCAAGCATTTTGCTGCTATATTGGCTGTCTCACCTGCACAGGGAGTGGCTTCAACCCAGCCTGAAAATTTATCTACGACAACGCACAGGTATCTTAGGTTCCCCTTTTGTTTTGGCATGTGTGTGAAGTCTACTTGTAAATCTGTAAGGGGACCTATTGGTGGGGGTAGATGACCATGTAAGCCATGCCGTTTGCCCTGCACATTGTTTTGAGCACAGGTAAGGCAACTTGTGGTCAGGAGTTTGACTTGTTTGTTCAAGGCGTTTGTGCAGAAAGATTTGGTGTACATAGTGGCTAAAGGGACGGCACCTATGTGTCCTGGACCATGAAGGTAGGAGAGAATTAGAATACTGCTTGCCTCAGGTATTCCCAATATCTTCCCCTCTTTTGACCACAGACCCTCTGGGTCTTTGGTCAAGCCAGCCTTCACCCAATAAAAGACATCTTCCTCAGTGGCTAATGATTGCATTTGTGCCACTACAGATTTAAAGTTAGGACAGGTGAAATGATCCTTAAAGTACATGGACGTGGGGGGGGCTCCTGGGTGGAGGACTGGGCTGCCTTTTTCGCTTCTCGGTCAGCTAAGGCATTTCCCTTGGAAAGTCTGCTATTATCTGAAGAATGTGCTTTTACTTTAATTATTGCCACCTCTTTTGGGCGCAAAATAGCCCGAAGAAGTGCCTGAATCTGGGTAGCATTGGAAATAGGTTTATTATCCGCTGTTTTAAAACCTCTTTTTGCCCATATTACTCCGAAGTCATGCACCACCCCAAATGCATATCTACTGTCTGTGTAAATGTTCACCTTCTTATCTGTAAATAAAATGCAGGCCCTGGTGAGGGCTTCTAGTTCAGCCACCTGAGCCGAAGAGGGGGGCAGTGGTTTGGCTTCTAATACCTTGTTTGGCAACTGTACTATTGCATATCCTGTTTGGAAGGTGGAATCGGAGGGACGGGAGCAACTACCGTCCACAAAAACATCGTCTGCATTGGTAATCGGTACGTCGGTGAGGTCTGGTCTTGGTGATGTGATAGACTCCACTTGTGTTATACAGTCATGAAACTGGTCTGGGTCTCGTGGTAGGCGTAACATGGAGTGCAAAAGACGGACGGCAGGGTTGTTGGCGGGAACATATTTGAGAGACAGATTGTCTGTGTTCATGAGGGAAATCTCATATCCACTGAGTCTTTGTGAGGTCATGTGTTGGGTGTTCATGTTCTGTATGAGGTGGGTGACAGAATGTGTGGTGTAAAGCGTCATCGGGTGTCCCAAGACCATCTTGTTGGCATCTTGTACGGCCATAGCACAGGCGGCTAAATTCTGAAGGCATGATGGCATGCTTTGAACCTGAAGGGGGAGTTTTTTAGATAGGTAGGAGACAGGGCGGTAGCCTGTTCCATGCTGTTGTGTCAAAACCGCGGCAAAAGAGGTCCCCGAGACTACACAGTATAGTTGAAAAGCTTTACCATAGTCTACCAACCCCAGGGCGGGTGCACATGACAAACTGTTCAATAGGGCCTTGAAGGCCTTAAGCCGTTCCTCTGTCCAATCGACCTGCCTAGGGGCTGTTGAGGCGGTGGCCTCTCTTAGTATGCCATCATAATGAGAACAGTCGGGGATCCACTGGCGGCAATATACCACAGCGCCCAAGAATGAGAGCAGGGCTGCCTTGTCTTTTGGGGGGCTCAGAGCTTGTAGGGCTGTGGCGCGTTTGGGGGAGACCATCCTTGTCCCCCTTTTTAGTATGCACCCCAAGTATTCCACTTGTGGCATACACCACTGTATCTTCTTTCTGGATGCTAAATGCCCGATGTGGGCTAGATGGTTCAACAGAGATGTGGAATCGACCGCACAATCTTCAGCAGTGCGACTGCACAAGAGCAAGTCGTCCACATACTGTATTAGCACCGACCCTCGCTCAGGCGTCCAAGACTTGACAGTCTCATTGAGTACCATAGAGAAGGCAGCAGGACTATCAACATACCCCTGAGGCAGGCGTGTCCAGGTTAACTGACCCGTCAACTGGCCCTCCGTCCAGGAGAAGGCAAACATAGGCTGGGCCTCTTCCGCAATGGGAATGCTAAAGAAGGCATTTGCTAAATCAATCACTGTGTAGCATAGAGAATGTGCCGGTATACATGAGAAGATAAAAGTGATGTCTGAGACTAGGGGTGGAAGTGGAATCACTTGTTTGTTAACTGCCCTTAGGTCTTGTACAAGTCTCCACTCCCCACTGGCCTTTTTTACGGGGTAAATGGGCGTGTTCCAGGGACTGATGATTGGTTTCAGGATACCTTTTGATATGTAATCATTAATTTGAGGGGAGATGCCTTTGACTTTCTCTGGGGGTAGGGGATACTGTTTTTGATATTGTATCCCCGCATCTGATCGCATTTGGGGTGCATATGGTGTGCAATTAATAAAGCCCACACTACCTTTGTTTTCTGCCCAAATTGTGTGATGGTCAAGGGAGGAAGGTATCATTAGAAAGAAACTCCTGTGTGCATGTCTTTTTGGGCTGTGTAAGTCACAAAGAGGGGAACTCGCAGTGAGGGAGCCGTCTTTGTCAAACTTAATGGTAATGTTCAACTGGCATAGTAAATCTCTGCCCATTAGGGACACTGGACAGGAAGTCAGGACAGCGAAACTCTGCATACATAGCTCTAGTCCATCCGGGGTAGAGACTGGTAAAGGCGGGGTGACGGAATGAGTAACCGATGTCCCATTTATTCCAATAGAGTGTCCCTCAGTACACAGTGGTGTGTCATACCTCTCATCATTTAATGAGCTAAAAGTGGCACCTGAATCAAGCAGGAAACACACTATGTGGTTGTCTACGCGTAATATAACTTGTGGTAGACTCTTCCATGATAGGTTGTGGCACACCAGACTGAGGGAAGGGACATACTCTAGGCATCCCTATTGGGGGTGTGTTTGTCGGGTAGACGGCCACTGCATAGGGATTCGAGGGGGAGGTCTGTTAGAGGTTGGGGTGTAGGGTGGCTGTGCGAGCGCATGGTTTTGAGATGGTGTTTGGGGAGGTGGCGGGTATTGGGGGTACCTTGTAGTGTGAGGGGGGGGGCGATTAGCAGTGTTGTACCCCCTTCCCCTGCCCCTTGGATAGCTCACCCTCTGTCTATATGGGCACTGTGATTTCCAATGTCCCTGTTCCCCACAATTAAAACATCCTTGGTCAGGTGGGTAGGGCTGCATGGTCATGAGGTGCGGTGGTGAGGATGAGGTTTCAGGTGTGACTAGGGTTTGTGTTTGTGTCAAGGAGGGGAAAATTCCCCCTTTTTGTTCAAAGACCCCTGAAATCTCTCTGGACCTAGCGTCCTTCATGAATTCATCTGGTGCTTGCTCCGCCCATTTGGAGTTTGTGAATTTGAGCAATTGCGTCACTTTGGGATCGCCTCCCGACATAATGGTAGTAGTAAATAATTGTTGTGTGGCCCCATCTACAGCTTTCCATAGGGAGTATACTCTGTTACAGTAATCATAGAATTTCTCTTTAGGTTCCTGCTTGGCTAGGATCAGTTCTTGGAGTGCAGATGATCCTTTGTATAATTTGGACCAATGACCTCCCATGCCTTTCCAAAAGGATATCCAATCCTTATCGGTCTGGATATGGGTTGTCCATAGGTCGTCTACAGGGGCTACTTCTGGGCTGTCTGGGTCTACAATGCTAAGAATACCTTTTATGTCATCTTTGTCAAGCCCTGTGCCTGCACTATATTTTGCCAGAAAGGTACCTGCATCTCGTGGATACTTCTTGGGATTGGGACATAGTTCTTTTATTTTGGAGAGTGTACCCAAAGGTAATGGTATATGCACCTCGGTGTCCCCTATGGTCATCAAAGGTGCTTTGAATGAAGCCCCTACTGCTTCTTTCTCAGTTTCCTCTTCTATGGATGATGTCCTTTTTTTACTAATTGGACCTGACTCCTCAGTTTTGGGAATAGGTGTCTCTTTTGTATGGCTTCTTGTAGTGGTGGGGGGCAGCGCTATAATCCTATCCTGCGCTTCTTTTAACATTTCCTCCTTCTTCCCTAATTGCCTTTTTATCTTTTCTAGTTCCTTTTTTAAGTCCTCCATCCTTTGTTCCTCTCTCTCTCTTCCCTCCTGGAATTCCTTCTCCCTTTCTTCCAAGTCTTTCTGATACATTTCTAACTCTATTTTCCTATCCACGTGTACCTTTTCTGCCTCATTGAGGACTATTTCTTTTTGTTTTAGGTCTTCCATAAGTGTTTCTAACTCAGTTCTCCTTTTCCCTATTCTCTCTTCTTCCTCCGTTTTCTTCTCTTCAAACTCTTTTATTTTTGCCTCTAATTCCTGCTTTTCGGGACTACCCACCTCTTCTTGTCCTGTAACTTCTTCCTGTCTCCCCTCTTCCTCTCTGCCCCTACTTATTTGTTCCCATTGGGCCACTTGTTGTGGTGTTGCTGTGGTGTGTGCTATGGTGGCTAGGACTACAGGATCCAGTGAAGGATATAGTTGAAGGTATGAACCTGGCGTCCCATCCTCGTTTTTTACCATAACATAAGGTGGGGGTGGACATTGAGGCGGGGGAGGGGGAGGTGAAGGGGGTGCAGTGGCTTCAGCCATAGCACTGGGTCCTATATTTGGAGTAAGCTTCGTAGTTTTATTAATATGCTTCTTTTTATATTTGCATAGACATTTATCCCATGCATGGTAACAATCTTTCATATATTGAATATTTTCCCACTTCCCTGGAGGGTACGAATTTTTGTGGATTTGGCATATTTTACTTACTTCCTGCCAGTCTTCCTCAGTACAAGGACCATATGGCCCTGGGTCATGTATCCCCAATCGCTGACACCTTTCTCGGACTTGTGTCCAAAATGGTTCTACCTGGGGGCCAGGGATCATATTACTGACAAATTCATAGGGTGATGGGGTGGCCATGGCTTGGGTTGCTGCAGAATTCCCCATCTAGTAGTCTGGGCAGTGTGTCTAGTGGCAGGACACAGGTGATAACACCCGGTTTGTTCAACAATCCGGTCTCTGGTCTGGGAGTAGGATCCCTGATCTTTTTTGGGGCAGATGGACTTATATAAAACTATGAAGATTTACCCTTAATATATGATGAAGGGTAAATCTTCCCTGGTGGCGGGATATACCCCTCTTACACCAAGTCTGCAAGAGAAGCCTGTAGGTCTAGTGGTCAAAAGAATCTACCTTTCATAAATGCTAAGAAAAAAAATAAACCTAGCGTGCAGCGTGAACAGGCGGGTGCTACCTCACTACAATCTGGTTCTTAATACTCTGTATTCATTTAACAACATTTGGGTTTATTCAAACAGATATCCACTCAATATAATTATATCTTATACAATGTTAATACTCTATATACTTACGCTTGCACCTAAAGAAAAACAGACATATTTTTATGGTTTAAGATTTCAGCTTTAAAACTTTACTACATTATCAAGTAATCACATCATGATGCATTTCATTATATATATAGTGCACTTTAAAAGTTCTCAAAGTGGGCGTCCATTTAGCCAATCCTTATGTCACGGGCGTATATGATACCTCCCGTGTTAGAATATAATCATAAATATCTCTCTTAGGTTATAGTCGGACCAACCTAGTCAGACTCCTCAATACCTCTCTTAGTTTATAGTCGGACCAACCTAGTCAGACTCCTCAATACCTGCGAACCCTTTTCACCCCCCAAGGGACCAGCCTAGTCCGTTGCGAAGGCACAGTTTATATATATATATATATATATATACAATTAAATTTCTTATAATGGTTGTTTGGACAGGTCAAGCATAAACGCCAATTACCATAAAAAGAGGTAAAGGTGTAAATGACTTACCTGTGCAAACACACCCCACTTCTGGTACCAAAAACTGTAAGGTGTTCGTCTTCTAGATTCCCCTGGATAGCCTAGGCTGGAGTGGCTCAATGGAGGTCCCAATCGCCGGCAGATAATCAATACACATACACTCGAGAGTACGTGGTGAATGATTACAGAGTTTAATGGGAGAGTGGACCGTCTTTTATGTGGTACTCCACAAAGCCCTGCCCCGTGAGGGGCCAATCGGGTGATTTACACATACATCGACAATTTCTTAACTTACGATATTAGTTCATTCCTGAAATGTAGGTAAAAGGTTATCTCCTGACAGTTATTTTGCCCTTTCAGCATCTACTGACTGACCATATTCTTGCGTAACCAGTCCTTATCTAGCTTTGTGCCTCTCAGAAATGTATAGAGAAGAAACTACAGGCAGATGTTTGCCTGAGATATCAATATCTTGCATAGACCCTCTGGAAAGACATACAGATATCTGTCATCTAGTCACGCTATCTTGTATATAGTTTGTCACGTACGGCAGTATGCTTGTATGTCTTATTTCTGAAGCTATTGAGAAATGCAAGCCCAAGCATATTAGTCTTTATATCTTTGGTAATTTCAATAGGTATCCCCTTATAGTCTCTAATTGAGTATTTGTGTCTGGCGATTCGGTCTTTCACCTTCTGTGTGGTTTCACTAATATAGACTAATCCACATGGACACTTAATGGCATATACTACAAACAATGATTGGCATTTGTAATGTCCCTTAATAGGAATATTAAAACCCTTGTGGGGATGTGTAAAATATTTACCCTTAATCATGAAGTTGCATTGGATGCAAGATAAACAAGGGAAAGATCCCAAATTTTTTGGTCCCAAAAATGTCATTTTAGGAACAGCTGTGGAAAATTGTTCCAATCGTATTAATCGATCATGTATTGTTCTACCTTTCCTATATGAAGACATAGGTAGACTCCAGAATTCCTGAATAGTAGGCTAACTGGTTCTAAGTATACTCCATTCTCTTTTAACCAATGCTTCCGGGTATCTTCTATTAATAAGTTTTATCTCCATTTCATTCCTCTGATGATGGTGCAATGGATCATTTGGCTTTTCGGAATGGAGTTAAATACATTAGGTGGATGGAAACTATCAAAGTGTAGTAATTGATTTCAATCGGTAGTATAAATCACTCATCATTTTCATGTCATCGATCCTCAATATAATGTCAAGGAAAGGAATTTCCATTTTTCCAATATCAATATTACATTTTAGACCGGGAATGAGGTAATTAAGATATCGATCGAATAATAGAAGGGTGTCAATGTCACCTCCCCATACTGCGAAAATATCATCCACAAACCTATACCATCCCTGGCAATGTTTAAGGAACATATTATTCACAAATATAAAAGATGTCTCAATCATGTTCATTAAGGGAATTTGCGTATGCGGGTGTGACATTAGAACCCATTTCTGCCCCTCTCAGCTGTAAAAAATGTGTATCTTTAAAAAGAATATAATTTTCATCAAGTACAATCTTAAGTAAATCCAACAGGAACTCAATATGTGGTTTTTCATATGCACCAGATTGAATCAACAACCATCGACATGCCTCAATCCCCAATTCATGGGGAATTACTACATATAAACTGGAGATGTCCCACCTCACTAGGATGGAATAAGGTGACAGCTTGATATCCTGAATCTTAGCTAGAAAATCAGAGGTATCCCTTATGTATGATTTGGTGTTAAACAATAAGGGTGTGAGACACCTATCCAAATATTGTGCTAACGGAACTGTCACCGATCCCATCCCAGAGACAATGGGACATCCTGGATTAATGCTGACATACTGTACTTGGCCACTGAATCACTTTCACCCTGTTCTTCTTCAGAAATGCAACAGTGGCCTTAGATGTGTGTTTTGGATCATTGCCATATTGGAAAAGCACAACAATGACCAAGGGCATGGAGTAATGGTAGCATCTTCTCTTTCAATATAGAGTAGTGCACCTGTGAATTTATGATACCATCAATGAAATGCAGCTCCCCCACATCAGCAGCACTCATGTAGCCCCACAGAAGGACACTACCACCACCATATCTCACTGTAGGCACCATGCATTTTTCTTTGTACTCCTCACCCTTGCAACGCCATACAATTTTGAAGCCATCAGTTCCAAAAACACAAAAACATTTACCTTGGTCTCATCACTCCAGAGTACAGAGTCCTAGTAGTCTTCTTCTTTTTCAGCATGGACCCTGGCAAATTCTAGGCAGGCTTTTTTGTGCATAGGCTTTAGGAAAGGCTTCCTTCGGGGATGACACCCATGCATGTCATTCCTCTGCAGTGTATGCACTGCAGTTTGGCTTTCTACTTCTTCATGCAGGAAACTTGCATGGTGGTTTTCTTCAACCCTCCTCATTAAAAGATGCTCCTGTGGAGGTGTTAACTACCGTAGACATTTTGGACATCTCTGTGAGATAATTGCAGTTCCATCTTTGTTAAATGTTTGTATCCCTTTTACTACAGTATTCTGACTGATAATTAAAGCTTTGCTGATCTTCTTGTAGCCTTCACCTTTCTTGTGTAAAGAAATTATTTTCTTTCTCAGGACTTGTGACATTTCTTTTCCATGTGGTATCATTGCTGACAGCATGAAATGGGAAGGGGTTTCCTTTACATAACACCCTTTTATAATCAACTGTCGGCTGGACACCTGTTTAACCACTTCAATATCAGGCACTTAGACACCTTCCTGCCCAAGCCAATTTTCAGCTTTCAGCATTGTAGCAATTTGAATGACAATTGTGCGGTCATGCTACACTTTACCCAAACACATTTATTATCATTTTGTTCCCACAAATAGAGCTTTCTTTTGGTGGTATTTGTTTACCTCTGCGATTTTTATTTTTTGTGCAACAAATAAAAAAAGACCGAAAAAAAAAAAAAAAAAAAGTTTTTCTTTGTTTCTGTTAATTTTTTTTGTAAATAATTATGTTTTTTTCTTCAATGACGGACACTTATATGGCTGCACTGATGGGCACTGATAAGGTGGCACTGGTGGGTACCGATGAGGTGGCACCAATGGGCACTGATGATGGGCACTGATAGGCAGCACTGTTGGGCATTGATAGGTGACACTAATGGACACTGATAGATGGCACTGGTATGTAACACTGATAGGCACTCATAGGCGGCACTGATGGGCACTCATAGGTGGCACTGATGGGTACTTATGGGTGGCACTGATAGGTGGCATGGATGGGCACTGGTGGGCACTGATGGGCACTGATAGGTGGCAATGCTGGACACTGATGGGTGGCACTGATGACACTGATGGGTGGCATTGCTGGTCATCACTGTTTTTATTTTGGTACATGATGGTGCCAGTCAGTGCCCATTTGTGGACACTGACTGACACAGATTGGGCATCATTTACACATGTGGATGGCCATGGGGTACATACCTGGTCATCCACATGTTGCCCACTTCCCTGGTGGTCCAGGAAGCTTCCCTGGTCTAGTGTGGGCATCTAAGGGGAGGCTGCATTGATAAACAATCAGCGCAAACTCTCCTCTACTTGCATCTGTCAGACGCGAGTGAGGAAAAGCCGATCACCGGCCTTTTCTGTTTACATCGTGATCAGCCGTGATTGAACACGGCTGATCGTGTGGTAAAGAGCCTCCACACTGACACACCGCTCCACCGATCGCTGCAATGCGCGCCCCCACGAGAGCATGACGGCATGTTATCCTGAGGCTCTTTACCAAGATCAGTGTAGCGGTGTGTCAGACTAACACACCGCTCCACTGATCATCGCGAGGCATGCCCCCATGGGCGCGTGGCAGCATGTTATCCTTAAGGACATCATATAAGGCCCAGTCAGAACCACTTCCCGGACGTCAATTTGCTATTGACCAGGCGGGAAGTTTAGACTACTTATCTAAAATTTAGCTTTGCTCCTAAGACTTTCATTGAGGTGTATTCATTTTTGCAACATAGTCTTGAATGAATTTGTTAGGAAAGACTTTTTTGTGTGTGCAAATTAACAGATTTTGGTTGCAATCAATGGTATTTGTGGGAGTATTTTGTAGTACAGTGTCCCATAGAAAATGTTGATTCTAAAAAGGAAAGTAAAGGTTTTCTGACAAATCTGTTGAGTTGTACTCATTTATGCTGAGCACTGTATATATTGTGAGGGGGTTAGCTTGGCAGCGGGTGTGTGTGACCCCCTGGATGGGTTCACTACACAAAAATTAGGCACAGCAAACAACAGTGAAGGTGAAAAAACAAAGCTGCGGTTTATTTACCCTATTTACAATGTTCCAAAAACAGCAAAACAAAAAGAAACATGAAAATAAATCCTTGTCAACTTGGCCACTTACTACACACAGGCTTCCGTGGCTATCAGCTAGGCACATCCTTGTGCTGTCCCCAGCACCTATCTCTCTGTTACAGAGGCTTGCAACACAGGCATTGCCTTACCGCACAGACAGGTATCACACTCCTCAGACTAAACAGGCAGAAAACTGCTTCCAGTATGGAGCAGCTCCTTTTGCATGCTGGTAGTTTTTGTAGAAGCCTTAATGAGCCAACTTAATTCAATTGGGCTCATTGCCTCTACCCCTGCAGGACTCTTAGCACTTCCCTTAGTGGTACATATTGGCATAGAGCCTAAATCTGGGACACACATTTGCCATCCTGGATGCAACCAGGGGATCCTACCTGCCTGCTGTCACATAAAATTATATATATATATATATATATATATATATATATTTCCTTTTTTCTATCTGTGGTTTTATATACAGTAGTGTACGCATATATCATGCTGAAAGATGAAGTTCCTGTTCATGTTCAACTTTCTAGCGGAAGCCTGAAAGTTTTGTGCCAATATTGACTGGTATTTGGAACTGTTCATAATTCCCTCTACCTTGACTAAGGCCCCTGTTCCAGCTGAAGAAAAACAGCCCCAAAACATGATGCTGCCACCACCATGCTTCAATGTGGGTATGGTGTTCTTTTTCTTTTGGTGATGTGCAGTTAGTGATGGACGAACTTCCGACGGGACATTTCGTGAACGCGGACCGCGAACGCGGCCGATAGTTCGCGAACCATAACGTTCGCGGCGGGCCCCATTGACTTCAATGGGAGGCGAACTTTGCAAACCTACAGGTCACATTTGCAGCCACAAAATAATTACTAGCTGTGCAAACATAGTCCCACCACATGGCCAATGACATAACACATGTATGAGGTGAATCTGGGATCGACAACTACAAGCATTCTTTTTTTATATGTGAAATTGTTGTAACAATTCAGGACTGTGGAGCGCATGAAGGCAATGGAGGAGAGGGAAGGTCAGGGTAGGCAAAGAAGAGGGTGTAGGAGATGATTACCAGCAGCGTGAAATACAGCAATGACACCTGCACCGTGAAAGAGTGATTTGACACCAGCACCGTGATAGAGAGCACTGACATAAGCAGAATGACATAAAGCACTAACACCAGCACCGTGATATACAGCACTGACAGCAGCACCGTGATAGAGGGTACTGACATCAGCAGCGTGACATACAGCAATGACACCTGCACCGTGATAGAGTGATCTGACACCAGCACCGTGATAGAGAGCACTGACATCAGCAGCGTGACATACAGCACTGACACCAGCACCGTGATATACAACACTGACACCAGCACCGTGATATACAGCACTGACATCAGCAGCGTAACATAAATCACTCACACCAGCACCGTGATATACAGCACTGACACCAGCACCGTGATATACAGCACTGACATCTGAACCGTAAGCAGCCCCAGGAGGAAGTCAGCATAGCACAGGGATGGTGGGAGCCCCTCATAATGAGCATAGCACAGGGATGGTGGGAGCCCCTCATAATGAGCATAGCACAGGGATGGTGGGAGCCCCTCATAATAAGCAGCCCCAGGAGGATGCCAGCATAGCACAGGGATGGTGGGAGCCCCTCATAATAAGCAGCCCCAGGAGGAAGTCAGCCCAGCACAGGGATGGTGGGAGCCCCTCATAATGAGCATAGCACAGGGATGGTGGGAGCCCCTCATAATATACACAGCAGAGGTACAGCCCCAGGAGGAAGTCAGCACAGCACAGGGATGGTGGGAGCCCCTCATAATAAGCAGCCCCAGAAGAAATATGACACCGCTCAACCTCTTCAAACAGGAGGGTACGGGCATATAGTACGGTGTGCTTTTTTTGGACAAGGACGTGAGCCAAATGAAGAAAGAAGGTCTGTGTGCTCGATTAAAAAAATTGTTTATAGACATATACATGGTCTACTGGTCACATGTGTTGAATTCCTCCGAGATCCATGCCTCATTCATTTTTAGAAATGTGAGGTAGTTAACACTGTCGTGAGCTAAGCGAGTACGCTTATCGGTCACGATCCCCCCTGCTGCGCTGAACGTTCTTTCAGACAGGACACTGGACGAGGGGCAAGCCAACAGTTCGATTGCAAATTGGGCAAGCTCTGGCCAGAGGTCAAGACTGCCCACCCAGTAGTCCAGGGGTTCATCACTCCTCAGAGCGTCCACATCGGCCGTTAACCCAATGTAGTCGGACACCTGATGGTCTAGGCGTTCCCTGCAAGGCTTGGAAGTGCTCCATTCTGACAGCCCTCTGTGACGGCGGTAACATTTCCGCCATTTTGTGTTTGTACCAGGGGTCTAAGTACGTTGCCACCCAGTACTGGTCCTTGACCCTTATGCTTTTTATGCGGGGGTACCTATTAAAACACTGGAGCATGAAGGCCCCCATTTTCACTAAACTGGAAGTGGTGTGGTGGCCTGGCTCATGCTCATCATCCAGCATAATGTCGTCCTCTTCATTCTCCTCTCCCCATCCACGCACAACAATAGGGATCCCAGAAAGGTTTAAAGCATGCTCTTCTTGCTCCTCCTCATCCGCCCCGGCACCATCCTCCTCTGACTCCTCTTCAGACTCCTGTTGTTGACTTGTCTCAGATAGAGTAGCCCCCCCCCTGGGAATTCATCCAGCATTGCGACTTCCTCATATTCCCGCTCCTGCTCCTCCACAGCTTGATCAATGACACGACGCAATGCACGCTCCATAAAGAAGGCATAAGGTACCATGTCACTGATGGTGCCATGGCTGCGACTGACCAGTTTGGTGATCTCCTCAAATGGTCGCAGAAGTCTGCATGCGTCGCGCATGAGCAGCCACTGGCGCGGTGAATAAAAACCCCAGCTCCCCAGAACCTGTTCTGCCGCAGAGTTCATACAGGTAGACGTTAACTGCACGTTTCTGCTGGAGCAGCCTATCAAGCATATAGAAGGTTGAGTTCCATTGTGACGGGCAATCGCAAATAAGATGTCTGACCGGCAGATTGTGTCACCGCTGAATGTCAGCAAGGCGAGCCATGGCCGTGTAAGAGCTTCTGAAATGGGCCGAGATTTTCCTTGCCTGCTGCAAGATGTCCTGGACCCCAGGGTATTTGACAACGAATCACTGCATGACCAAGTTTAAGATGTGTGCCATGCATGGCACGTGTGTCATTTTGCCCTGTTTCAATGCGCTAAGCAGATTGGCACCGTTGTCACACACCACTTTACCAACTGTCAAATTGAGCGGTGTTAGCCACTGATTTGCCTGTGAACGCAAAGCTGAAAGGAGTGTCGGGCCAGTGTGGCTCTTGGCTTCCAGGCATAACAGACGCAGCACGGCATGGCAACGTCTCACCTGGCATGTTGTATAGGTTCTGGAGAGCTTGGGCAGCGCAGCGGAAGAGTTTATATGGCAGTAGTTGGCGGGCTATCAGTTCTGACAAGCCAGCCATCAACCGTTGGGCAAGAGGGTTATCCGGCGTCATCATTTTTTTACGCTCGAACATTAGGCCCACGAAAGCCTGCCTTTTTGCAGAAAAACGTGAGCTTGACGTGATGGAAGGTGGAGTGGAGGACAATTGTGAGGAGAGAGGAGAAGGAGAAGTAGAAGACGAGGCTGGACGGTGAGAGCCTGGAGTGTGGCTTTGTGTGTTCCGTTGCTCCCACTGGGCTCGTTGATGGCTGCTCAAGTGCCTTCTTAAGGCGGTCGTCCCTAGGTGAGTGTTGGGCTTACCGCAACGAATGCGTTGACTGCAAAGATTGCAGATGGCAACGATATTGTCAGCAGCGGATACGTTAAAAAAAGCCCACACTGCGGAGCCATGTGCCGGTGTCCTGGGAGCACCAGATGTGACCGTACATGGTCAATGACTCGCTCCTGATCCATTTGCAGTCTGCTTTGTCCCTCCTGTGCAATGTAAGTTATTCCTGCTTCTCCTCCCTATCTGCTGGTCCATATCTCCCTCTGAACTCCCCTCCTCTTCCTCTCTTGTGGGCACCCACGTGACATCACTAGACACGTCATCATCGACGTCACCTTCCCCACCGCTATAAGTAGAGATCTCGGAGTAAGCAGCAACACCGGGGACCAACCTCCTCCCTGGGCTGATCTGGGTACTGTCGTCAGACTGCTGAGTGGCGGTTGTTGCTACCTCCTCTTCCTGATCCAATGCCAAGAGTGGCTGCACATCAGAAATCTTGATATGGATCGGAAAATAATTCCTGTGACTCAAGCAGAAGGTATGTGGTGGTGGTGGTGTTGTTGGTGGTAGTGTCTTTGGGGGTGCACATAGCAGAGAGTGAAGAAGAGGGTGCAGATCGAGAGGATGAGGAGGGTGCAGAAGAGTAAGGCTGAGTGAGCCACTCAACCAAGTCTGGTGCATCCTTTAAAGTAATTGAACGCACCTTCTGCAACTTCCCAGTTTGGCTCAAGCCTGTTGCTCCTGCCCTACCCCTACCACCCCTGCGGAAGGGCCTGCCTCTTCCTCTGCCTGTCATTTTTTAAATGACCCTGTGACAAAACTCTCAGTCCCTATACTGATAAAGGACTACTGCAGCAGTAGTGCAGCAGTCAGCAGTAGTGCACCTCAACCCTATGTATTGTGGACCTATACCAGTCCTTAAGGAATAGCAGACTGTACCTCACTCAACCCTATGTACTGTAGTACCCTATACCTTACCAGTCCTTATAAGGACCTTTGTGGAACAAGTAGGTTGTGAATGATTAGCAGACTGTACCTCAGTCCCTATACTGATAAAGGACTACTGCAGCAGTAGGGCAGCAGTCAGCAGTAGTGCACCTCAACCCTATGTATTGTGGACCTATACCAGTCCTTAAGGAATAGCAGACTGTGCCTCACTCAACCCTATGTACTGTAGTACCCTAAACCTTACCAGTCCTTATAAGGACTTTTGTGGAACAAGTAGGTTGTGAATGATTAGCAGACTGTACCTCAGTCCCTATACTGATAAAGGTCTACTGCAGCAGAAGGGCAGCAGTCAAGTATAATATTCTTTCTATATTTGGAAGAAAGAATATTATACGTGTACAAGCCTATTACCATATCAGTCCTGAAAAGTACGTTTGTGGACCTAATAGTAACAGCTACTGATTAAACTGACTGTCCCTCACTGCCTCACACACAGCTTCCTGCCTGTCCCTATTTAAACTGACAAAACAGAGGCTGCTGGAACAATAACTTGAATAGCACTTTTGTGGACCTAATAGTAACATCTAATGATTAAACTGGCTGTCCCTGCAGCACACAGCGTCCTGTCCCTTTCTCTACACTGACAAAAGACACTCAGGCTGCTGTAACAATCACTAGCACAGCACTGCCTCAAACCTATATCCTGAACTACACCTAACACCTATACCATGATACCAGTCCTTAAAAGAACTTTTGTGGACCTAATAGATAGCGATTTGGGTCACTGAAGTCTCTCCCTGCTCCACACAGCAACCTCTCCCTATAGTGACAGAAGAAAGAATGTAAAATGGCCGCCGGATCGGGTCTATTTATAAGTTAGGGGGAATGTCCAAGTGTCCATGTGCTGTAATGTCTCAATTGGCTGTCCTGTACAACATGATGGATGTGTCATCATAGGTCAAAGTTCTTTTACACAGTAAACACGGAAGTCCGCCGGGCGAATAGCGGCAATAGTCCGCCGATCGGGCGGACGGCGAACAGCCGAAATTCGCCTCGAAACGACCGCCGGGCGAACCGTTCGGCCATCCCTATGTGCAGTGTTGTTTTTGTGCCAAACATATCTTTTGAAATTATGGCCAAAAAGTTCAACTTTGTTTTCATCATAACACATTTTCCCACATGCTTTTGGGAAACTTCAGATTTTTGTGTGACAGTGTTTTGGCAAAATATGGCCAGGTTTGGATGTTTTTCTTTCTAAGAAATGGCTTCCGTCTTGCCACTCTATCCCATAGCCCAGACATATGAAAAATATGGGAGATTGTTGTCACATACCACACAGCCAGTACTTGGCAGATATTCCTGCAGCTTCTTTAATGCTGTAGGCCTCTTGGCAGCCTCCCTGACCATTTTTCTTCTCGCCTTTTCATCAATTTTGGAAGGACATCCAGTTCTTGGTAAGTCACTGTTGTGCCGTATTTTCTCTACTTGATGATGATTGTCTTCACTGTGTTCCATGTTATTTTTATTTTTCGCTTTCTTGTGCTATGGACAGGGAGTCCATTGTGGGGATGTCAGGTGTCACCGCTAACCGGTCTGTTGGAGGTGGGGAAGCGGCCAGTAAAGTCTCTGTATAACTACATTATACTACTGTATTGACTGAATCTACACTTTAAAAATATACCAGTTCAAAATTACAAACAGATTCTACTTAACACAACAAACCTACACAGTGCCTGTCTTGTTTGCACCGCCTGTATACTGCTGTTCTGAGTATATAGGGAATGCGGGCCCCACGCCTTTCCTTTTTTAATTTAGGTACGGGGTTCCCCTTAATATCCGTACAAGTGCCAAAGGGGCTGGTAATGGGCAGGGGGGCTACCCATGCCATTTTTTTTCTCAATGATTTTCATTCCTGTATTGCCGGAACCAGACATGACATTAAAACTGCAAGCAGTTTTAAATGACTTTTTTTCAGTTAAATGTCATTTTGTGCAGGAACTGTTCTAAACACGGGAAACAGGTGCCACTTCACAGGCATACTATAGACGCCCCCCAGGCACGATATTTAAAGGAATATTTAACTTTTTTTTTCACTTTAATTGTCATTAAAATCAGTGCTTCCAAAAAAAACTGCAGTTTTAAAAAAAAAATTGGCATTGACCCATGTCCCCTGGGGCAGAGCCGGGTCCCCAAACCCTTTTTAGGACAATATCTTGCTTATTAGTCATTAAAATTAGCACTTTTTATTTCGAACGTTCACGTCCCATAGACTTCAATGAGGTTCTAAAGTTTGCACAAATTTTTGGTCAGTTCGAAATTTCTGGTGCGAACCGAACCAGGGGGTGTTCGGCTCATGCCTACTTGTGGCTATAATGAATTATCGGTCCAACAGTACACATAAAAGTTAATTGATAAAAATGGCATGGGATTTCCCACAGGGGAACCCCGAACCAAAATGTTAAAAAAAAATGCGTTGTGGTCCCCCTGAATTCCATACCAGGCTCTTAAGGATTTTAAGGGGCTCTTAAGGATTTTAAGGGGAACCCCATGCCATTTTTTTTTTTAAATGGCGTGGGGTCCCCCCTAAAATCCATACCAGACCCTTATCTGAGCACGCAACCTGGCAGGCTGCAGAAAAGAGGGGGGACAAGAGAGCGCCCCCCCTGAACTGTACCAGGCCACATGCCCTCAACATTGGGAGGGTGCTTTGGGGTAGCGGCCCTCCGAAAGCACCTTGTCCCCATGTTAATAGGGAGAAGGGCCTCATCCCCACAACCCTTGCCCAGTGGTTGTCGGGGTCTGTGGGCAGGGGTCATCCCCACAACCCTTGCCCAGTGGTTGTGGGGGTCTGCAGGTGGGGGGCTTATTGTAAATTGAAAGCCCCCTTTAACAAGGGGACCCCCAGATCCCGCCCCCCTCCTTGTGAATTGGTAATGGGGTACAAATGTACCTTTTCACAAAAAAAGTATCAAAAAGGTTAAAAAAAACAAGAGACAGTTTTTGACAAGTCCTTTATTAATTTCTTCTTCTTTCCGCTTCTTCTTCCATCTTCTTTCTTCTGGTCTTCCTTCAGTGTTCTTCTTTCTCCATCTTCTTCTTCTCCATTTTCTTCTCCATTTTCTTCTTCCTCCGCTCTTCTTGTCTTGCATCTTCCTCTGGCTTCTTCTCCGCTCCGTTCGCACGATCCGTCTCAGTGGGAGTCTTCCACCATGTGACGCTTCGGTTCTTCTGACACTTCTTATACAATGGAAGGTGGGGCCACCCGGTGACCCTGTCCCCTCTGACGCATGGAGACTGCCGTATGGCTTTTCCCATTATGAAAGAGGGGACGGGGTCACCCCATTTACGTAAGCCTTTAAAATGAGCACTTTTGATTATTCATGTTCGTGTCCCATAGACATTAGCGCTGTTTGCATGTTCGAACAAATGTTTTGCCTGTTTGCATGTTCTGGATGCAAACCCAACCAGGGGTTCGGCTCATCCCTACTCATGAGTAATTTGTAGTTGGATTCAATTGCGGCAGCATTAATAGAACAGTGGGAAGTAGTATATGATATTTGTTTCCAGTCTTCTCCTGATATAGTTTTTCCAAGATCATTTTCCCATTTTGTGTTATATGAATGAGGTTTTGTTTTATCAAGTACAGATGAATAAATCATTGAGAGAAGACCTTTAGCAATAGGATCATGTTTACAAAGATGTTCAAAAAGAGTGAAGGTTTTTTTGTGCGCAGATCTTATAATTTGTTATATAAATTGTTTTATTAGAAAGTATCTGGGAGGTTCTGGATGAGGTAATTTGTGTTTGTTTCATAGGCAAAATAGGTATTACTCCAGAGGGAGTTATTAGATTGTAGATGTTGTAAATATAAATATAATGCCGCGTACACACGATCAAACAAGCGGGTGGAAAAGTCTGGCAAACTCAAGTCCGCCAAACAATCCCCCTGTGTGTAGCCTCCGGCATACTTTTTTGATCCGAAAGTACGGCGGACTTAGAATGTAGTTTTACACTCCAATCTTCCCGCCGGACTCGCATTTCGGCGGACAATCCGGCCGTGTGTATGCCAGTCCGCCAGTCTGCGGGGGGCTTATCAGAATCCGGGAGCCCCTTTTAATAAGGGGGCCCCCGGATACCGGCCCCCCACCCTATGTGAATGAGTATGGGGTACAATGTACCCCTACCCATTCACCTGTAAAATAAAGTACAAAAAAAAACACAACACACAAGATAAAATAATTTATTGCACAGCTCCGGGGGTCTTCTCGCCGGACTCCTCCGCTATCTTCTTGTATCTCTTTTACTAGCGGAGGAGCCCGGCATTCTTCTTCGTCGCCGCGGCCTCTTCTTCCGACTTCGGGGGTCTTGTCCCCCTCTTCGGTTCTTCTGCCGGGCCACCGCGCCTTCTTATAGCTCTTTTACAGGCGGTGGTCCGGTCTTCTGTCGCCGCCGCCGCCTTCCGTTCTTCTTCTTCTTCTTCTCCTGGAGATGTTGACTCAACGTTCTCTCCGGCCGCAATGCCAGGGACGCGCTGCGCTGCCACTTATATAGGGACAAGGGGCGGTGTCACATGGGTGGATGTCACATGGGTTGGTGTCACATGGTGACCCCGCCCCCTTACGATGTCACAGTCCCGGAGGATGCTGGGACTGTCGCCATGTGACATCAACCCATGTGACACCGCCCCTTGTCCCTATACAAGTGGCTCCCGGATTCCGATAAGCCCCCCGCCCACAGACCCCGACAACTAACGGCCAGGGTTGTCGGGAAGAGGCCCTTATCCTCATCAACATGGGGACAAGGTGCTTTGGGGTGGGGGGGCCGCGCGGCCCCCCCTTCCCCAAGGCACCCCCATGTTGAGGGCACGCGGCCTGGTACGGCTCGCTCGCCCCTCCTTTCCTGGCCGGCCGGGTAGCGTGCTCGGACAAGGGTCTGTTGTGGACTTTGGGGGGACCCCACGCCGATTTTTTCGGCGTTGGGGTTCCCCTTTAAGTCCATACCAGGCGGCAGGGCCAGCGACGTATCCTTCGCGGGCCCCGCCTACCTGGAGACCCGCTCGAAATGAGCGGACTTTCCTCCGCGTGTGTGGGCGAGTCCGTTCATTTCAAAAGAAGGGCGGATAGAACGGCGGACTTAGTACGCCGTATTAGTCTGCTGAAAAAGTGCCGTGTGTGGGCAAGTAGCCCGTTCGGAAAGTCAGACGGACAGTCTGGCGGGGAGTCCGCCAGTGTACGCGGCTTAAGTCCACCATTTCAATTGGAGGGGTTCATGAAATGCTGGTAAAAACAGTGGGTTATGTATGATTGGTAATAGGGGAACATAACGATTTGTATTTATCCCAATTTAACATGGAATGTTTGATAATGGGGTTATAATATGTTTTCTACATTTTTTACATTTTTTTTCATAGAATAGTATCAATGGATATACCGTAGGGTCTATTTGGGAGGCTTCCAGGGAAATCCAGAGGGGAGGGTCTGCACAGTTATGGTAACCCATAAGATGAGATATTTGAGAAGATGAATAATGAGCGGAAATATTAGGAACAGCTAGTCCTCCATTTTTGTTTAGTTTGGAAAAGAGTTTCTCTATTTATTTGGGGTTTATGTTTTTGCCATATGAAGGAAAATACTAAATTTTGAATTGATCTTAGACTATGGGAAGGAATAATAATAGGATGTACGCTAAATAAAGTAATTTTGGTAAAAAAAAACAAAAAACATTTTGATAGATGCTATGTGTCCTAACCATAAAATTTTAAAGTTTTGCCATGTCTCAAGAAAAGAATTCAAATGGCGTATAATAGATGAAAAATTTGCATTATAAAGAGAATCGTAAGAAGAGGTAATTTTAATGCCTAAATAAGACAAGACTAAGTCTTCCCAGGGAAAAGGAAAATGTGTTTTAATATGAATAATATCGGCATTTGACATATTAATGTTCAGGGCTTTAGATTTAATATTATTATTATAAAGACCAGAATTTTTTTGAAAGGCAACTAGATCTAAATTTAGATAAGGTGGGTAAGGTGGTCAAGGGTTGTATTATAAATCTTAGATTTTTGCAAAAGGGGGCAATCAAAATCCAATGTATTGTATATATGCTTTTGGTTTATCGTAGACCCTCTATAATTTTTAAAGATATTAAAAAATAAGGGTCCCAACATTGAACCTTGGGGTACACCACTGATAACCTTAAACCATTCAGAGTTATGCCCCATACACACGGTCGAAAATTCCAACTGAAAAAGTCAGATCGGATTATATTGTCGGAAAATCCGATCGTGTGTGGGCTCTATCTGACTTTTCTACCGTAAAAAGTTTGAGAGCTGGATCTAAAATTTTCCGACAACAAAATCCAATCAGGCTTTTTCCGACGCACAAAGTGCCACGCATGCTCAGAAAAAATTTGGAGACAAAAGATATTGGCTACTGACCTCTACGTAGTCCCTTCGTATGTTTTGTACATCACCTAGTTCTAAACGATCTGTTTTTCTGACAACTTTGTGTGACCGTATGTATGCAAGACAAGTTTAGGCCAAAATCCGATGGATTTTGTGGTTGGAATGTCCGACCGTGTGTATCGGGCATAAGACATTAATCACTACTCTCTGAATAAAGTCTTTTTTCTAACCGTTTACAAATTGATTTTTTTTAAGCCTGTAGATTTTACCTTACACATTAGCTGTGTGTTTGAGAAACTGTGTCAAACGCTCTATCTAAGGTTTTGCTCTACTCATAAAAAGAAATCAGAATTGTCTGAAAACTTCTGTATTTCTTAAATCCATGCTGACTTTTGTTTAACCACTTAAGGACCGGTCCTCTTTTTTCAGACTCTGTATTTACATGTTTAAAACTTTTTTTTTTTGCTAGAAAATTACTTAGAACCCCCAAACATTATATATTGTTTTTTTTTTAACACCTTAGAACACATAGCGGTCATTACAATACTTTTTTTTTTTACACCGTATTTGCGCAGCGGTCTTACAAGCGCATTTTTTTGGGAAAAAAATTACTTTTTTGAATAAAAAAATAAGACAACAGTAAAATTATATTGTGAAAGATAATGTTATGCCGAGTAAATTGATACTGAACATGTCACGCTTCAAAATTGCGCCCGCTCGTGGAATGGCGTCAAACTTTTACCCTCAACAATCTCTATAAGCAACATTTACCAATCACGGCGATACCTCACATGTGTGGTTTGGCTACTGTTTTGATATGCTGGCACTACTTGCGTATGCGTTCGCTTCTGCATGCGAGCTCGCCGGACGGGGGGGTTTTAAAAAACATCCCTTGTAATAGAAAAAATAAAATAGCATGACAGGTCCTCTTAAATATGAGATCTGGGGTCAAAAAGTTCTAAGATCTCATATTTTGACTTAAATGCAATAAAAAACAAAAAAAAATGTAATTTGAAAAAATTACATTGAAAAAATGTTCCTTTAAGAGGTATGGGCGGAAGTGGCGTTTTGACGTCGCTTCTGCCCTCCTTTGGTATAGAGACAAGTGAGGGCCATCTTAGCCTTACTCGTCTCCATACCCAGCATAGGAAAGGATCCGATCACCTCCGCCGCTACCGACGGCTCCGGTAAGCGACAGAGGGCGCGGGAAAGTGGCGGGAGGAGGGTTTTACCTCTCCCGCCACGATAACGGTGATCTCGCAGTGAACCTACCGCAGAGACAGGGCCTGAAGAGATGGATATCTCGGTTGTGGCAGCAGCTGCTGCCGTTACCGAGATATCCCTCTTCAAAAAATGGACGTACATTGTTTTGCGCCAGTTGTAAAGTGGTTAAAAAAAAAAAATTTCTAGAAAAAACTCATCTAAGTAGTCTTTTATTAAACTCTCCAGTCTTACCAATTATAGGCCTTTAACAGGTCTATAGTTACCTGGTAAAGACTTTGACTTCTTTTTAAATATAGGACCCACACACTAATCCAGTGGTAATATGCCAGTCATTAAAGAGTCCTTAAAAATTTTAAACAATAGCTTTGAAATGTAGGAGCTGTATGCTATAATAAAGAGTCATTCACTTACCTTTTTGTCCTCCTTAAAGTTTGCACTGGATAATGGATAATATTATTTCATGCTCCATGTGAAGATTGATACCAAAGATTTGTCTTTTTTAAGCATCCTCAGAACTGTGCAACAGCAACAAGTCATTCACTTACCCCTGTGTCCACCTTGCGCTGGATAATAACATTGTTTAATGTTCCATGTGAACATTGATAAAATGCTACATGTTTTTGTTAATCATGGGCACATGGTGTTTTTTTGGCGGGTGTTTTAGATTTGCTTCTTTTAAGGATTCTCAGCAACATTTAGTTGTTGGACTCTGTCTACATAATTATTATTCATTTGGTTGAGATTTATTTTTTTATTTTACTATCGGACTTTGTATTCTTGGTTTCTTTGTACATGGTAGAATAGCTGTAGATGAATTGCTGGTAATATTTTCTGAACACCAAAAATCATTGAGTTGCTTTCAGCCCAGTTGGTTGAGTCCAGTCTGAGCCCAATGTTTGCCTGGATGCATGAGCACACCTTGATCAGTGGCAATGTAGCCAATCAATGGAACCTAAGTTTGCTGCAAAAGACACTTTTTCAACTTTGTGTAAAGACGGTTGTCCCAATGCCACTGTGGACTTTTCTTTTTAAGTAACAACTATGGGTGTACAAGTCTGATGAGAGAACAAGAATATCATCTAGGTATATTATAACACACATTTATAAGAGGTCATGGAAAACTTCAGCGCTGAAGTTTTGGAAGGCAGCCTGAGCATTGCACAAGCAGAAGGGCATCACAAGATACTCGTAATGCACGATACTTGTGTTAAAGGCCATCTGCTCTCATCTGCAGCAATCTCTGCTCTTCCACTTTTTGCCTTTCCACATCCTAATGAGATTGTAGGCCCCTATGGGATCCAATTTAGAAATCAGCAAATTCTGCCCTATCTGCGCTTCGTCCTATAGAAAATCATTGGGGCTGATAATGTCTCATTGGACAAAACATTCATGGGGGAAATTTTGAGGTTGCTGACATGACATGTTGCTGCCTATCTAGGCAGCAGTGGCTTGTAAGTCTTTTTAGCTGTTTGATTTGGTGCTTTATGTATATACATTTTGATAAAGCTTTTTAACCACTTCAATACCGGGCACTTAAACACCTTCCTGCCCAGACCAATTTTGAGCTTTCAGCGCTGTCGCACTTTGAATGACAATTGCGCGGTCATGCTACACTGTACCCAAATGAAATTTTTATCATTTTTTTCCCACAAATAGAGCTTTCTTTTGGTGGTATTTGATCACCTCTACGGTTTTAATTTTTTGCGCTACAAATAAAAAAATACCGAAAATTTTGAAAAAAATATGTTTTTTTTTGTTTCCGTTTCAAAACTTTGTAAATAAGTAAGTTTTCTCCTTCACTGATGGGCACTGATGGGGCTACACTGATGGGCACTGATGGGCACCAATGATGTGGCACCAATGAAGTGGCACTGATGAGGTGGCATTGATGGACACTGATATGTGGCACTGATAGGTGGCACTGATGGGCACTGATAGGCGGCACTGATGGGTGGCACTGATGGGCGACACGGATGGGCACTGATAGGTGGCACAAATTGGCACTGATAGCTGGCACGGATTGGCATGGATGGGAGGCACAGATAGGCATGGATAGGCGGCACAGATGGGCATGGATAGGCGGCAAAGATGGGCATGGGTGGGCACTGATAGGTGGCACAGGTGGGCACTGATAGGCGGCACAGGTGGGCACTGATAGGCAGCACAGGTGGGCACTCATAGGTGGCATTGTATTGTTATACTGTACTAATGGATGCCAATCAGTGCCAAACAATAATGCCTGCCAATCAGTGATGCCCATTGTGGGCACTGATTGGCATCCATTATGGGCACTGATTGGCATCCATTGTGGCACTGACTGGCATCCCTGGTGGTCTAGGGAGGATTACCTTTTCCTGGGCATCCCTGGTGGCCTGGTGGTGTCCCTGGTGGTCCAGTGTGGGCATCCTCGGGGGCGCTGTGCTGATAATCGATCAGCACAGACCCCCCCCCCCGTCAGAGGAGCAGCCGATCGGCTCTCCTCTACTCGCGTCTGACAGACGCGAGTGAGGAAAAGCCGATCACCAGCTTTTCCTATTTACACTGTGATCAGCCACGGTCGGAGACTCTCTACCGAGATCGTAGTTGCAGGGTGTCAGACTGACACCCCGCAACAACGATCGCCGCGATGCACGCCCCCGGGGGCGCGCAGCGGCTCATAATCCTGATCACGTCATATGACGTCCGATCAGGATTATGCAACCACTTTGCCACCGTCAATTGCCTATAGGGCGGGCGGCAAGTGGTTAATACTACACTGTGAGTGCCCTCCTGGCTATCATGTTACCAAGTGGCACACAATCAGCAGGACAAGAACTCTATTGAAGGACTACTAGACAAGTGAAGTAAAACATATACGCAAGTATTTCTTCAACCAAAAAAAACTTTATTTAGGGGTCAGTAACAAATAAAGAGGGAGGCAGCGTTGGAGAAACTGGGGAGATTAGCGAAGCCTTTGGCCCCCAGGGCACACATCAACTATTTAAATGCAAAACTTGGTGGCCTGAGGAGTACATATCTGAGGGAGAGCAGTCTGGTCCTGAAGTCCAAGAAACCCGGAACAGCAGCAGATGACATCTATGTTCCAAGGCTGTGGTACTACAAGAGGCTGCATCTTCTGTCAGAACAGACTGAACCCAGGTTATCATACTGTGGTCTTCCTTCCACGCTTCCTTCCAGGCTGTGGCTGTGGTGCTGGAGGTGTGGCAGAAGGAGGAGGAGGGGCTTGGGCCAAATCACACAAGTGATTTGCTTGTATGATTTGCCCCAACAGCCCCTTGTTGAGGGTGTGGATAATTAGCTCCTCACACAAGATCTGTTGCCCCTCTTTCATTTGCTGGAGTTTGCAGGCAGCCAAGGCGGCAAAGGACTCTTGATAGGTGGGGGTGGCTTTGAGGGCTGATGAAGCCTCCCCGATCAGCTTCAGAGCCGACTCCTCCACATTCCCCCCCTTTCTGGCCCTTTTGCGTGGAAGGTGGAAGGGAGGGGCCTGGGATTCAGTCAGGCTCCTCCGCCCACCCACCGCTTGGCTGCCATTTACCCCTGCCTCCTCCTGGCTGCCACTTTCCACAGCCACCTCCTAGCTGCTGCATTCCACACCCTCCTCTTCCTGGCTGAGGTCTTCCTGTGTATGAAAAAGGGACATAGTTTTCGTTTTTGGTTCATCAAACACACACACAATTTTCAGCTCAAGACTGTTGAAAATTGTTAACCAATACAAAAGACTATCATTCTGAGCCCAGCATTTTTCATTCTTGGCCCAAAGGTTTTGGCCACTACTGTCTATTGATATGTGAAACACTTTCTAAAATCAGCAATTAGAGAGCAAAAATCAAGTTAACATCATTCATTTTTGCTCCCAAAATATGTAGCACAATACTATACCTGGCTCAAGCTGGGCTCCTCCAGTTCTTCCTGAGTGGAAGGCCCAGGTTGGGCATCGGAAGACTCAGCAGGTGTGTGAAATGTAGCGTGGAAGGAAGGGTAGAGAGGGATTCCCTGACCTCAGCCTGGTCTGACAGAAAATGCATCCTGTCATAATACCACAGCCTGGGGACATAAACGTCATCTGCTGCAGCTCCAGTTTGCATGGACTTCAGCATCTTCTTCTGCTCCCTCAGATATGTACTCCTGAGGCCACCAATTTTCATTTTTAAATAGTTGATGTCTGCCCTGGGGACCACCGGCTTCACAAACTCAACCAGTTTCTCCATCGTTGCCTGCCTCTTTAGTCTGTTACTGTAATGTGGGTGTGCGTAGATTGCCACAGGCAGGGCAGCTCCCTGTACTTATCGAGGAACAGAGGGAGGAAACTGTGGTCATTAAACCCATCCATATTCTCTGCAAGACACAACACAAGACAAACCCAAATGTCAGGCTAAACTCGACTAAATCTTGTCCCAATGCAGGCCTCAATCTAGAAGCAGTATAGGCTAAAGATGTACCAAGTTAAAAATTGTACCTTCATTTGCACGATCGGCGCGTCAGCTTCTCCCTCTGTTCACAGATCATACGTACGACACACGCGTGTTGCGTTTTATATACAGTGCGCATGCATGAAACTCCGCCCGCCCCTGATGTTCTTTCTAGACTATTCCCCGCCCCTTCTCTTTCGGCGCATTGGGGAGAGCACATGGCGGAGAGAACGCAGGTGCGCAGGGTTCCACTAACAAGGAGGAGGGAGAGGAAAGCCCATCGCCTGAAATGCCCTGATCCTGGAGGAGAAGATTTAAGGCCTCAAATATGGATTTGGAGAGATGTTGGAGATGGTGGACATATTGAAGAGGAACGACTATGATGGGAAGTATGGACCTTACCCAAACCGAAATATCAGAAAGGCCAAGATCATGACTAAAGTTGTGAAGAGTCTTCAGAAGAATTTTGGGGTACGACGATCCAAGAATCAACTGAGAAAATGCTGGTCAGACCTGAAACTGAGGGAGCACGATCAGTACAGAAGGATCAAGCAAGTTCTTCAAAAAAGTAAGTAGTTGTCATGTGTTCATATTATTATTATTGCTTGCATACTGCTCCATGTGCTTTGATTTAACGTTGTACAGTTTAAAATGGCCACTTTCAAGTTCATGGGTTCATTCGTTCGTAATAAACATCATTCGTTAGCCCACTCCAAAACTATGTTTTCCCAAATTACACTTCACTACATTTCTTCACACTGCAGGTAAGTATTCCAGCTTTAGAAAGTGTCCAAAATAATGTTCTCACCTTTGAACTCGGCCAAAAAACACAATTGTACGACACTTCCAAGCAATGTTTTATATTCCTATTTCTGCCCTCTGTGTGCTAAGTATTCCTTTTTTACATTCTCATAGGAGAGAGAAGACTCGGGACATCTGAGGACACCAGGGACCCCACACCTCCCAGAGAAGGTGAAATTCCAACACCAGAAGCAGAGGAGGAGGAAGGAGAGATTGTTGAAGTTGGACAAATTGTCACCACAACAGGTGAGTGTCGGAGACCACAGATTACGGTAAGCTAATCAATGTATGTCGGCATATTTATAATACATGGTGTGTTTATTTTTATTTTTTTAGGTGATATGGAAGAAGAATCACATTTTACCAGTGCCCAGATCCTGATTGGGGAGATAATGGGGTGCAATCGCGATTTAGAAAATATACAGAAAAACATCAATGATGTTCAACAGAAAATGAAGAGCATCATTGATGTTTTGGGGAGAGTCTGAAACACCCCAAACTAGCTGGGGGTTTTTTTTTTTGTTTTTAACAAACAACTTTTGTATTTTCCAAAAAGCCAAATTTGGAAGATGCACACAGTGTGTCAACATGTACTATCTCCCATCATGGGGGATCAATGTACGTGTTTTGTGGAAAGTGGCTGAGATGAAGGGGTTGCACCCCCAAAACATGAACACTGATACCCCATGATGGGAGATAGCACATGTTGACATTAGGCATGGGATCAGGAGGAAAATGGCCACTTGTGTATTCTCAATGTGTGTGCATCTTCCAAATTTGGCTTTTCCAGGGGTGACACCCCTTCTCATGAAGGCAATATCAGCCCAGTTTGTACATACTCATGTCTGATATTGTCTTCACTTTTCAAAGTTGAACTTTGTAAGTTCCTGTGTTCTGTATGTTATGCTTTGATACATGCCTGTTTACACAAAAATGCCAAGTTACAAAAATGTTACCGAAAATAATGTTTTCTATACACCAAATATGTTGGTTTGTTGTAAAACCCTTTTCTAAATGCACATGTGAATGTGCTTTGATTAAAAAGTGAAATTATCAACAATATGTGGCTTCCCTTTTCAATGCGCAAAAGCAGTATTTGGAGTAAAGTTGTTGTTTTCTGTAGCAATGGGTGTTATTTACTAAAGGCAAATCCACTTTGCACTCCAAGTGCAGTTTCAGGTGTACTTTTGCAGTGCACTTGTAGTGCATAGTGGATGTGCCTTTAGTAAATAACACCCACAGTGATGTTTACATTTCCCCAATCACACCATTTTCCTGACCCCACATATTTCTGCCATGGTGCTGAAAATGAGCAATATTTTTGTCAGTAATGCACTACATACATTATCAACAAAAACAAGGTGTGTGTGTAGCAGACCCACAACATAATAAGATTATCTGAAGAAGAGACTGTCACCTCATCTCGCTCAGAACTTGAGTTTGCACTGTTGTAGAAAAAGGCACAACAAAAAAAAGCATAAATACCTATGAGACACCTGAAACCAAGCCAAGCAGTAAATGAAAACAAAGATTATTGTAGTTTCAAAGAAAAATTTATTAAATAAATGCCTCTCAGACATTGTCTGGAATATCAATGGCCCCCCTACCCACAAAGTACTCCATGTATTGGGTTCTGACCTTGCAGGCGCTTTGGGGGGGGGGGGGGGGGGCAAGCCAGGACGAGCAGCTTCAAGGGACTTGAGATTCTCATTTTCAGGCAAGTCTGCATCTGGGCCAACTGAGACCACATAGTTAGCTGAATGTTTTTTCAAAAAATTGTGCAGAACACAGCAGGCAAACACAATGTGATTTAGTTTATATTCCGCCATGTGGATTGGCATCAAAAATAGGCGGAACCAGCTGGCCAGTATTCCAAAAGTGTTCTCCATGACTCTTCTGGCTCTGGCCAGCCGGAAATTAAAGATCCTCTGATCCGGGGTGAGGGTCCTCATCGGGAAAGGCCGCATCAGGTGGTTTGCCAGGGCAAACGCCTCATCCGTGACGAAAACTAACGGGAGTTCTTCTACATTCTCCTCTGGGGGTGGCAAGCCCAGACTGCCACTCTAGAGACGCCAGTAGAATTCCGTCCGTGCAAACACTCCACCATCCAGCCATTTTGCCCCACGTCCACATAAAGGAAGTCATAGGTCGCTGAAACCACCGCCAATATCACAATACTATTAAACCCTTTTTAATTATAATAGTACGATCCTGAGTTGGGGGGGTGGGATGATGCGGACGTGTTTCCCATCAATTGCACCTCCACAATTGGGAAAGTCCCAACGGCTGGCAAAGTGGGAGGCCACAGTCTGCCATTCCTGTGGCGTTGAAGGAAACTGTGGAGTGAAACAAGCCCCTCCTTACTTACACTATTGGCAGCCCACCGGACAGGTAAGAAGTGTCATAATACCAAAAAAAAAAACATTTTGACATTCTGCTATTACCTATCAAGATAATAATAGGAGAAAAAAAAACAAGAAAATGTAGCATTTGAAAGTATTGAGGCAGGCCCTTGCACTACATGCTTTAGTGAATTTGTCCATAAATCTGACCAGAAAAAAGGTAGGTAGAGTGTGTATTGGGTTTGGCAAAGTCAGCAGATAGAGGATTGCTATCAGCTGACCTAGCAGTTGGGGGGAGGGGGGTTCCTAATGAGTTTGGCCCAACCAAAAAAAAATGGCACTCTGCATGAATTTAAGCACACACATAACATTTGTACACATTTTAGGGGGTGTTTAGGGGAAAGCAATACTATGGAGCTGACAAAAGACATTGCTAAGTGACTAGACTATAGGTTTATGGGCCCAGAAGAGCATGCTGGGGAAGTTCGTGAAGGCAAATATGCATGAAGGACAAAAAAGGAACTTGAAAAGCTTCCAGCATGCATGAGGACAAAGGGGCACAGCATATCAATTAGAGCATATTGCAATCATGGTAATTAGGGAATGAGGAAAGAAATACAAGACATTAGCAATCATTAAATACATAGAATGTGATGTTAAAGGATAAAACTTACCTTCACATAGTCCTTCTGCAGGACCTGAATGATGGCAGAACAGGGCTCTGGAATAATGATCCCCAGAACCTGGGGGGAGATGCCTGTGGAAAACTTTAGGTCCTGAAGGCTTCTCCCTGTCGCCAAGTAGCGCAACGTGGCAATGAGTCTTTGCTCCGGAGTGATGGCTTGCCACATGCAGGTATCCTGCCTGGTGATATAAGTGGACAGCAAAGCCAGCAGATGGTGAAAAATTGGGTCCGTCATCCGGAGATAATTCCTGAAATCATCAGGATTATTCTCCCGGATCTCACGGAGCAAAGGCATGTCAAGAACTGGTCACGCTGGCGCAACCAATTCTTGGTCCACAAACTCCTCCTCGCCCTGTTCATGGAACGGGCTTGTGTCAAAGCTAAAAGGGTGCCGGACGTGGTGCTGAACTTCCCTTTTCTAGTCCCGTCGTACGCGGCTTATGTCACCGCGTTCTTGGCAACCGGAACTTCCGACAACTTAGTCCAACCGTGTGTATGCAACACCTCTTCCGGACCACTTCCGGACTAAATCCATCGGAATTTATCCGACGTATTTGGTTGCCGGAATGTCCGACCATGTGTATGGGGGCTTAAAGGGGGTGTGGCAGGGGGCGTGCACTATGCCTACATACATTAGGTAGTGAGTGTCCCTCATTCCCATCTCAAAATGTTGGGAGGTATGGACTTTCATGAACTGTGTGCTATTTGGGCAGGATGCATAAGAGAGCAGCCTTATAGTATTTAGCTATATGGGGGAAAGTTTAAAGAGCAGTATCATGCAGTTAGCGAGGCAAGGTTTTTGTAGTAAGATATCCGATGTTGGATTATTCAGCAAAAATACGCTGAAACTGGTGTGAGTAGCACCTGGAATAAGTATAACATTTTTGGGAGTATTGTCATTTTCACTGATTGATCCTACCAATCAAGGAAATCAGGAGAGAGGACAAACAGGAGAGTAAGAAAGTGAGGTGCGAAAGTATAGGGGGGTAGGTAAGCCTATACATGTCATCCAGAGTATAGGGAGAGTAGGAAGACATTAGGGCCTGGGATTTCTGTGGGCTGACTTTCGGGCTAGAGATCATAATGAAGCCATTCAACTCCTGGAGGAGGGTAGGCAGCGATGTCAGTGGTGAAGTCAGGAAGAGGAGGACATTGTTGGTGAAAAGGCACAGTTTATTTTGTACACCCCCATCTCAACCCCCTGAATATCAGGAATAGAATGGATTAATTGAGCCAAAGGCTCAATGGCCAGGCAGAACAGAAGGGGGAGAGAGTGGGTAGCTTGTCTGGTGCCACGGCTTATGGGAAGCATGTCAGAACAGTAATCGGGGGAACCAATGTAAGCTCGAGGATTATGGTAGAGTGACATGACCCAGCAGAGGAAATATTGACCAAATCCCCAACGCTGCAGAATATAGTGGCGATAGGGCCTGGACACTGTGTCAAATGCCTTGCGAATATCTAAGTACAAAAAACACTTTGGAATTCGAGACACATGGATCAGTAAAGACACTCATTGTACAGTATGTTGTTGCCAGCTTGATGCGATGGCACAGAGCCCACTTGATTCTTATGGATGAGAGAGACTATGTGGGTGTTAGGACAAGTTGAAAGTACCTTCATTAATTGTTTTACCGTATATCTAGTGAATTGGAACATTAGTTAGAGCAATAATCAGTATTAGGTTTAGGTATCATCTAGATTAGTGCAGTCAATGTTTCAGGCTGAAAAGAATGATGATCTAGTAGGGAATCCTATAACATGGGGACTAAGAGGTCTGCAAATCTTTAGTAATAGGAAGCCATAAGGTCATCTGGACTCCAGTGCTTTGATGGTGACTAGAACCTTATTGGGGAAGGTGGGACGATCCAACAAATTCTGGGTCGTGTATAGGGAGAAAAGAGTTATGGACAGAAGAAAGTCCGCAGCAGATGGATCAAAATGCCCTGTGACTTTGTAAAGTTGGGAGAGGTACTTATGAAATATTTGAAGGGCTCTAAAAGGGTCGCACGTTTAAATATGCTGAGTGGTTTTGAGATGAATTGGTTATTGGCAGTGATCAAGGTTACAGAGGGCTAGGGCAATAAAATTGTCAGGCTTATTAGCCTTAGTATAGTACTTTTGGGTTGCATAATGGAAAACTTTTCGGCTGACTCAACTAGAAAGAAGTCTAGCTCTGTGCAAGCTTTGTCTAAGAGAAGCTTATTGGCCAAGATAGGGTCATTATGAAACATATTTGAAAAGTTTGATCAAGTGCGCAATGGATTTGTTGATGCTTAAGGCTAATGCCCTGTACACACGGTCGGACATTCCAATGACAAAATCCATCAGATTTTTTCAGATAGATTTTGGCCCAAACTTGTCTTGCATACACACGGTCGCACAAAGTTGTCGGAAAATCTGATCGTTCAGAACGAGGTGACGTAAACCACGTACGACTGGACTATAAAGAGGGCAGTAGCCAATAGCTTTCGTCTCTTAATTTATTCTGAGCATGCATGGCACTTTGTCTGTCAGAATTGTCTACACACAATCGGAATTTAAACAATTTAATTTTGTTAGATCCAGCTCTCAAACTTTGTGTGTCAGAAATTCTGACGGAAAAAGTCTGATGGAGCCCACACACGATCGGATTTTCCGACAATACGATCTGATCACACATTTTCCGTCGCAAAGTCCAACTGTGTGTACAGGGCATAAGTCTATAAATGAGCCTCAAACAACTGGTTTGTGAGCTTCACATAAAGTAACTGGAGAAACCTCAGGGGAATGTGTGTGGTTACATAGTTAGTAAGGTTGAATAAAGACACCAGTCCATCCATTGCAACCTGAGTGAGGGCCTACAATTGTCCCTATCCTTTGCACACTCATGTCAGTCCCTATCCTCAAGGAACCCATAACCCAAGGTCCCCATTCATATACTAGGGCCAATTCTAAACAGAAGCCAATTAGCCTACCTGCATGTCTTTGGAGTGTGGGAGGAAACCGGAGTGCCTGGAGGAAACCCACGCAGGCAACAGGGAGAACATGCAAACTCCAGGCAGGTAGTGTCATGGTCAGGAGTGCTAACCACTACACCACTGTGCCACTGGTAGTCAATTATAGCTTTACAAACTGGATTTTTCAGGGAGAGAGGCAATTGCAATCCTAAAAACACAAGTACAGAAAACTCACCAACAGAGTCCCTAAGAAACAAACAAAGTCAAATAGAAGGAGCCTAAAAAAGAAAATGAATGTAGCTATTACACCCATAGATTGGTAAACTGCAATATGATAAATGTTTGCATTTGGGATTAATACCACTTTAAGAACACATGTAATGTGTGTTGTTGTGCATTAAAGCGCTCTTACTGCTTGCTTAGAATATGTAAATGTTTTACCTTGCATAGTATATGTACAGGTTTGTTTTGATTTCCCTTTGCCATTTTATCCAAATCACTCAACTTAGTATATCAAAAATTACTTAAGTGTGGCAAAAATATAATTTTATTTCAAAACACAATAGTGCTTAACAATTTAAAAATGTACTCACATAGGAATGGGGATGCATATATGTAGATGTTTGTCTATAAATGTATGTTAGTATCTCCTAAGTGTGAAGTATATTTTATGCATAATGCACAGAAAGACAACAAAATATTTTGTAGGGGAAAAAAAACAACAACTACCTTTTATTTATGTTTTAGCATCTTCTAAAATTTAATCCAGCCAGGGTTCTTACATGATAAAATAAATATGTTTATGCTCTCATATTGTTGTTATTTATTGCATGTACATCTTCAATTTATCTACTAAAGCAAACACATTGTATAAATTTATCATCTGCATTACACTTGGATTAATAGAGATAAATGACAAAACATAATCAGTTGCAGCTCTCAGAGTTAATCATTGCATCTGAACTATAGGAAACACTTAATTACTCTCATTTTGCAAGCACAATTTAATGAGGGGCATTAGCCAAATGAAACGAATGCAGTACAAATGTACAAAATAGTTATACAATCATTAGAAAGAATCTCTGACAGAGCAGGTGACAACAAATGCAGGATAAATTACAATAATGCCCTAAATGCTGAGCTGTCAGTATGCTAATGCAGTGATGAGCTATCCAGGGAATCTCACCACTACAGCTGTCAGAAACTAGCACATCAATCACCACTCTCTGCTTTGATCATTATCATGTTTATATGATCAACGGACTTTCAAAGTTGGAGTCAACTAGGCTGTACGTTACCTGACACTGCTGTCACTATAGAATAGATTAAAAAGGAAAAAAAAAAACACATCAGGTGGAAATTTACAACATACTGTTAAACTACAAATAAACATAATTTGTAGCTGATAAAGAAATGGATCAAAGGTCAGCTTGATTTGTGCTGTGATTCACTCGTTACTATCAAAGAATTAAATTAATTTTTCTCTAACTACATCTGGAAAAAAAATGCTCTATATTGATGACTACAATAAATATATTAAAAATGAAATATTTATTTTCCCGGAAAAGGCCAATAAACCACTTCCGAACTGCCCATGAATATACATTGGTACTTTGACGTTACATACTGTTATGGCAGCAACCAAAACCCCAGATGAGGGGATGAGTAGCTTTAAGATAAAATTAGTTTCCGCAGTGTATTCCCTGCAAGATCACTTTTATTGGCAGTGGGAGGAATAGTACCCCATCACTGGTGTCAGTGTAAGGAACATTCCCCATTATTTTTGTTGGTAGAAAGAATAGTGACCCATCATTAGTGTCAGTGAAAGGAATGGTGATCCTTCATTGGTGTCAGTGGGAGAAATAGTGACCTATTATTGGTGTCAGTGCCAAACGACTTCACCTCTCCCAACCCCTCCTGCCGCTTTCCGGTCTTCTCCAATGCTTATTGGATTCGTCGTTAGCGGCGGAGGCGATCTGATGTTTTCTGATGGGCAGGAAGATTTTTTTTTCTCTTAAGTGTAAATGTGAGATCTGGGGTCTATTTGACCCTCAGATCTCACATTTAAAGAGGTCTTGTCATGCTTTTTTTTCTATTACAAGGGATGTTTACATTCCATGTATAAAAATCAAAGTGATCCAAATTTTTTTAGATTTTTTTTTTTAAGAACAGTGTAAACATAACAAAATAGGAAGTATAATAAATAAGAAAAAAAAATGTACAGAGCCCCATTCCTCCAAGCTCACGCACAGAAGCAAACGCATATATAAGTCGCACCCACATATGAAAACAGTGTTCAAACCACACATGTGAGGTATTGCCGCTAACCTTTAGAAATTTTTAAACGTTGCCTAAGAAGTTTTTTGCGTGCCAAAGTTTGTCACCATTCCACGAGCGGGCGCAATTTTTAAGCATGATGTTGGGTATCAATTTACTCGGCATAACAATGGGATTGATTTACTAAAGGCAAATTCACTATGCATTACAAGTGCACTTGGAAGTGCAGTCACTGTAGATCTGAGGGGGACATGCTATAAAAATAAAAAACATAATTTTGTCTTGTACATGATTGGCTGATAAAATCTGCACAGCTTCCCCTCATTTCAGATCTTCCCCACAGATCTAAAGCGCTAAAACACTTGCAGTGCACTTGCAGTGTACTTGTAGCGCAACGTGGATTTGTCTTTAGTAAATCAACCCCATTATCTTTCATAATATAGAAAAAAAATTGGGCTAAATTTACTGTTTTCTTATTTTTTTATTCAAAAAAGTGTATTTTTTTCCAAAAAAATTACATTTGTAAGACTGCTGTGCAAACATGGTATGACATAAAGTATTGCAACAACCACCATTTTATTCTCTAGGGTGTCCGAACAAAAAAAATATATATATAATGTTTGGGGGATCTAAGTAATTGTATATAAATAAATGATGTGTAAACACCAAGTGTCAAAAATAGGCTTGGTCCTTTAAAAAAAAAAAAAAAAAAGTCGTAGGATTCCCCAAAATCCATACCAGACCCTTATCCAAGCATGCAGCCCAGCAGGTCAGGAAAGGGAGGGGATGAGTGAGCACCCCCCCTTCCTGAACCATACCAGGCCACATGCCCTCAACATGGATGTTACAGGGGCTCTCTGGGTGACATCATCTGTTGACCATGCCCCATGGCTCTATAACAGATGCCAGATAGCGAGCAACAATACAACAGAAAAAGACAACCAGAGAACAACAGCATTTTTTTTTTTTTTTTTTTTAGCGGGTAACCAGCTGCAAGGAAGAAGACAGCAGAGGGAGAGACACCACCTAGAGAAGATGGCCGTGGGAGAAACGGCGATGGGAGAAGAAAGCTATTAATAAAGGACTTGTAAAAAACAGCTCTTTTTTTCTACTTTTCACCGGTTTTTTGGTGAATGGGAAGGGGTACAATGTACCCGATACCCATTCACATGGGGGGCAGGATCTGAGGGCCCCCTTGGCAAAGGGTGCTTCCAGATTCTGATAAGCCCCCCAACCACAGGCCCTGACAACCACGGGTCAGGGTTGTCGGGAAGAGGCCCTTGTCCCCATTAACATGGGGCAAAAGCACCCACTCCCCCATGTTGAGGGCATGTGGCCTGGTATGGTTCAGGATGGGGGTTGTTCGCTCATCCCCTCCCCTTCCTGACCTGCCTGGCTGTATGCTCAGATAAGGGTCTGGCATGGATTTTGGGGGGCCCATGCCACTTTTTTAAAAACATATGTTGTGGGGGGTCCCCTCCAAGTCTATACTAGACCCACAGGGCCTGGTATGGACCTGGGGGGACCCCACACCACAGTTTTTTTTTTTACATTCAGCTGTGAACTGGGAAACCCTGCTGACAGCCGATGAACCATTGGTTGTTAAGGATGCCATGGCTGGCTCCCTGCCCCGCTCCTTAGCAACCAGTTATATACAGTCTGTTTAATATGGAAAAAAAGGGTTGAAGAGCGTATGTCAGTAGATTGGATGTAAGCGGATTGTCTGCTAACATCCGTTTTTCATCTGTTCCATTTTTTTAACGGAAGAAAATATGGTTTTCTTCTGTCTTAAAAAACGGAGCTTAGTGTCAGGGCTGGGCTCAGCTTTTACTTGTCTGAGCTGTCAGCTCAGCTGTCAGCTAATTGTCATCTCTCCACAGTGACTCACCTGATGATGATATCCTGCTTGTCAGTCCTGTTTTTTTAAGCCGTTCAGTCCAGATCTTCTCTGCCTTCACCTTGGTCACATCTTTATGGACGCTTTCCTGTGTTCCTGTTAAAGACTTGCTTGGCTGACCCTCCTTCCAGCTCCAGATCCTGTTTGCTGTTCTACTACGCTGATCTCTGGCTTCCTGAGGTTTTGACTTGTCCAATTATCTGTTTCAGTTGAACTCTGGCTATTTTTTGACTACGTTTGCTGTTTACCATTTTTTCATTATTATTATTAATAAACAATTGTGATTTAACTGTACTTCTGTCTCAGTCTGATTCATAGTTTCTGACACTTAGCTTAGCTTAAGGGAGATGGATGTCAGAGGATGATCATCTGCTAACGTTTACTATCCCATAGAGATAAATGTATGTCCGTTTTTCATCCGTCAACGGATGGATGAAAAACAGACATACAGAATGCCCATGTGAAAGGGGCCTAACTAACAGTTTTCACATCCTGTGTGACTTGTACCAGGAAGTAGCATGCCCTAGAACAGTGGTTTATAACTCCCAACAGGCCATATTTGGGGAATTTCTCTCAGACAAAATAGCTATCCAAAATACCAAACCACTGACTCTGATTTAAAGCACCTGTGCAAGATAAAAGATAACCTGCAAACATGGCCTGTTGGGGGTAGTTGAGAACAGGGCTGAGAACCACTGGCCTAGAATATAGATTTGTGTAGGCCTCATGTACACAGGGCAGTTGAAAACCTCTTCTGAATGCTGGAAACTGAGAGCTGATAACCAACAGTGAAAAACTTACATTTTACAGCTTTTACATACTGAGTTTGTGCATGTTTGGCAGCAGTTATGAGCATTTAGGGTTAGAAGTGACCCTCCCAAATGCCCACAATGCATGAAAAACAAGTATTAACTATGTAAGCCATTCTGTGAGAGAAGAGAGAGCACTGTGCTTTAACTATGGATTCTCTCTCTGTATCTCTGTCTGTTTCCCTCTCTCTGTAGATCTGTTTCTCTGTCGGTCTGTCTCATTCTCTCTGTCTATCTGTTTCTCTGTCTGTCCCTCTGTCTCCCTCCCTCTATCTGTCTGTTTCTCTGTCTCTCTATCTTTCTTGGTCTGTTTCTCTCTGTCTGTCTGTTTCTCTGTCTCTCTCTCTGTCTGTCTATCTGTCTCCCTCCCCCCTCCTTGAAGGCAACGGCATGTGGTGCAAATTGTGTTCTTCCCATATCTTACATGTTCTATTGGCTTTGCTTGCAGCAGCTTGCAGGCCATTGCTGAGCCTGTCTTCTAATAGGACCCCCAGGCCCTTTTCCATCCCAGATTCCCCCAGAGGTTCACCCCCTAGTGAATAGATTGCATTCATGTTTTTGCCACCTAAATGCATTATTTTACATTTTTCTACATTACATCTCATTTGCAATGTAGTTGCCTACCCCATTACTTTGTTCAGATCTTCTTGCAAGGTTACCACATCCTGTGGAGAAGCTGTTGCCCTGCTTAGCTTAGTAACTCACCCTTGTAGCCAGTTTTCAGTCCAGGTACTTACCTTTTGGTCCATGCCGACAGACCTTAGCTTGTATAGTAAATGTTTGTGGGGAAGTGTATTAAATGCCTTTGCAAAATCCAGATACACAACATCTGTGGGCCTTCCTTCATGAGATGGCACCTCATAGAAGGTTAATAGATTTGTTTGGCAAGAACAATTCTTCATGATTCCATGCTGATACCTGCTAATGATACCGTTTTCATTACTAAAATCTTGCATATAGTCCCTTATCATCCCCTCCAAGAGCTTGCATATTGATGTTAGGCTAACTGGTCTGTAGTTCCCAGGGATATATCTTGGTCCTTTTTTTTTTAAAGATTGGTGCTACATTGGCTTTTCTGAACACCAGCTGTTTCCATACCAGTCAGTAGACTGTTCGTAAAAATTAGGAACAACGGTCTGGCAATTACTTGACCGAGTTCCTTAACTGCTTGCCGACCACTGGCTGTCAAATGATGACCAGGCAGTGCGGCTCTTGTGGCGAGAGGCCGTCAAATTACGGCCTCCCATTTAAACAGGGAATAGGCACGATCATTCACGCGCATCCATGTTCCTTCGGTGGCGGTGTGTCACGGAGACACAACTCGCCACCGAGGGGGTGAACAGCCATTGGGTATGGCTGTTTACCACGTGATCGGGTATCAGATGGTTACACCCCCACTGTGCACGGCACTTGCACGCAATCGCGCTGCACGTTGGGGATGGCGTGTTCCTGGGAACACTGCTCATCACCGACGCTGATAAACAGCCATTGGCCGGCTGTTTACCCACGTGATTGGCTGTGATCATTTCACAGCTGATCACTAAATGTAAACAAACCGCGGTAACGAGATGTTACCGGGTTCTCCTCCTCACACCCCGATCGTGTGTGAGGAGAAGATTGCGGTAACATCTCATTACAGCTTGCAGTGTACACCAATCACACTGATCGCCCCCCCCCAATAAAGAGGACCTGTCACCACCCATCATAGTACCTGTCACTCACAGTCCATCAGAGTACCTGTCACAGTCCATCTGAGTACCTGAGTACCTGTCACAGCCCATCAGAGTACCCGAGTACCTTTCACAGTCCATATGACTACCCGAGTACCTGTCACAGCCCATCAGAGTACCCGAGTACCTGACACAGCCAATCAGAGTACCCGAGTATCTGTCACAGCCGATCAGAGTACCCGAGTACCTGTCACAGTCCATATGAGTACCTGTCACAGTCCATATGAGTACCTATCACTGCCCTTCAGAGTACCAGAATACCAGTCACCAGGCCATCAGAGAACCTGTCACCAGGCCATCAGAATACCCGAGTACCTGTCACCAGGCCATCAGAGTACCCGAGTACCTGTCACCAGGCCATCAGAGTACCCAAGTACCTGTCACCAGCCTCTCAGAATACCCGACTACCTATTTGTAGCCCATGCCTCATAGAATATACCTTGGGGTGTTTGCTTTCCAAAATGGGGTCATTTTGTGGGTAATTCCACTGTCCTGGTGCTCCAGGACCTTCAAAAGTGTGATGGGTAGAAATGAAATGAGATGTGTCATTTATTCTCCTAGAATGCCTAAAGATACTACTTCAATGTTCGGCCTCTCTATGTGACCAGGCTGTGTAAAAGTCCTACACATGTGGTATCACCATACTCGGGAGGAGTAGCAGAATGTGTTTTGAGGTGTAATTTGTTGTATGCATATGCTGTGTGTGAGAAATAACCTGATAAGACAATTTTATAAAAAAAATAAAAATGAAAAAAAATAAAAAAAATCTTAATTTTGCAAACAATTGTGGGGAAAAAAATGACAACTAAACAACTCACCATTCAACCCACTTAATACCTTGGAATGTCTACTTTCTAAAAAGGCATCATTTGGGGGGTATTTGTATTTTCCTGACTTGTTAGTGTCTCAAGAAATGCGATACACCTGATGTACTGAAGGCCTGATCAGATGTGATCAATTTTCAGTGATTGGCACCATAGTTTGTAGACTCTATAACTTTCACAAAGACCAAATAATATACACTAATTTGGGTTATTTTTACCAAAGATATGAAGCAGTATAAATTGTGGCCAAAATTTATGAAGAAAAATTACTAATTAGCCAAATATTATGACAGAAACAAAGAAAAAGGCATTTTTTAATAAAATTAAATTTTTTTTATTTATAGCACAAAAAATAAAAAAAGCCACTAGTGATTAAATACCACTAAAAGAAAGCTCTGTTTGTGTGAAAAAAAGGACACAAGTTTCATATGGGAACAGTGTTGCATGACTGAGTAATTGTCATTCAAACTGTGAGAGCGCTGAAAGCTGGAAATTGGTCTGGTCAGGAAGTCTTTGTGTGCAAACCATCTGGTCTCGGTGACTTATTTGTGTTATAAGTATTTCAAGTCTGTTTCTGATTTTATCCTCTGTTAACCATGGGGGTGCTTCCTATGATTTGTCATGAGGATAAAAATTGCAGTTTTGGTTACTGAAGCCCCTCATTTACCTTGTGAAGACTGAGGAGAAGAAAACATACAAAACCGTCTCCATCTCACCATCCTTTGTAACCAAAATCCCTTTATCATTCTTTATGGGGCCAATATGATCTGTCTTCCCTCTTTTACTATTTATGTACTTAAATAATTAATGGTATATTTGTACATAGGGACACTGGAATTTAGAAAAAAAAAGATGAACTTTGTTTTGTAGGTCGCTTTAAGGCATAATATACATGGAAAATATTAAACCTCTACCAAACGATTTAACTAGACCGATAGTAACCCATTTAAAAACGTAGTTTTGCCACATTTGTATGCCATGTTTAGGTGCGTTTACATTTAAAAGCGTTTTTTTAACCGGTGCACGCCCATGTACATTGGCAGAATGGCACGGACAGGCAAATTGGCGTACAGGTACGTCCCTTTAAATTTGCCGCTGTGCCATCACATGCGCGCCGGGACCTCCATGAGTCGGGTCACGGGTCCTGCGGACTTGATCGCCGTGGGGATACCTGCGATTGTTTCACAGAGAGGAAGAACGGGGAGATACTAATGTAAACAAGCATCTCCCCATTCTGCCTAGTGCCAGTGCCATTTACACAGGAATCAGTGCATTTGTATAGCACTGATTGCTGTATAAATGACAATGGTCTCAAAAATGCGTCAAAAATGTCCGATGTATCTGCTATAATATTGCAGTCACAATAAAAATCGTTGATTGCTGCCATTACTAGTAAAAAAAAAATGTAAAAAAATTCCATAAAACTATCCCTTATTTTGTAAAACGCTATAACTTTTGCGCATACCAATAAATCGCTTATTGCAATTTTTTTTACCAAAAATAAGTAGAAGAACACATATCAGCCTAAAATGAGGAAAAAAATATGTTTGTTATATATTTTTGGAGGATATTTATTATAAAAGTAAAAAATAATGCATTTTTTTCAAAATTGTCACTCTTTTTTTGTTTATAGCGCAAAAAATAAAAAACTGCAGAGGTGATCAAATACCTCCAAAAGAAAGCTCTATTTGTGGGAAAAAAGGAAGTCAATTTTGTTTGGGAGCCACGTCACACAACCGCGAAATTGTCAGTTAAAGCGACTCAGTGCCGAAAAAGTGCTCTGGTCAGGAAGTGGGTAAAATCTTCCGGGGCTGAAGCGGTTAAATAGTGAAAAATGTATCTCCATTGAAAACACCTGTAAATGAAATGCAGCTAAATGCAAGTTACCATGTTTACACACATTTACAAGATGTTACAGGCATTTGGCGTTTCCAATGTCTCTGAACATCTGTCCTGAACGCATTTTTTTGGTTTCCAAAAAATTCTTCTAAACACAACTCCCTAGAAAAAACTAAGCGACCCTGTGTACATGTACTGGTAAGATAACAAGAGAGTTCAGGGGCAGCTGAATAAAATGCCCAACTGCTCCTAAACATCGATCGATTACCAGTAGCAGTGTACATGAAGCCTTAAGGCCCGATCACATGTAAATTAGCTGTTTTGGAGCAACATTCGACCGTGTGTGCGCTCCATCGGACAAACGTTTCCGGTTTTCATCAGACTTTTGTTGGCTGTGCGAACGGACAAACTTTTTGACAACATAAGTCCGATGGAGCAAAGTCTGATCGTGTGTACACAAAACCATTGGATTTTAGTCCAAAGTAAAAACACTCATGCTCAGGAGCAAGGACCAGCACGAAGAGGTCGGTCTTGTAAAACTAGCGTTCGTAATGTAGACAGCACATTTGTGACGTTTCAAATTCTGAATTTTCTAATTGCAGCGCACATTCTCTTCTTTTTAATGGCTTAATAATAAATATGAATTGCTGGTGATACTGACAAAGTACTAACAAACATATTTTACATCGGATTTGTGTTCTGATATCAATAAGTAGCCTCTAAACTTCCAAGACCACTGGCCTTGTTGTGCATCCTGGGGCCGATTTTGCCACTGACCACCATGCTGCTGAGGTGGGTGGACTTGCTGGGGTGAGTAGGTTTTCTGAGGTAGGTAGGCTTGTTGTGGAGGAGGTAAAGGTGTGTGGTCCAAATTACACACATGTGATTTGGTGGTTAGCTCACGTTTCCTGGCCTTGCTGAGGAGCTGGATTATGATACCCTCACATAGCTCCCTTTGATTTGGACACTACTTGTCTATTGATATGGAACACACTTTAAGACAATTATTAGGCATACTAGCATCTAATTGACATGTATATATTTTAGCCAAGCTTTTAAACAATGCTATACCTGGGTCAAGCTGAGCTCCTCCTCCTCTTCATCCTGTGTAGGATCAGGCTCAGTATTGATGGCCTCAGCTGATGCGGAGGGTAGTGTAGAGAGTGATCTGCGTGGTAACGTTTGATCCTTTAAAAAAAATGGAAGCTGTTATAATATCATAGCTTGGGAACATAGATGTCTTCAGCTGCTGCTCCAGATTTTTTGGATTCATCTATTTTCCCTGTTGTACATGCTTCTGAGGCCCCCAATTTTTGTCTTGATCAAACTGTAGGTTGCTCTGGGTGCACAGTTTTTGATAATTCCACCAGTTGTTCAATTTCTGTCATCCTCTTGGTTTTATTGCAATAGTCTTTATGTTTGACTTGCCACAGACAAGTGAGCTCCCTGTATTTTTATATAAATTGTGTAAGGAATTTGTGTGAATTCAAACTTGACTTCATCATTTTGGTGTCAAGTATCAGATGTCTGCAAAACATAATAAAAAACAAACCATAATGGGCGGCGTATAGCTCATAAGTTGCTCACAATATGGTCCTTTATTTAAGCAGTAGGGATGGGCTGTATGTTTGAGTCAAATATAAGTTTGACTTGAACATTGACTGTTCGCCCAATAGCAAACCGTTTAGGTTTGTGGAAAATTCTAAATCCGCAGAACACCCTATAAAAGCCTATGTGAGAATTCCAAAGTCTTAATTTTAATCAACAATATGCAAGCTATTGTCATAAAAAGTTTTTTTTGGACCCAGGGGACATGTATCAACGCAAAAGAACGTTTTAAAAATCGGCCGTTTTTTCGGGACCATGGACTTGTTTAAAAGTGAAACAAGAAAAGTGAAATACTCCTTTACATTTTGTACCTGGGTGTGTGTTGGGAGGGGGTTGGTTGTGGATGTCTATAGTATGCCTGTAAAGTTGCGCATGCTTCCCATATTTAAAAACAGGTCGAGAGCAAAATTACATTTCCAAAGTAAAAGACAGTCATTTAACAGTACCAATGGTAGCGACAGATTTTAGAAACGTACCTTCCGTGTCTACTTTCGGCTTGCATTTGTCTCGCGCCTGTTCTGAACGTTACATTGCATCACATGTTCGTGCTTTATACATGGCATATGCATCAAACTTCTACTCTCCAAGCGTCATGACATTGGGCTGTGACAACATTACAGATTCTGCAATGCATCGTTAATATTCAACGTTTGTGTCCCATTGACTTTAATTGGTTTCTTTATTCATGTCCGGACTATTTTAATTATCACATGTCTATAAGTTATATAATTTTTCCTTACATGTATTTAGCAAAAGAGAAATGCAGTGCGTACAATTTTCAATTGTGTATGGGGTGGGGTCCATCGTATATATATTCCGATCGGACTTATATACAGACTACGTGTTAGCTTGACATACACTACACATGCGTGAAACTCTGCTCGCATCGCCTGCCCCTGATGTTCCTTTTCTCTAATATTCCCCACCCCTTCTCTCTTCAGTGCGCAGTCAGAGCAAACATGGCGGAGACACAGATGTTGGCCAATGTGTCATCAAGTGAGGAGGAATCCCGATCTAAGAGGAGATTTAAGGCCACCAACATGGCCTTTGAAGAAATGGTGGAGATGGTGGATATTTTGCGCAGGGAGGATTACGATGGGAAACATGGCTCATACATGTATCCAAATTTGGTAAAGGACCAAATCCTGAATAGAGTTGTGAACACTCTGGAGCAGAAGTTTGGGGTACAACGGTCCAAAGACCAATTAAGGACACGCTGGTCCAACATTAAACTGAGGGAGCCGGATCAGTATCTCAAAATAAAGAAGGTGCTTCGAAAAAGTAAGTACCTGTCATGTGTTCCTATTATAAATAGTAACTTGCATGCTGCTCCTAAACCATTCGTATGTATGAACCACCGTTCGTAGTCAGGAACCACATTCGTAGGGCGATTGTTTACCAATAAATAAAATGTCTTTAGCTGATACAGGGTAATGACTGTTTTGGTCATGATAATTTGTCCTATTGAGCAAAGTTTAAAACATTATTGCTTAGCTGTCTTTGAAATTTGAATTGCTAAATAGATTCAGTGTAATGTAAGGAGAGGGCATTTAGCAGCTGTTTCCATATCTGGACTCAGGAGCACTAGTGTGTGACAGAGAAACTTGGGCAAGAAAGATCAAATATTTCAGTTTGATTAAAAGGGAAATTTATTCATGTCTTCAACTTGGATCTCTTCATAAAACAGACAATTGTACACCACCTCAAAGAAATGTTTCATATTCCTAGTTCTGGACTCAAATATCTGTGTCTTAAGTATACCTTTTGTTTCATTCTCATAGGGGAGAAAAGACTCAGACAACAGGATCCCAGGGTCCCCCAACCTCCACGGGACCCCCAACCTCACCAGCCTGAATGGGAAATTAGCCCCAACAATCCTGAGGATGTGGAGGAAAGAGAGGTGGAGGAAGTGACAGATGTACACCCCACCAGGTGAGTGTCTGACACCCCAGCTTCAGGTGATCTATGTATGCCCGCATATTTCTAAATACATGTTTTTTAACCCATTTTTATATGATGTGCTGGTTGTGGAACAGGAAGCAGAACCTTTCACTTCAGACAGCGCACAGAGGCTCATCGGGAAGATCATGGCATGGAATGGGGAGATTGCGCATGGCATCAATCGCCTCAGCATCATGCAGCAGGAAATGAAGAACATGATAGATATTTTGGAGAGAATATAATCCTTTTCCATTATAAAAAAAGATCATGTTCTTCATTTCCTGCTGCATGATCATGTCCACATTCCAATTTTATTATTATACCATCATAGTTCATGTTCTGGTTTTAAACATGCCTATTTATAAAAAAAAAAAAAACTATATATATGTGTATGTATATATATATATATATATATATATATATATATATTTTTTTTTTTTTTATATGAATATATATATATACATTATGCATTATATATATATATCTTTTTTTATTATTGTCATTTTGCTCAGCAAAATAATATTTTTTTTAACTTTTATTATTTTTAACATAAAAAAATAAAATGATATATATATATATTGATGTTAAAAAAATTCAAACGCACATGTGAATGTGCACAGATTCAAAAATGTGAACATAAAACAATGTGTGGCTTCATATTTGCTCAATACCAGTATATTTGTTAAGTTGTTGTAGTTACATATACTACATGTAGTTACATATACTCTAAAATGTGTGTAGCCGAGATACAGCACAATATAAAAAAGTTAGCTTAAAGCGAGATTGTCACCTCATGTTGCACATCAGGTTGGTTTAAACTAGTGGCAAAAAGGACAAAGATCAAGGCGATTTGCAAACATAAGAAACACAGACAACAGTAGTTGAAATTATATAGTATTTTATGAAAAAAATTTTTTTTACAAATTAGTAAGAACATTTTTCTGCCAAGGCACTGCCCCTCTACTGATAAAGTAGTCCATTTATTGTTCACGGACAAGACGGGCATTCTGGGAGCCCAAACCAGCACACGCACTTTCAAGAGGTGGCATCACAGCCTCTTCAGCTGGTCCGGAAAAAGCCTCATCAGTTTGCCCTGAGGCAATGTAGCTGGAAGCATTCCTCCTTAAAAAATTATGGAGGCTGTAGCAGCATAACACCACATGGTTAATTTTATATTCTGCCAAGTTTATGGCAGTTAAAAAGTCTAAATCTACTGGAAAGAATGTCAAAGGCATTTTCAACAACACTTTGGGCACAAGAGAGGCGATAATTGTAAATCCTTTGATCTGGGATTAGGATCATTGGAAAGGGTTTTAGAATATGTTTCCCCAAAGAAAAGGCCTCATTTTGCATGAACACAAAATTTAGTCCCTCAATATTGTCCTGAGCAGGTGGCAAATGTAAGGTCCCTTTCTGCAGCCGATCATAAAATTCTGTACGCATCAGCACACCTCCATGAGAGTGGCAGCCATTGATCCCAACATCAGTGTACAAAAACTCATATTTGGCTGACACCACAGCAAGCAGAACTATGCTGCAAAACCCTTTATCATTAAAATAATAGGATCTTGAGTTTGGCAGTGGGACTATCCTCACATGTTTGCCATCAATGGAACCTCCACAGTTGGGGAAATTCCATAAATTGGCAAACTGGGCCATCATCACATCCTGCATTGCTTGGTGTTTGAAGGAAACTGTGGAGTCAAACAAAGAAAAAAAATACCTGAGTACATAAAATTGCAACCATATTTGACACAAACATTATGGGGCAACATATTCTAATGTTTAAATGTGTATTTAAAATAAAAAGGGTAAGTTACAATTATATGCTCCCTCACCCCCTCTGGTGGCACATTCTAAAAATATTAGGAGAGGGGAGTTGAATGGGTAGATGTTTTGGACAAGTAAACCTCAACACTTCCATGAGAACTAAATGCATTAAAATGTAAGTTTAATTTGGCCAACCCATCCATCTTTACAAGATTGTCAGGCCAGTGGACAGGTAAGAAGTGGCATAAAACAAAATTAAGAATATACTTTGTCAAAATCTAGACACATTTTGACATACATCGTACAAAACGATAAAAATGTTCAATAATTCTGAGTATTCGTTATGATGAAGTTAAAAATCCAGAAAGTTGGCACAGCACAGGGATGGTGGGAGCCATCCATAATGATAAATGAATCATAACGAAAGTATAATTTGTACATTCTGAAGGTAATCAGGCTGACCCTTGCACTACATTCTTTTAAGAATTTAGGCAGCAATCTTAACTCAAAAAATAAAGGTACACAGTGTATGTGTTTAGATAAATCTGCAGATAGAATAGTTGTATTGGTTGACTCAGCATTATTTTTTATTTTTTTTCTTTTGGGGGGGGGGGTCAAAATAAGTATTTGAAACAAAAAAGGGACTCTTGCACTCTGCATGAATTTAAGGGCAGGAATAAGATTGAGACACATTTTAGGCGGTGTTTAGGGTAAACATAAAAATTAAGCATAATAAATACAGTGTTAAGTACTAGGCTAGGTGTGTATGGGCCCAGAGTAGCATGCTGGGGAGGTTAGCGAAGGAAAATATGCATGTAGGCCACAAAAATGGTTACAGCATGCATGAGGACAAAGAGGACATTCATAGCAGCATATTACAAAAATGGGAAGGATGGAATCCAAAAAATATAAAATGCATTAGAAAACATGAAGGTGATATTAAATCAAAAAACTTACATGAATATAGTCCTTCTGCAGGACTTGGCTGTTGGTACTATATGTCTCAGGAATAATGACTCCCAGAGCCTGGGGAGAGATACCAGTGGTATCTTGATATCCTGGAGACTCCTCCCTGTTGCCAAATAACGCAAGGTGGCTATGAGCCTTTGCTCTGCTGGAATAGCAGCTCTCATGCAATTGTCCTGCTTCATGATATAGGGGGACAGCAAGGATAATAGTTGCTGAAAGCAGGAGTCCGTCATCCGGAGATAATTACGATAATCATTCGGATTATTCTCCTGTAGCTCATGCAGCAAGGGCATATGGCTGAATTGGTCACGATTAAGTAGCCAAGTTTTGGGCCAAACACTCCTCATCCTACTACTCCGATTATTCCTAGACCAGGCAAAAGTCACAGCAACAACTCTAAGCCCATGAATAGCGTGCTCTCTCCAAGGATCGCGCAACATGACTGGTTGACCAAAACGGTTGGAAATGAACAAAAAACGCACGGAACGTAAAACCGCGAATCAGCACTGAACAAACGTCTACTAACTCAAAATTAGCTGAAGGAGCCCAAAAGGTGACGCCAGAGAATTTAATGTCCTCTTTTGAAGCATCGTCAGTACGTTGTAACGTCACTACGTTTGTGTTTGTTTCTCAAAAAGTCAGATCGTATGTATGCAATACCAGTTTGTGGCCAACTTTCTTTGTACAAAAGTCCATGGGAAAGTTTGTACAAAGTCCAATCGTGTGTATGAGGCTTTAGATTGGCCATACACCTATAGATTATCTTCAGATTTTCTATGATCAGATGGAAAAAGTGGGCGATTCCTAAATCCACACAGTTTAGCGTACATGGAGAAATCTGTTGCACATTTCCCAACTAATTGTTGTTGTCTAGTTGTTCCTATTGGTCTGTAACAATATAAGTGGCTGCACTATAGGTCTAGATGTGATACATCAACACATTAATGTACGTAAACAACTAGTTTTAAGGAGACTTAGGCCCCTTTCACACGGAACGGATCAGTAATGATCCGCCCCGTGATGATCCGCTCGCTCAGCGGGGATCGCTCCGTTATCCCCTCTGAGCTGGCTGCGGACAGGGCGGTCTCCGCACACTGTGCAGGGACCGCCCTGTCAGCTCTCCGCTCTCCTCTATGGGGATCAGATGAGCACGGACCGTCTGTCCGTGTTCATTCGATCCGCTCTGCAGACGGATAGAAAAATAGGATTTTACTCCGTCTGCAGAATCGGACAGTAGCGGAGGCGGACAAAATCGAGTGTCTGCGGATGTTCATCCGCAGACACCCGCTATCCCATAGAGATGAATGTATGCCCGTATTTCATCCGCAAACGGATGGATGAAATACGGACATATCGTCCGCATGTGTGAAAGGGGCCTTAGAGAAAATTACCCCCAAAAGAAATATCAATCCAAGATATATACAAGAGGGCATTACGGCCCTGGAAGAAAAGGAGGACATCATGAACCATCCAGCTGACAAGGGGGGGGGGGGAGTGGTCATTTTAATTAAGGAGTTTTACCACTCACAGTTAATATAAAATGTTAACTGACAAAGATACATATATCAAGCTAGAGAGGGATCCCACGATTGCATATAGACTAAATTTGGCAAGTTTGGTGGATTAAAGCCATGACAAAAGAGTAATATCTAAAAAGGAAAAAAATATATCTTGTGCCCAGCTATAGTTGCATACCAACCATATACACTCTTCCAAAGGTCCATAAAAAATACAGTGAATCTTTCAGCAAGATCAATAGTGAATAGTATAAGATCTGTCACTGCAAGTTTAAGCCACAATCTAGATCATTTTTTTCAGTGTGATCAATACCAAGGCATATCTAAAAACTTCCTCCAACTTTAAAATCAAATGACACACAAAACGAAGGCACACTGCCAGCCCTCAATTAGGCCTTTTTTCAGAGGTATGATATTCCCTTTATACAAAAAAGGTTTCTGGGGATGGTTCTTGAGTACTGCCTTTTCTTCATAATTATTTTGGTATGGAGGACAGTTCTACACTCAGAATGGGGGGGTTGCGATGGGCGCTAAGTTTGCGCCCAGCCTAGCCAACCTCTTCATGAGTGGGAGGATACATTTATTTATGCCCAAAGGAGAAGTGAACTAATGTTCTACAAAAGGTATATTGACAATCTGATCTTGGTCTGGGTAGGCTCAGAACAATTGTTAACAGAATTTATGAATTGTCTCAATGCCAATGAGACTCATATCAAGTTGGATTACTATTACAGTTCTGTCAAGGTAAATTATTTGGATGTGAATGTTTTTATACAGGATAACAAACCGGTCACTAAGGTATATGTCAAGTCCTCTGATTGAAATAGTTATCTGTCCATACATATAGTGGTCACCACCCTATCTGGTTATGAAATATACCTTAGGGACAGTTCATGCGGGTAAGTAGGAACTGTACCTTCAACTCAGACTATATGGAACAATCAGATGTATTAAAAAAAGAGGTTTGTAGAAAAAGGATATAAAGTAGACCAGTTATACTTAGCTATCCAAAAAGTTGGACAATACTCTCAAGTTCCTTGTCTGGAAGATAAAGTCAAAGTTAGCGATGAAAAACATGAGTGGGGTTTTATTAGTAATTTCCACTCTCAATTTAGAAAAGTATTTTTAAAAATTCTAAGTATGGATAAAGTGCTTAATAAAGCATTATCGAAGGAACCCTTTGTTCAGTTACAGAAAATAGCCATCCTTTGGTGATAGTGTATTCAAAGTGTTAGATCCCCCATAAAAACCACAGATGTTTTTAGATAAAAATGGCTTTTATGCTTGCCAAAGGTGTAAAGCATGCCAACAGGTTAACACGCAAGTGATAGGACTAACCACCTTTATATCCACAGCAGCAAATGGAAGAGAGTTCGACATAAGTAGAATTACATGATATGAATTGTCTAATGTGATGTACGCCTTACAGTGCTCTTGAGGGCTGATACTGTATATTGGGCATACCAAAGATTGCTACACCCATAATATCCTAGACTTATCCCACTCCCCTGGAATTGAGACTTATTTTCTTCCTGGGGATTTACCATTTTTTTTTGCTTTTTGCTTTCTTGCAGCCCCCAGCATCCCTGTTTTCATGCCCTATAGGTTATTCATGGTTGTTTTTTTTAGGACGGGAATATTTGTAATTCACATGGGGCAGGCTTTCAATGGCCTTGATAGGATATCCATGTTATTAAGAGGAATGCTTCTACCAAACAGGCATATTTTTTGTGTTTGTTGATGATGAAAAGATGCACATTTATATGTATGAATTTGAGTTGATGTTTTACTAATATGGACTGTATTTTCAGAAAGTGATATTATTGTATCCTGAAGAAGATTTATATTCCTCTTTTTTAGAAATAGGCTCTTCCTGTTTTTGTTCCGAATTGGGAAAAAAAATCTTTTCTTCTCTTGTTGTTCTGGTTCAATTATTTGCATATTAAAAAAAAGTCTGTTTTCTCATCTCCTTCCCTATATATTGTTCATGCCATGGGAGACCTTCATGGAAAGGAATGAGAGGATCTAATGTCCAGCAATCTGATTTATCATCTTTGTTTAACCTTACAAATTTTTTGGAGGAAAAAAAAATCAGCCTTGCAGTGGCACATTCAATCCCTGGACAGATACATCAGGGAAGACATCAATCCTATTGGATTGAGGGTTAAAATTTTCCCTATTGTAGAGCATATTTCCAATGATTTGAAAACTGATTGGGAAAACAAGCTCAATGACTGTTCCAGGAATTGAATGTTGCTATTGCAAGATGAATACTGTCAACAATTGATTGAATTGGATTAGATGCTGCCGTATAATACGCTTGAAGATTGGGAACTGAAAGGCCACCATTGATTCTGGGGGCATACAAAACCGGCTTATTAATTCTAGATGAATTTCAATAGTTTACGCTGATATATGCGCAAAATATGTGACGGGATTGGAACTGGTAGAACTTGCAAAAAATAAAGAAGCAGTTTTGGAAGATAGGACACACAGACTGCAGTGATCCGGCAAACCAGGACAACAGAAAGTGGATCCATAAGGATAACATTTCAGTAAATTTTCTAAACAAAGGAGAAAAATTGGTCTGATATAGATCATCATACTTCAGGGTAAGCCTAGTTCCTAGGTAAGGCAAAGAAAGAGGCCAATAAAAGGGGAACGCATATTTCAAAGCTGCCAGTTCAGAGGGGGAAAGGTTGACAGACAGTGCTTTACATTTGGTAGAATTGACATAGAGTCGCAAGATGGACACAAAAGTGTCTAAAAGAGATAACAAATTATGTAAAGAGACTGTGGGGGAAGATAAAGTCAGCAAAATGTCATCAACAAATAACAATATCTTATGTAAGGAGCCAGTGACTTCAATGCCTTTTATGTCAAGATGAGAACGGACCACCTCCGTCAAGGGCTCCGGTGCCAGAATGAATAACAGCGATGAGAGCAGGCATCCTTGCTGCGTACCCCTCTTAATGGGAAAGAGGGATGACTCAAACCCATAATAATTAATTTTAGCTTGAGAGGACTCATATAATACTGATATCCACTACAAAAAAGTGTCAAACCCATAATGGTAGCATACACATCATAATAAAGTTCTCTGCAGAGGTCATGAGTTCTCAAAAAAAATTTTTTTACATCAAATGAGGGAGCAATATGTTCTGAAGGGTATTTATCTAAAAAAGGGTTCAATGTTAGACATGTGCATTCGTTTTCGTCCGAATGCATTTTCGTCCGAATTTCAGGTATTTTCGTTTTCGTTTTGACAAACGATAACGAAAGTGCAGATTCCGAAAAACGAAAGATCCGACATAAATAAATGCTTTTTTTCGTTTTCGTTGTTACAACAGTTCGATATAGAATAGGAGATTCGAAGTGACCGTTCGATATAGAATAGGAGATTCGACGTGACTCCATATGTCTATTGAACCTGTGGTCGAATGTGCCTAAGTTTCGTTTACCTCTATTAGTCCTATTATATAGAAAAGCTTCGACAGAGAGTAAATATTCGACATAGAGAGAACAGAATCGACAGAGAGAAACGATACTGGAATTGGGTGGGGGAAGTAAATTAAAAAAAAATAATGATAATATTCGACGGGATCGTTGCACGTTTATAATAATATTCGACGGGATCGTTGCACGTTTATAATAATATTCGACGGGATCGTTGCACGTTTATAATAATATTCGACGGGATCGTCGCAACTATACGACACTGCAATCGTACATTTCGGCAATCGAATGCTCCACCTATAGGCTATATAGTTTAGCAGCTCCATCGAATCTTCTTTATCCATTCGACAGATACCATAAGCCTTCCAAGACAGATTCGACCGTAATTCATGTGGATTTTCGGACGAATGCAATTTTTGCACGAAAAACGAAATAAATAAAAACGAATTTCGGGAGTAACTAAATAAATAAAATTTACGGACGAAAACGAAAAAACGAAACGAAATATTCTAGTCTGCACATGTCTATTCAATGTTACATTTCCCTGCCTATATAAGTGTACCCTGTTGATGAGTTTTCAGTAGGGAGTAGACATGGGTCAAAAAGGGTCCTGGGTTTAAGTTAGGAGCATAATAAGTCATGATAGTAACTTCTGTATCTTGAATAGTGCATTGGAACAGGTGATATCTGCCATTTGGGTATGCTATCTGTTTAGTGCAACTAAAGGGAACTGAATTATGAAAAGCTACAATCACTCCTCTTTGCTTTGTCGGGCCATTTGCTAAAATAAAAAAACTGAGCATACTGAGCATCAAAATATTTGGAGCAGGAGAAAGATGAAACATTAGCGATATCTACCTTCTGTTTCCTAAGATATTCTAAAACCTTAACACGTTTCTGGGGGGAATTCGTGAACGTTTAAGGACAGACAACTAAGTGTGTCATGGTGGAAAGAAAAAATATAAGATAATGTCTCTACACCCCACTGACTCAGGAAAAGAAGAAAAAGAGTGAAAAGTAGATAAAGGAGAAAGAAAAGCAAAGAAAAAAATGTGAGACAGGATATAGAGAGGCAGAGAAAAGCTTAAATCAACCAAGGGACCACATGAGAGTCGGGAGTTGGCCGAGACCATGTCCCAGCCAAGTACTGGCTCACCAGGGGAGCAGTGATCCACCGTAACCACTTGGCAATTTTCCCATAATAAAACAAATATTGAACAGCTTAAGCATTGATAGTAGAAAACTGCAAAGGGCAAAAACAAATAATACATAGAAGAAATTATAGCATCTATCAAATTCAGGCTACATTCACCCAGGGCTGCCATCACTCAGCTGGGGCAGCCAGAGGTGGGGAGCCAACCAATAAGGAATCAATTTGTACTATTAACTAAGGCAGAGCGCTTGTTAAAGAGAGCAACATTGTTAAGCAACAAAGAGCAAAATGGTATGGCCCTGGCCTTCTGAGTATTGGCTTAAGGATGGTGAGGTGAAATTCGCAACCAAAAAATGATAACAAAAAAAAAAACTGAAGGCCTAGTAGGGACACCAGTCTCATACAAAGCTGAATAACCCAGATGGGCAAAACGTGCATTGTCATCATGAAGGACCATCCTGGAAGTGTTGGGCTTGAAGGGAGGGAAGTGCTTATGAACAGTGCTGGGACGCCTGAGATGACTTGCAGATAGGTTGGAATAATCGCTGATGAGAGTAAAAAGATGTAGCCTCCATTTAAGAGGGAGGAATGTCAAACTTAAATTTCTGCATGTGATGACACAGATCAGGCTGGGAAGAAGCTTGATACTGACAATTTTGATAGGAAAAAGAAAGCTTAAAGGGGAACCCCCATCTGTAATTGATTCCTTGAGTCTGTGGAATCTGTACATAAGGCTTCAAATTCCTACATTTGGTGATTGTTACTGGAGAGAGATCTGCCTTGAAGGGAAAGGTCTTGGCGTTCCTCCTTGCAGGAGTTTCTCCTTGGTGCGGTAGTAATGAAATTTGATGATAATATTCCTTGTGAGTCCACCGCTGGTTTAGGTGCAAGGGATCTGTGAATACGATCAAGCTCCTGAGGCTCCAGGGGGATCTCTGGTGCTAGTTCATGAAAGAAAGCAGTAGCCATGCCTTGCAAATCTGTAATTGCTTCAGGAACGCAGCGGCAACTGAGATTATCTCTGCAAGCTCTGTTTTCAGCATCTTCCAATTTGTCACACAAGCTTTCTAGCTCATCATTTAACTTACCAAGTCAATGCACTGCTCTAGTTGGTTAGTACAGTAGCCTAGCTCTTTAAGACCTTTCACCAGGTTAGAGGAGAGCTTACAGGAGAACGTAGTAATCTCATCCCGCACTATAAAGCGGAATTTAGAGAGCAGGGCATCAGGATCAGAGTCCATGGGAAACTGTTGCAGATTGTCATCTGGAGAAGCCAGGCTCACCAACTAGAGCTGGGTGGTGTCATCAGGCTCTGAAGGTTTGGGTGCCATCTTTGCTTTCTTGCCTGAGGTCGAGGAGGCTTTTGGCTGTGTACAGTGTTTCTGTTGGCTTTTGGGCGTGCGGTACATCCCCGCAGGAAGCCCGACACTGTCAACAGCCAAGCGTCTGTAATACAGGAGCAGGGATGGGGTCTGTGCCTGATCAGCCGAGCGATAACATTCCAGTGGTGTGGAACGAGAAGATCAAGGAACCATCTTCATCGCTCTCACGCATGCGCCCCCCACTCTATTGCTTTTCACAGGTAAATTCAGTTTAGCGGTAAAATGTAAGAGCAACAAGCTAAGCGGCAATTTCTAAATATTTTTTTTTTTAACTGTGCTATGGGAACGAGAACATGCAGCAAATATAAAATAGGTGTTATGCCAATTTGGCTACAAAAGTAGAAATACACTTTAAGATGCTCCTCAATCAAACCTAGCTCTGTGAGCAAGCTAGTACCAACAAAACATCAATACAACATTGTTTTAACACAAAGATAACACTTTACATAGGTAAATTTAAATACCTTTGGCAAGCTAAGCTAAGCTGAAATGTTAGCTACAATTCAGCTTTCTGGCTTGAGACTTTTCTGGTAAGAGAGGGTGGATATTAGCACAAAATATGATTTTATGAATACAAAGAACACTACAGTGTGATTAATGTTCTTGTTGTTAGAGCTACTGAAGAGTGAATATAAAAGAAAGAGAAAAAATTAAACCAGAAACAAATACACCGTTGTTGATGTATTCTATAAAAAAAATTTGTATAGTAGTCTTTATAGAGGTATATATAGATATATGACATACAGCGTGATATTCTTCCCTGCTGATAGTGATTGTCTTTGTTTTATGCATTATAAATACATTCTCACTTATCGTATTTGTTCTACTAGATTCCTTGAGCTTTTCTTTTCATATTGCTTGTAGTCATGATTTTTCAAATGTATTTCTGTTCTTCAATTTAACATGCAGGCAAAGAACTACTAAAGTAGCAAAAATCATAGGTTTCATAACAGTTAGGAGAAATATAACTTCCATTGAAATAATTTGAATATGTAAAAAAAAACGGTAGGACTCAAACAATAAAAACACTGACTTTAAAAGTGGCAATCAATGCATGAATATTGCATTCCGAAAAGTAAATAGTTTGTCTTATTCTTGGCTTTGCTCTAATTTGTAAACTTTCATAGAGAAACCTAACCCAATTACTTAAATTTTTATAGCATTAAATTAATAAAGAGAACATGTCACTGGGGGAAGGACGCTGCTGCAGGTATTAAGTCCAGGCATATAAAGGCTTAAGCCAATTTGTATCTGTAGGGTGTTGGAGCTTTGCATATTAGAAAGGACTGGTATTTGGCCATACAGGAAGAATGGGTGCAATCTGTACATCATAATTACCTGCAGCACTTTGCCCTCTTCTGCAAATGAACACATTTCTTGAGACTAAATTCAATATGAGACACAAGAGCTAAGTTTCCAAGTGTTTGAATAATGCAACAAAAAATACGTCATATTGAAATTTTGGGATCCAGAAAATTTAAAATGACCATTTCTCTATCCTAACTTAAAAAAAACACAATCGTCAATGAAGTTAAGCTTCTTGGAAGCTTAAAATAACACTGTTTCTAGAAAATGTAGTGCTGGCACTTTTTTCTTCTGGTGCATCCAATTTAAATCTATGAAAATGCATCAAAATACGTATCAGTATGCACTGACGCATGCTGACATATGCTGTTGTGAGTGTTTAATGGACTTTCTATGGATTTCAACAACCTGTGACATATTACCCCAAACTGACATGCATTGAGATGTGTATCATAAAATGCAGGGACTGCATTGACATGCATTTGCAAACTGATGCATTGACGTGTTTTCATGTGTCTCCACTGATCTTAGTGGAAAATGCAAAAAGAATGCAAAAGTTTAAATAGGTGCTTAGGGCCTCTCAGTTGCAGTCATTTCAGGTAATATATACACTTAAAATTCTATATGCGAAATGGGCTTCTCGGGACACTTCTGCCACCTCATCAAAGCCATGTACTCTTCCCCAGCAGCTAAATTAGTTGCAGCTGGAATTCTCTCAGATGAATTCCGCCTGCATAAAGGCACTCGCCAGGGCTGCCCACTCTCCCCGCTCCTCTTTAATATCGCCCTAGAACCCCAATCCAGATATTTGACCCAAAAAGCCCCTCTTCACGGTATCCGCATTGGCCAACATGACCTGCGCACCTCCCTCTTTGCTGATGACGTGCTCATCTTCTCGTCGGACCCCGCTTCCGACATGCACACCATTAAAGAGGTCTTTGACGTCTTCAGATCCTGCTCAGGGCTTCGTATAAATTATGGTAAAAGCGAAATTCTCCCGATAGGGTCCTCTCGCAAACCCCCCTGGTCGCAACACTCTATCTTTTCGACCACCAGCTCCTACATCACCTACCTAGGTATTAAAATTGGAAAGTTGAGACGGGGGATGGGAGGAGTCGCTGACACGTAGCAGCCGTCGGAGCGGCTTGCGTCCTCCTCCCCCGTCATCCTCGCCTACCGCCCTCCGTATCGCCGGCACCGCCTACCGCCGTCAGATGCTCGCATGCACGTGGCATAGCGGACGCTCTGGACGGAGAGAGAGGGGTAGAGAGAGCGCTCCGCTGCGAAGCAGGGATACAGCGGTGGGACGGCGGCTCTGTGCGGAGCTCTGCACACCCCCCCCCCTCATCACTGAGCTGACCTGGCTATATGGACACCTCCACCCCTGCATATATTGGTAAGGTCATGGATTAGACTGTAGTGGCAGAGCTGAGGAGCAACAGAACAGCCAGGTGAGCAAGGAATGTGGATGAAAGGAGGGTGGACGGACAGTTGAATATCTACCATATCTACCATTATTACTGACGAAACTATCACTGAAATGATCACTCTCCGAAAGTTGTAAGGTGTATACACATAAGCCTGCTAATAATGGCTATTAACGTGATGCTCACTATTAGATCATCAGTCTGATACCAGCGCTGCCTGATCAATTGGATATAAACCCGATAGGGGGAGAAGTGACGGGAGGTGGATGGATATGTGAAGGACTGATAGGTAGCAAGACAGTGCGGAATTCCCTGTTTTTTTCTTCTCTTACACACATGTTTTATACTGAGGTTTAAAGCAGCAATGTTGATTCACGCCCATCTGCAACTGTTTACCCTTCTGTTTACCTTACCCCACGGTCTGCCCAGCACTCTCATCCTGACTTTCTGATAGCAACTTTGCGGGCAGACACAGGGGGTGAATGCTGTAGTGGATTTATGACCTACATCTGCGGCTAAAAAAAAAAATAATAAAAAAATTTAAAAAAAGCCCCTCCAGCACTCCCCCTATTTACAGAGGCGTCAAGCCCCCGGAAAGTGATGTAATCAATTCATTCCCCACGAGAGTTACAGGAAAGGTAAAGGACATTGGCTTTGGAGCTAACCTATTACAAAGGGAGAATGCGGGGGAAGGCGAATAAAAGGGGAGGAGCGGGGCCTGCTAGCCCTGGGGGGGATACAACGATACTTGGTGGGGGAGACAAGTATGATGGAAAGTAGCCAGGAAACCCCCAGTCAGAAGACACTAAGGAAATCAGGCACGGGTATCAGCAAAACTATGGAGATGGGAGAAGGGCGGGGAGCGGAAAGGTCTAAGGATCTGTGCCCAACTCGCACTAGGATGGGGGGGGGGGTAAGCTCCCGAGAAGAAGATAAAATTAAAAGAAGGGAAGAATTGGGGAGGAAAGAAGAGGCCCCCCCCCCCAACCCGATGCCCACCCAGAATTAGAAGAAGGAGATCTAGAGTTGGCGGAACCACAAGTGAATCTGAGCATGTTGAGAGAGATATTCACAGAGGCACTGACTAAGGTTCTAATCTCACTTAAATCCGATATAGCTGGGATAGGGGCAGACATTGGCCGAGTACTAGGTAGGGTGGAACAGTTGGAGGAAAGAATGAATGGATATGAACAGAATCTGAGGGACCTAAGAGAACAAGTGAAATCAGCTCAAAAAATAAATAGATCGATCCTATATAAAATCCAGGATCAAGAAAATCGGGGGAGAAGGAAAAATTTAAGGATAAAAGGTCTGGAAGAAAAATTTTAAAATGAAGAGCTCCCTAAGGTGATGCAGGACTTGTTCAATCCCATTCTAGGAAGGGCGGAGGATGAAATATTAAAAATAGACAGGGTACACCGAGTCGCGAGATACCGGCCCCAAAGCACAGAAAAACCAAGAGATGTAATAATCAGATTTCATTTTTATGAGGAAAAGGCGCGAGTATTAGAGAACATTCGAAGGATGGACAAGATTTTGTTTCAAGATTCGGAGATACAGATATTTTCAGGTCTGGCGGGGGAAACATTGAGGAGGAGAGGGCTCCTTAAACCCCTGACAGATCTGATGAGGTCATTGAATGTTTCCTATCAGTGGGGATTTCCAGCATGCCTCAGGGGAAGGAGAGACGGCCGTACCACAGTGCTAAGGTTCCCAGAGGACTTAATGGACTTCTGCAATAGGTTAGAAATCCCTCCACCAGCACTACCAGGATGGGAGGTGGGGTTGGGGAATGAAGGAAGCAGTGGGGCCACGCAGTGGTTTCGGGTCAGGGACAGGGGAGGGAGAGATGGGGTGTAATTACCATCACTGGAGGGCGAGGGGGTGGCGGGGTACGGGGGGGGGTGTGAGCACTCTGATAGATTGTGAATGAGGCGATCCTCCCCAAGAACGCTAGGCGGGCAAAAGGTGACCTATGGGTCACCGGGACACCTATGCGAGGAACAAAAATGGGAATTGTTCACTCCTCTGAATAGAGGAGGGGGGAGGGGGAGGGAGGATGGGAGGGGTTTGGAGGGGGGGAGGGGGAGGGAGGATGGGAGGGGGTTGGAGGGGGGGAGGGAGGAAGTAGGGGGGGTGGGATAGAGGGGAATCTCTCTCTCAAACAGGGTATGTGTGCTCTCTCTCGCGCTCTCTCGCCTCCCCCTCCTCTCTCTCCCCATGCCGACCCCCGGCGGGGAGGGGGCATGCCGCCCCCCCCCCCGGTGGGGGGGGGGGGGTTGAGTGAGATATGGCAAGGTTGAAAGTGATAACATATAATGTGAGGGGTATAAGTACTCCCCAAAAAAAGTTCAGAGTAAATAAGGAGTTGGAATTGTATGGGGCGAATGTGATCTGTCTGCAGGAAACACATATGTCACACAAGGTTAAAGGAAGATTGACGTCTTGGAGGTTCCCTACATGGTTCTACGGTGACTCTACTACATGTTATGCCAGAGGGGTAGCAATAGGCTTCGAGAGAAGTGTTAGGTTTGAAGTTGAGAAACAAATGGCCGATCCGGAAGGGAGATTTTTGTTCATAAGGGGAAGAATCTTGGATGGAGTATACACCTTTGCGAACATATATTCCCCAAATAGGGACCCAGATAAATTCCTAAAGAAGGTCCTGGACTTACTGGTAGAGTTTAGAAAAGGTAAATTGATAGTGGCGGGGGATCTGAATATGTGCATTGACCCCCGTCGGACTCTTCAACGGGGTCCCCTCGATGGTCAGGGCCTCGACATAAAAAGATAAAGGCGCTGCTCTCAGAATTTCAGTTAGTTGATGCTTGGAGGATTAAACATCCGAATAGCAGAGACTATAGTTTCTATTCATCGGTGCATGGGACATTCACTCGAATTGACTATGTACTGATTGAACATCAAATGCTCCCAGCACTCAAAGATACAGTAATAAAATCTATCTCCCTGTCCGATCATGCGCCAGTCATGGTGCAGCTGGAACTAGTAACAGATCAGGCCAAAAGAGAGACATGGAGACTAAATGAAGCGTTGATACAGGAACCAGAGATTAGAAGTAGGGTTGAAACAGAGCTGGAGGAGTTCTTTATGAGAAATGACTCCCCAGAGGTTACGAGGAGTACGTTATGGGAGACCCATAAAGCATTTATACGAGGAATTTTGATAAGTATCGGGACAGGGAAAAAAAAGGAAATAGGGAAAAAGCTACAAGATTTAAATAAGGAGATTTGGGAATTGGAGCAACAAACAAGACCAAAGGGGATCCCGGAGAGAGTAGAGCTGAAAGATAAGAAGCTATAACTGGAAGGACTTTTAGAGAAGGAAAGGGTCAGAGTTAACCATTGGGCAGAGAGTATAAGGTACCAGGAGGGGAACAAACCCGGGAAATGGTTAGCGAGGGTAGTACGGGAGAGAAGAAATGCGTCCTTTATATCAAAAATTAAAAATGAAAAGGGGGAAATGAAGCATTCCACCCCTGAAATAGCGACGGTCTTTCACCGCTACTATAGTCAGCTATACAAGGTAGGACAGGGAAAGGAGAAAAGTAGAAATAAGGAAGACATCACCGAGTACCTAAAAGGAACAGATCTCCCTACAGTCCCAGAGGTCGAGTTGGAGAGGTTGGAGGCCCCGGTAACGATAGATGAGGTTGGGCGGGCAATAAGGGGAATGGCAATTGGGAAGAGTCCAGGCCCGGACGGGTTCCCAATTCTATATTATAAAAAGTTTGAAAAAATACTAGCGCCCAAATTATGCGAGTATATGAACGCAGTTGCAGAAGGGGAAGAATTAAGGGAAGAAGCATTGATGGCTTATATAACTCTGATATTGAAGGAGGGGAAGGATCCAACAACCCCTGGGAGTTATAGACCAATCTCTCTTCTGAATACAGACGTGAAGATATACTCAAAAATGATAGCAGAAAGGTTGAAGCCATTGCTGCCCCAATGAGTCCATGGTGACCAAACGGGGTTTGTTGTGGGAAGGGAAGGCAGGGATAGTTGCCTTAAAACCCTCATGTTGATTCATGGAACGGAAAGCAGTGGATCCCCGGTCGCCCTGTTATCTGTGGATGCTGAAAAAGCATTTGACAGGGTAGACTGGGGCTTCATGTTCGAGACCTTAAGATATCTGGGGCTGAAAGAAAAAACATTGCGGTGGATAAAGGCATTTTATTCCCACCCGACGGCAAAAATCAAAATTAACGGTAATCTTTCCCCGGTAGTGGAGCTACATAATGGAACCAGACAAGGGTGTCCTCTATCCCCAATGCTGTTCGTATTGGCCTTGGAACCCCTGTTGGCCTCCATCAGGAAAAATGGAGACATAAGGGGGATGAGAATAGGCGGAGAGGAGTATAAGGTATCCGCGTATGCAGATGACATATTATTTTATGTTTCAGAACTCAGGGTGACTCTGCCAAACATAATTAAGGAGATCCACAGATATGGGAAGTTGACAAATTTTAAGATCAATATGTCTAAAACTGAAATTCTGAACATAACAGTACCTAAAAAAGAACAAGAGGAACTTCAGAAGTCCTTCCCTTTTATCTGGTGTAGGGAAGAGCTGAGCTATTTAGGGGTAAGAATTACACCCACATTGTCATCTGTATACGCGGCCAATTATACGTATATATTAAATAAGGTTAAAGAATGTACCAAAAATATGAGACATAAACCCTTGTCGTTAATAGGGAGAGTAAACGCGTTAAAAATGTTCATTTTACCAAAACTGACATATGTGTTCCAAATGATCCCAATAAAGGTCCCGCAGGAGTTTTTCACTAAACTTAAAACCCTAATTCTAAAATATATATGGGGACGTAGGAACCCCAGGATTTCTTATGCGACTCTAGAAAGGGGGAAGATAGGAGGGGGATTAGCAGCCCCGAACTTTAGAAGATATTACCAGGCAGCAGTAATCTCACGAGTGGTGGATTGGGTGTATGACAAAGGGGATAAAGGGTGGGTAAATATAGAGAAAACACAAAGTGGAGTTAACCTAGGAAAAAGAATTTGGATACCACGGAACTATCGTGATCTGGGGAGCAGCACCAACCCACTAACTATCAACCTGTTTAAAATATGGGATAAAGTAGGAGAATTAAATCACTGGCAGTATAACTCACCTTTAATTTCATTATTAGACACAAGTTTTTTTAAACCAGGGAAGGAGGAATTTGTTTATTTTTCTAGATGGGCAAAAAAGGATGATATTCGGTTGAAAGATGTGATGAGTGGGGATAGACTTTGCACTTTAGGAGAAATAAGACAAAGATGGGGATGTAGGAATTTAGATAGTTGGAGATATGCACAAATTAAACATTTTGCTCAGACCCTGCCTCGGCCACTCCGTGGGGAAGGAGATCTTAGACCAATGGAGAGAATGCTTTCAGACCCGAGCTGTAAGGAAAAAAGTATGTCCAAAATTTATAAAATCCTAGAGGAGGAAAAGGAACCAGGGGAACCACCATTCCTGAAAAAATGGGAAGAAGAATTGGGTGTTTTGGGGGATAAGGAACGTAGAAAGAAGATTTTACGAATAGCAGGTACAATATCTAAGGACAATATGTCAGTGGAGATGTCATTTAAATTAATGGCAAGATGGTATATTGTCCCACAAAGAGCACACAAGAGAAGAGCAGATATATCAGCATTATGTTGGAGGGGATGCGACAAAGTGGGAACCTTTGCACATATCTGGTGGGAGTGCGGGAAGATTGGCCCATATTGGGAGAAAATAATAGAAAACATCTTCCGGATAACAGGGGAACAGGTAAAGAAGGAACCGTGGACACGCCTGTTTCATGATACTGACAAAACATTAGGGGAATACAAAAACTTGTTGACTCCTCACTTACTGATAGCAGCAAAAAGCCTGATCCCAAAGAGATGGGGTACTCCCAAACCCCCATCTGTGAGGGAATGGTTAGGCAAAATAGAGTGGTTAAGATCAATGGAGGAGTCAATATTTAGAAGAGGAGATCAAGTGGAAATTTACTATAGTAAATGGGGAAAATGGCTGGAGTTCAAGAAAACAAGGGAATATCTCACAATGAGTGGACCGGAGGGGAAGTAAGAGGGAGAGCGAGAGAGAGAGAGGGAGAGAGAGGGGAGGGAGGGGGAGAGAGATAGGGGAGGGAGGTTGGGGATATATAAGGGAATAGGAAGTATATCTTTGTAATACATTCCTTCTCTGTTTTTTTTTTCATAAATTTTAACAAAACAAATAAAGAATAAAATAGAGGAAAATGTTGAAAAGGATTGCATGTGATGTGAAAGTAGCACTGCCAACAGGCAAAATGGTGGCGATGAGTTGAAGGGAATTAAATTAATAAGGGCGTAAAGCTTGCCACAATTTGTTGACGAGAGTTTAAGGCGTGCTATATACTGATGCAAAAATAAAAAAATAAAAATAAAAAATTGGAAAGTTGCCTTCCTCCCTTTATCACCTCAACTATCCCCCCCTGATCACGAAAATCTCTCAGGAAATGGTGAACTGGATGGATCTGCCTCTCTCGCTTCTGGGAAGATGCCACCTGCTAAAAATGGTTAGCTTTGCCAGGCTACTGTACCCACTTCAAACCATCCCTTTGCTCCTTCTTCACAAGGACATCAAGATTCTGGAATCAGCTTTTTCTTCCTTTATATGGCAGGGCAAACGCCCACGTAAAAGTTGCATCTTCCCAGACACGAGGGGGGTATCAGCCTGCCTAATATAAGATTGTATAATCTGTCATGTTTATTGCGAACTGGCCTGGACTGGATCTCTCAATCCTCCAGATACTCCAACTACTCCATGGAAGCCGCCATGGTCTCCCCACTCTCGTTGACAGCTCTCCTCCACTGCAGGTGGAAGTCGGTACCATCACTGCTTCAACACAATCTTCTACTCAGGGACACTGCCATAGCCTGGAGGGAAACCAGGAAGTGCCTCAAACTCCCCCCTTTTATTTCCAGACACCTCCCGATACAGGGGAACCCCTCTTTCTCCCCTGGCCTACTCCACAAGCCATTCCACATCTGGAAAGAGAAGGGCATCACCAGTTTTGCTGCACTCTGTGATCTGGACTCTGGCCACCCTCTGCCCTTTTTACTCCTAGCGGAAAGGTTCTCCCTTCCACCAGCTCACGCCTTCCACTACAGGCAATGTATCAGTTACTTAAAAGATATCTGCACCGATGAACGTAAACGTCTCCCCCTAACCTTTCTGGATCGACTGCTCATGGACGATACTTATAAAATTTCAGACATCTACAAACCCTTGCTCCAGCGGACTTCTACTCCTCTGACATCCTCATCAGTCGCCAATTGGGAGAAAGACTTTCCTGACCCGGATCTAGTAGAAAAATTTTTGCAAGGACTTAACAAAGTTTACCGCCTAACCCCCAACGAGCTATGGAGAGAATCGCAACTAAAAATTGCCCACAGGGCATACCTTCCCTTCCTTCCATCTAACACCGATCAGGACAGCACCAAGTGCCCCCACTGTCTCCAGAACAGGCCCTCGCTGGCCCACCGTTTCTGGTCCTGTTCCTTCATTTCGTCTTTCTGGGACCGGATCCTCTCCTACATCTTCAAAGTAACCCTGCTGAAATTGCCAAAGGACCCCCTCCTCCTCATCTTTGGATACTGGGACCCCCTCCTGCTTCCATGGTCTTCCATCAGAAGCCGCGTGCCCACAAGCTGCACGCCGTACAAACCCTCCCACGTGGACTGGGCCCTGCTATGTTTATTACTAGCCAGGAAATCCATTCTAAAGAGCTGGACTTCATCTCTTCCTCCCACCGTCGCTCAGACGCAGAAAGAACTCCTTTCACTCCTATACAAGGACCGATGTAACACAAATTTCCGGGACGAAAAAGCGAAGTCACGCTTCTATGCGCTGTGGCTTCCCTTCATATCTGCCACTCTCCCTCCGGTAGACATCCTTAACTTGGACCACTTCACCTTCTTCTACTACGGCGCTCGACAACTAAACTCGGGGACAGACCCCCCCCATCTACTGTCTAATTTGCGCCCAGCAACCTACTGACCTCCGGGACTGCCCCTTGGAACCTCCTACCTCAGGGACTTTACACGAAAACCTCATACCCCCCCCTCTTCACCCTCTTATGTCTTTATGTTTGTATCCCCCTTTTCCCCTCCCCCCCTTTTTTATTTTCTACCTTCAGTAGTTACCCTTGATCCTATGATATGTTATTTTACTTAATCTTGGGAAATGCCATTATCCTGGTATATATATATTACTTTCGCAACTAACTCTATCTCAGGATCCATCCAGTTACTGTTCAGATTGCTGCTTTGTTCTACTGGTTACATTACCTTCTGTTTGGTTTAAGTATTTCAGTCTATGGTATAAGTTCATTATGACACAGATACAATCTGCTCTTATTCTTATGCGCCTCATCTGTGATGATGGTCCCACTATATCGTACATGTCTCTGTTGCATCTGTACTGTTATCCTTACTTATTTCTCAATAAATACTCTTTAAAAAAAAAATAATTCTATATGTAATGTATTTTGCATTAAGAAAGCACATATCATATTATGCCAACATTTTAAAAAAAATTCTAATTACTAGATTACTAATTCAGAGTAAAAGAAATGTCCCCTTTTAATTCTTCAACTTTTATAGCCTATGTTTTTTTTTGTTTTTTTGTAATGACAACATTTTTATTGATTTTGATAACAATACAAATAGAAGAAAAAATAAAAAGAAACAGATGAAGATACCCCCAAAGGGTCACAGCAAAAAAAAAAAAAAAAAAATGTGATAGCTTAAAGCTAGACTGAAAGATGGTGAAGGATCATACGTTATTAAAGTGAATAGGAAGAGCTAGGTTTAATGATAATTTTGTAGATAATATAAGGTGAGTACAACAGGCCTATAACAACATTAGGATTTATAAGGTAGTACTAGTAAAAGCTATGTTACCCTTAAATCCTTAAATCCAAGAAAGACTGTTCAAGTACCCAGCAACATTTTTATGTTGATCAGAAAATCTAAAAATCTTTGCCGTTTACCCATCTGAATGGTAAATGCTGATATTTAAAAAATCTGAGGAGTCCATTTTTAATGATACTGTTTGGTACAGTTTAGGACAGGGCATTTGTTCCTGAACAAAGGGCAATAAATGTGTACCTCTTGCTGTGGCTTTCAGTCTGCCATAGTTTGCACTAGGTGCCCAGTTGTGCTATCTGTAATGCAATAGCTAAAATTCTTAGGCAAATTTTAAGTTTACATTTCTTGTCCTAAAGGTTTTTTTTATACCAAGATTTGTGTAGCACTCATTCACCATAGGTACCCCTCTCTGATGGGGGGGGGGGGGGGGGGGTGTATTCCATAAAAGGAAAATGGCTGCAAAGTGATAGGTTGACAATTTTTAGGATGCTTTGATATGTTGTAATTCATAGTGCTCAATGTTTGCAAATTTTCATTCTAAAGGTTGCAACCTAACACTAACCTGGATTTTTTATTTCTAAAAAAAAAGGAACAAAAAAAAAAGAAAATCTAAAGATAAACCAGACTTTCTAGGGTTTGTGAAACTTAATCAGACGATCATGTGTCATAGCCACAGTTTCCTCTATGTGATAAATATTGCCAACATCCCCCAACCAATCCCGAGGGAATTCAAGTCATTTAAAAAAATGTAGGGATTAGGGACTTGGCTGCATTAAGTAGGTGTTTCGTCAAATAATTATTTCATCTTTTGAGTGAGGAAGAAGAGATGTGCAGTAGACAACAGGCTGCATCTAATGTCATTTTTGATTCAGTAATTCTTAAAATAATATTGCAGACCTGATTCCAAAAAATAGAGATAACAGGGCACTGCCACAACATTTGGAGCAAAGTGCCTCTACTACGATGACAGTGTCCCTAATCTCAGAGCCTTTGAAACAGATTGCCTCTAGATGGGTAAGACGTTTAGAGAAAAATGTTTTTTGTTTGTGGTTAGAACAAAGTTACATAACTGGGGTCCATTGAGGAAGAATGGTACCACCGCAAAGGCCCTTCAATGTTTTTTGGGATTTCATCCCATTTCTAGAGATGCAGTATGTAGCTAACAAGGTGATTCATGTTCCAGTACTATGTGGTACCAAGTTAATATGTAGACTTTGAGGGAATTCAGGGTTATCGGCTATGGGTGTTCTGTGTCCTGGTGTAGTCGCCAATCCCTAGGAGTGTGCTAATTTATGGAAAACTTCTAGAGAATCACCAATTATTGGGTGCTGTTTTAATTATTTAAAAACCACTTGCTGACCGCTGTCAGCACATATACGTTGGCAGAATGGCACAGCTGGGCAAAGTAATGTACCTCTATGTTACTTTGAATTTCCCAACGTGCATGCACGTGCACCTGCTGCGAGCTCTGTGACCGTGCCTACGAGATCCGTGAACTCGATCGCTGCTGGGATACCCGTGATCGTGTCATGGAGCCGAAGAACGGAGAGATGTGGTATCGGCCTAAACTGAGGAAAACATTTTTTTAATATATTTTTGGGGGACATTTATTATAGCAAAAAATAAAAAAATTATGTGTTTTTTTCAAAATTGTCGCTTTTTTTGGTTTATAGCACAAAAAACAAAAACCGCAGAGGTGATCAAATACCACCAAAAGAAATCTCTATTTCTGGGAAAAAAACTACGTAAATTTTGTTTGGGAGCCACGTCGCACGACTGCGCAATTGTCAGTTAAAACTATGCAGTGCAGAATCACAAAAGTGATCTGGTCAGGAAGGGGGTAAATCCTTCCGGGGCTGAAGTGGTTTTAAGGTAATATGAATGACAAATCCATAGTAGCATTTTATTGGAAAAGGGGTAGAAGAGTTTTCCAGAGTTATCTAATTTTTGTTGCCCATGTGACAATGCCAGTCCACTATTCTAGTCAGATGTGTAGCAAAGTAGTATAGTTTAAAATCTGGAAAGCCCATGCCTCCTGAATCTTTGAATCTTGTGATCAAATAGCATTGAATGCTAGGTTTCTTATGAGCGCAGACAGAATGTCTTTGGATTTGTTGTAATTGCTTAAAGAAACAGGAAGCCAATTTGATAGGCAGTGTGTGCATACAGTATAACAATATTGGTAGAATCATCACTTTTACATAAGCTGTTCTGCCAAACCAGAAGAAAATGTTGGTGTTCCAATTTTTAATGGAGAAGTACAGCCTAAGCTCGTTTTCAGCAGACAGCGGGCAGACACCTACTGTCGTTTGATGACACAGAGTTGGTGCAGTCTTGGAAAAGATCATCACCGTATGGTCAGGATCCACCCATATTGCCTGGACCGAGTGATCGGTGGTGTTTGATCGCTCGGTTCTCAGTCTTAGAGCCAGTGGGAAACAGATGCAGCATGGACCGATGCTATATCAACCTAGGTAAGTATGATTCCAAAAAAATCCTATACCTCTCTTTTGAGATCTTTCTCTACATTTCTGAGAAATGGAACAAAATTCTGAGCATAAAGATAGTCTAGGGTAGGGGTGAGCCAGATATCCACATTTTTTAAAGCCTTCCAGTACAATTTTGTTGAACAGTGGCTAGTGTCTCTGGAGAGAGTGTAAAAGCTTAAGCACCTCTGACTTGTAATTTACTTTGTTGGATAGGTAAGCAAATGTTTGGAAGTGTGAAATAAGCTTGGGATGGATGTGTGGGGCTGGGACAAGAAAAAATAATAGATCATCTACATAAGCTGCAATTTTATATTCTCAGCCATATATATAGTAACAAACATCACTATACAGGTGCCCACTCATGTGCTAGTGGCAAAACAATCGTCACTATAGATCAGCATGTATTATTCCTTTTGGATATACCCTGGGAGTTTGATCATCCCCTACACTTCTCTCTTTCTTGTAATTCATTTATTATAATTGTGCAGACCTACCCTGTAAGAAAGGGTGGCGTAAAATGTGATATACTTTAAGGAGAGGGATTGGCTCTCATGTGTTGACCTTAATAGGAATCGTTTACCCTCACATTATTCCTCTGACCATTGTCTGGGTATCACCTATTCAGGTACAGATAGGAGTGTATTGCTTCTCACACTCCTCATTCTTTGTATCCCCAAAGTGGGTGCTCTTTGGTATTTTCTTTTTTTTGTCAATAAATTTTTATTGTTTTATAAAGGTGATACATAGGTAATTGGTACAGGACATGTTGACTTTACAGTTGTAATTTACAGTCGATGCAATGGAGGAAGGGAAGAAGGGAGAGAGAAAGAGAAGGTAGAAAAAAAAACAAAAAAGAAAGAAACGAGAAAGAAATGGATAAGTAGGTGGTTACACAAACAGTAATGAAAATACTGGTTACTACACAGAATGTATCTTATCAGGATTAAGATCTAGGTCACAGAATTCTTATATTTGTTGGTCCAAATTTTCCATTGCTTATCAAATAGACCGCACTTCAATGTATTTATAGCAAGTGCACGCTCTATAGTGTGGTGTTGGTTCACTCTTCTAATCAGGTCAGAGATGTTTACCGTCATGACAGTTTTCCAATGTTGTAATATCAGGGATCTAGCAGAAAGAAGGATGTTGGAAATAACAATCCGCATATCATGTGGAAATTGTTCAATACCCAGATGTAGGATCGCTAGGGATGGATTGGGGCGAGTGACGATACCCGTGAGTGATGTTATTAGTTGGAACACTTGGTTCCAGTAACTAACCAAATTGGGGCACTCCCAAAACATATGTATTAGGGGTCCTGGCTGTCCACAATTTCTCCAACATGTACTCTGGGCAGATGGAGAAAATGTTGCCAGTCTACACGGTGTGTATTGCCATCTGTTGATGATTCTAATGGTCATTGCCCAATGATTAATAGAACGTGAGGCTTTTTGGATTTCTCGAAATGCAGTTGTCCACTGGTCATCCGTGAACGTTTTCCCTAAATCTGCCTCCCATTTATTAATCGATTTTGTTTTCACAAAGGATTGTTTATCCTGTAGAAGGGAGTAGAAAAGCGAAATGCCTTTCCTGGTGGGGCGTTCGGGAGTTAAGAAGGTCAATGCACTGGATGGCATTGTTAGTGTGGGGGGAGGGTTACGTTTCAGAAAATGTGCCACTTGGATGCATGTAAATTGGTACTTGTTGGGGAGATCGTATTGAGCCATAATCTGTGTGCTGGAGAGAGCTGTACCATTAGACAATAGGTCTTGGATGGTATGGATACCGTGGTTGGGAAACTGCTTTAGGGACAGCATAGGGATTCTATTCTCGAGCAAGCTAAGCGGAAATTTGTATTCCACAGCGTTTTGAGATTTATGGGTATGATGGAGGAAGAACCTCCATGCCTGTAGGGAGGCTATGAGGGTGGGAGCCATGGAATGGAGAGCCCAGGGTTTCCAGACATCACCCATGAGTAGTGCCACTAGATCTGGCATAGGGGCCATATGCCTTTCCAGCTCAACCCAAAGTGGTGAATCTATAGTTTTGAACCAGTGTTGGAGTTGGTCTAGTCTAGATGCCCACAAATAATCATAAACGCCAATTAGTCCCACTCCACCTACTCGGTTATGCGGGATCAGGTTGCTAGGAGAGCAGCAAGCTTTTTTACCATTCCATATAAATTTCCACAGAGTAGTAGACAAGGTCTTAAGGAAATGGGTTGGGATAGGTATAGGTATGGATCTGAATATATACAATATGAGAGGGAGAACTAACATCTTACACGCTGCCAATCTACCCATCCAGGATAGCTCAGTCTTGGCTATGCATTTAAGCGTTTCATCTATCTTTAGAAGCAGTGGCTTAATGTTGACAGAGGCTAGGGTTTTCGTGGAATTGGTGATTTTTATACCTAAGTAGGGTATGCTATCCTCCTTCCATACATACGGAAGGGTGTTTTGAAGTTGGAGTTTGATACGTTTGTCAATTCCTAAATCTAGAATCAATGATTTAGCAAAATTAACTTTATAGTACGAAATCTCACCAACGTTTTTCAAAGTTTCATGGACTAAGGGGAGAGACCTGGATGGGTTTGTCAGCATCAGGACAACGTCATCGGCAAACAAATTGATAACGTGGTTACGAGATCCTAACACGTGTCCAGTAATATCGGCCTGGGATCTAATGGCCTCCGCCAGGGGTTCTATCATAAGGTTAACGATGGTTGGGGATAGTGGACACCCCTGACGGGTGCCATTAGAAATAGGGAACGGTGTGGAGAGCATACCAGCTGTTAAGACTTGGGTGGATGGATTGGAATACAAAGCCAACATTGCGTTGGAGATGAGACCGTGAAAGCCACATTTTTGGAGGACTTCTTTCATATAACACCATTCCACCCTATCAAACGCCTTCTCTGCATCTATGGAGAGCAGCAGAGAAGGCGTTTTAGTTAAATTAGCGTAATGAACAATATTAATAATACGTCTTGTAGCATCAGAAGTTTGTCTCCCCCTGATGAAGCCCATCTGGTCACTCTTAATTAAGGAAGGCATAAACTCCGACAGTCTAAGGGCGATAAGTTTGGCGTAGATCTTTATATCCATGTTTAGGAGAGAAATAGGTCTAAAATTACTAGGGGTAGTGGGATCTTTGCCAGGTTTGGGTATGGTGGTCACGTATGCTTTTAACATTTCATTTGGAAAGGATGCTGAGTGTGCTGCCTGTGTGAACATTTTTTGGAGATGCGGGGAAAGAATAGTGGAAAAGGTTTTGAAATATTCATTATTTAGTCCATCAGGACCGGGGGATTTCCCATGAGGAAGTGAAGTGATGACTGATGTTATTTCATGGCTTGTGAACGGTGAATTCAGCAATTCAAGCTGTGTTTCGGAGAGTCTAGGGAGATCTAAATCTTTGAGGAAATGCTGTATTTTGGGAACAGTAGGTTGAGAAGTGTGGGGGTCAGTGCTAAGGTTATAAAGCTCACTGTAATATTGTGCAAAGTGGTTTGCGATTTCCTGAGGATTGATGATTTTATGATGGGATGTAGGGTGTATCAAATGGGAAATCCTAGTTTTGGTGCGTATTGCTCTAATCCTATTGGCAAGATATTTGCCTGCTTTATTAAGGGCTTCTAAATTGTGGATGTCGGAAGTAATGGAGTCTATGGTTGCAGTATACTTCTTTTTAGCTCTAGCTCCTAGCTGGATAAGGATGCCTCTAATAAACGCTTTATGGGCGTTCCAGAGTGTGAAAGGACTCTCTACTGAATGTTCATTTTGTTGGAAATATGTTTTAAGGTTTTGAGAAATCAGTTCCCTGGTACCGGGGTCCTGTAGTAATCTAACACTGCATCGCCAGATGGGTGACGAGGGGGAGACTGAATGAGACAGAATGGTCAGACCACGTAATATCATATATCTCAGAGGATGAAACATTTTGTAAAGTCCATTGATCTGATAAAAAGAAGTCTATTCTGGAATAAGACCCATGTACATGGGAGAAGAAGGTAAAGTCTTTCTCGTTGCCATGTGTGCATCTCCACACGTCGTACAGTTTCTCTGAATGTAGGACCTTATTTAGGTAGGTGTTGTTGTTACGTTTGACATTAGAAGTGTCAAGTTGTGGGTCGACAATAAGGTTGAAATCGCCACCAATAATGAGACTACCGTATTGGATAGATTGTATTTTACGGATTAGTCTATTCAAAAACCTAATCTGTCGGGTGTTTGGGGCGTATATGGATACAGTGGTGTACGGTTTAGAGTTAATATCACCCTGGATAATAATATAGCGACCATTGTCGGCTGTGATGGAGTTCTTGAGATGGAAGGAGACCGTGTCACGGATGGCAAGAAGAACACCTCCGCTTTTTTTATTTGGATTATTTGCCAGGAATACATGTGGGTAGTTTTTGTGTGTACATTTGGGATGGTTGTCCTGTTGAAAATGAGTTTCCTGCACACATAAAATATCCGCCTTTAGTTTATGAGCTTCGGTCCACAGCGAGTAGCGTTTCACGGGGTGGTTGAGGCCTCTGGCATTAATGGAAACAAAAGTAATAGTCATATTTCAGGTGGGAAAAAATGTGTAGGTGTACTCACAGTGTCCTTCGAGAGTTATTAGAGTCATCTGATCTCCATGAGGTTGACAGAAGAGATGCTGCCATGGTAGTTAGAAATGTAGTAGGACAGGAGATGAAGGGTCCATAATGTGCAGGTCCAGTGCTAATGAAACAAAGGGTGTAACCACAAAAATAAACAATAACGTATAGAATAGTAAAAATAGAATCATATAAGCAATCTATATGCAAACAAAGCTGCAGAAATGACAAATGTCAGGGGTAAGAACAAGGAGAGATGAAGAAATCCTTGTGTCCAGGGAGAGAACATATTTGTTAGCGGTGTATGATCATTTACTGCCATCAGTGACATTTTTGGGGGCTCGTCTGCGCGAAACTACTTGCCGCTCGTCCGCAATTTGGCGTAGTTGTGTTGCGGGTGGTTCCAGAGGGCTTTGTTGTGGAAGTATGCCCCATTGACGCAAGAGTGCGATACCTTCAGCTAAAGTGGTAACTGTGTGCGTGGTACCATCATGTGAGATGGACAACTTTGCTGGGTAACGCCACTTGTGTGGTATATTGTGGTTGCGCAAGGCCTTCGTGATGGTCGCTAAGTTTCGGCGCAATTGCAGAGTATGCCTTGACAGGTCAGGGAGGAGGATCAATTCTGCATATTGAGAGAGGTTGCTGCCCCGAGTACGAAACGCTGTCATAATTTGTTCCTTGATATGATAGTAATGCATCTTGAGCAAAACATCCCGAGGGGTACCTTCAGGGAGAAATGCTGGCTTGGGGATTCCGTGAATCCTGTCAATGGTCAGTTCTTGAGGAGATAATGTAGGGATAATGGTGGAGAATAGCGTGTGTACATACTGCAGTAATTGGTTTGGAGGTATGGCTTCAGGAACACCTCTGATTTTAATATTGCACCTCCTAGAGCGGTCCTCGAGGTCTGCAACTTTACTCTTTAGTCATGCTATCTCTTCATCATGGGACTTGTGAGCCTCTACTAAAGTATTGAAGGAGGTAGTGCATTCTCCCATGTTGCACTCCACTTGATCCACTCTATTACCTAGGGCCAATACTTCCCTATGGCAGTTAGTGACTTCTACAGTGAGGTCAGCTTGTATGGAGGCTTTGAGTGACATCAGCATCTCCTTAAGGACCGTATCTGAGACATGTCGATCGGATGTGGGGTAGGCCGCAATCAGGTCGGATGCCGGTGGATGTATAGCATGGCCTACAGGAGCGGATCCGCTTACCTCCATGTCGCGGTCTGCTCGGTTTGCGTCTGGAGAAGATATCCGTTGCCTTTGTTTGGCTGGGCTTCTAGTCGTTGGGCTATTCGTCCCCGAGGAGGAACCGCTGAGGGAAGTCGTTCGGAGGTGAGGTTGTTGCGAGGCCTGCTCCTGAATTTCAGTCACACACGATCCGGCGCCATTTTGTGTGATTCCGCGCGCTCTGAAGAGGTTCGGAAGTTTCCGCGGCGGTTGCTGATTCTTTCTATTTTTTGGCATCTTCAGTGGAAGCAAAGGTGTCTACACTGCGTTGTAGATAGGTTTATGTAGAAATATGTCACCGATGGAGTTGCGATAGGGTTGTTCTCTCCGGTGGTCGAACGGAGCTCTCAGCTCAGGCGTCCATCTTGGCGCTCGGTCGCCACGCCCCCCCCCCCCCTCTTTGGTATTTTCTGTTATTGTGTATAGCATTTGAGGTCCTGATGTATGACATATAGAGTTGGGCCGAACACCCTCCTGGTTCAGTTCATGCTAGAACTCTCAAACATCACAAGAGTTCAGATCCAAACCCTATTCTACAGGACCAAACTTAAAAAAATCCAAAGCCCCCATTTTGAAGGCTTATATGCAAGTTATTGGTCATAAAAAGGTAATGGAAGCCCAGGTACTGCCCTGGGGGACATATAATAATGCAAATTTCTCTTTTTTGCAGATAGAGAGGTTTTCTTTTTTCAAATCCAGGAGTATGGCGGGCATCATGATTGATGATGGATCTACATCATGGAACATTGTTTTTTAATTTTTAAAAAAAAGGAATTGTCAAAAACTGCAATCCTTTCCTTTCTTTTGGGCTGTATGAATACCAATGTCGAGTGAGGATCTTGGATCGTCATTGTTCCTGTGACTACACGAGAATATCCACTGGATAGTAGTGTATGGAGGTGGTTATGGATTGATGTGCCATTTGGTTGCCATTCCCAGAGGAAAAGGCCCTGGCTGGGTGTTAGCCACAAGCGAGCTAACTTGTGCAAGCTGGTAAGCGTGGACTTCAAGTGGTGGTGGATTCACACTTTATGCAATGTGAATAATACAATCACAAGAGGAGTAGTTTATATCAGGTGTTCCTATGCACTTAAATTGGAGGACTCATTTTCTTCCTTTATTACTCACCTATTTTGGGACTTGTTGCTATACACTTTTATTAGTGTCACTCTGGTCATTTTGAGACACATTGTCACTCATTTGTCTCTTGTACTATTGTCACTTTATATATTTAGAGTGCAGCTCCTATTATGTTTATTTATTTGTGTATATTCCACAACTGGGTCATGGCCACAATAGGGATTGATACACAGTGCAGTTTTTCTTTACACATAATAAGAAAAATAAGATTGCGCTATGGACAAATTTACCTGTTCACTAGACAAGTTTGAAATAATTAAAGTAACTAAAATAAAGTGAACTGTGAGGGGTTAAAGCTGCCTGTGCTTGAAACCTATCCCTCTAAGTGGGAATAGGCTGGAAATCTGAAAAAGAAAATTAAGCTATGGCGCTAAAACCTTATTAGTGTACTATAAATATAAATGCTGATACTCTGCAAAATCAAACGAAACCTAATGTAGAATTTCCCAAACTCCACTATATGCGTGGTGTTAAACAAATTGCGTGAGACGAAAAAATGTGAATGAAATGTGTGTCTTATCTTACAACACAAACATGCACAGGTGTAGTGAAAAATACGGTTAAACTAACACGGCTGAAAATATGGGTGCTTGAGTAAAAAAGTGCTTTTGCTCACATGTGTGAGCCAATAATTATACTCCAAAAGTGACAATCAGAAAAGCATTGTGAAAAAATATCAAATAAGAACACCAAAAAAATATTTTTTATAATGTCCAACTAAAAATATTTGTTCAAAGTCGCATCTTCTAGTTGTTATGAAAACGCATAAAACTTTTTTCTGGTAAGGAAGGTAAAGCAAGGTGACTGGTGTAAAGGGTTGGATTCCTCTCCGGTGCGCCACTCTGTGTTAGAGAAGAAATATATATATGCGCTCACCAGACATCAAACCCTTAATGGGTTAACCAAGCAGTCACAGTATGAGCCACTGTGCAGCTCTCGCAGGGCTCTGCCTCCGCTGTGCTGTGGAGATATTTTGCACTCTTCCTTCCGTGAATGGTCCGTTTAGCGTTTATGCATAAAGGGAAATAGAAGTACAGCCATAGTGCAATACTGTTGTATAAACGTACTTGTTTATTAAAATCAGGTTACTCACATAATCCAAAAAGACAAATCGCTGTGAAATTAGTTGCGCCGGCGTTACTGCTTGAATAGCGGTGTAAGCACTTTTTTACTCAAGCACCCATATTTTCAGCCGTGTTAGTTTAACCGTATTTTTCACTACACCTGTGCATGTTTGTGTTGTAAGATAAGACACACATTTCATTCACATTTTTTCGTCTCACGCAATTTGTTTAACACCACGCATATAGTGGAGTTTGGGAAATTCTACATTAGGTTTCGTTTGATTTTGCAGAGTATCAGCATTTATATTTATAGTACACTAATAAGGTTTTAGCGCCATAGCTTAATTTTCTTTTTCAGATTTCTTTACACATAAGTTAATAGCTGATGATCAGTAGCTTTATATTCGAGTTGAACTCAACTCGAACATTGGTTGTCACCAGTTCGCCGAATAGCGAACAATTTTGGGTGTTCGCTGCAAATTCCAAAGCCGCGGAACACCCTTTCAAAGTGCTAATTTTAAAGGCTTATATGTATGGTATTGTCATAAAAAGTGTTTGGAGACCTGGGTCCTGCCCCATGGGACATGTATCAATGCAAAAAAAAAGTTTTAAAAACAACAGTTTTTTTCGGGAGCAGTGATTTTAATAATGCTTAAGGTAAAACAATAAAAGTGGAATATTTCTTAAAATTTCGTACCGGGGGGAGGGGGGTGTCTATAGCATAACAATTTTTTATGACAATACCATGCATATAAGCCTTTAAAATTAGCACTTTTGATTATTCATGTTCGTTTCCCATAGACTTTAACATGTTCTAACGAATTATTTTCCTGTTCGCACGTGTTCGGCTCACCCCTACTGGTGACTCATCCATTGTTAAGGATGCCTGGCATGCTCCTCAACAACCTGTAGGCACTGATGACATGTGACACTGAGAGGTGGCACTGGGGATACATGGCACTAGGGACAGGTGGCACTGGGGACACGTGGCACTAGGGACGGGCGGCACTGGGGTCACATGGCACTAGGGACAGGTGGCACGTGGCACTGAGGACAGGTGACACATGGCACTGGGGACAGGTGCCACTGGGGACAGGTGGCACATGGCATTGGGGACAGGTGGAATGGATAGGTAGCACTGGGGACAGGTGGTACTGGGAACAGATGACACGTGGGCATGTGTGTGTGTTCACTGTGTGTGTGTTTTACTGTGTGTGTGTGTGTGTGTGTGTGTGTGTGTGTGTGTACTCACAGACGCTGCAGCTACAGCACGGAAACTCTCCCTCCTTACACGTTGTCTCTGTGTGAGGAGGGGAACAAGTGATGAGAGATGATCTCATATGTTTACATATGAGATCACCTCCCATTGGATAGCCGATCGAGTGCTAAATGGCCTCTGTGATTGGCCATTTAGCGCGATCTGTGATTGGCTGTGTCTGAGGGACACAGCCAACACAGAACTTCCCCAATGCACGGCCGCGGCGGCACACATTAGGGAAGTAAACAGGAGGACGTCCAGGGATGGCCTCCCGGCAGTTAGCGTCTGCTCTGTAGCCGTCTTTTGGCTATAGAACTGGCGCGAAGTGGCTAACCAGACACTGATAGAAGTCACAAGACTGCTATATACTGTTGATGAGAAAAGGTATTTAGCGGTTTATATTTACTATGATATTTGCATTTCCATATTCTGTGCACTGTGGGAGAGCAGGTATAGTGAATGCCGGGTCCTGGGTTAGTAACACTTTCATTTGTGTTGGCTACAACAGCAGAGACTAGTGGCCATCCTTATGTGCTTAACCTTAAATCTACAGGCTTTCTTCTGCATGAGGTTTGTAGTTTGCCATATATTTGCCATATGCCCTCTGATCCCTCCTGTATTGAATTGTATTGTAATTTTACTGTGTTCCCCGGTGTTGTAAAGTGCTGCGCAAACTGTTGGCGCTATATAAATCCTGTATAATAATAATAAATAAAAATAAAAATAATTTTTTTTGTTTCAAACATTTTTATTGAAAGTTTCGGTGTAACATTACAATAATAAGAACGCATATTGACATTACAATTTTAGCACTGTTTGGATATTTACAGTTTTAAATCAGTATACTCTCACATGTCTGATACAGGTATGATACACCTTCTTCAACTAATATACTCTAATGCCTTGTACAAACGGTCGGAATTTCTGACGGAAAATGTGCGATCGGATCATGTTGTCGGAAAATCCTATCGTGTGTGAGCTCCATCAAACTTTTTTCATCAGAATTTCCGCCCCACAAAGTTTGAGAGCTGGATCTCAAATTTTCCGACAACATGATCCGATTCCGATCATCTGTAGCCTAGTCCGATGGACAAAGTGCCACGCAGCTCAGAATAAATTCTGAGATAGAAGCACTCAGTCAGGTAAAACTAGCATTCATAATGGATATAGCATATTCGTGTTACAAATTGTTTAATGCAGCACATTCTCTTTTTCTTTAGAATGCTAGAAGAATGAAGTTGCTTTGCTGCTCTTGAAACTTATTTCTTTATTCTTTTTCCTGATTTCATGAATAGAATATTTTTATTCGTCAGATCTCCCGAATCATTTTTTATTTTTAATAAAGATCTCCTTTTTTTTACATTTTGATCATCTTCATAATTTTTTGGGTGAGTTTTGTGTGTCCACTTACCACAACACCAATATTATCTTTTTGTTTTATTGTTCTATTTAAAAAATATTGAGGAGGTTGTTTGGCGTTGGTGCCCCTTGTTAATTTGACTTTGTAATTTTGAAATGTACCTGCCTACTCACAAAAAAACTGTAATTTTTGAAGTAAAACACATAGGCAAGTATTTCTTTAACCAAAAACCTTTATTAGGTGTCATAATCAAATAAACAGGAAGGCAACGCTGGAGAAACTGGTCAATTTGGTGAAGCCTTTGGCCCTCAGGGCAGACATCAATTATTTAAATGCAAAATTGGTGGCCTGAGGAGTCCATATCTAAGGGAGAACAGTCTGGTCCAGAAGCCCAAGGGATCAGGAAGAGCAGATGATGACATCTATGTCCCTGGGCTGTGGCCATACAAGAGCCTGCATCTTCTGTCAGACCAGACTGAACCCAGGCCATCACTCTCTGGTCTTCCTTAGGCACTTCCCTCCAGGCTTCCTTCCAGGCTGTGGCTCTGCTCTTGTAGTTGTGGCAGGTGGAGGAGGAGGGCGATGGTCCACCTCCCGGCTGCCACTTGCCACAGCCTCCTCCCGGCTGAGACTTTCCTGTGTATGAAAATGGGACATAGTTTTAGTTTTTTGCTCATCAATCACACAATTTTCAGCTCATAACTGCTGCAAATTGAATGTTAATAAATAGAACAGACTATTATTCTGACCCCAGCATTTTTCATTCTTGTCCCAATCATTTTTGGTCACTACTGTCTATTGATATGTAAAACACTTTGTTAAATCAGAACTTACTGATCAATAATAACATCTAGTTAACATCATTAAATGTACGACAAGAAATATGTTGAACAATGCTATACCTGACTCAAGCTGGGCCCCTCCACATGTTGCTGCCAGGTTGGACATTGGAAGCCTCAGCTGTGGAGGGAGGAAGCCTTGAAGGAAGATAGTAGAGTGGTGGCCTGGGTTCCCTCGGGTCTGTCAGGAAATGCATCCTGTCATAGTACAACATCCAGGGGACATAAATGTCATCTGCATCTCCTGATCTCATGGACTCTCGGACCTTCTTGCTCACCCTCAGATATGTACTCCTCAGGCCACCAATTTTGACCTTCACATAGGTGATGTCTGCCGTGGGGACCATCATCTTCACCAAAGCAAGCAGTTTCTCCAGCGCTGCCTTCCTCTTTCTTAGGTCCTTAAAAAAGGGGTGTTTCATCTGCCAAAGGCAGGGCAGCTCCCAGAGCATAGAATAGGCTCAGAAAAATGTGGTTCCTTGAGGGATCCATATTCTCTGCAAGACACAACAGAAGACAAACCCTAATGTCAGGCTAAACTCTCCTAATCTTGTCCCAATATAAGCCTCAATCTAGAAGCAGTATAGGCTAGTGATGTACCAAGTTAAAATTGTACCTTTGTTCGAAACGATCAGTGCTTCAGTTCCTCCTTCCTCCGCTCACAGATCGTACGTACGACGCACACGCGTGTTATGTTTTATATATAATGCGCATGCGTGAAACTCCGCCCGCCCCTGACGTTCTTTCTAGTCTATTCCCCGCCCCTTCTCTTTTGGCGCAGTGGGGAGAGCATATTACAGAGAGCCAGCAGGTGCATGATAATTCCACTAACGAGGAGGAGGACGAGAAAAGCCCAGAGCCAGAAACGTCATGATCCCGGAGGAGATTTAAGGCCTCAAATATGTCTTTTGTAGAGATGTTGGAGATGGTGGACCTATTGAAGAGAAACGACTATGATGGGAAGTATGGACCTTACCCAAACCCAAATGTCAGAAAGGCCAAGATCATGACTAAAGTTGTGAAGAGTCTTCAGAAGAATTTTGGGGTATGACGATCGAAAGATCAATTGAGGAAACGCTGGTCAGACCTGAAACTGAGGGAGCACAATCAGTACAGAAGGATCAGGCGAGTTCTTCAAAAAAGAAAGTAGTTGTGTGTTCATATTATTCTTATTGCTTGCATACTGCTCAATGTGCTTTTCTTTAATGTTGTACAGTTTAAAATGGCCACTTTGTTCATGGCTTCAATCGTTCGTAGTAAACATCGTTTGTTCGCCCACTTCAAAGACGATTTTTTTGAAAGTTGCACTTAACTACATTTGTTCATGCCTATTTCTAGTCAAAGGAAGTTTGTTGTCTAGAGGGGTTTTTTAATAGAATGAAATGCAAACTTGATTCATTGTAAAGGAGAGGACACTCAGTAGCTGTTTACACATCTGGACTCAGGAGCACTAGTGTGGGACACCAGAACACTCTTTTTATTAGAATGTCCCACACACGTGCTCCAGTGGATGCTATAGGGGTGTCTCCATCTGTCAAACTTGCACAAAACAGGTAAGTGTTCCAGCTTTAGAAAGTCTCTAAAATAATGTTTTCAGCTTTGAACTCTGCCAAAAAAGACAATTGTATGACACTTCCAAGCAATGTTTCATATTCCTATTTCTGCCCTCAAATATCAGTGTGCTAAGTATTCCTTTCTTACATTCTCATAGGGGGAAGAAGACTCGGGACGTCTGAGGACACCAGGGACCCCACAGCTCCCAAAGAAGGGGAAATCCCAAAAGCAGAAGCAGAGGAGGAGGAGGAAGGAGAGGTTGTTGAAATTGGCGAAATTGGCACCACAACAGGTGAGTGTCTGAGACCACAGCTTCAGGTAATCGATGTATGCCTGCATTTTATAATACATAGTGTGTTTTCTGGTTTATTTTTAGGTGATGTGGATGTTGTGGAAGAAGAATGGCTTTTTACCAGTGAAAGTGCCTAGATCATCATCAGGGGGATTATGGGGTGCAATCCCGATTTATATAATATCAAGAAAAACATAGTTACATAGTTACATAGCTAGTCAGGTTGAAAAAAGACACAAGTCCATCCAGTTCAACCAAAAAAAAAATATATATAATAAATATCATAACAGCCCATATACCCAATTCTATACCCACAGTTGATCCAGAGGAAGGCAAAAAACCCCAGCAGAGCATGATCCAACTTGCTAAAGCAGGGGAAAAAATTCCTTCCTGATCCCCGAGAGGCAATCGGATTTTCCCTGGATCAACCTTACCTATAAATGTTAGTACCCAGTTATATTATGTACACTTAGGAAATAATCCAGGCCTTTCTTAAAGCAATACAATGAGCTGGCCATAACCACCTCTGCAGGGAGTCTATTCCACATTTTCACAGCTCTTACTGTGAAAAAAACTTTCCGTATTTGGAGATGAAATCTCTTCTCCTCTAGACGTAAAGAGTGCCCCCGTGTCCTCTTTGTTGACTGTAAAGTAAATAACTCTACACCAAGTTTCCTATATGGACCCCTTATATATTTGTACATGTTGATCATATCCCCCCTTAATCTCCTTTTATCAAGAGTGAATAAATTCAGTTCCTCTAATCTTTCCTCATAGGTGAGTTCCTCCATGCCTCTTATCAGTTTGGTTGCCCTTCTCTGCACTTTCTCCAGTTCCCCGATATCCTTTTTGAGAACTGGTGCCCAAAACTGAACTGCATATTCCAGATGAGGTCTTACTAATGATTTGAACAGGGGCAAAATGATATCTCTCTCTCTGGAGTACATACCTCTCTTAATACAGGAAAGGACTTTGCTCGCTTTGGAAACCGCAGCTTGGCATTGCATGCTATTATTGAGCTTATGATCTACCAAAACCCCCAGATTAGGGATGAGCTTTGTGTTCGAGTCGAACGTATGTTCGACTCGAACATTGGCTGTTCGTCCGTTCGGCGAAATCCGAACACTTGGTCCGTTCGCGTCAAAATTCGCATGGCGCTCACGGCCCACAATGCACTGCGATGGCGCAGTGCATTGCTGGCTCATGATTGGCCAAGCATGCACTGTGACACCGCATGCTTGGCCAATCGCAGCGCCAGCAGTGAGGAGAGCCATGATTGGCCACAGGCAGGATGCCTGTGGCCAATCATAGCTGAGGCTGTGTAGTGCACGCCCCACACTATATAAGGCCGCCATTGAGGCGGCCTCGTGTAGTGTGTTAGCATCTGAAGCAGTGGGTGTTCTGTGTACCTTCAACACAGTACACACCGATCGTTTTTGGCTGATTTCCTATCTTGCTGTTGTGTAGTGGTTATTGTCTGTGCCCTGACCACAGTATACACCACTATATTCACTATTCACTTCACTATATTTATATATCTTTAATAATAGAGCTTGCAGTCAGTAGTGTTAGGAGATAGTGCGTGCTGTCTGCATGCTCTGTACCCAGTACATACCGCTATAATCCACCTACATAGCTGTTCTCTATTTGAGCCCAATTGCCATCTGCAGGAGTTATTGGAAGTTGTGTGTGCCTCCAGCACAGCACAGTATACATCTGTATATACCCCTTTATCTCTGCTGTTTTCTGGTTATTGTCTGCGTGCCCTGACCGCAGTATACACCGCAATATTCACCTAACCTATATAGCTAGTGATCTATCGTTAATAATAGAGCTTGCAGTCAGTAGTGTTAGGAGATAGTGCGTGCTGTCTGCGTGCTCTGTACCCAGTACATACCGCTCTAATCCACCTACATAGCTGTTCTCTATTTGAGCCCAATTGCCATCTGCAGGAGTTATTGGAAGTTGTGTGTGCCTCCAGCACAATATAAACTACCCAACTGCTGTTTTACCCAACTCCCTTCAGGCCATTACCATGTCTGGAAGGCCAGCAAGGAGAGGCAGACAGGCGCGAGCCGATAAAAGAGGGCAAGCAGGCTCTGTGTCTAGAGACAACAGTGCTGGTCGTGGACGCGGTGCATTGTCATCAGCACGTGGCCATGGGACATGCTTGTCCTTATTTTCGGCAGCTGGACATGTTGAACCGCAACATGCCAACGACTTGGTAGAGTGGATGACCAAGCCCTCTTCATCCTCCTCATCCTCTCTCACCCAGTCTCAGGGTAGTCGCAAAGCAGCTGCCAACGCATCGTCTTCCCTCCTCTCAATGTCATCATCAGTGACTCCTTCCCTAGACCCACCACGTCCTCCTGAGGAGTCTCCTGAACTCTTTGAGCACAGTGTTGGGTACATGCTCCAGGAGGATGCCCAGTGTTTGGTGGGCTCTGATGATGACACTCAGCTAGAGGAAGGCAGTAGCGTGAGCGCAGAGAGAGGGGATGCTCAAGAAGGACAGCAATCTGGCAGTCATGTTCCACAAGCTGCAGCATACTGCCAGGTTTGCTACAGCGATGAAGAGGGAGGGGATGATGAGGGCACTGACTCCACGTGGGTGCCTGGAAGGAGGGAGGAGGAGGAGGAGGAGGCACATGTCCAACGAGGCAGGATGCCCTCCGGGGGCCAGCTTAGGGGCAGCACACCGACTGAATCACACCGCAGAGCTCCGCCTGTGCAGAGCCCTGCCTCTGGGCGTTATTCTAAAAGTTCTTTGGTGTGGGCCTTTTTTGAGACGAGTGCATCAGATCGCACCGCTGCTATTTGCAACATATGTCTCAAGCGTATCTCACGTGGCCAAAACATCAGCCGCTTGGGCACCACATGCTTGACCAGACATATGTTGACCTGCCATGCAGCTCGTTGGCAAGCGTACCTCAAAGACCCACACCAAAGAACAAAGCGGACCTCTCCTTGCTCCTCATCAGCTGGCATCTCCAACCCCACTAGACCTTCAGTCCTCTCTGAAACCTGCTCTGAGAGGAATGAAAGGTGTAGAATTAGGTGTGTCACAGCCAAGTGCTTCCGGGAACTCTGCTAGCGGTACACCCACGTCCGATTATAGCAGGCAAATGTCCCTGCCCCAGCTGCTGGACCGGCGGAAGAAGTTTACTCCCAGCCATCCACATGCCCAGCGGTTGAATGCTAGCTTGGCTAAATTGCTAGCACTTCAACTGCTGCCTTTTCAGTTGGTAGACTCGGCCCCCTTTCGTGAGTTTGTACAATGTGCGGTTCCTCAGTGGCAGGTCCCCAAACGCCACTTTTTCTCACGGAAGGCGATTCCGGCTCTCTACCGGCATGTGGAAGGCAATGTCCTTGCCTCGCTGGACAGGGCGGTCAGCGGTAAGGTGCATATTACCGCTGACTCATGGTCCAGCAGGCATGGACAGGGACGTTACCTGTCTTTCACGGCCCATTGGGTCACTCTTCTGGCTGCTGGGAAGGATGCAGGACAAGGTGCAGTAGTGTTGGAGGTTGTTCCGCCACCACGCCTCCAAAATGCTACTATTGGTTGTGACACACCTCTCTCCTCCACCCCCTCCTCTTCTTCTTCCTCCATGGCCTCTTCCAGTGCTCTGTCCTCAGAACCAGCGGTGCTCCGTAGGCGTTGCAGGGGCTACGCAAGTACGCAGGCAAAACGATGCCATGCCGTGCTTGCGCTGGTTTGTTTGGGAAACAGGAGCCACACTGGGGCGGATGTTTTGTCAGCTCTGCAGGGGCAGGCCGAGAGGTGGTTGACGCCACGCCAGCTTAAGCCAGGAATGGTGGTTTGCGACAATGGCACCAACCTCCTCTCCGCCCTCCGACAGGGACAACTGACCCATGTGCCCTGTGTAGCTCACGTCCTTAACCTGGTGGTGCAGCGGTTCTTGGGCAGGTACCCCGGCTTACAGGATGTCCTGAAGCAGGCCAGGAAAGTCTGTGTGCATTTCCGCCGATCATTTAATGCCTGTGCTCGGCTGGCTGAGCTCCAAAAGGAGTTGAACCTGCCTAAGAACCGCCTTATATGTGACATGCCCACCAGATGGAACTCAACATTGGCCATGCTGCAGCGGCTGCACACGCAGCAGAGGGCCATCAATGAGTACCTGTGCGAATACGGCACCAGGACAGGGTCAGGGGAGCTTGGTTTTTTCTCACCACGCCAGTGGGGCATGATCAGGGATGCATGCACTGTCCTGTCACCGTTTGAGGAGGCCACAAGGATGGTGAGCAGTGACAGTGCATGCATCAGTGACACTGTACCTCTTGTCCACCTCTTGGAGCATACGCTGCGTGGAATAATGGACAGGGCACTTGAGGCAGAACAGAGGCAGGAAGAGGAGGATTTCCTTGCCTCTCAAGGCCCCCTTTATCCAGACAGTGTTCCTGCTGTGCCACCCATCACACAGGAAGAGGATGAGGAGGAGGAAGAGGAGGAGGAGGATGATTGTGTCAGCATGGAGGTGGAGGCTGGCACTCAGCATCAGCAGCAGCAGCAGCAGTCTTATAGGGATGATTTACAGTCCCAAGAAACACGTGGACTTGTACGTGGCTGGGAGGAGGTAGCTGCGGATCATGTTGTCCTTAGTGACCCAGAGGACTCCGGACCGAATGCTTCAGCTAACCTACGCTGCATGGCCTCCCTGATCCTGCAAAGCCTGCGGAAGGATCCTCGTATTCTTCGGATCAAGGAGAGGGACCATTACTGGCTGGCCACTCTCCTTGATCCACGGTACAAGGGTAAGGTTGCCGACCTTATCTTGCCATCGCAGAGGGAGCAGAGGATGAGACATCTCCGGGAGGCCTTGCAGAAAGCTCTGTGCAATGCGTTCCCAGAGACTGGGAGGTTACAAACTCCTGGTCCTGGACAACGTGTTGCTGAGGCATCGGTCAGAAGGAGCGGTGGAGAAGGTGGCCGTCTGACTGATGCTTTCAGACAATTTTTTAGTCCGCAGCCCCATCGCCAGCGTCTGATTTACATGGTGCAGGAATACCTAGGGGCAAGGTCAGACTTGGACACCTTTCCCACCGAAAATCCTCTGGCTTACTGGGTCTCGAGGATGGATCACTGGCCAGAGCTTGCACAGTATGCAATTGAGCTACTGGCCTGTCCTGCATTCAGCGTTCTTTCGGAACGCACCTTCAGTGCTGCTGGTGGCTTTGTTACCGATCACAGGGTGCGCCTGTCCACCGAATCAGTTGATCGACTGACCTTCATCAAGATGAATCAGTCTTGGATCACCCACAGCTACCAAGCACCTGAAGCTGATGTAACCGAATAATTTTATTTGAAATACCACATCCCTTCAAGACTGCCTATGCTGATGCTGAGTGACTGTCCTGTTATGTTGATTGTCTATCCTCTTCCTCCTCCGCTGATATGTTGGAAGAACATTTTTGGTTCTGGGTGATGCCAGCAGCCCAATTTTTCTGCCCCTGTTTAACAGGGGCGTTTAATTACAATTTTTGATGCAATGCTTTGCAGCAGGGCTAATTCCTGCAATAAAACTAGAGTATATGGCAGAGGTTGCAGTGTGGTGGCACCAGTGCCTAAGGCCCAATTTTTCTGCCCCTGTTTAACAGGGGCGTTTAATTACAATTTTTGATGCAATTCTTTGCAGCAGGGCTAATTCCTGCAATAAAACTAGAGTATATGGCAGAGGTTGCAGTGTGGTGGCACCAGCACCAGTGCCTAAGGCCCAATTTTTCTGCCCCTGTTTAACAGGGGCGTTTAATTACAATTTTTGATGCAATGCTTTGCAGCAGGGCTAATTCCTGCAATAAAACTAGAGTATATGGCAGAGGTTGCAGTGTGGTGGCACCAGCACCAGTGCCTAAGGCCCAATTTTTCTGCCCCTGTTTAACAGGGGCGTTTAAGTACAATTTTTGATGCAATGCTTTGCAGCAGGGATAATTCCAGCAAAAAAACTAGAGTATATGGCAGAGGTTGCAGTGTGGTGGCACCAGCAGCAGTGCCTAAGGCCAAATTTTTCTGCCCCTGTTTAACAGGGACATGTAATTACAATTCTTGATATAATATTTCACAGGAGGGCCCCTTCCTGTGCCCACCCAGAGTAACGGTGAGGACTTATAGTGTTGTGGCACCAGCACCACAACCACCAAAGGTCAATTTTTCTACCACTGTTCAACAATGGCATGTAATTACAATTCTTGATATAATCGTTCACAGCAGGGCGCTCCAGCGCCCACCAAGAGTCACTTTGAGGGCTTACAATGTTGTGGCAAAACCAACACCTTGTTCCGCCATTTCTGCAGAGCATATAGGGCAGGCCCCTACTTTCAAACATCCAACTTACAAACATCTCCTACTTGCAAACGCAAGGAGACAGCAGCAAGTGAGATGAAAAAAGATGGACGACAAAACAAATTATACAGGGGTGATAACCCTTCCCTATGTTTTCCAAAAAGCTTAAAAATAGTTTTTTTTGACTGGAGCTACACTTTAAAAATGTACCAGTTGAAAATTACAAACAGATTCAACTTAACACAACAAACCTACACAGTCCCTGTCTTGTTTGCACCGCCTGTATACTGCTGTTCTGAGTATATAGGGCCTGGGGGCCACACGCATTTCCTTTTTTTAATATGGGTACAGGGTTCCCCTTAATATGCGTACAAGACCCAAATAGGCTGGTAATGGGCAGGGAGGGCTACCCATGCCATTTTTCTGAATGATTTTCAACCATATTGCAGGAACCAGATATAACATTAAAACCGCAAGCAGTTTTAAATGATGTTATTTGCGTTTAATGTCATTTTGTGCAGGGACTGTTCTAAACACGGGAAACACGTGGCACTTCACAGGCATACTACAGACACCCCCCAAGCACCATATTTAAAGGAATATTTCACTTTTTTTTTTCACTTTAATCGTCAGTAAAATCAGTGCTCCCGCCAAAACGGCCATTTTTAAAAACATTTTAGGCATTGACCCATGTCCCCTGGGGCAGGAGCCAGGTCCCCAAACCCTTTTTAGGACAGTATCTTGCATATTAGCCGTTAAAATGAGCACTTTCCATTTCGAACGTTCGAGTCCCATAGACTTCAATGGGGTTCTAACGTTCGTAACGAACGTGGGGCCCGTTCGAAAGTTCTGGTGCGAACCTAACCGGGGGGTGTTCGGCTCATCCCTACCCCAGATCCTTCTCCACTATGGATTCCTCCAGTTGTACTCCCCCTAGCATGTATGATACATGCATATTCATAGCCCCCAAGGGCATAACTTTACATTTCTCAACATTAAACCTCATCTGCCACATAGTCGCCGAATTAGACAGAGCATTGAGGTCAGCTTGTAAATTGGAGACATCCTGTAAGGACGTTATTCCACTGCATAGCTTGGTGTCATCTGCAAACACGGAAATTTTACTTTTGATCCCAGACCCAATATCATTTATAAAGATATTAAAAATGAAGGGTCCCAACACTGAACCTTGGGGTACACCACTGATAACCTTAGACCATTCAGAGTAAGAATTATTAACCACTATTCTCTGAATTCTGTCTTTTAGCCAGTTTTCTATCCATTTACAAACTGATATTTCCAAACCTGTAGACTTTACTTTACACATGAGCCGTGTGTGCGGAACTGTATCGAACGCTTTTGCAAAATCCAAATATATCACGTCCACCGCCACCCCTCTGTCCAAGGTTTTACTTACCACCTCATAAAAAGAAATCAGGTTTGTCTGACAACTTCTGTCTTTCATGAATCCATGCTGTCTGTTGCTCAAAATATTTTTTTCCTGCAAGAACTTGTCTATGTGGTCTTTTATTAATCCCTCCAGTATCTTCCCAACTATAGAAGTTAAACTAACGGATCTATAATTACTTGGTAAAGACTTTGTTCCCTTTTTAAATATAGGCATCACATTGGCCCTGCGCCAATCCAGTGGTACTATTCCTGTCATTAATGAGTCCCTAAAAATTAGATACAATGGCTTTGAAATTACAGAGCTCAATTCTTTTAGGATCCGTGGGTGGATGCCATTAGGTCCAGGTGCTTTATCCACCTTTATTCTGTCCAAATATTTCTGGACCATATCACTTTTGAGCCATTGTCTATTTGGGGCTGCGTCAGTACCACCCCCATTATGCTCCTTTGTATACAAAGAGCTGAAGAAAGTATTTAATAAGTTAGCCTTCTCTTTGTCCCCAGTCACCCACTCCAGATTATTTTGCAAAGGGCCTACATGCTCAGACTTAACCTTTTTACTATTAATATATTTGAAGAATTTTTGGGGGTTTGTCCTACTATCTTTTGCAATCTGTCTTTCATTTTGAATTTTTGCATCCTTGATTTCCTTTTTACATATTCTGTTATATTCCTTGTAACATTTAAATGACACTAGCGTTCCTTCATTTTTATATATTTTCTTATAGTTTATAGCTTTTTTAACTTTGGCCGTGAGCCACATCGGTTTTATTTTTAACCTTTTAAACTTATTGCCCATGGGAATATATTTTGCCGCGAGATCACAAACAGTCTTTTTGAAGAATTCCCATTTCTGTTCTGTGCCCATTGGTGCCAATATTCTCTCCCAGTCTAAGTCCTGGAGAGCAGCCCTCATCCTTAGAAAATTTGCTCTCTTGAAATTAAGTGTTTTTATCTTTCCCGTATGTGATTTTTGCTTACAGCTAACATCAAAGGAAATCATGTTATGGTCACTGCTACCCAGATGTTCCTTTATCTGAACATTAGTAATACGTTCTGCATGGTTTGGGATTACCAGGTCCAACAGAGCATCATTCCTAGTTGGGGCCTTAATAAACTGGACTATAAAATTGTCCTGTAATAGATTTACAAATTTTTGCCCTTTAACTGTCCCAGCAGTGCCATTACCCCAGTCAATTTCTGGGTAGTTAAAATCCCCCATTATTATCACTGTCCCAGCCCTTGCAGCCCTTTCTATCTGTGCAAGGAGCTGAGTCTCCACCTCCTCATTAACATTGGGTGGTCTATAACAAACTCCAATGATTAACTTTGAACTACACACATCTGTATGAAGTTCCACCCATAATGCCTCAGACTCATCACACTCTCCATCCACCAGGTCCTCTTTCTCACTTGCTTTGAGATAATTTCTCACATACAGACAGACCCCTCCACCTTTCCTTTTTACTCTTCTTTCTGAAAGAGTGCATAGCCAGGAATATTAATAGCCCAGTCATGTGAGGAATGAAGCCAAGTTTCAGCAATACCGATTACATCATAGCTCTCCTGATGCACCAGAGCTTCTAACTCGCCTATTTTGCTTGGCAGACTTCTGGCATTGGAGAACAAACATTTTAATGTATTAATATATTTTGACCGGTCACACACTATCCTCTTGGGTGTTCCAAGATTACAACTAGGACTTGCTACTATATTTACCTTGGGTTTATGTGCTTTGGTTACCCTACCACTAATGCCCCTAATATTACCCTCTGGAATATGCTCCACGCTGACTATCTCTATCTCTGAACCCTCCCCCCATCGCCTAGTTTAAAAACCCCTCTAACTTTTTGGCCATCCTTAATCCCAGCTGATCGGCACCCTCCTCATTTAGGTGCAGTCCGTCCCTTCTATAGTACCGGTTATCGACTGAGAAGTCATCCCAGTCCTCCAGGAACCCAAACCCCTCCTTACTACACCAGCTTTTGAGCCACTTGTTTACTTCCCTAATCTCCCTCTTCCTTTCTGGTGTGGATCGATGTACTGGTAGTATTCCTGAGAATACTACCTCGGAGGTCCTTTTCCTCAATTTAGCTCCCAAGTCCCTAAAATCAAATCAAATCAAACTCCATCTGCCTCTGACTTTGTCATCGGTGCCAACGTGCACCATGGCAGCTGGGTCTTCCCCAGCCCCTCCCAATAATCTGTTCACCAGATCCGTGATGTGCCGAACCCGAGCGCCCGGCAGACAACATACAGTTCGGCACTTCAGGTTGTTGTTACAGATTGGCCTCTCTGTCCTCCTAAGAATTGAGTCCCCTACCACCAGAATCTGTCTTTCCTTTCCCTTCACTCTCCCCCACTCTCACTGGAGGAGTTCTTCTCCTGGCAGCTAGGAGAATCCCTCAGCTCCAGCAGTGCTGGTACCTGACTGGGATCACCAATGTCACTCAATGGAACGTACTTATTGGGATTCTCCAGCCCTGGATCGGCCTCCCTGGCACTTGCCCCTCTACCCTTCCTGACTGTCACCCATCTACACTCTGTTAGTGCCTGCACCTCTTTGTCTCCACCCACCTCTGTGCTGGCCCCTGCCGGCACCTGCCGTGTACGTTCCTGGCTCTCATTTAGGGTGGAGGGTCCTCTCAGTGCTGACAGTTGCTTCCCCATATTCAGAACCTGGGCTTCCAGGGAAAAAATGTGCTTACATTTTGCACAGCAGTATTCACCCTCGATCAGATGATCAAGGAACGCATACATGCCGCAAGATGTACACCGAGTCGCCTCTCCACACCCGCCAGTCATCGTACCTATTAATTTAATGAGGATTAGAGATTATACCCAGTCCAAATTACCTAACAACTAGCTTCCTGACACTATGATGTTTTAGGGAGAATCTGAAACACCCAAAACTAGCTAGCATCCATTTTGTTTTTTAAAAACCAGTTTGATATTTTGACAAAAGCCAAATTTGGAAGATGTACACAGTGTGTCAACATGTGCTATCTCCCATCATGGGGGATCTTTCTACATGTTTTGTGGGTGCAACCCCTTCCTTGCTACTAAAGTGGCTGAGATGAAGGGGTTGCACCCCCAAAACACATACGCTGATCCCCCATGATGGGAGGTAGCACATTTTGACATTAGGCATGGGATCAGGAGGAAAATGCCCAGTTTGAATCACAATTTGTGTGTATCTTCCAAATTTGGCTTTAATAGGGGTGACACCCCATGTGATGAAGGCAATATCAACACAGTTTGGACATACTCATGTCTGATATTGTTTTCACTTTTCACAGTTGAACTTTGTAAGTTCCTGAGTTCTGTATGTTATGCTTTGATATATACCAAAAATAATGTTATATACACAAAATATGTTGGTTTATTGTAAAACCCTTTTATAAACACTCATGTGAATGTGCTTTGAGTAAAAAGTTTAATTATCACATGCGTGGCTTCCTTTTTCAATACGCAAAGGCAGTATTTGTAGTAAAGTTGTTTTTTTCTGTGGCAATGGGGGTTATTTACTAAAGGCAAATCTACTTTGCACTCCAAGTGCAGTTTCGGGTGGATTTGCCTTTAGTAAATAACACCCACAGTGCTTTATAATTTTCCCCAATCACGCCATTTTCATGACTCCACACATTTCTATCATGGTGCTGAAAATGAGCAATATTTTTGTCAGTAATGCACTACATATATTAACAACAAAAACAAGGTGTGTGTGTAGCAGACCCACAACATAATAATATTATCTGAAGAAGGGACTGTCACCTGCTCTCACACAGAAATTTGGTTTGCACTGTTGAAGAAAAAGGCCCAAAAAAAAATAAAAAAATAAGAAAGCTAGGAGACACCTAAAACAAATCCCAGCAGTATATTAAAACAAATATAATTGCAGTTTGAAAGTGAAATTTATTAAAAAAAATGCCTCTCAGACATTGTCTGTCATATCAATGGGCCCCCTACCCGCAAAGTAATCCATGTATCGGTTTCTGACCTCGCGGGCACTTTGGGGGGGGGGGGGCAAGCCAGGACGGACAGCTTCAAGTGCCATCAGGTTGGCATGTTCTCGTAAGTCTGCGTCAGGACCAACTGAGGCCACATAGTTAGGAGAGTACTTTTTTTTTAAATTGTGCAGAATGCAGCAGGAAAGCACAATATGATTCAGTTTATATTCCGCCATGTGGATTGAAGTCAAAAATAGGCAGAACCGGCTGGCCAGTATCCCAAAAGTGTTCTCTACTACTCTTCTGGCTCTGGCTAGCCGGTAAATTAAAAACCCTCTGGTCCGGGGTGAGGGTCTTCATCGGGAATGGCCGCATAAGATGGTCCCCCAGCACAAACGCTTCATCTGCGACTAAGACGAAGGGGAGTCCTTCCACATTCTTGTCTGGAGGTGGCAAGCCCAAACTACCACTCTGGAGACACCAGTAGAACTCCGTCTGCACGATCACTCCACCATCCGACATCCGGACATTTTTCCCCACATCCACATACAGGAAGTTTGTGTTGGGGGTTGGGATGATGCGGACGTGTTTCCCATCAATTGCACCCCCACAACTGGGAAAGTCCCAACGGGTGGCAAAGTGAGAGGCCACAGTCTGCCATTCCTGTGGCGTTGAAGGAAACTTTGGAGTCAAACAAGAAAAACAAAATTAGTAATTTTGCACATCAAAATTGCAAGGAGATTAGACACAAACATTGTTGGCCAAGATCAGTATAACATTTTAGAAAATTAGAATTTAAAGCCAAAAGTATTAGGTCCCTTTATCAGATTCCTCACCCCATCTGATTACCCATTGCAAAAAATTAGGGGTCGGGGGATGTTTTGGACAGGTAACTCTTGAGAGCTGAATGCATAAATAATGTGTGATACTTTGGCCAACCCCTCTTTAATTACACTATTGGCAGCCCACTGGACAGGTAAGAAGTGTCATAATCCAAAAAAAATAAAACGATGAACAAATAGAAGCACATTTTTACATTCTGCTATTACCTACCTAGATAATAATAGGAGAAAAACAGTAGCATTTGAAAGTATTGAGGCAGGCCCTTGCACTACATGCTTTGGTGAATTAATCCATAAATCTGACCACAAAAGAGGTAGGTTTAGTGTGTATAGGTTTGGCAAAGTCAGCAGATAGAGGATTGGTATCAGCTGACTTAGCAGTTAAGGGAGGAGGGTTCCTAATGAGTTTGGGCCACCAAAAAAAAGCCTCTGGTACTCTCCATGGATTTAAGAACACACATAACATTTTTACACATTTTAGGGGATGTTTAGGGGAAAGCACTACTATGTAGCTGACAAAATACATTGCTAAGTGACAAGGCTAGAGGTGTTTATGGGCCCAGAAGAGCATTCTGGGGAGGTTAGGGAAGGCAAATATGCATGAAGGACAAAAAAGAACTTTAAAAGCTTCCAGCATGCATGAGGACAAAGGGGCACAACATATTACAGCATATTCCAATCATGATAATTATAGAACAATGAAAGAAATACAATACATTAGCAAACATACACAGAATGTGATGTTAAAGGAGAAATATTACCTTAATATAGTCCTTCTGCAGGACCTGTATGATGGCAGAACAGGTCTCTGGAATAATGATCCCCAGAGCCTGGGGGGAGATGCCTGTCGAGAACTTGAGGTCCTGAAGACTTCTCCCTGTCACCAAGTACCACAACGTGGCTACAGTGGTGTGAAAAAGTGTTTGCCCCCTTCCTCATTTCCTGTTCCTTTGCATGTTTGTCACACTTAAGTGTTTCGGAACATCAAACCAATTTAAACAATAGTCAAGGACAACACAAGTAAACACAAAATGCAATTTGTAAATTAAGGTGTTTATTATTAAAGGTGAAAAAAAATCCAAACCATCATGGCCCTGTGTGAAAAAGTGATTGCCCCCCTTGTTAAAACATACTATAACTGTGGTTGTCCACACCTGAGTTCAATTTCTCTAGCCACACCCAGGCCTGATTATTGCCACACCTGTTCACAATCAAGGCATCACTTAAATAGGAGCTGCTTGACACAGTAAGGTCCACCAGAAGATCCTTAAAAGCTACACATCATGCAGAGACCCAAAGAAATTCAGGAACAATTGAGAAAGAAAGTAATTGAGATCTATCAGTCTGGAAAGGGTTATAAAGCCATTTCCAAAGCTTTGGGAATCCAGCGAACCACAGTGAGAGCCATTATCCACAAATGGCGAAGACATGGAACAGTGGTGAACCTTCCCAGGAGTGGCCGGCCGCCCAAAATTACCCCAAGAGCGCAGCGACGACTCATCCAAGAGGTCACAAAAGACCCCACAACAACGTCCAAGGAACTGCAGGCCTCACTTGCCTCAGTTAAGGTCAGCGTTCATGCCTCCACCATCAGGAAAAGACTGGGCAAAAATGGCCTGCATGGCAGAGTTCCAAGGATAAAACCACTGCTGAGCAAAAAGAACATCAAAGCTCCTCTCAATTTCTCCACAACACATCTTGATGATCCCCAAGACTTTTGGGACAACATTCTGTGGACCGATGAGACAAAAGTGGAACTCTTTGGAAGGTGTGTGTCCAAGTATATCTGGCGTAGAAGGAACACTGCATTTCATAAAAAGAACATTATACCAACAGTAAAATATGGTGGTGGTAGTGTGATGGTCTGGGGCTGTTTTTCTGCTTCAGGACCTGGAAGACTTGCCGTGATAAAAGGAACTATGAATTCTGCTGTCTACCAAGAGATCCTGAAGGAGAATGTCTGACCATCTGTTCGTGTACTCAAGCTGAAACGAACTTGGGTTCTGCAGCAGGACAATGATCCTAAACACACCAGCAAGTCCACCACCGAATGGCTGAAGAAAAACAAAATGAAGACTTTGGAGTGGCCTAGCCAAAGTCCTGACCTGAATCCTATTGAGATGTTGTGGTATGACCTTAAAAAGGCCGTTCATGCTCGAAAACCCTCTAATGTAACTGAATTAGGACAATTCTGCAAAGATGAGTGGGCCAAAATTCCTCCAGGACGCTGTAAAAGCCTAATTGCACGTTATCGCAAACGCTTGGTTGCAGTTGTTGCTGCTAGGGGTGGCCCAACCAGTTATTAGGTTTAGGGGGCAATCACTTTTTCACACAGGGCCATGATGGTTTGGATTTTTTTTCACCTTTAATAATAAACACCCTCATTTACAAATTGCATTTTGTGTTTACTTGTGTTGTCCTTGACTATTGTTTAAATTGGTTTGATGTTCCGAAACACTTAAGTGTGACAAACATGCAAAGGAACAGGAAATGAGGAAGGGGGCAAACACTTTTTCACACCACTGTAGCCTCTGCTCCGGAGTGATGGCTTGCCTCATGCAGGTATTCTTCCTGCTGATATAAGGGATCAGAAAAGCCAGAAGATGGTGAAAAACGGGGTCCGTCATCCTGAGATAATTCCTGAAATCATCAGGATTATTCTCCTGGATCTCACGAAGCAAAGGCATGTGCGAGCATTGGTCACGCCGGAGCAACCAATTCTTGCTTCATGAACTCCTCCTCGCCTTATTCATGGACTGGGCTTGGGTCAAAGCTAAAAGCCCAACACCAAGCCCCTACACAGCATGAACTCTACGAAGAGTATGTACATGCAACATGGCTTCAAAACGGTCGGCTGGTTAGAACAGACTAACATAAAGCACCTATAAACAGCAAGGCCTAAAAGAATGAACTGAAAACCAGAAAAGAGTGGACAATAAGCACTGAAAATCAAAGCGTACTATATAAATATAGGCTGCAATGACAAACAAATGCAAACTGACTACACGCACTGATAAGCAGATATGCACCAACAAGCACAAGCTGTAGAGCAGTAACGATCTGAAGCACAAGTCTGAAAAGCGCGAATCGTCTCTATCCAAACTTCTACTAACACGTGATAAACACAAGATCGGCAGAAGGAGCCCAAAGGGTGCCACACGTGGTGCTGAACTTCCCTTTATAGTCCCGTCGTACATGGTTTATGTCACCGCGTTCTTGATGATTGGAAATTCCGACAACTTTGTCTGACTGTGTGTATGCAACACAAGTTTCGGCCAAAATACGTTGGAAAAAATACAATGGATTTTGTGGTTGGAATGTCCGACCGTGTGTACAAGGCATAAGAGGTTGACATAATAGTGGAACTCGTGGAACGTTGGCCACCTGGGTTAAGTTTGTTCACTATTAGCTAATGTAGTGAGAGATGGGCTCTGCTATGTTTATAAGTTAAGGGTGAAAGCTTGTGAGCCCATGTATGCTTCCCTGGTATCCAGACACCCCTATCAGGCTCAGACTGTGTCTGGAGGAGGGAGCGACAGGCCCTTGTGCTCGGTGAAATTATAAGGTTAACACGCCTGTCCGGTGAATTATCCGGTGCCCTGACTCTGGAAGTGATATAGTGGGGCTACTCCCATGTGCAAGAGGATAGAGATGGCTTTACAAAGCAGAGAAAAGAGTGTCATATGTGAAATGGTACCTGGTATGGCATAGCTAGTGCTTAATCCGAACAGTATACCATCTGTTGATGACTGTGTTGGAGAGTTTGATTCAGGACGAGATGTGACCTGTGTTTTGGATTGGATGAGTTTGTGTATGTATTGAGTTATGATGTGTTACCTATTGCCTCCAAATTGCTGTTAGTGTTTTGGTGCATGAGGTTGTGGTATTCAGTTGTTTCTTTGAAGTGTATCCAGCAGGCCCAGATTTTTTGAAATTTTGTTGGGTTTTCTTTAGATTGGTGTATGAGGGCTTCCATCTCTGCTATTCATTCAATACCTCAAAGCCAGTAGGAGATAGTTGGAGGGTTATTCAGTCTCCAAAATGCTGGCATGCTTTGTTTTGCTTTGTTTATTAGGTGAAGGGTGAGGGATTTTTTTGTAGCCCGTGTAAGGTAGTAATATGTGGTGAAGCATAAATTGCGCTGGAATGAATTCAAGGGTGTATGTGGTGATTTGTAAGATGTGGCGGTGCTCCTCACTCCAGAAAGGTTGAATGAGTGGGCATTCCCAAATATGAAGTATGGATCCTTGTGACAGGTTGCATTTCCAACAAAATGGGGAAATGCTAGGTTGGTATTTGTGTATCTTGACTGGGGTCCTGTACCATCTAGAGTATAACTTGTAGCCGTTTTCTTGTGCCAAGACATTGGTGGACCATTTATTTGTGTTCAAAAATCTGTTCCCAGTCAGCATCAGATAAATTTAACGAAAGATCTTTTTCCCATTTCTGTCTGAATGCATTAGACTTGGGACTGCAGTTTGTAAAGAGAAGTGAGTATGTGGTTGATATTAAATGTCATTGCTGCTCTAGGCCGAAGCATATGACTTCAAAGGGTGTGTGGTCCCTGCTTAACTGGGTCTGAGGTTTAAGGCTTTGGGCAAAGTGTATATTGTGTTCTGGAAAGCGGGAGTATAGGGCATCGTAAGTTATGAACTCGTTATCATGAAAGAGGTGTTTTGCTCTGATCGTGGGGGGTTGTTGTGGGGCATTTGGGTTGGTGCCGGAAAATCCCAGAGGGAAGTCTGGATTTTGTTCAATAGGAGTTAATGGTCCAGGTGAAGATGCTATGCTGTGTTTGGCACATGCCATCCTGAAGTGTATGAGAGTGGGATGTATGAGTGGATGGCTGACACAATCCTTAGGGGTCACCTGCTGCGAGATCCATGCTAGGTTAGATATCGGCATTCCTGCAAACGACTCTTCGAGCTCTGCCCAGTCCTTGTTGGTTTTCTGAACTTGCCAGTGAATTACTCTTGTCAAAAGGCATGCCCAGTGGTATTTGTAAATATCCGGGGGGCCAATTCCCCCTTTAGATTTGGGTAGAGTTAGTCTCTCCCAGCCTATTCTGGGTACTTTGGAGGACCAAATAACGTTTCTGAAGAGTCGTCTACATGTCACAAAGAATGGCCCGGAGATGCGAATAGGGATGGCTTGAATTAGGTATAAGATTCTGGGTAGCATGTTCATTTTTATAAAGGCTGCTCTTCTGAACCAGGAAAAAAGACCTGTATTCCATCTTTGGAGGTCTGATTGGATTGACTGGAAGATAGGCAAGAAGTTGCTAGCACATAGTCCAGAGAGCTTTTTGGGGATCTTAATTCCTAGGTAGTTTATCACGTGTTTTTCCCATTCAGAAGGGAAATTTGACTGGCACTGGGTCACTGTTGCAGATGGGGAGGGAGATATTTAATGCCTTAGATTTGGCAAAGTTTATTTTCAGGTTGGAAAGGGATTTGAACTGGGTAAGCTCCTTTAGTAGATTAGGTATTGATGTCAATGGTTCTGTGAGGAAAGGTAGTATGTCGTCGGCATACGCCGCTATTTTACAATGTTTGGGTTGAACGTGGTCTCCTTTTATGTCAGGATTGGCCTGTATTCTTCGTAAATGGGGTTCAAAGGTGAGAATGAAGATAAGAGGTGATAGGGGGCAACCCTGGCGTGGGCAATTAGACATGGAGAAGGTGGTCGACAGGTAGCTATTGACCTGAACTCTGGCTGATGGCGCTGAGTATAGTGCTAGAATTAATTGGATCGGGGGGCGTGGCCGGCAGCCGAGGAGTATGGCCGCAGTGTGAGAGAGCTCCGTCCGCCGCATGAATACCGGAGCTATTTACAGCATTCCTGAGTGGTTTTTTATGGCGGTTTCAGTCCCCCCGAGGTCGGGCAAAGACACAGATCATGTCTAGGCGAAGGAAGGAGGCTAAAAGACTCAGCCGCATGACGGATTTCTACCATCAGCCCCGCGATGTGCAGGCCCAAGATGGCGCCGGAAGGCCGGAGAGCAGGGAGAGACGCAGATGCGCTACTGAGGGACCTCAGATGCCGAACCTTTCACAACGCCAAGATGATCTTTCACTGAGAGGTAAACAGCATTCCCCAACAGCCTCTTCCACATCTAGCCCTATTAAAGCTAAGCAGCCACACGTACAGGGAGAGGAGGAGATAGAACTGTGCAATGCTTCACTAAATGACACAAGAGAATTGCAGGACTCCATCTTGGAATTCCCCACAAATAATCAACCGGTTATCGATACCACACTCAAAGATATGTTAGTATCTCTTCGCAGTACGCTACATGCAGACATTTTATCTCTTACCAAACACTTTAAAGAAGAAGTGAAGGCAGTAGATACTAGAGTGTCTCATGTTGAACGTAAAATGGGAGAATTTGCGGGAACTATCAATAAAGTGATTGATGCCCACAACGATAGAGAGGATGACCTGCTTTCGATGAAGGAAAAAATGGCCGACCTCGAGGATCGCTCGTGGAGAAATAATATCAAGATTAGAGGCATCCCAGAATTGGTCAAAACACCAGATCTCCTTCCTTACTTTCAAAAAATCCTGCAGGAAGGATTACCAGAAGCGTCATTGACAGACCTTACGATAGACAGGATCCATAGGCTCCATAAGCCTAAACACATACCGGAACATTTACCGAGAGACACGATCGCTCGAATCCACTTCTTTCAAAGAAAGAGAAGTTCCTCATGTGTGTTCGTAACCCTGATGATATTCCTCCCTCTGCTCTGGGTCTATCCTTTTTTCCAGACTTTTCAGCCTTTACGATGCAAAGACGCAGGAATATGGCGACTATAACGAAGCCACTGAGAAACCATCGTATTCCGTATAAATGGGCCTATCCAGCGAAACTCCTCGTTTCCAGGGACGGTGCAACATTCGCTATCAAGTCTGTGGAGGAAGGAATTCGACCACTACGCGAATGGCGTATCTTGGATGCAGATGATAGCTCCCGCTCAGGCACCCCTTCGCCCCGGTCGGGCTCTCCTGCCTGGCCAAAGAGACTTTCAGACTGACCGCTCAGGTCTACATACTAATCATCGCCCATAGAGCTCCGGTACACGGCGGACTATTGAAAAGCTCTCTTTTGCCCTCTATTGTTTAAGGGTTGTTTTCCCTACTGATTCGATAGAATCACCTTTTTTATTGTTTTTGTGTTTCCAAAACTTTTAAGGTTCACTTACCATAACTTCAACTTATAGCACTTAAGTCTCCTGAATACAGGGTCTGGTTTGTTTCAAATTAAGGTTTCTCCCACTGGGTAGTAGATATTTTCTCGGCCCTCTGTTGGGGTCACTGATCTGTGAGTGATCTCTTTTTTTTTTTTTTTTTTTTTTTTTTTTTTAGATTCATTATTTTTACATTTTTGGTTGTTTCTTTCATTTTTAATAATTTACTAACAATTGTGATCCTATAGTGGTGTAATAGTTCCTACTGTACAACTAGTTCTGCTTCGGGGGTTTTCATCCGCAACAACATGGGTTTCAAAGTAACTTCATTTAATGTAAGAGGCCTGAACAGCCCTCATAAGAGGAGCATGCTCTGGAGGGAAGCTACGAAATTACATAGTGACATTTTATGTCTACAAGAAACCCATTTTGTGGAGGCTAAACACCCACAGCTGAGTAACAGGCATTTCCCAACTGACTTTTTTTCGAATGCCCAGAAAAAACATAGAGGTGTGGCAATCTTGCTTAGAGATACACTACAATTTAAATGTCTACAGGTCGAAGTGGATAATGCGGGCAGGTATATTATTTTAATAGGGGAGATTAATGGTACAGTCTACACCATAGTGAATGTATATGTTCCGAATGCTAAACAATTGTCCTTCCTTAACAAAGTGAAAAAAAAAGTGGCAGCTATGCGCAGGGGTTTCCTTCTATTCTGCGGTGACTTCAACACCATACCAAACCAAACTTTGGACTTCTCGTTTCGTCCCCACAAACCCAGGGTTTGGGTCACCCTTGCGCATTTTATGGCCTCGGAAGGTTTGTTTGACGTGTGGCGCTGCCAACATTCCACAGAACGTGACTATTCCTACTTTTATAGTGTACATAATTCTTACTCCAGAATCGATCTATTTTTAGTCGACAAATTTCTTTTACAAAAAATTAGCATGTCTTGCATTCATAATATTTCATGGTCAGATCACGCTCCAATATCTGTGATGGTGGAGGGGAGACAGGTTGAGACTAGAGCAAATAGATGGAGAAATGATGCATCTTTGTTCTCCCACCCTAAATTTTCTCAAGAGCTTACTTCCGAACTTCGAGAGTTTTTCGCCCGCAACGCTGGATCTGTTTCAGATCCTTTTATTATATGGAACACACACAAGGCCTTTATGAGAGGGGTCCTCATTAAGCTAGGAAGTATAGCCAAAAAACAGAAAACCCACAAAATTGACTGCCTTCTCGCCCAAATTGAACAACTGGAATCTCTCAATAAACAGGCCCCTGATAGTGCTAGAGGGTCGCAGTTAGATGGCCTCAGACATGAACTTAGATTACTTCTGATTTCCAACCACGATTATACATAAAAAAAATGGAAAGCTCGCTTCTATCACCAAGGAAATAGGGCTGGGAAACTTTTAGCTAGACAAACGAAAGAAAAAATCGTTAAACAGAAAATTCCCTTCATCCACCACCCGACCAGTGGAGCTAGAATGGCCAACCCAAAAGATATAGCTAACGCTTTTAAGGATTACTACAGTGCTTTATATAATTTAAAGGATGATGAGTCTGCCCCTCAGCCAACTGCGGAAATGATTGATGGTTTTCTAAATAAAATATCACTCCCTACAATTAATCAAGACCAATTGAAGGCGCTAAACAATCCCATAACGCTATCGGAACTTCAAAAAACGATTTTAGCACTGCCATTAAATAAATCTCCTGGTCCAGATGGATTTTCGTCTGAGTACTACCGTAACTTCTACCCCATTTTAGGTCAACATCTACTTCACACTTTTGAGAAAGCCTCGGCAAACTCATCGTCCCCCCAAGAAATGCTGGCTGCCACGGTCATAACCCTACCCAAACCAGGAAAGTCACCAGATGCCCCTCAGAACTTTAGGCCCATCTCCTTGTTAAACGTCGACGTTAAGATTTACGCAAAAATCATAGCCAATAGACTGTCAAAAATTTTACCAATGTTAATTAAAAATGACCAGGTGGGATTTATTCAGGGTCGCCAGGCACCAGATGCAACTAGGAGAATAGTGAATTTGATTCATGCAGCGGAGGTCTCGGGGGATCCTTCTCTGTTTCTAACTCTAGACACAGAGAAGGCCTTCGATAGGGTCCATTGGGGATACCTGGGTCGAGTATTAGACAAGTTTGGTATGGAGGGAAAGATCAAATCAGCCATCACAGCTCTTTATACTTCCCCTTCAGCTATGGTTTATACTGAAGGCATGTTCTCTGACAGTTTTAATATCACTAACGGGACTCGGCAGGGGTGCCCGTTGTCACCCCTGATATTTGCACTTTTAATGGAACCCTTAGCTGAAATGATTCGTACACATGGAGCCTTGAGTGGAGTGTGAATAAGTTTTGCTTTTTGCCTGCTGGTGACTGCTGGGTTGCATTTTTAGGTTCTTTTGGGGCTTTTTCTTGTAGCTTTTATACCCTTTTCTGTCACTTTTTAAATAGTGTTTTTTTTGTTTTTTTTCTTCCTTTCCTTCCTTCAGCCTACTAATTAAGGGGAGGGTTTAATTGGGCACAGGTGCTTGAGGTCTATATAAGTTTGGGTTGAACTCATGTGAAATTGCCAAACTGCTGGTTGCAAGCTGAACAGTGGAGCCTTGAGTGGAGTGTGAATAAGTTTTGCTTTTTGCCTGCTGGTGACTGCTGGGTTGCATTTTTAGGTTCTTTTGGGGCTTTTTCTTGTAGCTTTTATACCCTTTTCTGTCACTTTTTAAATAGTGTTTTTTTTCTTCCTTTCCTTCCTTCAGCCTACTAATTAAGGGGAGGGTTTAATTGGGCACAGGTGCTTGAGGTCTATATAAGTTTGGGTTGAACTCATGTGAAATTGCCAAACTGCTGGTTGCAAGCTGAACAGTGGAGCCTTGAGTGGAGTGTGAATAAGTTTTGCTTTTTGCCTGCTGGTGACTGCTGGGTTGCATTTTTAGGTTCTTTTGGGGCTTTTTCTTGTAGCTTTTATACCCTTTTCTGTCACTTTTTAAATAGTGTTTTTTTGGTTTTTTTCTTCCTTTCCTTCCTTCAGCCTACTAATTAAGGGGAGGGTTTAATTGGGCACAGGTGCTTGAGGTCTATATAAGCTTGGGTTGAACTCATTTGAGCCTGCTCATCTTGAGTTTGTGAGAACTCTGTCTAAGTGGAACTGGTCAAAGTGGTGAGTTAAAACCCAGAGTTGAAAACAGGAGGTTATAACAGGGGTCATAGTACCTGTGTAGTGTGAGTACCTGAGTGTTGTCTGAGTAGTGTGTGTGTATCATTAGTAATTGTGTATTGTGGGTGCACAGTGGTCTGTGAGTACCTGTGTACTGTCTTGATGAGTATTAGTGTCAGGAAGCTAGTTGTTAGGTAATTTGGACTGGGTATAATCTCTAATCCTCATTAAATTAATAGGTACGATGACTGGCGGGTGTGGAGAGGCGACTCGGTGTACATCTTGCGGCATGTATGCGTTCCTTGATCATCTGATCGAGGGTGAATACTGCTGTGCAAAATGTAAGCACATTGTTTCCCTGGAAGCCCAGGTTCTGAATCTGGGGAAGCAACTGTCAGCACTGAGAGGCCCCTCCACCCTAAATGAGAACCAGGATAGTACACGGCAGGTGCCGGCAGGGGCCAGCACAGAGGTGGGTGGAGACAAGGAGGTGCAGGCAGTAGCAGAGAGTAGATGGGTGACAGTCAGGAAGGGTAGAGGGGCAAGTGCCAGGGAGGCCGATCCAGGGCTGGAGCATCCCAATAAGTACGCTCCATTGAGTGACATTGGTGATCCCAGTCAGGGACCAGCACTGCTGGAGCTGAGGGATTCTCCTAGCTGCCAGGAGAAGAACTCCTCCAGTGAGAGTGGGGGGGGGAGAGAAGGGACAGGAAAGACAGATTCTGGTGGTAGGGGACTCAATTCTTAGGAGGACAGAGAGGCCAATCTGTAACAACAACCTGAAGTGCCGAACTGTATGTTGTCTGCCGGGCGCTCAGGTTCGGCACATCACGGATCTGGTGGACAGATTACTGAGAGGGGCTGGGGAAGACCCAGCTGTCATGGTGCACGTTGGCACCAATGACAAAGTCAGAGGCAGATGGAGTGTCCTAAAGAATGATTTTAGGGACTTGGGAGCTAAGTTGAGGAAAAGGACCTCCAAGGTAGTATTCTCAGGAATACTACCAGTACATCGAGCCACACCAGAAAGGAAGAGGGAGATTAGGGAAGTAAACAAGTGGCTCAAAAGCTGGTGTAGTAAGGAGGGGTTTGGGTTCCTGGAGGACTGGGACGACTTCTCAGTCGACAACCGGTACTATAGAAGGGATGGACTGCACCTAAATGAGGAGGGTGCAGATCAGCTGGGATTGAGGATGGCCAAAAAGTTAGAGGGTTTTTTAAACTAGGTGATGGGGGGGTGGGTTCAGAGATAGAGATAGTCAGCGTGGAGCATATTCCAGAGGGTAATATTAGGGGCATTAGTGGTGGGGTAACCGAAGCACATAAACCCAAGGTAAATATAGTAGCAAGTCCTAGTTGTAATCTTGGAACACCCAAGAGGATAGTGTGTGACCGGTCAAAATATATTAATACATTAAAATGTTTGTTTGCCAATGCCAGAAGTCAGCCAAGCAAAATAGGCGAGTTGGAAGCTCTGGTGCATCAGGAGAGCTATGATGTAATCGGTATTGCTGAAACTTGGCTTCATTCCTCACATGACTGGGCTATTAATATTCCTGGCTATGCACTCTTTCGGAAAGACAGAGTAAAAAGGAAAGGTGGAGGGGTCTGTCTGTATGTGAGAAATAATCTCAAAGCAAGTGAGAAAGAGGACCTGGTGGGCAGAGAGTGTGATGAGTCTGAGGCATTATGGGTAGAACTGCATACAGATGCGCGTAGTTCAAAGTTAATCATTGGAGTTTGTTATAGACAACCCAATGTTAATGAGGAGGTGGAGACTCAGCTCCTTGCACAGATAGAAAGGGCTGCAAGGGCTGGGACAGTGATAATAATGGGGGATTTTAACTACCCAGAAATTGACTGGGGTAATGGCACTGCTGGGACAGTTAAAGGGCAAAAATTTGTAAACCTATTACAGGACAATTTTATGGTACAGTTTATTGAGGCCCCAACTAGGAATGATGCTCTGTTGGACCTGGTAATCTCAAACCATGCAGAACGTATTACTAATGTTCAGATAAAGGAACATCTGGGTAGCAGTGACCATAACATGATTTCATTTGATGTTAGCTGTAAGCAAAAATCACATACGGGAAAGATAAAAACACTTAATTTCAAGAGAGCAAATTTTCCAAGGATGAGGGCTGCTCTCCAGGACTTAGACTGGGAGAGAATATTGGCACCAATGGGCACAGAACAGAAATGGGAATTCTTCAAAAAGCTTGTTTGTGATCTCACGGCAAAGTATATTCCCATGGGCAATACGTTTAAAAGGTTAAAAATAAAGCCGATGTGGCTCACGGCCAAAGTTAAAAAAGCTATAAACTATAAAAAAAGAGCTTTCAAAAAATATAAAAATGAAGGAACACTAGTGTCATTTAAATGTTACAAGGAATTTAACAGAATATGTAAAAAGGAAATCAAGGATGCAAAAATTCAAAATGAAAGACAAATTGCAAAAGACAGTAGGACAAACCCCAAAAAATTCTTCAAATATATTAATAGTAAAAAGGTTAAGTCTGAGCATGTAGGCCCTTTGCAAAATAATCTGGAGTGGGTGACTGGGGACAAAGAGAAGGCTAACTTATTAAATACTTTCTTCAGCTCTGTGTATACAAAGGAGCATGGGGGAGCTCATGTCCACAATGGGGGTGGTACTGACGCAGCCCCTAATCCACAATGGCTCATAAGTGATATGGTCCAGAAATATTTGGACAGAATAAAGGTGGAGAAAGCACCTGGACCTGATGGCATCCACCCACGGATCCTAAAAGAATTGAGCTCTGTAATTTCAAAGCCATTGTATCTAATTTTTAGGGACTCATTAATGACAGGAATAGTACCACTGGATTGGCGCAGGGCCAATGTGGTGCCTATATTTAAAAAGGGAACAAAGTCTTTACCAAGTAATTATAGACCCGTTAGTTTAACTTCTATAGTTGGGAAGATACTGGAGGGATTAATAAAAGACCACATAGATGAGTTCTTGCAGGAAAAAAATATTTTGAGCAACAGACAGCATGGATTCATGAAAGACAGGAGTTGTCAGACAAACCTGATTTCTTTTTATGAGGTGGTAAGTAAAACCTTGGACAGAGGGGTGGCGGTGGACGTGATATATTTGGATTTTGCAAAAGCATTCGATACTGTTCCGCACACACGGCTCATGTGTAAGGTAAAGTCTACAGGTTTGGAAACATCAGTTTGTAGATGGATAGAAAACTGGCTAAAAGACAGAATTCAGAGAGTAGTGGTTAATGATTCTTACTCTGAATGGTCTAAGGTTATGAGTGGTGTACCCCAAGGTTCAGTGCTGGGACCCTTACTTTTTAATATCTTTATAAATGATATTGGGTCTGGGATCAAGAGTAACATTTCCGTCTTTGCAGATGACACCAAGCTATGTGGTGCAATAACGTCCTTACAGGATGTCACCAATTTACAAGCAGACCTCAATGCTCTGTCTAATTGGGCGACTATGTGGCAGATGAGGTTTAATGTTGAGAAATGTAAGGTTATGCACTTGGGGGCTATGAATATGCATGCATCATACACGCTAGGGGGAGTACAACTGGGGGAATCCATAGTGGAGAAGGATCTGGGGGTTTTGGTAGATCATAAGCTCAATAATAGCATGCAATGCCAAGCTGCGGTTTCCAAAGCGAGCAAAGTCCTTTCTTGTATTAAGAGAGGTATGTACTCCAGAGAGAGAGATATCATTTTGCCCCTGTTCAAATCATTAGTAAGACCTCATCTGGAATATGCCATTCAGTTTTGGGCACCAGTTCTCAAAAAGGATATCGGGGAACTGGAGAAAGTGCAGAGAAGGGCAACCAAACTGATAAGAGGCATGGAGCAACTCAGCTATGAGGAAAGATTAGAGGAACTGAATTTATTCACTCTTGATAAGAGGAGATTAAGGGGGGATTTGATCAACATGTACAAATATATAAGGGGTCCATATAGGGAACTTGGTGTCGAGTTATTCACTTTAAAGTCAACAAAGAGGACAAGGGGGCACTCTTTACGTCTAGAGGAGAGGAGATTTCATCTCCAAATACGGAAATGTTTCTTCACAGTAAGAGCTGTGAAAATGTGGAATAGACTCCCTGCAGAGGTGGTTATGGCCAGCTCAGTGGATTGCTTTAAGAAAGGCCTGGATTATTTCCTAAGTGTACGTAATATAACTGGGTACTAAAATTTATAGGTAAAGTTGATCCGGGGAAAATCCGATTGCCTCTCGGGGGATCAGGAAGGAATTTTTTCCCCTGCTTTAGCAAATTGGATCATGCTCTGCTGGGGTTTTTTGCCTTCCTCTGGATCAACTGTGGGTATAGAATTGGGTATATGGGCTGGTATATGTATGTGTGTATATATATATATGTATGTATGTGTGTATATGTGTATATATATATATATATGTATAGTATATTTTATTTTATTTATTTTTATTTTATTTTTTTTGGTTGAACTGGATGGACTTGTGTCTTTTTTCAACCTGACTAACTATGTAACTATGTAACTATGTAACATCCATGCATCTCAGGTGTCCCTATCTTAAAGCAATCACATTCCATCACATTATTTGCGGACGACGTTATTTTGTCCCTGTCCCGTCCAATTACTTCACTGCCAGCGGTTCATGATATTTTAGAACAATTTAATAAAATTTCATACTATAAAGTAAATGCATCCAAATCTAATCTCCTTGCTATTAACGTTAAAGAAAAAACCCGACTACTGTTGGCTGCACGTTTTCCGTATCCGTGGACAAACCAACCAATTCAATATCTGGGGATTAAAATTATGTCTCCTAGTTCTGGTTTATTTAGAGCGAATTTTATACCACTCCTGTCCTCCCTCCATCAAGAACTGGATAGACTTGGGAAATATCATCTCACTTGGATGGGCAGATTGGCAGCATACAAAATGCTAATCCTTCCAAAACTATTATACTTGTTTAGGGCCCTGCCTATAAAGATCCCCTTATCGTTCCTCTCGTCAGCTCAGACTCAACTTTCCTCCTTTGTCTGGCAGGGGAGGAGGCCAAGATGCCCCAAGACTATTCTCTGCAGGAGAAGGGAGATGGGCGGCATGGGGTTTCCTATTTTAAAAGACTACTATATGGCTTGTCTGTTAGACCAACTGAAGTTTTGGTTTCAGCATCAGATAGGGAAACAATGGGTGGCGATAGAGCAATCATGGCTAGGTCCCAACTCCCTATACGCTACATTATTGGCCTCCTCCTTTGCCGGCTCAACATTTAAATCAGATCATCCCATTATCACCTTGGTACTTAACACATGGAACAATTTTATCCAAAGCGTTGCTGACCATCAGAACCTGACGGAGATACATGCTCCCATCTCCTCTTTAGGCTCTGTTTTAGAGGATTTAGATCTAACAATCTGGGAGCAAAGGGGAATCGCACGCGTATCGGACCTATGGGAGAAGGACAGGCTAATCCCGTTTGAAACCCTGGAACGTAAATATTCATTGCCACCATCAGCTGCGTTCACCTATTTACGAATTGCTTCCTTTCTTACCCAACATAGGGGTTCCTCTATTAAAATACCACATCAGGCATGGTCTTTCTGGTCTGGTGAGACGACACTCAAAGGGGGGATTTCCCTTTTCTATGACTTGTTACAAGAGAAAGGCAGTTTCAGCAGGATGTCTCCCGTCCAGAAATGGGAGAGGAATCTTGCTTTATCCTTTTCAGCAGACCAGTGGAAGATGGCGATACGAAGTAACTGTCGATTCGTTAGGTCCATCTCTCACTGGGAGACTACGCAGAAAATTTTGCTTAGATGGTATTACACCCCCTATATTACGGCAAAGTTCACAAAGGGTGCTTCGCATGATTGTTGGCGAGGTTGCGGGAAGTTTGGAACATTGATGCATATGATATGGGAATGCCCCCATCTAAGAAGTTTTGGAGGGGTGTATTCTCATTAATCTCCAAAATTACAGGCTTTATAAGACCAGCTACACCAGAATTAGCAATTTTGAATCTGAATATTGATCAATTCCCCCCATCTCTAAGAATGATTACGGTTCAAATTCTTTCCACAGCTAGGCTCCTAATTGCTAGAAACTGGAAAACTCATATCTCTCCTAATGTTAGTGAGCTCACTAGAAAAGTAGATGAAACTTTTAAATATGAACAGATTCTGGCCTCAATAGAAGGGAAATCTTATAGGTTGTATTCACAGTGGTCACCTTGGATCGAAGCCAGGAAAATTATTTAAATTTATGCAACTATTTTTCTGGAATCTTTCTGTGTTTTGTTGTTTTACAATGCATTATTCTATAGGAATAATGAATAGTTTTATGTACACTGATAAATCCTGAGAAGATAGATATCTTTTCCTTCGGGAGAACTTGCACTTAGGTCTCAAGACTGGTTTGTTGTAGGTCTCATTTGTACAAAATATGGCTTGATTGTACCGATTGTTTTGAGATACTCAATGTATTGTTTTATCCTTTCAATAAAAAAATATAAAAAAAAAAAAAAAAAAAGAATTAATTGGATCAAGTGGTCCGGGAATTTCATCGCCTTTAGTGTTGCTACCATGTAGTCCCAGGCCATTCTGTCGAATGCCTTTTCCGCATCAAGGAACAGCAGGAAACTGGGTTTCGATGAGCGTGATAACCAATGGTGTATATTAATGGCTTTTATTATGTTGTCCCGTGCCTCGTGGCCGGGGGCAAAGCCGACTTGCTCCAGCGAAATCAGTTTAGGGATCAGAGGGAGGATGAGATTTGCCAAAATTTTTGCATATATTTCGATGTCTACGTTTAGTAGAGATATGGGCCTGTAGTTGGACACTAATGTAGCGTCTTTGCTGGGTTTTGGTATTAGGCCGCGTACACACGCGCGGACTGTTCGCCCAACTTTGTCCGTCCAACAGTTTCGGCAAACAGTCCGCTCAAACTTAGCATGGACGGACATGGCCACACACGACGGACGAACAGTTTGCTGAAACCGTGCGCGATGACGTGAACGGCACGTACGACGGGACGAAAAATACGACGTCCTATACACTGCATTATAGCTTTCGGCGTGGAAATCCTTTCTGAGCATGCGCGAGACTTAGTTGGCCGAACAAGCCTACACACGAGCGAACAGTCCGCTGAAACCTTGTTTCAGCGGACAGTTTTTCGGAATTTCCGTAAGACCTTGTTCGTCCAACTGTCCGCTGAAACTGTCCGCTGAAGCCCCACACACGAGCGGACTGTCCGCCCAAACACTGTTCAGCGGACAAGGTTGGGCGAACAGTCCGCCCGTGTGTACGCGGCCTTAGGGTTATGTGGGCAGTTAGAATATCTTTCGTCACTTGGTTCAAGTCAGGGAGCGAGTTAAATGTTGTTAGGAATCTGGGAAGCAGTACCTCGATGAATGTCTTATAGTAGCTTACAGTGAGACCGTCGGGACCCAGGCTCTTACCCAATTTTAACTGCTTTGAGGCTGTAAGTACTTCTTCTTTGGTAATTGGGTGGTCTATTGTGCCCGCTTCGTCTGGGGTGAGGGGTTTTTCAATCGCTTGTGTTCTGTCTATTGGTGGACCGTTTGTCTTAGGGGCGAGTAGGTTATACAATTTGGTTAAATAATTGACAAATTGATCGGCTATGCCTTCCAAAGTAACAACAGTGTTTCCTGAGGGGTCTTTTATGGTGTGGATAGAGGTGGTTGCCGTTTTGATTTGAAGGGCTCTTGCCAGGATTTTACAAGATTTGTTTCCGTGTTCTTAAAATAATCGTTTGATTACTGTGAATTTTCATTTTAGCTTTTTCCCTAGTTCTTCCAGTAGTTCTTCCCGTTCCTGTATTAAATCTGTGAGGGAGTCCGTGGCCAGTGTTTGTTTATGGACTTTTTCAAGAGAGTGAATGCATCTGTATAGTGCTTCCAAATGGGCAGTTTTCTCTTTTCGTGTTTTAGTCATCAGTGATACAAATTCTCCTCTGCTAGCACATTTGTGTGCAGACCATAGGGTAGCAGGTGAGATATTGGCAGAGTCATTCTCTTGAAAGTATCTGAAGATTCTTGTGTTAATTGTTTGTGTGATCTCTGGGCCTGTTAGCAAGGAGTTATCCAGGCGCCAAATGGAGGGATGTGTTCTTCTAGTTGGAAAGGTCAAAGTCCTGGAGATTTGGCTATGGTCGGACAAAAGTATAGGGTCAATGGTAGCCATTGCCAGGAATATCAAGTCCCTCTGTGAAATGAAAAAGTAGTCTAATCTGGAGTATTGTATGTGGAGTATGTGGGGCCGAGAAAAATGTGTAGGGTTAAGTTGCTCAATTGCGTTTTGATTGCTCGGAGGACTCTGTATGTGAGGGGGAAGGATCTCATAGACGTGTCTAGAGAGGGAGAGAGTGCTACATTAAAATCGCCCCCCACGATTAGTAAACCTTTCTGGAAGGAGGTCAGCCTGTGCATCATTTTGTGAAAGAATGCTAAATGGCGTTTGTTGGGTGCATATAAGTTTGCAAGTGTGATAGACATTATGAAGCATACCCTTAATAAATAGGTATCTGCCCTCGTTATCACTGTCAACTTCTTGTATTTGGAGGGGGCAGTGTTTCAAGAACAGTATCAAGACACCTTTCAATTTCAAATCCGTGTTGGCATGGTATACAGTCAGATAAAAATTATTACTAAGTTTTGGTATGTTGTTTGAATGGAAATGGGTCTCTTGTTTAAAAGCAATATGTGTTTTGGTCCTTTGTAGTTATGTTAGGAGTTCGGATCTCTTTTCTGGGGTATTAAGTGTGAGCGCATTTATCGAGTAGAATTTGACACTGATGCCCTGTGGTGATGTGGTATAGTGCCATGTTTGAATTTGTGTATGGGGAGATAACCCAGGCAGTTCTAAGGTATATCCTTTGAGGTGTGTTCGGAGTGTTTGAGTACCTAGCTTTTGGGGAGAAGAGTGAACTGTAGGTATGGTTTAGTTACCGAGGAGACGTGGCTACACCACTGTGCCACTACTAGTTCCTCCAGTTAAGATGTTATATGGTCTTTGATTAGTTGTGTATCCACTGTCTCAGTTAATCGAGATTGTTAGGTTATGATGACGTGGAGAAGTACTCTACTCATTATATGTTTGTGTATTCATAGCATCAGTTGCAATAACATACCAAACTCTCGGTCATCTAGGCAGTTAGAGATTAGGAGCTCACATGGTTGAGAGGGGGGAGGTCCCACCAACACGCTTTGAAATGTCTATGTCAGCTGTCATTGGAATTTTGGGTTACAAAAGCCCCTCAGAGTATCTTTATTTAGACTCGCTTCCTGATTGCAGGTGGGGAGTTTGAGCATTGCAGGAAGTAGTTTTGTTTGTGAGCTGGTCAGTTTAATTGACAGTGATAGGACTCCCCCTACTCCCCATGTGGGCTTGCGCATAAAACAGTCAAGCATGCGATCATGGGTGGCAAATTATCAGGTTGCGCATAATAGTATAACCTATCTATCATTTAAACCAACAAACAATTAACTAGTTACATAGTTAGTAAGGTTGAATAAAGACACCAGTCCATCCAGTTCAACCTGAGTGAGTGTCTACAATTGTCCCTATCCCTGTACATTGCACACTCACATTGGTCCCTACCCTCAAGGAGCCCATAATCCAAGGTCCCCATTCATATACTAGGGCCAATTTTAGACAGAAGCCAATTAACCTACCTGCATGTCTTTGGAGTGTGGGAGGAAACCGCAGTACCCGGAGGAAACCCACGCAGACACAGGGAGAACATGCAAACTCCAGGCAGGTAGTGTCATGGTTGGGATATGAACCAGCGACCCTTTTTTACTGCTAGGTGAGAGTGCTAACCACTACACCACTGTGCTGCCCCAGTTCTCTCAGTTAAAAAGAAATTTACTTACTGCCCAGGCACATATTTACTTACATAAGTACTTACCCCTCCCCGGCTCTCACCACACTTAGATTTATTAATTGTGGTCGGATTGAGCATTACCATGTCGCCAACCCAAGTTAGCGCTAGACAGAGCAGGCAGGGAGAAGAGCCCCGGGGTCCCTGATTATCACCGTCACTTTTTGGGTGCAGCAGAGATGCTGGTGGAGGATAAGTCTCTGTCAGACTCCGGTGCATCGTCAACCCGACACACATCTCTTATACCTACTACTGGCTTTTCATGCCATGTAAATATCCCCGAGAGCCAGAGGGGGTGTGTCAGCAGAGGCATGTAGAGATCTATAGTCTGCATGGATCATAGCCAGTTTGATCAGATCCTTATAGTCCAGTATTACTTGAATGGTGATAATGCCGACCTGACCATTTGTACAACATTAGTTTGTAGCAAGAGACTAACCGCACTTACAGTTTTCCAGTCAGGTAATTGTCCTATACCTTGTATTGAGTCCGTGCAGGTGTTGCAAAAGGGTGCTAGTCTCTTCTCTCTGCGCCGCTGCCCCTTGTCTGGTAGACTGTGCTGGTTAGTTCATCATGCCAGACTGTCTCAAAACGTGAATTGCAAAACGACTGTTGCAAGAAATCAGGTTAAACTGCATTAACAAAGCTGAATGAGGCATTCAGGGGTAACAGAAGTAACAGAACAACAATTTGTTAAATTGAAAGATGCGGTAACCGTTATGCTCCATACACGGTCAGACATTTCGACCACAAAATCCGTCTGATTTTTTCAGATGGATTTTGGCCAAAACTAGTCTTGCCTTAGCTCAGTGTTTCTCAATTCCAGTCCTCATAGCCCACTAACAGGTCATGTTTTCAGGATTTCCCTCAGATGAAACAGCTGGGGTAATTACTAAGGCAGTGAAACTGATCAAATCACCTGTGCAAAATAATGGAGAGCCCGAAAACATGACCTGTTAGTGGGCCATGAGGACTGGAATTGAGAAACACTGCCTTAGCTGTTCCATTCATGTCTTCATTTATATTCACTTATATGCTACATTACTGGTGTTCAGCAGAGTTCTCCTTTAACCTTTCTGGCTCCTATGAGGTTTGGGATAGTATAGTCTGCACTCATTTGAATCCAGTTTTCGTAAGCGGATACCTCTATCATTTTTTGGATATACCTCTATCTATTATATTTAGGAGTAATTAATTTTGGTTACATGGGAGTCCTCACATTTTATACCATATTGCAATGCATTTGTATAGGTTTATCCATCAAACAAAAGATATTGATATTGGTACCGCTTAGTAGGCACTAATATTTGTGCATATAGTTTTATTTATTTTTTCACTTGGAGTTTATGGATTGGTATTTTTGCACTTTTGCCACCATAATTTTGTACATTATTCTGATGAAGAATTTTATTTATTTTTCTTTTATTATGCATTTTCATGATGGTTGTGTATAAATGTTTATAGATCTAACCAGGATTTTATCTTGCAAGGCTTGTTACACATGCGCACATCTATGTGCATGTGCATTGGGTTGCCTCTGATGTGTGGCATTGAATTTTTAATGTCGACACAATGATTTCTAAGGTTTATTATTATACACACATTCGGATACCCACTGATTAGATCTTGCGATTTCCATTCCCTGTTGCTTAGACGACCGTAAAAATTGGGTTCAGCCGTACCTTATGGTAAGACAGGGATAGGATCTGGGAGCATTGCAATTTAGTCAGGGCACTTTGCATGCCTGTGTTCATAGTGTTAGAGCCTCAGGCGGTGTTTGTTATTCTCCCCCCCATGAGTAGGCGGTAATATTCAAGTTTGCTTGCTTGTCTCTATTTGCTCAATTTATACAAACTTTTTTACATAGTTCTATTTCACTGATTTGTGTCATCATATATCAGCATGCATGTAGTTCACTAAATGATATTGTAATGATGTAATTTTTACAGATTGACAGTTTATTCTGTCATACACCTACATATATATTTATATAATTAATTAGTCATTATATTATTTATTTACATATGTATACATTTAAGGTTCACACATATATATTATTTTCATCTTGCTTTTATTACTAGGTACATTTTTGACTGTTTTGCACATTATATATGATTTGTAATCTTTATAATTTTCATGCACTTTTTCACTTTGATCATATACGCAGTCACCTAATGTATGATTACACTAAGCCCTTGTACACACGGTCGGAAATTCCGACGGAAAATGTCCGATCGGACCGCGTTGTCAGATAATCCAACCGTGTGTGCGCCCCATCTGACTTTTTCCATCGGAATGTCGGTCCAACAAAGTTTGAGATCTGGATATAAAATTTTCCGACAACATGATCCGATCGGACTTTGTCCGATCGTTTGTAGAGAATTCCAATCAGACAAAGTGCCACGCATGCTTTTCGGCCGTACTGTGCATGCGCGAGTGCGGTTTGAGATCGAGGCTTGGTTTCACGTATGCGCGATAGCTGCAAATTGCCGCTATTTCGCGCATGCACACAGGCACGGCGGTGTCATCACAGGGGCGGGCTATTTAAACGGGGAATTAGTCTGCAAGCTTTGGAAATGCTTGTGGGCTGTTGCGGTGACTTCCCCCTGCCTCTGTGTTGCATCTATTGGTAAGTGGCATTCTTGGACAGGGTGGCTATCCCTTCCCTGTCCCTTGCACTGATCCCTTGTCATCTTTTCAGTGCGTATGGATATCGCTGAGGACATGGATTCTCTACTGCCTGTCTGTGGCCAGCCCTCTCATAAAAGGTATTTTTAATGATCACCTGAAGGTCTGGTGGGGGAGGGGTATGTATCTGTTAGCTCTGTCCTGATATCTTGTCTCTTATTCCTGTTTCAGCTTTTCCAGGAACAGCATCGCAGCTCTCACAGAGGGAGCGACTCTTCCAAGTCGCATCACCGGCACTCCTCTTCCAAATCAAAACATTATGGTTCCTCCTCAAGATCAGGACACCGTAGTGAGGAACGGTCGCATTCCTCGAGGACTCAATCTAGTCACTCAGCTAGTGCCTGTTGAGGGTGCAGAGCTCTTGTACCGGCAGGAAAATCTTTGTGCGATCCTTGCTACGCCAAGGCTTTCAATGAAAGGGGTGATGCGGATCAACAACTTAAAACCCTGGTGAAATAAAAGTTGTTAAGGAGTCCCTCAGAAATATTGAGGGCCAGTCCTATGTTCCCCCGGCAGAGCCGCCACTTTCTCCAAGAAGGGAGACTCAGCTGCAGGATACTTGGGAATCCTCTGCACATAGCCACCCCTCAGCTGCCATATCTGACAGTGACTCTGATGAAAGTGATCCCTGTGTGGGTTTTGATTTCGCTCTACTTCCTCCTCTGGTCAGAGCTGTTAGAGAGACACTGAACTGGGAAGATTCTGTCGCTGCTCCTTCCAAACAGAGAAAATTCTTTAAGCAATTAAAGAAGGAACGGATTAATTTTCCTTTTATCTCGGAGCTAGGTGAGATTATCACAGATGAATGGGGCAAGGTGGAGAAGAAAAATTCCATGCTATCTAAGGTTTCAAAACTCTATCCTTTCAATGAAGAAGAGGTGAAGCATTTGGAGTCAGCGCCGTTGGTAGACGCAGCAGTCATGAGGCTGGTGAAACATGTCACACTTCCCTTAGAGTATACTGTTTCTTTTAAGGATGTTCTGGACAGACTGATTGATGCTGATTTGAAGAGAGTGTATCTCACAGCAGGAATGGCCTGTAAGCCAGCGTTAGCTCTGGCCGCTATGTCCAAAGCAATGGAGATATGGACGGATAGTGTAGATGAGATGCTTAGAAATATCTCTGAAGATACGGCTAAGAGCTTGCCTATCCAAGAACTTAGGCTGGCCTCCGCCTTTCTTGGGGAGGCCTCTATCGACATCATACGCCTGGTGGCTCGGGTAATGCTTTCTTCTGTTACGGCCAAACGGGCTCTGTGGCTCCGCCCTTGGCTGGCGGACCCAGCCTCAAAACAAGTATGGTGCCGTATCCCTTTTGAGGTGTCCTACCTTTTCGGCAATAAGTTGGATGAGGCTATTACCCGAGCCACTGGTGGGAAGTCGGGGTTCCTTCCCCAGGACCAGCGTTTGCAGGCCCAGAGAAGGTCTTTTCCAAAGAGACAGTACCAGGAACGAGCCAGGGAAGCTCGCAGTTACAGACCGGGCCGTGAATTTTCCAGGTCCTGGAAATCAAGACAATCCTCTTTTAAAAAATCTACAAAAAGTGATTTGAAGGGAGAGAGGGAACCGACTAAATCCTTTTGAGGTTGGGCCCGCTCAGACAGGGCAGACGGGGGCTCATCTTTTTCACTTTTGCCATGTCTGGGCGGCCTCGATCCAAGACTTCTGGACCGTCAAGACTGTCTCCTCAGGTCATGTTTGGACCTTCAAGGAATCTCCCAGGCTCAGATGGGTCCCCATCTCTCTTCCGGCTTCAGACGAAAAAAGGCTAATTCTTCTAGCCTACGTGGAATCTTTGTTGGCTCAAGGCGCCGTTATCCATGTTCCAGTCATTCAGCGAGGCATGGGAATCTACTCTCCTCTATTTATGGTCCAGAAAAAGATCAGGGCCTGGAAGCCAGTCATAGATCTAACTCACTTGAACAGTTTTATCAAAAAAGAAAAATTCAAGATGGAGACATTATCCACAATTCAACAATCTGTTCAAGCAGGGGACTGGATGGTCTCCAAAGACCTCAAGGATGCCTATTTTCACGTCCCAGTTGCAGAAAATTACCAGCAGTATCTCCGCTTCTCCCTGGGCGAAAGCCATTTTCAATTCACATGCCTTCCCTTCGGGATATCAACTTCTCCTTGTGTATTTTCAAAAGTACTGTTGGCAGTGGTGGCTCTTCTGAGAACCAAAGAGATTCGTCTACATCACTACCTAGACGACCTTCTGTTGTTGGCTCAAGACAAGGATCAACTTCTGGTACACAGAGAGCAGGTCATCTCCACCCTACAGGAGTTCGGGTGGATTTTGAACTTGGAGAAGAGCCAGTTGGACCCATCTCAGCGGCTGGTGTTCTTAGGGGCCCTATTCAACACTGTCAGAGGCACCATCTCATTACCAGAAGAGAAGTTGGCAGTGGTCAGGGACAGAATCCATCTAGCCCTCTCTGTCTCTCATCTCCAGGCTCTCCAGTGCCTGAAAATTATAGGCACTATGGTAGCGACAATTCCGATGGTGAGGTGGGCACAGTGGAGGATGAGGCCCTTTCAGAAGGGTTTCCTTCATCAATGGTCAGGCAGCAAAACCCAGCTGATTCGGATCACCCTATCCATGAGGAATTCCCTTCCGTGGTGGCTCCAACGGGAAAATCTCTGCAACTGCCATTCCATTCACCCCATCTCATGGGTCACCATAACAACGGATGCCAGCAACAGAGGCTGGGGTGCCCACTGTCTGGCGGAAGTGGCTCAGGGCACCTGGATTCTCCCCTCTCCTGGAGTTAAGGGCAGCCTTTCAAGCTCTGCTAGCCTTTCGGCATCTGATTTCAGGAGCCTCGGTCTTACTCAGGCTAGACAATACCACAGCAGTAGCGTACATAAGAAGGCAAGGGGGTACCCGAAGTCTATCCCTTCTCCAGGAGGTGGAACCTATCATGACCTGAGCTCAGAGGAACCTAAAGGATCTGACAGCAACTTATGTTCCGGGGATTCAGAACGTTCTGGCAGACTTTCTTTCCCGGATACTTCTGGACAACAACGAGTGGTCTCTTCAGGAGGAAGTGTTCAACTGGATCCTGATGATGGGGCTCTCCCCGGAAGTCGACCTGTTTGCCTCTCCTTGCAACAAAAAACTGGAGAAGTACTACTCAAGATACAGGGATCCTCAAGCCTACGGGGTGGATGCCTTGACGGAGAAATGGTGGTTCCACAGGGCCTATGCCTTTCTACCCTATCATTCATCAGTTCCTGAGGAGACTCAGGTCAGAGACAGCAGAAGTGATAGCCATAATCCCTTATTGGCCCAACAGACCCTGGTTTCCGCTCCTCAGTGTCAGCGATCCAATTCCTTTACCATCCAGACCAGACCTTCTGTCTCAAGGGTCAAGATTACATCCTTGCCCGGATCACCTGCGCCTAAAGGCTTGGTTTTTGAAAGGGGGCGGTTGAAGGCTTTAGGCTGTCCTGAAGAAGTCATTCCCACTCTTCATAGTGCACGAAGAAGTAGTACCAACCGGGTATATGAGAGAATTTGGGCGAAGTTTACAGATCACTTCAAGGTCCAGTTCCTGTAATACCCTGACAGTCCGGGACATTTTAAGATTTTTACAATCAGGGTTGGATATCTCCCTTTCGGTTAGTTCTCTCCGGGTCCAGGTATCAGCAATTTCAGCTTTTTCTGGAGTCGCATGGGCCAATCATCCCTTGGTCCAACAATTTTTCAAAGGAGCAGTCAGGCTTAGGCCACAAAGGAAGCCTAGATTGTCCAAATGGGACCTCCCATTGGTTCTAGATTTCTTCTCTCAACTTGACAAAATGCTCTCAATCAGGGAATTACCCCTTAAAACCTCTTTTCTGGTAGCCTTAACTTCGGCGAAGAGAATCTCCGAAATTCAGTCTCTAGGTGCAAAGGAACCTTTTCTCACCTTCTTTCCAGATAGGGTAGTCCTAATTCCAATGTTGGGGACAAATCCCAAGGTTACCTCTGTTTTCCATGAAAACCAGGAAATCACTCTTCCTACCTTCAATTCTGATGAAAGTCCGGATCCACATCCACTCGATTTGGGAGTTACTCTAAAACAATATCTGGATGTTACAGCTTCTTTCCGTCAATCTGACTTCCTTTTCGTGTTATTTAACTGGAAAAATAAAGGCGCTAAGGCCTCTGTTAGATCCATCGCTGCTTGGGTGGTCCAGGCAATCCAATGGGCTTATAGAGAGAAGGGCTTGGCTCCTCCTGAGGCGGTTACAGCTCACTCTACCAGAAGTCTCTCAACCTCATGGGCGGCTTCGCGTCATGTTGCGCCTGATGTAATCTGCAGAGCGGCTTCCTGGTCTTCAATTCATACCTTCATGTCTCACTATTGTGTTGAGCCAGCATCTTTATCCTCTGTTAATTTTGGTTTGAAAGTCCTGTCGGCTGACAGTGTTAAATAAATCTTTTGCTCAGCATTTTGCCCACCCGGGTGTGTTTGGCGAGTTATTTCCCACACGTTGCTGCCATGGAGTCTGTCAGGAAAATGGAAAATTCCTATCAAAATACTTACTGTAATTTTCCTTTCCTGATGGACTCCATGGCAGCAGGAGTTCCCTGCCAAATGGCTGGAGTAGGCTAGTTACCGAACACGGCCAGGGGCAGGGAGCAAAGATTTATGGGAGTAGTGTCCTATAGGGTAGTGGAGGCGGGACTTAACCCACACGTTGCTGCCATGGAGTCCATCAGGAAAGGAAAATTACGGTAAGTATATTGATAGGAATTTTCCATTTTTACCTCTAGTTTGTTTACCAATGTCAACTTTTCCAAAAAAGCTGCGCTATAGTGATTCAATCCAATGTATTATAAATATAAATAAATTGATCATGCAAAAAAAAAAAATCAATGAATGAATAAATGCAAAAGTACAAAAAAATGAATATACAAAATATTCAAAGTATTAGTCCATTCCCCACTAGACAACGTTTCTGCTTGTGGTCTCCACCGTGATATGTCACACCACACCAATGAAAAGAGTGTCACCAAAGCAGCAGGAAAGGGCTTTCCACCACCAGCAATACTGACGCTTACCAGCTACACTGATCCCATCTCAGAGATCTAATATCGCCACTGTTAAATCCCTCCTTCTGGACATGAACTGCATGGAGGATGTATCCCTTTAAGCACTCTGTTCCAGTAGCTGGTATATTCCTACGGCCACACCGCTCATTGCCGAGCACATGAATAAATAAGAGGAATCGCCAAGAATTGCACTTAGGCCGCGTACACACGCGGGGACTGTTCGCCCAACTTTGTCCGTCAAACAGTTTCGGCAAACAGTCCGCTCAAAATTAGCATGGACGGACATGGCCACACACGACGGACGAACAGTTTGCTGAAACCGTGCGCGATGACGTGAACGGCACGTACGACGGGACGAAAAATACGACGTCCTATACACTGCATTATAACTTTCGGCGTGTAAATCCTTTCTGAGCATGCGCGGAACTTAGTTTGACGAACAAGCCTACACACGAGCGGACTGTTCGCTGAAACAAGGTTTCAGCGGACAGTTTTTCGGAAATTCCGAAAAACCTTGTTCGTCAAACTGTCCGCTGAAACTGTCCGCTGAAAGCCCACACACGAGCGGACTGTTCGCCCAAACACTGTTCAGCGGACAAAGTTGGGCGAACAGTCCGCCCGTGTGTACGCGGCCTTACATAAAACATAAAAGAACTCGCATCCAATAAAAAAAGAGATCTGCCGACCGGCTTCATGTAACACTGCCCGTTGCTTCCGGGTTCAGCATAGATCACGGTGACGTCAGCACGCCGCTCCTCCCTACGCCGTTTCATTAGAGATAATGTCTTCCAGGGGCCAGCAGATCTCTTTTTTTATTGGATGCGAGTTCTTTTATGTTTTATGTAAGTGCAATTCTTTATTTTATTAAAATACCCTGGCAATATTACACTATGGTGATTCCTCTTATTTATTCATGTGCTTGGCAATGAGCGGTGTGGCCGTAGGAATATACCAGCTACTGGAACAGAGTGCTTAAAGGGATACATCCTCCATGCAGTTCATGTCTAGAAGGAGGGATTTAACAGTGGCGATATTAGATCTCTGAGATGGGATCAGTGTAGCTGGTAAGCGTCAGTATTGTTGGTGGTGGAAAGCCCTTTCCTGCAGTTTTGGTGACACTCTTTTTGTGGTGTGGTGTGACATATCACGGTGGAGACCACAAGCAGAAACGTCTAGTGGGAAATGGACTAATACTTTGAATATTTTGTATATTCATTTTTTTGTACTTTTGGATTTATTCATTCATTAATTATTTTTATGTTTTTTGCATGATCAATTTATTTATATTTATAATACATTGGATTGAATCACTATAGCGCAGCTTTTTTTGTAAAAGTTGGTGTTTGAAATTGTGGGTATCTCACATTTAAGTTGCAGCTTTATTTATAAAAAAAATTTTCAGGAATTTTTTCCAATTTCTAATTTCAATTTTTTTAGGTTTGTCAATATTAGAATCTTAGAATAGCGCTGTATTATATGGGTTTCATTTCGTCTACCAATGTGCCTTTAAAGACCAAATATTTAGACCTTAGATTTTCCTATAGTGTGCCCTTTATATCAGCGGCTATGGATTTTAGGTCCTGTATGCTCAGCTGCTGTTGGGGGTGAGCTGGAGGATAATCCATTGCCTAAAATCTCTGAGGTGTTAAGGTGGAGGGAGAGTCAGTCAGTGGCAGTGATGCGGCCTGTGCCTGTCCATGGCGGGGGGGTGCCATATTTCCCCTCTGTGATCGGAGCATGGCCGGGATGTTTTGGCTCAGCCCCTCAGTTTGCGCACGAGGGGAGCCTGAGCACAAAGCGGATGAGGTGTGGGAAGCTGTCCCCATGTTCCGTCGGGTGTCGGTAGCATTCTTACCTCCTCTAACGTTGCATTTTAGGCTGTAGCGGCAGAAGCTCTGAAATCAAGCTGCCATCTTCTATCCAGGTCAGGCCACGCCCCCAAATCCTGTATAATAATAATAATATCACTTGATTAATTTGCTTAATCTGATGTGTCCCCATCTATAAGACTTTTTATCCTTTATGAAAAGGAGTTTTCTGTTATCAACTTGAGCTATTTATTCCTATGCTTTTAATTTTGTCACAATTGCTCCAAATAAGGCCCTGTATTTTCCTCATAAAATCAATGGTGTCTTTTCATTTTTTACTTCTAATAATTAAAATAACATTTAAGTAATATGCTGTATTCCAGATTTCCAGGTAAATGTAATAGTCGTATTACATAATTTCCATATTTATACCAGACTACAGCATTAATTAAGATTAATGTTAGCTATGAAAATCCTTAATTTAAACTGTCTGAGTTCACTGCATTTAGATCCATTTTTATTTGAATAGTCATATACGCAGAAAGTTTGAAATTTAAGAGATACCTTTTATTTATATAACTAAAGTAATCAAAGATGCAAGTTTTCAGAATGTCTCTGATCCTATTTTACTGTATAAGAACTGAAACAGGATCTAAGGCATCCCAAGAGTTTGCATCTTTATTAACTACCGGTATTAGCTTAAGTAAATCATTAAAGGGTATAATTTAAACTTTAAACTTTCTGCATTAAATGATGGCTAACGTGGTGCAAAAGACTACTAATTCTACATTGTATTGTATGATTGAATAGCCATATATCTAATGCAAGCCTATGTAAGGACAGCTTGCAGGCGATAATCTCCCAACACAATCTGCCTGAACAATGTTCTTTTGAGAGTGATATCACATAAACCCAAAGTTAGGCAGCAACATATGGGTATGCCCCCTTGCCTACAGTCTCCGCTCATCTGTCATGATGCAAACTTTTGTGCACATTTATATATATTTATATATATATATATATATATTTATATTTATATATATATATATATATATATATATATATATATATATAGATGTGCACAAAAGTTTGCATATCCTGGCAGAAATATGAAAATATGACTAATCATGCCAAAAACTGTCTTTTATTTAAGGATAGCAATCACATGAAGCCATTTATTATCACATAGTTTTTTGGATCCTTTTTAAATCATGATAACAGAAATCACCCAAATGGCCCTGATAAAAAAAGTTTACATACCCTGGAATGTTTGGCATTGGTACTGTCAGAAACCATGAATCAGACTGAAGAAGAAGTACAGTTAGATCATACTTGTTTTTTAATAATAAAAAAAAGATAAACAGAGTAAACGTAGTCAAAACATAGCCAGAGTTCAGGAACCGGAACGGATAGTCAGACAAGCCAAAACGTCAGGGAGCCAGAAATGAGCGTAGTAAAACAACAAGCAGGATCCGGAGCCAGAAAAAATGTCAGCAAAGCAAGTCTTTAACAGGAACAAGTCTCTAGAGATGTGACCAAGGTGAAGGCAGAGATTGTCTGGACTGGACGGCTTAAGTAGGCAGGACTGATAAGCAGGATATCATCAACAGGTGAGTCACTATGGAGAGATAGGAGTCGGCAATTAGCCGACAGATGAGCGGCAAGCTTTTAGAAGGAAAAGCTCAGCCAGCCCTGACAGGTACAGACAAAAAAGGTGGCACACACAGGTTAAAATGGCAATTAAAGGTTAATTTCCCACATTTGTGGCTTTTTAAAACACAATTAGTGTCTGTGTATAAATAGTCAATGAGTGTGTTAACTCTCACATGGATGCACTAAGCAGGCTAGACACTGAGCCATGAGGAGGTAGAAAAGAACAGTCAAAAGACCTGCATAACAAGGTAATAAAACTTTACAAAGATGGAAAAGAATTCAGCTACAACTGCCACAGGAACTGTTCGGGATACAAAGAAAAACTGACATGTAAACTCAGGAGGCTGCTCTGGAAAAAGATGGTGTGGTTGTTTTTAAGGAGCACAATATGATGATACTTGAACAAAAAAGAGCTGCATGGTCATTTTGCAAAAAAGAAGCCTTTACTTCACAAGCCTCATTTGCTTTTTTGTGGCATTAGCACAGTAAAGGTTTTCTTCTGGCAGCTCAACTGTGCAGCTTTTTTATTCAAGTATAGTTGCATTGTGCTCCTTAAAAACAACCACACTATCTTTTTGGAGAGCAGTCTGTATTTCTCTTACAGTTGCCTGTGGGTTTTTATTTGTATCCTAAACAATTCTTCTGCCAGTTGTCGCTGCAATCTTTCTTGGTCTATCTGACCACGGCTTGGTATCAAAAGAGCCCCTAATTTTCCACTTCTTTATAAGTGATTAAACAGTACTGATTGACATATTCAAGGCTTTGGATATCTTTTTATATCCTTGTCCATCTTTGTAAAGTTTTATTACCTTGTTATGCAGGTCTTTTGACTGTTCTTTTCTACCTCCTCATGGCTCAGTGTCTAGCCTGCTTAGTGCATCCATGTGAGAGCTAACAAATTAATTGACAGGGGGCGTGGCCGGAAGCCGAGCGAGACGGACGTACCCGAGTGGAGCTCCACCGAGGCCTAACTGTATCCGTGCCCATCCTCGCCTGCCGCACGATTTTACTGCCCACCGGCCCATCCATCCCACCGGTGGGCCCTCTAAGCTCCGGACGGAGCCATTATTTTGGGCAGATTCGCCGCCATAATCGCTCCCACGGCCGCAGGCAGCGAACCAGGCCGGACGCCGCCGCCATCTTGCGGCCTACACCGCTTTGCAGAGCCTCCGGGCGGCGGATCCTGAGTCCCATCTCGGCCGGGACCACCGGAGCTGCACATCGCTGACCCCCCAAGGCGCCCTCCACCTGCGCCGGAGCCCCGCTGGCCGTTGTTTGGATGTCTGTGGAGATGCCTGGAATTCAACTGGAAAGGTGAGCTCCGGCGGCCATCTTGCTACACCCAAGGCCTTCTGCAGTATAACTGCTCTCCCTCTCCTGTAGCTGGATTGCTGCCTCCTCCAGCGGAGGCATTAACCCCTGCCTCAACGGAGCCTGCCTCCCCCTGAGTGACTGCCTGCCCTCATCAGCCGTACCCTCTTACCCTGCAACTGCCCTCGGCCTGGTCAGCGGCCATCTTGGTCCACCCATCTCCTTCTTCCACTCTCTGAGGCCTACACCTGCTTGCTATCTGCCCTGGTTTCTTTTTTGCCCTGCCTTCTGCCTTGTTTCCTCATACAGCCTAGTGGTGCAGTGGTATCTGGACTTCCCACCCCTGATTGTTAGAGAGTGCTGCAGCCTGCTCTCCTGCACCGGCCCCCCTCCCAGTTGGTCTGTGTTCTCTAACCGGCAACGCACTATTTTAGGGTCTCATCTCGGGTCCCCCCTGTCTGACAGACATGTGATCGTTCTACATGGGCCTTAGCCGCCTTCCAATGCTCCTGTGCAACTCGCAGTCGCTACTTCTCTATGGGAAGCACCACATGTAATTGAATATATGCCTAGTCCCAACGCCTCATGGTGAAATACGGGCCGAAACACCTTCCTCAGTCTTTGTCCCCAGATTTGCGGCCCTCACAGACTCTGGATCGATTTTTGAGCAGGCCGGCCTCCCCAGCTCCTTCTCCAGGTTCTTTTACATATGTACAAGTGGCCTCCCAAGTGTCGGCGCACGACGTTCTAAGCTCTCAGTCACACAGCCACTCAATCACGATGTCCGCCCCGGTCACAGTTGACGTACTTGATGATAAATTGCGAGCTCTTCTGCAAGATCTGACGAGCAATGTTTCTAAGGAAATGGGTAAACTGGCCCATGAATTATGGGGGGAGCTTGCTCAGATTGGAGAACGGACTGATGTCCTGGAAACCAAATTTGATGACCTGCTACAGTATGTTCACGCTTTAGAAGAAGACAACGCCGGTCTGAAGCAATCTGTCTCCCAGCTTCAATCCCAACAGGAAGACCTGGAGAATAGGGAACGTCGCCAAAACCTCCGTATTAGAGGCATCCCTGAGGCCGTCAGTGAGGGAGAGATCAAACCATACCTACTCAGTCTCTTTAATGTTGTCACCCCTAAAATCCCGGACATAGACTGGAGGTTGGATAGGGCTCACAGATCCTTAGCCCCAAAGCCCCCTGCCGGGGCCAACCCTAGAGACATTATCGTACGCTTTCACTACTACGACAGCAAAGAAGCTTTGACCATGGCCACCCGGAACAAATCCCGTTTAGAATTTAAGGGGGCCAAGATACAAATTTTTAGTGACTTATCCCCTATCACGCTTGCCAAACGTCGTAGTTTTCGCCCTGTGACTACACATCTGCAGAACCATCAGTTCCTGTATCGCTGGGGGTTCCCCTTCCGCCTTTCAGCCACTAAAGATGGGACTCAATACTCCATGAGAGATCTTCAGGAAAGTGAAGCTTTCATACGCAACTTGGGTCTACCACCGTTACCAGACGAGGATCTCATGCCGCTTCCGACGACACCTAGACCCTCCTCCGTTCCTGCTCAGATCTGGACCCCTGCGCGCCAGAAGTCGCAGAAGCCCTTTTCCACTCCTCAGCGTAACCTGCACCCTAGACTCCCTCCTTGATGGAAACTTCCATGTGTAATACTTGGCTGACCTAGGCCTCGGCCCTTATCTCACCATGTTTTCTCCTTAATAAGGGGTGTTTGCAATTTTAATTACAGGTTATATTTTTTCTACTGCCCCTGTTTTTGGTTGTTGGGACTACAGTGTACTGTTCTTATTCCCTGTAACTTTTGCTGGAAGGTGGCGGGGTCTCTCCAGATGAGCTGGAACCCCTGATGTGCCTCCTTTTGTTCCGCGGCTACGGCTGTGGACTCCTGGGTGGTTTTTACCCCCCAGGCCTTTTTTCTACCATTAATGGTTTTTTCTCTTTTTTAGGCCTTTTTTTTGGCCTTTTTTTCACTTTTTGTGTGAATTTGATGCTCTTTTCTACGCTATATAGATGCATTGTTATTATTATATGCCTTCACTTGCTTTTCATTCCTAGGACACACCCCGAGTCCCAATATCTTCTTGGTTTGTATGGTTATATCCGTTTCTTGTATGTGTATTATGGGTACTTTAAGCTTCCACTGTTTTTTCCACCATGGCTTTGAGGGTGTTCACTTACAATGTTAAGGGCTTGAACTCGATCCATAAGCGCTGGTTAGCTTTGAAGGAGTTCAAATCCTCAAACGCAGATGTGGTCCTAGTCCAGGAGACTCATTTTCGCCCAGGGGGATCTCTTAAATTTGCAGCCAAACACTTCCCGGTCTCTTTTATGGCCTCTGACCCCTCTGGTAAAGCTGGGGTGGCGATACTGATTAAAAAGACATGCCCGCTACGGGTTAAGTCTTCATTTATCGATCCGCAGGGTAGATATATTCTTCTGGACTGCGACTACTTATCTCGCTCTCTTACAGTTATTAATGTTTATGCTCCCAACTCTGGCCAGCTTCAATTCCTTACTAAGGTCTTGGATAACCTGGGCACATATGCCCAACCATTCATGATCATTGGTGGGGACTTTAATATGACCATGTCTGCTAGGAAGGATAGACAGACCCTGTTTTCAGACAACCCCTCCTCAAAAACGGAACGTCAATCTACTGCGTTTCGCAAGCTCATTAGATCTCATAACTTTTTAGATATCTGGAGGATTAAACACCCTACGCACCGGCAGTTTTCCTTCTACTCCCCCCCACACAAGATGTACTCCAGATTGGACTACATCTTTGTTACGGCACCTCTTCTAACGTCGGCAGTAGCCTCGGAGTTGAACCCCATAACATGGTCCAATCATGCATCGGTCCAGCTTGACCTCGCCCTCGCCCTCTCTACACCCAGGACCTGCCACTGGAGATTCAATGAGTTTCTCCTTCGCGATCCGACCACCGAAACTCATTTGTCACAGAGTCTTGCCGAATTTTTTCAACTTAACGAAGGTTCTGTGCGGGACGTGTCCACCCTTTGGGAGGCCCACAAGGCCTTTTTCAGAGGATTGTGTATTTCGGCTGGCTCCCGCCTCAAGCGGGACTCAGCTGCGCAGAGACTGGACATTCTATCGCAACTGCTAAAAGCTGAAGCTCTGCTTGTGTCTTCCCCATCGGTGCCACGGCTTCGCACAGTGAACTCTCTACGTGAACGGTTAAAATCTTTAGATATGCATAAATGTTCTAAGGCTCTACTTTGGGCGAAGCAGAGGTTTTATGAGTTTGCCAACAAGCCTCATAGGATGTTGGTGAACAAGCTAAAGCCCCGTCCATTTCATTCCTGCCCCGATCTCCTGCTACAGTCGGACGGCACTCCGACTTACTGCCCCTTGAAGATGTCTAAAGTATTTGGTGCTTTCTACCAAAAATTATATAATTGCCTAGCTTCAGATCCCAACCACGTGTTCTTTCAAGACAGCTTTAATGATTTCTGCGCTTCCTTGAAGCTGCCAGTGTTGTCATCCTCACAAGTAGCTACCCTGAATACACCCGTCACGCCAGAAGAATTGGCTGCGGTTGTAAAAAACCTCCCGTCCCATAAATCCCTGGGTCCTGACGGGCTTCCCTACATTTATTATAAAACTTTTCTCCCGACACTGAGCCCTCATTTGCTTAGTCTCTTTACCTCCCTACAGAAGGGCACTGTACCGCATTCTCAGTTCCTCCATGCACACATCACAGTTATCCCGAAACCGGGTAAATCCCCTACCTTACCAGATAACTACAGGCCCATAGCCTTACTAAACTCTGATTATAAAATCTTCACTAAAATCTTGGCTAATAGGCTTTCCTTATTGATTCCCGCCCTGGTTCACAACGACCGGGTGGGATTTGTACTGGGTAGACGAGCTGGGGACAATACTAGACGCACCATCGATCTCATAGACTTGCTCGATAGGACATCTTGCCCGGCCATCGTTTTGAGTTTAGATGCACAAAAAGCCTTTGACAGGTTGGGATGGCCATACATGTTTGCTACACTCCAGCGTTTTGGCTTTTCTGGTTCTTTCCTGTCAGCCCTGCAAGCCTTATACTCACTTCCCACATCCCAAGTCCAACTGGCATCTTACAGGTCCCCACTCTTTACACATAGTAATGGTACCAGACAGGGTTGTCCCCTCTCCCCCTTGTTGTTTATACTGTGCCTGGAACCTTTAGCTGCAGCTATACGGGAGGACTCAGACATAAGCGGAGTCTCGCTCAGATTGAAAGAATACAAGTTGTCTCTTTTTGCAGACGACATACTCCTCACCCTGACGAAACCTCAAGTCTCCCTTCCCAAACTTCACACTCTTCTAGACACGTTCAGCAGCCTCTCGGGTTATAGGGTTAATACTACTAAAACCGAAGCGCTCCCTATTCATATCCCTCCCCCACTTCTAGCTTCTTTGAAACATACATACCCCTATCATTGGTGCCCCGTTTCCCTCAAATACCTTGGCATCAACTTGACCGCCACGTACAGCACCCTCTATGAAGCTAACTATGTATCTCTAATTGCGGAAACGCATAGCCTACTCAGAAGTTGGACATCGTGCCCCCTATCTCTCTTGGGCAGAATTAATGTATTAAAAATGGCCATACTCCCTAAGTTTTTATATCTTTTTGAAACATTACCAGTTGCTATCTCCATGCCTCAGCTTAGGAATATTCAGCGGGCCTTTGCTAAATTTATATGGGGGAATAAGCTACATAGGATAGCCCAAACAGTGTTTTTTGCTCCACGGTCTCATGGTGGGTTGGGAGCCCCCGATATAGTGAAGTACTATTATGCAGCGCATCTTCTGGCGGCTATCTCCTGGTCGTCGTATTTTGCTACCAGTAGATGGTCGGAGCTGGAAATGAGTGTTGTTACTCCTGTTCATCCCTGTGCCATGCTGTGGTCTGATCTGACCTCCTCTATGGCTCAGCTTAGACGTCTAAGCCTTGGGCCGATGCTTTTTACTTTGTCCATATGGAAGAAATGTCACAAGAGGTTCTCTCTCTCTCTTCTCCATGCTCACCCCTGATGAATGTCATTTTTAATCCAGACGTGCCTGATAGCCTCTCTGTGAAGAATATGTTTCCTTGGTACAGGTCAGGCATCTTCCAATTACGCCACCTGGTGCACCCGGTGTCTCGCAAATTCCTATCCTTCCCAGAGCTTCAGGATAGATATGACATTCCGGATCGGCTCCTCTTTTCATACCTTCAATTTAAACATTATTTTCATTCCAGATCTCCTGACCTGACTTTGGCCAACCCTTGCACCTTTGAAACTTTGTGCTCCCATGGTCCCTGTCAGAAAGGACTTATATCCTCTATCTACAGTATCCTTCACAATTCAACCTCGCCCACCGCGGAAACGCATCTCTATATGAGGAGATGGGCTGCAATTTTACCAACTCCCTTAACTATTTCTCAATGGCAGGATATCTGGACTTCTACTTTTAAAGTTTCTAGATGTGTGGAGCAGAGAGAGACGGCTTATAAGATGCTAATGTTTTGGTACAAAACCCCTGAAATGTTACATAAATACGATCACACCATATCTAAGCTGTGTTGGAGGTGCTTACGAAATGAGGGCACCCATTACCATATCTTCTGGAGCTGCCCTTTGAATGTACCTTTTTGGTCTATGGTCCGTTCTCTGCTCCAATCTGTTTTGGAGATAGATGTTCCGTTAGACCCTAGACATTACTTGTTAGGCTTGCCTATTGCGGCGCTATCTAAACACGCCAAGAAACTGACAGCTTATATCCTCCTGGCTGCTAAGAGAGTGATTCCTGCTCTTTGGTTGTCCCCTTCCCCTCCATCCCATCCACAGCTAATTTCCGCCATTGCGTATATACGCAGGATGGAACATATGACTGCGCTAGTACAAGACTCCCTACCCAAGTTTTCTAAAATATGGGACAGATGGGATAGTTCCGCGTTCAACCCTGAGGCAACATCCTAACTTGTGGCTATTTACGTTCGGGAATGTTTTCCTCAGGCTTGTTCTCGGGATTCTTAGCTTACGTCCCCTCCCACGAATACAACTCTTGGTTTATTGATGTATCTTAATCAGCGGTCCCGTGGTGTGTCCTTTTCTCCTTACCCTTTAACGTGATGTATCAAGAGGTTAACATGCTGTATTCCGCCTGCGGCGTTTTTTTCCTGTTACTGTTGCATTGTCAATCTTGAATGTCTACATTGGATGTACAAATTTATCTGCTGTACAAAAATCTTTTTTCAATAAATATACATTTAAAAAAAAAAAAAAAAAAAAATTAATTGACTATACACAGACACTAATTGTGTTTTAAAAAGCCACAAATGTGGGAAATTAACCTTTAATTGCCATTTGAACCTGGGCAATTTGAGTGATTTCTGTTATTATGATTTAAAAAGGATCCAAAAAACAATGTGATAATAAATGGCTTCATATGATTGCTATCCTTAAAAATACATTTTTTTTGGCATGATCAGTCATATTTTTGATATTAATGGCAACATTTCTAAATTTTTGCCAGGGTATGCAAACTTTTGAGCCTGACTGTATATATACAATGTAGTCAGTGTAGAGTATATATATGCAGGCAATGCATTAATATACATATACAGTGTAATATATATTGCCCTCAACATGGGGAGGGTGCTTTGGGGCCGTGACTGCCCGAGGCTCTCCTGCTCTCCTCCTGGCTGAAGTCAGCGGCAACTTCAGCCTCTCGCTCTACAGTCTTCGGAGTGGGGCAGGAGAGCCCTGGATGTCAGCTGAGTGCACAGCAGCCTTTGAAAATAAGGTATTTAGCTGCATCATTTTTATAAAAGAAAAGCAGTGAGTAATATAACAGGTTATGACAGAGGGGATTCTACAAAGCACCCATAATGGCTTAACAACCACTTTATGTAATCAGCCTTTTTTTTCAAGGAATGAGCATTTTAGCTATACTGGAACACAGATGATTTCTCACCTGGACATTTATTTTGTAAACTTTTTTGAATTGTTTATTTATTTATCACATTGTACTGGTTTGATGAACTGGAAATTCAGTGAATACATACATAATATGATAACTGTTTTGAATATTAATATTATTAAACTTTAACACATTATTTCATTTTATTAATCCTTTTAATTAAATAATTGGGGGAGCTGCAGCACAGTATTGTGTTAAGGGGAAAAACCTTAAGGCCGCGTACACACGGGCGGATTGTCTGTCCAACTTAGTCCGCTGAACAGTGTTTCAGCGGACAATCCGCTCGTGTGTGGGCTTCAGCGGACTTTTTCAGCGGACAGTCTGACGAACAAAGTCTTACGGAATTTCCGTAAGACAGTCCGTTCAAACTTGGTTTTGTCCGTCCAAACTTGGTTTCAGCGGACAGTCCGCTCGTGTGTAGGCAAGTTGGACGGACTAAGTATGGCGCATGCTCAGAAAGGGTTTACACGGCCGAAGGTTGCATTGCAGTGTATAGGACGTCGTTTTTCTAGTCCCATCATACGTGCTGTACACGTCATCACGCACGCTTTCAGCGGACTGTCTGCTCATCGTGTGTGGTCAAGTCCGTTCATGCAAATTTTGAACAGACTGTCTGTCGGATTGTCTGCCGAACTTAGTTGGGCAGACAATCCGCCCGTGTGTACGCGGCCTAAGGCTTTACAACCACTTTAAAGCTTACTGTATATTTTTCATAAAAACAAAGCAAAATTAATATGGTGAACACTGAATAGCCATTATTTTAACAATATCTTGCAGGCCTCATTGGCTAAACCATATTCCTAATTTAGCTTTGGCAGAAAAAAAATGTAAGTTATTATTTTCTAGACATGTGCAAAAGGAAAAAATTTGTTTAGTTTCATTTCGTTTTAATTCGTTAATTAATTAATTTCATTTAGTTATATTCCTTAAATTCTTTAAATTAGTTTTTGTATTTAATTTAGTTTTCTCCTGAATTCGAAAAATCGGTCACATTCGAAAATATTTCAACCAAATTCGAAAATATTTCTACCGAATTTGAAATTATTTCAACATGATTCGAAATTATTTCAACCGCATTCGAAACTATTTCAAACGGATTCGAAAATATTTTGCGACCCGACTTTGGATATGTTGTAGTGCTCATTCTATTGTGTTTGCATACCAAATTTGGCGTTTCTAGCTATAAGGGACCCCAAGATATTTGGCCCCAAATTCGGGTCCCAAAATGTAATTCTCTGCTGCACAAAAGTGCTTGACATTTTGTGACCCGAATTTGGGGCCACGTATCTCGGGGTCACTTGGTGCTAGAAACCCCAAATTTGTATATGTTGTAGTGCTAGTTCTATTGCGTTGTATACTAAATTTGGTGTTTCTAGCTATAAGTGACCCCGAGATATGTGGCCCCAAATTCGGGTCGCAAAATGTAATTCTCTGCTGCAGAAAAGTACTTTCATATTGCCTATATCTGGGGTCGCTTGGTGGCAGGTGACGTGGCACGTGGACAATCCACAACTTGGTCACATGGCACTCGTGGCCTGTCACATGGCACTCATGTTAATTCACGTGGCACTCGTGGCCGGTCACGTGGCACTCGTGGCAGGTCACGTGGCACGTGGACAATACACAACTTGTGGCAGGTGACGTGGCAAGTGGACAATACACAACTTGTGGCAGGTGACGTGGCAAGTGGACAAATACAATACACAACTTTTGGCAAGTGGACAATGACATACAGCATATGCACTAGCCTTACGATCAACATCCTTGACTTCTTAAATCAGGCATGCTGACAACTTCATTGATACCATAAATATAAATCAAATAAGATGTGTGTGCGTTTTTTGCACTGGTACACTGCAAGTATGAAAAGTTGATGTGACAGATATATATAAGTAAGTATAAGTAACTAACCATCTTCCAAAATTTCTAATTTAAATCGAAAAGATTAGAACAGAATAGAAAAAAAAATGTATAGAATAAAATAGAAAGAATATACAACCATCTTCTGAAATTCAAATTTTAATAGAATAAATTAGAATTTAGAATAGTATGAATTCAAATTTTTAAATAAATTAATTTTAAATTTGGATAGAAAAGATTATAATAAAATAGAAAATAGACTAGAAAAACTATAGAACAGAACAGAATAGAATATATTATATTTTATTCTGTTCTGTTGTATTGTTTTTCTAGTCTATTCTTTTATATTCTATTAAAACCTTTTCTATTAAAATCAAAATCATTATATACTAAATTTGAATTTCGGAAGATGGTTTTATATATATATATATATATATATATATATATATATATATATATATATATATATAATTTCTGACATTTGAATTTCGTATAGAATGAATTTGAATTTGAATAGAAAAGATTAGAATAAAAATAGAGAGTAGACTAGAACAATATAACTGCAGACTATTAGCATTTATTTCATTTTTATTTATTTTTTTTCATTAGAACAGACATTTCCTTTAGATATAGATGCTAATAGTCTGCAGGAGATCTGCAAACAATGAAATATATGTTATTATACTGCAGGAAATCTGATGGAAATAAAAAGTAATCTCCAAAAAAAAAAAAATGAAATTGATTCTAACAGTCTGCAGGAGATCTGCAAAAAAAAAGAAGAAGTGAAATGGCTGTTAATAGTCTACAGGAGATCTGCTAAAAAAAATAGATGCTAGTGGTCTGCAGGAGATCTGGTTAGAAAACAAAATAGATACTAATAGTCTGCAGGAGATCTGCAAAAAATTTAAATAGATGCTAATAGTCTGCAGGAGATCGTATGGAAACAAATAGTAACCTGCAAAAGAAATTAAAAATGAAATAGATAGTATCTATATTCTATTCTGTTCTATTGTTTTTCTAGTCTATTCTCTATTTCCTTTCTAATCTTTTCTATTCAAATTCGAATTCATTCTATACGAAATTCGAATGTCGGAAAGAATATATATATATATATATATATATATATATATATATATATATATATATATATATATATATTATAAAACCACCATCTTCCGAAATTCGAATTTAGTATATAATGATTTTGATTTTAATAGAAAAGATTTTAAAAGAATATAAAAGAATAGACTAGAAAAACAATAGAACAGAATAAAATATAATATATTCTATTCTGTTCTGTTCTATAATTTTTCTAGTCTATTTTCTATGTTATTACAATCTTTTCTATCCAAATTTAAAATGAATTAATTAATCATTTTGAATTCATACTAATCGAAATTCTAATTTATTCTATTTGAAATTTGAATTTCAGAAGATGGTTGTATATTCTTTCTATTTTATTCTATTAAATTATATTTTTTTCTAATTTTTTCTATTTGAATTATACATTTTGGAAGATGGTTAGTTACTTATATACATCTGTCACATCAACTTCTCATACTTGCAGTGTACAGTGCAAAAAAAACACACATCTTATTTCATTTATATTACTTTTCTGCAGAAGAGAATGACATTTTGCAACCCGAATTTGGGGCCACGTATCTCGGGGCCACTTATAGCTAGCAACCCCAAATTTGAATATGTTGTAGTGCTAGTTCTACTGTGTTTGCATACCAAATTTTCCTAGCTATAAGTGGCCCCGAGATACATGGACCCAAAGTCGGGTCGCAAAATGTCATTTTTCGAATTTGATTCGAATTTCGCTTGAATTCGTTAGCATTGCAATTCGGTAATTTGGATGCATCCGAATGTCCGACTAATGAAAATTCGTCCGAATTTTGATTTGTAACGAAACGAAATGCACATGTCTATTATTTTCTAAAATAATATAGAAGGAAGATGGTACTTACTGTTTATGCTGTATTTTAAGAGATCCCTCATTTAGCTTTTAAAGAAAAATTATTTAAAGTTGATATTTCTCACATTAAACCAGAAGGAATATGATATATACTATATACATAATATTTAACAATTTCCTGTAGGTCTCATTTGCTAAGCAACATTTCCCATTAACATAGTTACATAATCTAAAATTACAGTGAATAAATGGCCTCCTTCCACTATCTTGGCACTAAAGATATGTCAGGTATCATGCAATAAAAAAATGTTCCATACTTGTAACCATAAAGGTCATCACTATGTGATAATAATAATACTAAACAGCTGCAGCCTAAAATGCAAAAGCATACATGTCAAAACAAAAAAAATAATAATAACAATTCCACAATACCAAATCAAGTGCCTGTAATTATTATTACAGGGCTATGTTCTATGTTCTATGATCAGCTTTCATGTGTATTTAGTACATATAAGTAGTGGGTAATTAACAGATGATGTGAGAGAACAGAAACCGCAGATGGAAGTCTTGCTATGTTGTATCAAAGACACCCGCCCTCAGAAAAAGTCGAATGACAAAACTAGTCAGGGCATGACCTCGCGATGACCGGACGTGACCAGTGCATTGTTATTATTATTTTTTAGTTTTAACATAGTTACATAGTTTATGAAAAATTATACAAACATCCTATGTGTGTGTGTGTGTGTGTGTGTACATGTGATTTTTTTTTTCTAACAATTCCCATAACCCTGTATTTTATGCTTTCTGAGAAACAAAACTTTTTTTACGTTGTCAATGCTTTCAGCTAGTACCACATCCTGGGGGGAAGGAGCATTCCACATTATAACAGCACTAACAGTAAAGAACCCTTTCCACAATGTAAATTTCAATTTCCTTTCGTCTAACCTCTCTTTAGGCACTTTAGAGTAAAACTTTTTTTTACAGCTACTGAAGTCATCTTTGCTATAATTGTATATTGTAATCATATCTTCTGATGCATTTAGTTTTGAAAGACAAAAAAAATATTTACAGTGTTTGCAGTAAAGCATGCCTGTTGTACTCACTGAGGAACCTAAGGGGTTAATCCCTCCATTGTGTAAAAAGTCTGTGTGATCCTGTGTGCACAGATCCTCCTCTTCTTCCACTGACTCCAGAACAGGTCTGGATAAGACAGAGCTACTGGAGTCAGGCTTGATCTTGTATGAGCAAGGATGAGCATGGCTGGGCATGGGTGAGCATGACTGGGCATTCATTCATGGATGGCTGGGCATGGATGGATGAGCATGGCTGGGCATGGATGATCATGGCTGGGCATGGATGGGTGAGCGTGGCTGATCATGGATTAGCAAGGATAAGCATGGCTGGGCATGGATGGATGAGCATGGTTGGGCATGGATGGATGAGCATGGCTGGTCCTGGATAAGCATGGCTGGGCATGGATGAGCAAGGATGATCATGACTGGGCACAGATAAGCAATGCTGGACATGGATGGATGAGCATGGCTGGGCATGGATGGATGGATGAGCATGGCTGGGCATGGATGAGCATGGATGAGCATTGTTGGGCATGGATGGAGCATGAATGAGTATGAATGGATGAGCCATGGTTGGGCACAGATCAGCGTTGTGGGCACTTCTGATCCAGCCCATAGTGCTGCTGCACTGGCTCCTTCCGCTCCTCGCAAACTGTACCAATCTGTGAAGGGAGCGGGAAGGAGCTGAACCGGATATGCTCTGGTCTGTTGACAACTTATTGCTCCGTCATTGGATGGAGAGATCATGTGTTAAAGGGCCGCTGTCATTGGCCCTTTACCCAGTTCTGTCACGAGCCGTGTCTGGAGGACCCGCCAGTCATGGAAAATTCTGGGTGCGCGGGGAGCATGATTTATTTGACCATGCTGTAGCCATCATTCGATTATGGCCTGGTCTGCAACTGGTTAAGGAACTTGCCACCCAGTGTAATCCTCCACCAGTCACACTATATTAACTCCTCTGAGTTAATGGCTGGTAATATTATAAACGAGCAACTGCATCTCTGAACAGTCTCCCGATTCAATCACCGACAATGCTTCGCTGCTCTCCGAGTGTCTCATATAGGTCTCATATAGGTATAAAATGGAAGAAGGAATGCTTCCATAGTGTGCTAATGTATTTAAAAGGCTTTATTTAAAACAATAAACTAAAAACACTCACATTGTTCAAGTGTCCGGCCTGATACTAGGAAATCAGCATTTAGTATTGTTGCCGATTGTTTCTGGCTTCTACTCAATACCACGAGCTGCAAGTTCTATCCTAGCTTGTGGTGTGACGTCAGTATCCTTTTCCTACCCTACACGTTTTGTCATACGTCGTCTTCCCGGAGTGGCAAGACATCAAAAGTCACCGTGACATCTTTATAGTGGGTCGTTGCCCTATAGATACCATATATACAAAACGAGCCCTTTTGTTATTATTGTTAATAATTTCTTACATGTCCCGGCTCTGCGACTACTTACGTCCCTTAAAGTGACCAGGTTTGTAATTATCCACTTCAATACAGGGCACTTACACATCCTTCCTGTCCAGACCAATTTTCAGCTTACTACGCTCTCACACTTTGAATGACAATTACTCAAATTGCCCAAACAACATTTTTATAATTTTTTTCACACAAATAGAGATTTATTTTGGTGGTATTTAATCACCACTGGGTTTTTGTTTTTTGGGATATAAGTAAAAAAAAGAGTGAAAATTTGTGGAAAAAAAAACACTTTTTTTTAGTTTCTATTATACAATTTTGCAAATAAGTAATTTTTGTTCATGAATTTGGGCCAAAATTTATACTGCTACATATCTTTGGTAAAAATAACCCAAATTAGTGTACATTATTTTGTCTGTGTGAAAGTTATAGTCTACAAGCTATGGTGCAAATCATTAAAAATGTATCACACCTGATCACACCTGGTGTACTGACGACCTAATTTCTTGAGGCCCTAAAATGTAAGGACAGTACAAATAGTCATAGTGAGCTTTTTGAAGTTTTAATTTTTTCCCACAATTCTTGTGAAAATGAAGAAATTTTTTTTTTTACATAAGATTGTCATAGCAAGTTATTTCTCACACACGGCATAAGCATACTCCCAGCTACACCCCAAAATACATTCTGCTACTCCTCCTGAGTATGGTGATGCCACATGTGTGAGACTTTTTCCCAACCTGGCCATATAGATAGGCCCAACAAGCAGGGATCACCATCAGATGTTCTAGGAGTATTAATTACACATCTAATTTCATTCCCACCTATCACACTTTTGAAGGCCCTGGGGTACCAGGACTAGAGATGGCCTTGCGGGTCGTGGCGAATTTTGCGTGTTCGCGATTCGCCAAATCGGCAGACTTCTGGTGCTGTTCGCCCGGTGGACATATGCGTTTACATTGTGAAAGAACTTTGACCCATGATGACACATCCATCATGGGATACAGGACAGCCAATTGAGACATTTCAGCACATGGACAATTGGACATTCCCCCTACCTTATAAATAGACCTGATCTGGTGGCCATTTTACATTCTGTCTTTTGTCAGTGTAGGGAAAGGTTGCTGTGTGGAGCAGGGACAGACTGTAGTGACACAAATGGCTAGCTATTAGGTCCACAGAAGTCCTTTTAAGGACTGGTATAGGTGTACAGCAATAGGGTTCTGGTGAACTGCTGTGCTGGTGATTGATGAGGGCACTGCTGACTGATTCTGCAGCTGTCTTTTGTCAGTGCAGGGACAGTCAGTTTAATCACTAGCTATTACTATTAGGTCCACAAAGGTCCTTTTAAGGACTGGTATAGGTGTACAGTATATAGGGTGCTGGTGCACTGCTGTTGACTGCTGTGCTGGTGATTGCTGAGTGCACTGCTGATTCTGCAGCTGTCTTTTGTCAGTGTAGGGACTGAGGGACAGTCTGCAAATCACTAGCTACTAGGTCCACAAAGGTCTTTTTAACTACTTCCCACCCGGCCAATGTACATCTATGGCCAGGTGGGAGCCACCTCCTTCTGACTTGACGTTCAGGAACGTCCTTCAGAAGGAGGGGGATTGCGCCCGCACAGGCGGACACGGCGCATCTCGGATCGGCAGGAGGGCTCTGTGATTGGCCCTCCTGATCACATGACAGCCGTGTCCAATCACAGCCGTCATGTGATCTAAACAAACAGCCGGTTGCTAGGCAATCGGCTCTCCTCTCCTCACACGGAAGTCGTCGCTAAGGAGAGGAGAGCAGATTGCTGCAGCCGGCTGGTGATCAGTGAGTATGAGCTGTTTTTACAGCTTTTTACTCACTGATCATTAGTCTAGTGTAAACCTACATGTCCCCAAAACACACATGTCCCCAAATAAAAAAACACACGTCCCCCACATATGCCCCACTAAAATCACATGTCCCAATGATTATCTGCACACATATGTACGTGATCACCTGCACACATCTGTACATGATCATTTGCGTACATATGTCCGTAATCACACAAACCAATTATTATACACTTAACTGAATTTTTTTACCAAAAACATGTAGCAGAATACATTTTGGCTTACATTTATGACAAAATTTGATTTTATTGGATTTCTTTTAAAATTATATCCCCTCTCAAGTGTCTCTTCTCCAAGGAGAATAAATTTAGCACTTGTAGTCGTTCCTCATAAGTGAGGTCCTCCAGTCCCCATATTCATTTTGTAGTCTTTCTCTGGACTTTCTGTGGCACATCCCTTCTGAAGATTGGTTCAGCCGCATCTGGATTGTTCTGTTCAGTTCTGGTCATCAGCGTTTTATAAAGCAACAGAATAATCATTTTATCTCTGGAGTGCATAGAATACAAGCTGTACCCTCACTACTTTACGTATTTAGTAAGGTTGAATAAAGACACCAGTCCAATCTAACTGAATGTGGGTGTGTGTTTACAACTATCCCTATTTATTTAAGGTACCCATATAGAACGGTCAAGTTATGTAGCACTCCACACATACATTGCACACTCACATTGGTCCCTACCCTCAAGGAGCCCACAATCCAAGGTCCCCAACTCACATTCATATACTAGGGCCAGTTTACTAGGGTAAATTCTTCCAGGGCTGAAGTGGCTAAGGATGCTCGGGTGTAAGCCATCTGGTCCCGGTGATTTATTTATGTCAAGCTTCTATAATCCTTTATGGACTACAGCCTCTGTTAGCAACAAGGGTAGATCCTGTGGTGTGTTACTTTACTAACAATATTGTTATGGTCGATATACCTCTCCTTTTCCTATGTGAAGACTGAAGAGAAGCATTTAGAAAAACTGCCTTCTCCTTGTCATCTGTAACCACCTTCCCTTCCTTGTCGTTTATGTGGCCTATGTGTTCTGTCCTTGCCTTCTTCCTTTTAATATATTTAAAAAACTTCTTGGGATTGTTTTTACTCTCCTCCGATATGTGTCTCTCCACTATGTGCCTGATTGCATTCTTACACCTCCCATTATATGCTTTGTATTGTTTGAATGCTGACACTGACCCCTCCGCTTTGTACTTTTTAAAAGCCATATTATTTTTTTTCCTTTATATGGTCATCAACTCTGTCCTTAGGGCCCATTAACAGATCAGGTTTTATGTATTACCTTGGGGAGATGCAGACTAGACTATTGCAATCACTGAGCAGCAAATGATATCACCTGTGATGTATTTTAGTTATCTTGCAAACATGACCTGTTAGTGGGCCCTGAGGACAGGGTTCATGACCACTGCTTTATATGACATCTTATGTTTTTGGTTCAGCCACCCAGGTTTAACCTTTCTTCTTCTATATTTATTACCCCCTGGAATGCACTCGGTGAAACATTTATTTAATATATTCCCAAAGCATTCAAATTTTTTCTCTGTGTTCAATGTTTCAAGTATTTGGTCCTACTTAATATCCTGCAGCATTGACCACAGTTTAGAAAAGTTTGCTCTTTTGAAATGTAGTGTTCTCTCCCCCTTGCCTCCCTTTCCTATGATTTATGCAGAATGTAATAATCTTGTGATCGCTAATTCCCAAGTTGTTCCCATATTTCCACATCTGCAATCAGATTTGTATCATTTGTAAATTAAAATATCTAGCATTACTTTTAGTCAGGGAATCCACCAAAAAAGCTGTCCTGTAGAACATTTAAGAAATGGCAGGCCTTCAATGAGTGAATGAATGAATGAATGAAATACTTATATAGCGCACAATGCGAACTGAATCGCCTCTAGGCGCTGTGGCGAGCTTTGATCATCTGCTAAAAGAGGAAGGTCTTGAGTTTTTTCCTAAAAGCCAGGTGATTTTCTTCCAGGCGGATGTTTATTGGTAGAGCATTCCATAGCCGAGGCCCTTGGACAGCGAATCTCCGATCCCCCTTGGATTTATACCGGGCTTTGGGCACGAGGAGGAGGTTTTTGTTGGCTGATCGAAGACTGCGGTTTGGTGTGTAATGATTTATTTTCTCCATTAGGTATTGCGGAGCTTCTCTATGCACGCATTTGTGGGTGAGGCAAAGGGTCTTGAACGAGTGAGTTGTCCTTTCCCCCAGTTAATGTTGGGATAGTTGAAGTCCCACATTATGATGAAATTTCCCTGTCTGATCCAACTCCACCTCTTCCCTCAGGTTAGGAGGCCTGTAACATATCCTCACTAGTAATTTCCCGCTTACTTATACTCTTTTGAGTTCCACTCATATGGATTACACCTCCGACTTTCCCCCTCATTGATGTCATTCCACTCTTCTACCCTTAAATCATTCCTGATATATAGACAGACCTCACCCCCTCTCCTACCCTCCCTCTCTCTCCGATGCGCGGAATACTGCTGGATGTTTGCCAGCCAGTCATGTGAGCTGTCAAATCAAGTTTCTAATATTCTCATGAAATCCACATCCTTCTCGTAGTACCAGCTCCAGTTCCTCCATTTTATTGACTAGAACTCACTAGAAACGCCTTTATTGACTAGAACTCTCACACCCCTTGTTAGACTTCAAGATAAAGATTCTTGTTCAGTGAGAGGCGAGATGAAAAGTGAGAAGCAAGAAGGTGTTTTGTTGCCTTCCAGTACCATTCATATGCTGCTCTCATTGAGCTTTGTGGTGAAGAATCATATGTCTCCTCATTCATGTTGTATCCAACTTACATTTACCACACCTGATACTCTATAGGCAGATGCTGCAAACCTTTATAGTGCTGTTGGCAGCAGATGTGTTAAAAAAGCCCAGACTTCTGAGCTATTTAAAGCAGCCCTTGGTGCAGTGTTTATACCTGTAGCTCAATGCCATCCGGTTGAATAGAAAGGCTTCTCCCTCCATTCCTCTGCAACCTGCCTCTACCCCTGGTCTTGGGTGACATCCTAATTTCCTAAAGATATGTACCTCCACTAAACTACAAATCTAAAACACTAAACCCCAAACACTAACCCTAAAAAAAATATCTGAATTCTGCAGTCATGTCAGTACACCCCATTGAAAATGTTAACTTTTTAAACACATATAAAATGCAAACATTACATTTTAATTAAATAGTGTCTACAGATAAAGGTGTACTTGAACAAATAACACAAACAATTGACATGCTGTACTAATTTGCATGATCTAAATGAGCTAAAATGCATATTTTTCACATGGAAAAAGTAAGTACATCCTTACATTTACCACCACTTCAAATTCATGATAATAAATCTAATGTTCTAGATTAGGTACCAACAATTAGAATTTCCTAAGGGTGTAGGAACATGTCTTTTTTAAACCAATTAATTTTGTATGTTATCTATAAGTAGCACAGGTTTTAAACTACTGCTAAATTGTCCAGAACTAACTGGCCCAACAAATTCAACCCAAGAGCTGACTGCCTAACACTAAAATAAGTTGTTTAGGTAACTTGCAACAGTTGGGTTCAAGGTGCATGCATATACAATAAGAAACACATTGCAGCAACCTGCAGGAGGAGTATGTTAAGAAAAAGTCTTTGCTGTCTAAAAAGAAAATACAATTTTCCACTCAGAATATAGGCAAAGCCCCAGCCTTCTGGAACAATGTGCTGAAGGATGATAAAACAGTTTAATCACAGGGACAGTAGACATGTTTGCTGCAAACTGATGACAGTATATCAGGAGAAGAACATTATACTGATATGGTAATAGAAATGTTATAGTATGGGGTTGCTTTGCTGCTTCAGAGCCTGGGCAACTCATAATCATCAAGTCAGCTTGATAAGAACGCGGGGCCATTTGTCTAAAAGCTGATGTTTAACTGGAAATGAGTCTTTCAGCATGACAATAATCTATAGTGCACTTGCAAAATTTAGGAAAGGCTTATTTACATTGAAATGACATGGAGAGATTTTGAAACAGGCACTTCACACAAAGAAACTCATAAATATCATGCAGCTAGGGAATTTTGCACAGTGAATTATTCAAAAAAAGTTGAAGTTAGAGACCGGTGGGCAATAATAAAAGATGCCTACACAAAATGGCTATACTATATTTCTGCTTTTTCCACTGCTTACCATCACATCTATTGTTATTTCTGATGAATACATGATTAAAACCACATTTTTCTGTTTTTATTCAAGTGTGTCATCTTTATCTAAAATAAAACAATAAAAGTCAGCTCTACAGATTTCAGTAGCTAGGCAGCTACATCAATATTTGACGTATTTAGGGTGAAAATAATGCCCCCAAAAAAACAACAAAAAAAAAAATTTATATTTATACAAACAAAATAGTGTGCAAAAAGTCTCTTTTAAATTCAACTTCAATGTATTTCTTTCTTCAACATGTGCATCAAATGAAATTCCATAAAACTTCAATCACCCATCAACGTGAAAACTCAGCAGAATAAGTGACTGCTTAAAGTGTTTATTAACCTAAAAAAAAAAAAAAAAAAAAACAGATCCTGTTCCCGTATTATACAGTACAGTGCTTGTGCTGTGTAATTTGGCCCCTTCTATCACCTAAAAAACCTGGTTGATCCTGGCTGGTTCTGCTCTCCCCCTGTAAACTGACCATGGTTTATCAGGGCTGCTGAGCCCTGACACTGTGGTCAGTTTATGTGTCTCCATCATCTGCAGCCCTGCTCTGTCCCACTCTGTCCTCCCCCCGCACTCCCTGCCTGTCTGCTACTGTCAATGACCACCCCCTCCCCTCCTTTTGTTATCATAACTACCATAAAATCCTCCCACCCCTTCTGTAACATAACAATATATGTCCCTGTGCCTGTGTTATAAAAAAATGGCGATCTGTACCTATGTCAGCGTGGCTTGCCATGCTCACGTGACTCATCGGCACTTATTTTGTTGTTTAAATGATAGTTGTTTGAATCTCAGGTTCACTGGAGAGATGAATGAACATTCTGTTGATTTTTTTGGATGTTATGTTGAAGAGCTGTGATGGAGGTGTAATCACCAATGTGTATAGAAAGCCTCATCGGTTAATAACATTTAAGGAGCAGATTCTGGCCATCGTGGGTATACAGTTAGAGGCATTTCCATAGGCCAGTTTCTACGCCTTCGTAGAATATGCGACCTGGGAAAAGTGTGTGGGCTGCTCAGGCTCAATAGGGAGGGGGTATGCGGACAGTGCATTCTCAGCTGCTACTAGAGTGCTGACAGGGGATGGATCCTGTCCTGGCTCGTGCAAAGGCCACCTCCCAAAGCATTTCACTCAGACCCCGGAGGTTAGTCATGGGGAACCGTAGAATATGCAGTAGGTCACCAGTGCGCATGTACAGGAGTTCAAAGATGGCCGTCTGTGCCTGCAGCTCTACACCACGCTAGACCAGCGGCACCTGTAGCACCTTCCAGCACTACCCAGGGCCACTCACAGTTAGGGATTTGTTCCCTCAAACCACCAGGGAACACCCTTGAATACACAATCTGGCCATCAGGGAAGACCTGGGGCTGGATTTTAAGCCTCCACCCAGGCCGGGTGTATTAAGATGGCCACAGCGGCCACCACAGCCACATAGCCTCATACTCAAAACACAGAAGGAGCACTGGAACAAAGGCGAGTGTTAGCCCTTGCTACCCTAAAATACACCCCAGCAACTCATGTATACAGCCAGAAGGTTATAACACACCCTTTCCTGCTTCCACTGAATCCCTACTCAGCCACTCCTTTGGAGACCATGCTTTCTCCCCTGCAGGGCCTGCAGTATCCACCTTCACTGACTTTCCTACCCCTGGCATCCCAGCACAAAACCGGTAATAGAGTATGTATCTCAATCTCTGCGTTAAGCCTCCCTGGCGAGAGAGTACTTAAAGAGTATATCCAGAGTCTCCTGCTGGCACAGCCATTTAAAAAGCTCTGCTGCAGGAAGATCTCTGGATATGGCCTCAATCGCCCAGACCTGTAGACCCACAGTTTTTTGCGATCCTTTAAGAAAGTGTCTGGGGATACTATGTTAGTTGCATCCCTGTTCAATGCCTATGTTTACTAAATCATTGGCGTAAGGGACGGATGGCCCTTCCTACATACAGGAGACCACAAGGACATGTTAGGCAGTATATGACATACTCACTGGAGCAATTATGGAATTCTTTGATGTTATATGTCTTTCCTTTTGTGGTGAAAGTTTTTTTGCCCATGATAAACAAATTTGCACATAAGGCATAGTTTTTTTCCGGAACGTGCCTGTCAGTGGAATGAGTGGGATATGGGTAGGGAGGGAGTAGACTGGAACTTACGAATTCTGCTAGGTGCTAATTGGCTTTTGATGTTTTTAGCCCTATGATAGGACACTTTGGGTTTTTTGCGTAAGGGATGATCCCAGAAGGGGGTCTTCTAATAAAATTGGTCAGTGTTTAATAAGAATATTTTCAATTTTTCTGTGGCAATCATGAAATTATAGAAAAAATGATCCGCATTCCTGTTGTTGCTCTTAAAATGTCTTTAAATTCACAGGCTCCACCCATTGATTGTCTTAATTAACCGCAGACAATTATCCAAAAAAGAGAATCAGCTGCAATAGGGTTATCTCTGTCTATGCCACTAATTTTCACACACCTTGTAGTGATAATATGCACATGTATGTACACACACACACACACACACACGTGCATACATTCATACACGTATAGACATATGCATAAGTAAGCACACCATAAAATAAAATAAAAACATTAAATAAAAAAATGAAAATAATCCAGGAAGAAGAGAGAATGGAAAAGAGAGAGAGAGGAGGCTCTGGGGATAGGCATTCTTAATGTAAGTGCAAGTCCAAATCCCACCTCAGGTTTAACCCCGGGGATAGGCATTCTTAATGTAAGTGCAAGTCCAGAGCCCACCTCAGGTTTAACCCCTGAGGCGATCTAGTTTTTATTCTAAAAATCCACCATGCTTCTCTCCCCAGTAGCCTTCTCTCCATGTCACCTTCTCTGGGCGAGTCAGACAACCGTTTTATTCCTCTGAAGCAAAATAAGGAAAGATTGCTCTGATGACATGGTGACGTGTTGCATTTGAAATATTTTTAGCATTTAGGTTATTTGTGTCACAGTAATGTTTCCCTATATGGGCTCTCAAAGGATGTGTGGTACAACCTACATATTGGAGGCTGCATGAAATACAGGTGATCAGGTAAATCATATAGTTTGTGCCACAGTTGATGTATTGCTGTATAATTAACTCTTCATTTGTGGCTACAACAAACATTTTACCCAAAAGACACAATTACAGTACCTACAGGTTTTTGTATTACAAGGGTAACATCCAGGATAGGAGAGCTTGGTGGGTTGGTATTGTTTAGATGAGAAAAGACTAGGTAATAGTGCTGTCCTTAATGTGGGCGCACGTCAGCTAGAAAAATGGCAACCCGCTTACAATATCCCATTTAAATCTTTTTCTGTATAGAGTATTAGCAGATTATTTTTTATTATTCTGACTATTTGATGATATTCATGGGAAAATGTAGTTACAAACGTAATAGGTTTGCCCGTTCTTCTATTTCTAGAGTTGTAAGGTTTATAAGATTTATTCTTATTCTTATACCCTCTCTTGGTTTGAGGTTTATCTGAAAGTAATTCCCCTCTGACCATTATCAAAACCCTTTCCAGTCCTTGGTGTATAACAGATTTGTTAAAACCTCAGTCCAACATTAGCACTGATGAATGACCTTGCATTCCAGCTCAAAGGCTGAGTCTGTTGAACAGTTTAGTTTGGCTCAAATAAACTCCCTATAAGGGATGGCATGATGGTGTGGGATGGATGACAACTGGCTGAAAAAAGTGTAGTGTTACCAGAGCATGGTTTCCTATAGGTGCATGTTGAATGGAGAGCATCACTAGGGGCTTCTCGATGTACTGTATGTGGATCGGTTCTTGCAGCCTTTGGCTCAGGACCTCCCATAGTACATCAGAGACGGTACACATCTACTGGAGATGCTCTCTTTCTGCAGGTGGAAACCCACATAGTTGTGGGTGTCCCTAGATGTCATGTTCCTTTATGCATCTATTCCTCATGAGATAGGCCTCATGGCAATTGAGCAATTTGAGCATTTCCTCTCTGTAGACCCACTTATTAACCCTAAGCAGGCCCATTTTATACGGGAAGCTATGCAATTCTGCTTAAAACGTAATTACTTCTAATTTGAGGACAATTATTACTTACAAACCCAAGGCACAGCTATGGGGGCAAATTTTGCCCCCAGCTATGCTAACCTCACTATGGGGTATTGGGAATTACAGTACATTTCACAAAATAATCCCTTCTCAGCCAACATCATTTTTTATGTGCGCTATATTAGTCACCATATGGAATGGCACCATAGACAGCCTGACACAGTTCATATCACATTGCAACGATAACATTCTGGGACTATCTTTCACCCATGTGGTCGATCCCGACAGACTGGTCTCTTTGGACCTGGAACTGTACCACAGTGACTCACGCATAGAGGCCACTAATTATACAAAACCTAAGACACAATAAAGAATTACCCCGCTAACTAATGATAAACCTAAATAAATGTGAATATATAAAGCTGCAGCCCAAATATTTGTGAGATACACCCAAATAAAACATGCAGACAGAAAAGATAGGCTGCACTAAAACTAACAAATCTATAATCTAAGTTATTAAAAGTCCATAAATCATTAATTAATAAGTTAAATACACCATGACATTGTGAGTAACAGTATACAAAGAATAAAAAAAGAAAACAGTCCAATGGAAACATCCAAATCACACAGAAGACTGACCCATAGAAAACAAGTGAAATGATAGTTCCACAATGTGAAGTGAAGCCACAGGTAGGCAATCCAGTGAAGTAAAAAGATCAACCAGCTGGCACCCGAAACAGTGAACACTACCACCTAAAATGCTCGCTTATCAGAGGCAAGCTAATTCAAGCTTGTAAAAAGGAGGAGAATATAGCCACAACTTAGCGGCACAGTGATGAACTCAGAGCAGGCAGGATACTCTGTCCAAAAGAGCCATATAGCAATCAGGTATAATACCCCAAAAAGATAAACATAAGGCACTCCATAGTGTAAATCAGTAGATAAAATGAAATAGGTAAAATAATCCCACTTACAAGAAATAGCGAATGGAATAGCGTCTCACATAAAATAGCTGGCTGGCTAGCAATCACCCGTTCGGACTCCTCAATGTACATCGATGATGTCAGCGTGTCAACCACCCGATGTACATTTTGTCTTGCGTAGACATTGTCACTGTCTAATTATACAAAACCTACTGAAGGAAATTCAGTCATCCATTATCAAAGCTGTCACCATCCCAGGGAGATTAATAATATCCCCCAAATCAGTTTCATAGGATTCGCCACAATTGTACCCAGGATGAGGACTACCAGACCCAAGGCCGACTCCTTAGTGATAAATTCTTGGCTAAAGGATATCAATCTATCCTTGTGGAAGATGCCTACCAACAGTATACAATTAAACCTTTGCCTAAGTCCACCACATGAGATGAACTTCAACCTATTAAGTTCACAACACAATTTAATGATTGCCACAGAAAAATGGAAAACATTCTTATTAAACACAGGCCAATTTTATTGGAAGACCCCCCCCTCTGGTCTTGTCCCTTACGCAGAAACCCAAACTGTCCTATCGTAGGGCTAAAAACATCAAAAGCCAGTTAGCACCCAGCAGTAACTTCCAGTCTACTACCCCCCCCCCCCCCCCCACATACACACACACACACACACACACACACACCCATATCCCACTCATTCCACTGACAGGCATGTTCCAATGCAGGAAAAACTATGCCTTATATGCAAATTTATTCATCATGGCAAAAAACTTTCACCACAAAAGGAAAGACATGTAACATCAAAAAATTCCATAATTGCTCAAGTCAGTATTTCATATACTGCCTGACATGTCCTTGTGGTCTCCTGTATGTAGGAAGGACCATCTGTCCCTTAAGCCAACCATTTGGTAAACATAGATGATTCATTAAGCAGGGATGCGACAAAGATAGCATCCCCAGACACTTTCTGAAGGATCACAAAAAATCCACTGTGGGTCTACAGGTCTGGGCGATTTAGGCTATCTCCAGAGAACCTCCTGCTGCAGAGCATTTTAAATGGCTGTGCCAGCAGGAGACCTTCTGGATATACTCTTTAAGTACTCTCTTGCCAGGGGGGCTTAACAAAGAGATTGAGATACATACTCTGTTATAATACATGTACGTAGATACTAGCTTATTTAATATTATTTCATTTTTTACAGTGGAACTGTACGGTCATCAAATTTGAATATTGTTGGGTCCCTAGTCTGCGGTTGGGGATGGTGGGATTGTACGCAACCATCTCACACATACATACATTGGTGTGTATCTGCATTTGTGTGGGTATACAGTATATAGTATACAGTATATACCAATACATACGGTATCTCTCACAAGCATACATTGGTACGTATCTGCATATGTGTGGTCATGCAGTATACAAAGATACAAAAATAAATTTTATGATGTCTCTTTTACAAATATATTAATTCTGTACATAATGTCATTCTTACATATTAATTTTCACACATGTTTTTAGATGTATATATGTGTATATTTTTTAAATATTTCTCCCCTTTATATATATGATTAAAATATTTTTAAAAGTTTTTTTTTAAATATTGATATTCAGATCATGCTCCCTGTTGCAAGCTGAAAGTTGCACGGTTTTGTCACATTTTTTGCTGCAATTTTGATGCGACTGTGGACAGTACCTGTGTATTCTTGGGGTCAGAGTACCAGAGTAGTGCAGAGACTGCTCTGAAGTCTCTGCAACTTGAAGTCGCACACACATGTGAATGGTGCTCATTGAAAGTCATGGGGGACGACTTGTCGTGTGACTTTACAGTCCCAAGTCGCATTATAGGTCGCACTAGTGGAAGCCAAGCTTTAGTTTGATTTTTGGCCTTTTTAAACTCAATATGTGCTCTGTTTTGCATCAACTGTCAACCTTTGTAAGCCCAACTATTTATAATCTACTATTTTTAGGAAATTCCTTCATCTCATTGCCTTTGGTCTGCTGACTGTTGTAGTTCTATGACTGTAGACGTCATGCCCAGAGGGGTATATTTAATAATGATCTCCTCCAGAGAACAACAGGCCAGTAGAAAGAGATGTGAGCTTCCAGTGTGTAGCCTTTCATTCCACAGAGACAGTCCTGATCTCTTCCTCCCACCCCCTGCTGGTGACATAATTTCCTCTTATGGTTCAAGCTAGGCAGCATGCACCTGACTACTTCCTGGTTTTCCTGAATGTACAGCTATTCAGAACAACATCACATCAGAACCTTTCTCAGCTACCTGGATCGTGCGAGGAGCCTGTGGGACGCAATAGAAGTGCCAGGACTACATACACATAATCTTGTGCAATAAATTATACTGTTTTAATACTACACTTAGAGAGCCCCCCCCCCCCCTTGTTCATTTTAAACAATCAGGTATGCTTCTTTCTTTAGACCTACACAAGGCCTTTGATTTTACTCTCCTAGAATGTTGGGGCTTTGGCAGACGCTTCATGGGCTTAATTCAGGCTCTTTACTCACAACCAAAAGCTTATATCTGATTCAGGGATAGTGATGGACGAACTTTCGACGGGACGTTTTGCGAATGCGGCCGATAGTTCGCGAACCGGAACGTTCACGGCGGGCCCCATTGACTTCAATGGGAGGCGAACTTTGCAAACCTACAGGTCAAATTTTCAGCCACAAAATAATTAATAGCTGTGCAAACATAGTCCCACCACATGGCCAATGACATAACACATGTATGAGGTGAATCTGGGATCGACAACTACAAGCATTCTTTTTTTATATGAGAAATTGTTGTGACAATTCAGGACTGTGGAGCGCGTGAAGGCAATGGAGGAGAGGGAAGGTCGGGGACCAGGGTAGGCAAAGAAGAGGGTGCAGGAGATGTCAGCACAGCACAGGGATGGTGGGAGCCCCTCATAATAAGAAGCCCCAGTAGAAATATGACACTGCTCAACCTCTTCAAAGAGGAGGGTACGGGCATATAGTACGGTGTGCTTTTTTTGGACAAGGAAGTGAGCCAAATGAAGAAAGAAGGTCTCTGTGCTCGATTAAAAAAATTGTTTATAGACATATACATGGTCTACTGGTCACATGTGTTGAATTCCTCCGAGATCCATGCCTCATTCATTTTTAGAAATGTGAGGTAGTTAACACTGTCGTGAGCTAGGCGAGTACGCTTATGGGTCACGATCCCCCCTGCTGCGCTGAACGTCCTTTCGGACAGGACACTGGATGAGGGGCAAGCCAACAGTTCGATTGCAAATTGGGCAAGCTCTGGCCAGAGGTCAAGCCTGCCCACCCAGTAGTCCAGGGGTTCATCACTCCTCAGAGTGTCTACATCGGCCGTTAACCCGATGTAGTCGGACACCTGACAGTCTAGGCGTTCCCTGATGCTGGATCCGGATGACAACTGTCGATGGGTCGGCTGAAAGAATGACCTCATATCCGAAGTCACCAACACATCTTCAAACCAGCCTCTTCTTGCAGGTGCTGTTGGATTGGTACCTCTGGGAGTGGGAATTGCTCCTCTGCCAGCGTACGCAAAGGCAGAATGCAGCATTTCTCGAAGCAAGGCCTGGAAGTGCTCCATTCTGCCAGCCCTCTGTGACGGCGGTAACATTTCCGCCATTTGTGTTTGTACCGGGGGTCTAAGTACGTTGCCACCCAGTACTGGTCCTTGACCCTTATGCTTTTTATAGGGGGGTCCCTATTAAAACACTGGAGCATGAAGGCCCCCATTTGCACTAAACTGGAAGTGGTGTGGTGGCCTGGCTCCTGCTCATCATCCAGGATAATGTCGTCCTCTTCATTCTCCTCTCCCCATCCACGCACAACAACAGGGGTCCCAGAAAGGTTTAAAGCATGCTCTTCTTGCTCCTCCTCATCCGCCCCGGCACCATCCTCCTCTGACTCCTCTTCAGACTCCTGTTGTTCACTTGTCTCAGATAGAGTAGCCCCCCCTGGGAATTCATCCAGCATTGCGACTTCCTCATCTTCCCGCTCCTGCTCCTCCACAGCTTGATCAATGACACGACGCAATGCATGCTCCATAAAGAAGGCATAAGGTACCATGTCACTGATGGTGCTATGGCTGCGACTGACCAGTTTGGTGATCTCCTCAAATGGCCGCAGAAGTCTGCATGCGTCGCGCATGAGCAGCCACTGGCGCGGTGAAAAAAAAACCAGCTCCCCAGAACCTGTTCTGCCGCAGAGTTCATACAGGTAGACATTAACTGCATGTTTCTGCTGGAGCAGCCTATCAAGCATATAGAAGGTTGAGTTCCATCGCGCCGGGCAATCGCAAATAAGACGTCTGACTGGCAGATTGTGTCGCCGCTGAATGTCAGCAAGGCGAGCCATGGCCGTGTAAGATCTTCTGAAATGGGCCGAGATTTTCCTTGCCTGCCGCAATATGTCCTGGACCCCAGGGTATTTGACAAGGAATCGCTGCACGACCAAGTTTAAGACATGTGCCATGCATGGCATGTGCGTGATTTTGCCCTATTTCAATGCGCTAAGCAGATTGGCACCGTTGTCACACACCATTTTACCAACTGTCAAATTGAGCGGTGTTAGCCACTGATCTGCCTGTGAACGCAAAGCTGAAAGGAGTGCCAGGCCAGTGTGGCTCTTGGCTTCCAGGCACAACAAACGCAGCACGGCATGGCAACGTCTCACCTGGCATGTCGAATAGGTTCTGGGGAGCTTGGGCGGCACAGCGGAAGAGACGCTAGCAGTGGAAAAGGAGTCAGCCGAGGAGGAGAGGGAGGAGGAGAGGGAGGAGGATGGAGTAGGAGGAGGAGGAGAAGAAGAGTCAGGCCTGCATGCAATCCGTGGCGGTAAAAACCAAATCTACAAGGGTGCCACGGGTTACATGATTGACGGCCGTCAGAAGGTTCACCCAGTGGGCAGTAAAAGTGATATACCTTCCCTGCCCGTGTTTGCTAGACCACGTGTCTGTGGTCAGATGTATCTTGGCACCGACACTGTGTGCCAGAGATACATTCACTTGCCGCTGAACATGGCCATATAGCTCTGGGATGCCCTTCTCTGAGAAATACTTCCTTCCTGGGATCTTCCATTGTGGTGTTCCAATGGCCACAAATTTGCGAAAGGCCTCAGAGTCCACCAGTTTATATGGCAGTAGTTGGAGGGCTATGAGTTCTGACAAGCCAGCCACCAACCGTTGGGCAAGAGGGTTATCCGGCGTCATCATTTTTTTACGCTTGAACATTAGGCCCACGGAAGCTTGCCTTTCTGCAGAAAAACGTGAGCTTGGCGTGATGGAAGGTGGAGTGGAGGACAATTGTGAGGAGAGAGGAGAAGGAGAAGTAGAAGACGAGGCGCGACTTGCGCATGCGCAGTAGGGAACCAGGAAATGAAGCCGAAAGGCTCCACTTCCTGATTCCCATACCGAAGATGGCGGCGGCAGCACCCAAGAGACGATCGAGAGATCGGCTTCGGGTGCCTACATCGTGGGCGCGCTGGGCGGGTAAGTGTCATTATTTTAAAAGTCAGCAGCTGCAGTATTTGTAGCTGCTGGCTTATAAAAAAAAAAAACGGCGGACTCCCGGCGGACTCCCAGTGGACTCCCGGCGGACTCCCGCTTTAAACTTCCCTCCTAAAAGTTTTTTTCTTTAATATTTCCTCCTAAACTTGGGGTGCATGTTATACGCCGCCGCGCGTTATACGCCAATAAATACGGTAAATGCGATTCTCCTATTCCTCACCTCCCCTATAACCTCACTTTTTTGCCCCTATGGCAAAAATCCTTTAAATTTCGAATGGAGTGAGTCTTCCATTAGATATCTTGGAATCAACTTGACAGCTAAGACTGAAGCCCTCTATGCTAGTAATTACCCCCCATGTACCATAAACTTGAATCAGACCTTAAGTCCTGGTCCAAAAATAATCTATCATGGCTGGGGAGGATAAACTCTATAAAAATTACGCTGCAACCCAGACTGCGTTACCTGTTTCATTCTCTTCCCATCCCAAACAAGAGGGACCAAATCAAATCCTTCCAAAGCAAGCTACTGAAATTCACGTGGGTAAAGGCAGGCTATAGAAACCCTCAGCAAGCCTTATACTCACATAGAAGAAAGGGAGGCCTTGAATTGCCTCAACTACACAAGTACTATTATCAGAGAAGTACTTACCGAGGCCGAGATGCCGAGAGTGGTTCACCCTTGCGACTGAGCGCAGTTCACCCCTTGAAGGTGATACAGGGAGTAAATGGCACAAAGAGGCACAGGCAACCCAGGTGGCAGGGGAAGCCTTGCGTGAAGGTCTGGTAGAGATGGACACCTTGTGTAGCAACTGGCTGATAGCTGTAAAGAGCGTAACGCCCGGCAGGGGGTCAAACACTGACAGTCCTAGATACAGGCTCAGGTAAGGTGTCTTAGGGAGACACAAGCAAGTCCGGGTCACAGGCCGTGGGTCAGGGCAGGAGACAAGAGGCAATTCCGGGTCACAGGCAGAGGGTGAAACACTGGAGAGAAGCGGAGTCCGCATAACAAAGCCGAGGGTCAAGTCCAGGAGATAAGCAGCAGCGTCAAAGATCAATCCGGGTCACAACGGGTAATCAGATGCACAAACAGGTTTTCAGGTAACAGGAGCTGAAGACAAACCAGCAATTGATGTGTGCACCAAAGCAGCTTTTATAGGCCGCCAGGGGGGCGCTAAATGTGCGCCAATGAACAGGACCGCGAATGCACATGTGCCGGAGCGCCGTTCCACTGCGCATGCGTGCAGGGACACGGCTGAGGCGCCTGGATGGCCTGAACCCCTGACAACTATCTAGCTGCCATACTTGCCCAACTATGAATAGTGTACTCCAGATTGGAGAAACCGGACTTGGTACAAATAGAAAAACAAGCAGTTCCATGCTACACCCTGAACTTCCTACTTTGGAGCCCCCAAAAAATTGCCCTTTGATTTTGGCCCCTACCTTGTCACATTCTTTTGCTCTATGGGACGATATGAGCACATCGGCAGCCCTGGTGTCAGCTAGCAAGCCACTAACACTTTTATTTAACAACCCAGACTCCCCCCCCCCCCCCCCCCAGGAATGGACATTATAGTGTTTAAATTGTGGTTGGACAAGGGACTGTACCGAATTGGACATTTTTTCACATCCCCGAGTCCTTTCACCCTCAATCACTGCCTCAAAAAGTTGGACCTACCCGTTTCTGAACGTTTCAGGTTTGGACAAATATCACATTTCTTGCACTCACTCTGGAATCATAAACCACTCCCACCGAGGTTCACAGATTATGAACTTTGGTGTGGACAGGCCATGGAACAGAAGGGGGCAGTCTCGATTATCTACTCATAACTTACTCTACCTAACTTTAAATCTTCCTTTATGACTTCCTGGGAGTCTGATTTCCAATTCCAGTGGGACCTGGGGAGCTGGCAGATGGCTTGCTTCAAGTCTTTTAAGGTTATCCTAAATACCTCTCTGGCAGAGGCCAGTTTGAAAGTGCTCTCTAGATGGTATTATACCCCCTCTAGACTGGCCTCTATTTTACCTTTGGCAGATCCTGTATGCTTTATAGGTTGTCAGCTGATTGGAGAAAAAACAATGTAGCACCAATATTTAAAAAGTGCCCAAAATACATCCCTGAGAATTACAGACCAGTTAGCCTAACATCAATAGTATGCAAACTCTTGGAGGGTATGATAAGGGACTACATACAAGATAGTTACATAGTTACATAGTTAGTCAGGTTGAAAAAAGACACAAGTCCATCCAGTTCAACCACAAAAAAAATATATATATAATAAGATAAGATGTTAGTAATGAGAATGTTATCATTAGCACAGTGGTGTAGTGGTTAGCACTCTCACCTAGCAGTAAGGAGGGTCGCTGGTTCAAATCCCAACCACGACACTACCTGCCTGGAGTTTGCATGTTCTCCCTGTGCCTGCGTGGGTTTCCTCCGGGTGCTCTGGTTTCCTCCCACAATCCAAAGACATGCAGGTAGGTTAATTGGCTTCTGTCCAAAATTGGCCCTAGTATATGAATTGGGACCTAGGATAGTGGGCTCCTTGAGGGTAGGGACTGATGTGAGTGTGCAATGTACAGGGATAGGGACAATTGTAGACACTTACTCAGGTTGAACTGGATAGACTGGTGTCTTTATTCAACCTTACTAACTATGAAACTATGAAATTATTAGCAGTAATCAGAAGAATCATTCTTGCCAACCAATCTATGAACCTTCTTTGAGGAGGTGAGTTCCCATCTAGATAAAGGAAGGCCCATAGATGTTGTGTATCTGTTTTTTGCAAAATCATTTGACACAGTTTCCCATAAACATTTACTGTACAAAATAAGGCCTGTTGGCATGGACCATAGGGTGAGTACATGGATTGAAAACTGGCTACAAGGGGAGTTCAGAGGGTGGTGATAAATGGGGAGTACTCAGAATGGTCAGGGGTGGGTAGTGGGGTCCCCCAGGGTTCTGTGCTGGGACCTATTCTATTTATTGTGTTCATAAATGACCTGGAGGGGGTAAACAGTTCAATCTCTGTATTTGCGGATGATACTAAGCTAGGCAGGGCAATAACTACTCTGCAGGATGTGGAAACCTTGCAAAAATATCTGAACAAATTAATGGGGTGGGCAACTACATAGCAAATTAAATTGAATGTAAAAACATGTAAAATAATGCATTTGGGTGGCAAAAATATGAATTCAATCTATACACTAGGGGGAGAACCTCTGGGGGAATCTAGGATGGAAAAGGGCCAGAGGTCCTAGTAGATAATAGGCTCAGCAATGGCTTGCAATGCCAAGCTGCTGCTAGCAAAGCAAAAAGAATATTGGCATGCATTAAAAAGGGGATCAACTTCAGAGATAAAATGATAATTCTCCCGCTCTTCAAGACTCTGATCCGGCCACACCTAGAGTATGCTGTCCAGTTCTGGGCACAGGAAGGTCGTCAGTCCTCAGGAAGGATATGCTGGAAATGGAACAAATCTAATAAAGGATCTGGAGGATATTAGTTAAGAGGAAAGGTTGCAAGCACAGAACTTATTCTCTCTGGAGAAGAGACGCTTGAGAGGGGATATGATTTAAATTTATAAATACCATACTGGTGACCCCACAATAGGGATAAAACTTTTGTTGTGGAAGGGAGTTTAACAAGACACGTGGTCACTCATTAAAATTAGAAGAAAAGAAGTTTAATCTTAAACTACGCAGAGGGTTCTTTACTGTAAGAGTGGCAAGGACGTGGAATTCCCTTCCACAGGCAGTGGTCTCAGGGGTGGACATCGATAGTTTCACAAAAATATTAGATAAGCACCTGGATGACCACAACATACAGGGATAAACAATGTAATACTGACATATAATCACACACATAGGATGGACTTTTGCCTTTTTTTCAAATTTGCCTACTATGTAAATATGTAACTATAGAACTCTCGGGTACAATGGCCCACATCTGGTGTGAATGTTGCCCTTCTTAATGCCCAGATACCAAAGATCTCCACGCCCACTTGCAGGCTAATCCACTTCATTCTACTAGGAGCTAAACTTACTGTGGCTAAAGCCTGGAAACAAACAAAAATTTCAACATTGGTTGAAAAAAGGAAAATATCCTGAATAATGTCTCAGGAAAAGTTATCCAGTATATTACTGGACGCAGCTCATAAATTTGCAGCCAACTGGGAACCCTGGGATCACTATGTAGGCATCCCCCTTGTTACTAACATCCCGCCAGAATAAAATAAACTTGGCGCTTGATGATATGCATACTTTCTCTTTTCTCTTTTCTTCTCTTTCTCATCTCCCTTTCGCAGTTTCTCTCCTTGTCTTCCCTCCCATCTCCTTCACTTCTTGTTTCCTTAACATGAGAAGTATTACGGCTTAGTGAGAAATTCAGAATTTAAAGCGGTAGTAAACCCGCTAATGTTTTTTTTTTACCACCTGCAAAGCAAAAGGCATAATGAGCTAGTATGCACCGCATGCTAGCTCATTATGAAATACTTACCTTAGAACGAGGCCCCGACATCTGGCCCGATCCACGCCGAGGGAGCTGACATGCTCCCTCTGCGTTTCTTATGGGTATTCAGTCACTCCCGCGCATGCGCGTGGGAGATTTCATCCCGGCCGGTCGGCCACTGCTGGATTTTCAGACGAGAATCCCCTTGTGCGCATGCGCCGCTGCAGTCAGCAGCGCATACCGAGGGGAATATCTCCTAAACTGTACAGGCTTAGGAGATATTTTTTTTACCTACAGGTAAGCCTTATTATAGGCTTTCCTGTAGGTAAAAGTAAAAAAAAAAGAGTATACAACCACTTTAAGTAATTCTAAGCTTAATTATTTAGCAATTATCCTATTGTTATTCCAGTATTTAACGGGGGGTTGAGGACTGGAGACGGGGGTTAGAGATTCCCCTTCTGGCACAGGTTGTTCCCATTTGGGGTGCCAGGAAAAAAGGGATCCTTCCACTGTTGGGCCTGATCTTACCATTGTAGTCCGTGGTTTGACATAAACCTGTGAACCAGAATAGCTCATGGGCAATGGACTCGGACTATGCATTTACTTAGTGTGAATTGTGCAATTATCATACTTCATTGTTTCTCCTATTGTTTACATATGTATGGCTTTTATTTTTTGCAAAAATAAAAATAAAAATTGAAATAGAAAATGCAGTAGAGATGATGATTGTGAGGAGGAGGTCACCTGAATGAGAGATCGATTTTTACTACGGGGATATCCTAAGGACATCATTGGACAAGCAGTGAGTATAGCTAGGAAAATGGACAGAACTAATCTGCTGGGCAAGAGAGCACATGGTAGGATGGAGAGAGGACTACCTGTATTCTCTATTAGCATGAAAAATATCATTGAACATCATCTTCCTATACTATATAGTGATAATGTTTATGCCAAAATACTTACAGGGGGCATAAAAGTGGTATCTTGACAAGCTCCCTCTTTGGGTGATTTTCTCTCCTCCTCTATTTCTTTTTCATGTGACCATACACAGAGGGATATTTGGCTTAGTTATAGGCTGGGTCAACACTAGTGGGAATTGGGTGTGGGTTTCCCTGCATCCAATTCACATGACAGGAGAGTGTGCCAGGCTCTCAATTGAGTCGGTTCACACATCTCTGTGGCTGCTGCGGAGAGGATTGCACAGGAGTCCTGTGCATCTTTGGCTCTGTTTCAGGTCTGAATTCAGGCAAAAAAAACTGGCCTGATTCGTCCCTGGAATGGAGAACAGGGACGCCTCAGACCCCTGCTGTGAGCTGCATCTGCACTAAGTGTAAACCCAGCATTAAAGTGTTTGTTAACCCAAAAAAAAATGAAATATCCCATTCACTTAAAGCATGTTATACAGCGCAGTGCTTGTGCTGTGTCATTTGGACCCCCATATCACCTGAAATTCCTGTCTCATTCTGCCTGGCTATGCCCTCCCCTCTGCAAACAGAAAATGATAATCGTGGCTGCTGAGCTCTGACATCGTGGTCTGTTTGCGTGATTCCATCAGCCATAGCCTGCTCTCTGTCTCCTGTGTCCTTCTCCCCCTCCTCCCCCCTCCCCTCTCTGTCTCTGTTCTATCAGTGACCCCCCCATTCCTGTTGCTCTGATTTCACATATCACATGCTCCCATCCTCTCTGCACCTTTATAATAACTGCGTTTTGTAAAAAAAAGAAAACTGCACAATTGTACCTGTATGAGCTCCGCTCCCGCTGCTCAGCTGATTGTCAGCGGCTCGGAGCTCTGTCTCTCCTCTCTCCCCCTCCTCCCCCGCTGACATCAGTGGGAGGGCTTGGCCCCACCCACTGCAGCCGGGAGCCAGACAGACAAGGAAGGAGATAAAGCAGCTGAGCGGCGGGAGCAGAGCTCATACAGGTACAGTCCTGCAGTTTTTTTACAGAACACAGGCACAGGGACAATTATTATAATGCTGCAGAGAGGATGGCAGCATGTAACAAAAGTGGATTAACAACCACTTTAAAGGTAGTTCCAGCTATGGTGTGAGTAATTGCCCCTGTTGCCCTCATGTATATAGTGGAGACAGTTTCACATCCACAGTTAGTGGAAAAAACTATAAAATAAGGCATTTTATAAACTGCAACACTAAAAATATGATATACCATATTACATGTAAAATTTGCCAACTGCAATGGGTAGGACAACCAGTAGGCTACGCGACCACCTCCATGACCATATACATACAATATTCAAAATAAATATTTGACTAATGGGGCTAACCACTTTACTGGTCAACGTGGAACAAATTGTGCAGGGAATTCACAGGGTCAGGAAGCCTTTTAGGGGAGGAGACAGTTCCAGGCTGCTGTGCAAGTGTGAAGGTTTTTTGATTTTTCATTTCGATACATGGATCCCGAGTGGTTTTAACTATGAATGGGATCTTACTAATTTCTATGATTGATATACTTGTGCTGCGCCTATAAATTGTATCTCTTCCCCCCGCTTTTCCTGTTCTTCCTCCTTTTTCCTGTATAAGCTCCTGGTTTTCCTTTCCCTTGTTTTTCTGGCCAATGTTGTCACTGCCCATAGGTGTGTATGTACTTGTGACTCGGACGACAAAAGAGAATTAGTGCTGTCCTTTCAATGTTCATTTGTTTTTGATTTCTTTGAGAATGTAACTATTTTTGTTTATGATTCTGATACATTTTTAAGTGTATGTTTTAGAGAAATGCATTTGTTTCTGGTCCTATTGATTCATCTCTAAGTTTGACAGTGGATCTGGATGGGGCATTCAACATAGTGTCCTGTGTTCTGTTTATAATGAATGACATATTTGGCTTTTCTATAGAGCTAACTCTGCATTCCAGTAAATGAACCGACCACCTGATTATGCGTGTCAGCTATATGGAGCATTTGGTATTTGGGTTCATTGGACAATGAATACTCGCTGCTGAGAGTGTGAAACACCTTCTTGCCCCCCCCCCCCCGTGTCTGTTACCAACTGTCATTTGGATGTTACCTGCAATAAAATTGGATCGTCAGTGTGAAGCCATTCTGACTTTTCTTAGTTTTTTTTCTAAGGGGATACTACATACAGCGTCATCTTTAATTATTATAGGACCTACTGCACATCATTACTGCTAACTGATTGGTTGTTAGAAGTTACTGCACATCAATATTGCTCACTGGTTGGTTGCTAGAGGTTACTACACATCATTACTGTTCACTGATTGGTTGCTATAGGTTACTGCACATCATTACTGTTCACTGATTGGTTGCTATAGGTTACTGCACATTATTACTGTTCACTGATTGGTTGATAGGGGCTACTACACATCATTACTTATATATACATAAACTATACATCTAATATTCTGACTGCCTAGCAATAGAGATGGGTCAAACACCCCCTGTTTGCAGCAGAACTCCCAAATGGGGAAAAGTTCTAATGGCGATCCCTATTGAAGTCTATGGGGCCCGAACAATTGGCAGCACCCGGCTATTGATAAAAATTAAGAAAGAAAAACATGTGGGGTCCCCCCAAAATCAATACCAGACACTTACCTGGGTGTGCAGCCTGGCAAGTCATGAAAAGGGGGGACGAGTGAGCGGTCACCCCCTCCTGAACCATACCAGGCCACATGCCTCAATGCCCCCCGCCTTAAACCATCTTGTCCCCATGTTGATGGGGACAAAGGCCTCATCCCCACAACCATGGCCGGTTGTTGTGGGAGTCTACAAGTGGGAGCTTATCAGAATCGGGAAGCCCCCTTTGACAAGGGGGCCCACAGATTCTGCCCATTCACCAAAAAAGTGTCAAAAAGTAATAAAAACATTTAGACATTTTTTGACAATTTCTTTATAAAAAAAAATTTAAAATTGTGTCCCCAGATGTAAATTTATCATCCGTCATGCCACCCGCCGCACCCAATAAAGAAAAAAATGGTCCGCCGTCCATGAATGCTGTCACCCAGTGGTACCATCCCTGCTGACGTCATGGACTGGTGCATGCTGGGTTTGGCAATGTCACAATGGGGTAGGGCCACCAGGTGATAACCCCAGGTAACTCCATCCCTTACCTATATGAGAACTGTCAGATGGTGGAGTAGGCAGTAGGCAGTAGGCAGCCAGCCTTCATGGACGACAGGAGCATTTAAAAAATGCAGATGATTGGAAACCACTCTGATTGGTTTCAGATCATCAGTGAGAGCCATGATTGTCATTGACAGCCAGAACTGAGAGCTAGCAGCCATGTGCAGTGTCTCAAATGTATATTAACCCATCCTCTGCATTGTTTTGGAAAATACTAATATATATATATATATATATATATATATATATATATATATATATTATAAATCACCATTGATTACAAAACAATAGTTCCTAATGAGTTTTACAACTAACAAAAAAAATTTTTTAATTGTGTTTGGTAAATAGCAAAAAAAAAAATGTATATATATGTGACTGTTTCAAGATTAAAAAGCACCCACTTTGTAGCACAGATTATTGATTTCTTAAACTATACACAAACGTTATTTAAATTTTTCTGCAGACTAACATTCTCTATATTACTGTGGCAAGTGATATGCATCAACCTCAATACAGTAATGATGTGAGGAGTTCTATTTGCAGTAATGATTGTGTGGGTACATGAAAAAATGCTGACACTTAGATAAGATATTTTCCCGTAAAAGGTTGAAGTCCTTAAGTAGCAAAAAATAAATAAATAAATAAAATAAAACAAAAAAAAAAACTACCGTCCATCATCTTTAAACCATATTGATTTCTGGTGAGGATTTAAAAGGCTGTTTACTTATTTCCCATCATTTCTGTCAGAGAGTAACAGTTCTCTTCCCACTGAATAAACCTCTCATGGTCCTCTTGGTGATTAAGGTCAGACAAAATGTCAAACTCCTAATGCTAAGTGCTTTTGCATTAAATATTAATACCAATTCACCAAATAAAATCCAAACACGAAGTCAGACATGTTAGCAGTACAAAAGACCATTATGGAAAATAGCTATAATATATACACACAAAATGGCAGCAATCTCTGGATAAACAGAGCACAGGCTTTTTAAACTCTAACTTTATATGTCATGTTTATAACACAATACATTCATTGGTTATATTGAAGGTATGGAATTTTATCTTCATATTAAAAGACAGGAAATGTTCAGTGGAGGAGAAAATGCTTAATGCATTTAAAACAGTTACATAGCATATTGTAAAGAGACAAATATGTCTAACTTGCTAAAGACGTAGTTATTTAAACATGGAGAAAGGCATTTTAAAATGGTAAAGAAGATTGATGTGACTTTAGTATAAAAAAGGTTTAGAAAGGTTTAATACTTTGCAAAAAAAACACTTTGTACTAACAAGGGTGACCTTCTGTACTCATTCCTTACAAGGCCATTCACAACATCGCCCCCATCTATATCACCAACCTCATCTGCAGATATCGCCCAAATCATCCCCCCCTCGCACCTCCCAGGACCTCCTGCTCTCTAGCTCCCTTGTTACCTCCTCCCATGCTTGCCTTCAAGACTTCTCCAGAGCCTCTCACATCCTCTGGAACTCCCTGCCCCAGTATATCTGATCAGCCGCTACCCTGTCCACCTTTCAAGGAGATCCTTGAAAACTCATTTATTCGGGGAAGCCTATCCCACACCCACCTAACTGTCCCCGAGCCACCCCCATCAAATCATTCTCTGCAACTATTACCTTTTGTACCACCCCCTCCCTTTAGAATGTAAGCTCCACGAGCAGGGCCCTCCTGTACCTTTTGTATTGTACTGTAATTGTGTTATACATTGTAAAGAGCCGCGTAAATTGTTGGCGCTATATAAATAGTGTATTATAATAATAATTCCTTTAAATGTCCAGGTCAGCTCTTTTAATCAAATTTTACCTGTAGAGGCATATCTAGCCAAAGTCAACAAGTGATCCATAGGCCCTAATGTTACATTTGAGCTTGGCTGGAGAACAAACCTTCACGCTTTTACTGTGCACTTCGACAACCCATCCCACACTCATATTTTCAATTGTGAAAGCAATCTCATCTTCTTCTCTGAAGCTGTCAGGTTCCAAGATCTATAGCCAGGGATGCTTAAGGTCCGATTCCCCCAAAAACTTTTTTTATAGTTTTTAGTAGCGTGTTTAAGAGTATCATGGGACTGGTGCTGAGGATTTTGGTGGGCCTTTTTATGGAAATAATAAAATGAAAATGCAAACAATTTTTTGCTAAAACAAATTAAATGTTCTCTCACCAGTAACACCAGCCATGCAGCCTCTCAGCAGCAGTAACACCACCAATACCACCAGCTAAGCGGTCTCTCACTAGCAGCAACATATGGGTGTCCAAACTGCCATTCGGGGACAACTACCCCTTCCCAAAAAAAGATGAGGGGGATGTAGTCTCTGGGTTGACAGGGAATTCCATGACGGGTGATTTGTTGGGCAAATGGCTGGTGTTAGCACCTAAATCATTACGACACCATACCTGATATGGTGTCAGGATGATCAAATTCCATTATTTATATTACTACGTTGTAATATATAGTCAACTCACCATAATGCATAATCTGTGGGAACCCTGAGCTTGTCAGATGCAGCTTGTTACTTGCCACTGTCGCCTGCCACTAGATGCAGCGTATCACTTATAAAAATTAAAGAATGCCATAATTGTTTAAATGTTACAAAGAATTTAAAAGAAAGGAAATCAAGGATGCAAAAATTCAAAACAAACGTCCGATTGCAAAAGATAAGATAAAGTAAGAAAAACCCCAAAAAGTTCTTTAACCACTTTCAGACCGGACCATTTTGCTGGTCAATGACCAGAGGTCTTTTTACAATTTGGCACTGCGCTGCTTTAACTGGTAATTGCGCGGTCATGCAATGTTGTACCCAAACAAAATTTGCGTCCTTTTCTTCCCACAAATAGAGCTTTCTTTTGATGGTATTTGATTGCCTCTGCGATTTTTATTTTTTGCGATATAAACGTAAAAAGACCGCAAATTTTGAAAAAAAAAGATATTTTCTACTTTTTGTTATTAGAAAAATCCAATAAACTCAATTTTAGTCATACATTTAGGCCAAAATGTGTTCAGCCACATGTCTTTGGTAAAAAAAAAGTCAATAACTGTATATTTATTGGTTTGCGAAAAAGTTGTCACATCTACAAACTAAGGTACGTTTTCTGGAATTTACGCAGCTTTTAGTTTACGACTGCCTATCTCATTTCTTGAGGTGCTAAAATGGCAGGGCAGTACAAAACCCCCCCAAATGACCCCATTTTGGAAAGTAGACCCCCTAAGGAAATTGATAAGTGGCATGTTGAGCCCATTGAATATTTTATTTTTTTGCCTCAAGCGATTGAATAATGACAAAAAAAATTTCACTAAATGATATATTGCTCACACATGCTATGGGCATATGTGAAATGACACCCCAAAATAAATTCTGCTGCTTCTCCTGAGTACGGGAATACCACATATGTGGGACTTTTTGGGAGCCTATCCGCGTACGGGGCCCCGAAAACCAAGCACCGCCTTCAGGCTTTCTAAGGGCGTAAATTTTTGATTTCACTTCTCACTACCTATTACAGTTTTGAAGGCCATAAAATGCCAAGATGGCACAAAACACCCACAAATGACCCCATTTTAGAAAGTAGACACCCCAAGCTATTTGCTGAGAGGCATGTTGAGTCCATGGAATATTTTATATTTTGCCACAAGTTGCGGGAAAATTACAAACTTTAATTTATTTTTATTTTTTTCATAAAGTTGTCACTAAATGATATATTGCTCACACATGCCATGGGCATATGTGAAATGACACCCCAAAATAAATTCTGCTGCTTCTCCTGAGTACGGGGATACCACATGTGTGGGATTTTTTGGGAGCCTAGCCGCGTACGGGGCCCCGAAAGCCAAGAACGGCCTTCAGGTTTTCTAATCGCATAAATATTTGACTTCACTCCTCATTACCTATTACAGTTTTGAAGGCCATAAAATGCCAAGATGGCACAAAACCCCCACAAATGACCCCATTTTAGAAAGTAGACACCCCAAGCTATTTGCTGAGAGGCATGTTGAGTCCATGGAATATTTTATATTTTGCCACAAGTTGCGGGAAAATTACAAACTTTTTTTTTATTTATTTTTTTCACAAAGTTGTGATATAAATGATATATTGCTCACGCATGCCATGGGCATATGTGAAATGACACCCCAAAATAAATTCTGCTGCTTATCCTGAGTACGGGGATACCACATATGTGGGACTTTTTGGGAGCCTAGCCGCGTACGGGGCCCCGAAAACCAAGCACCGCCTTCAGGCTTTCTAAGGGCGTTACAGTTTTGAAGGCCATAAAATGCCAAGATGGCACAAACCCCCCCAAATGACCCCATTTTGGAAAGTAGACACCCCTAAATTTAGGGGTACACTAGTGAGACTAGGTAATAAATGGCGGGTGCCCTGAAACTATAAAAAAATAACTAACCAACCAGCGTCACCTGTAACAGTTATATGGTGATCACTGGTGAAAGGGTTAACTAGGGGGCAATCAGGGGGCTTTATGCGGTAGTATATGGGGGTCCCTGGCGCTATAAAAAGCTGCGGCGAACCTAAATACCTACCTGCCTAACTAGCGTCACCTGTGACACTAATACAGCGATCAGAAAAACGATCGCTTATTAGGCTGGGTTCACACTGGAGCGATGCAGGAACGCCACGAATCCGCGGCGGGTTCCCGCATCGCATGCCTCCCGGCGGCAGTTCACACTGCCCTATGCGAACTGCTGGGAGTGTCAGTGAAATGTTAATGACACCCCCAGATCAGTTCGCATATCGCAGTGTGATCTGCAAACTCGGATCGCATGGTGTGAACACCCATGCGATCCGATTCTGCTGCGGACCAAAGAAAGGGTCCCGTGCGAGTTTGCGGCGGGTGCAGCGGGTGCGACACAAATTCAGCCATACTATCTGTATGGCTGAACTCGAATCGCACAGAGATCGGATGTGATTTGCACTGCAGTGCGGTGCGAATCACATCCGTTCTCATAAACCGCTGCAATGTGAACCCAGCCTTAGTGACACTGGCGACGGGGGGTGATCACGGGGTTAAACCTTTATTGGGGGGTTAGGGGGGTACCTTAGAACTAAAGGGGGCTAACCCTAACTGCCCTAACAGTTATTACAGTCACAAATGACACCCGCCGGGTGATCAGGGGGTTAAACCTTTATTAGGTAATAAATGGTGGGTGCCCTGAAACTATAAAAAAATAACTAACCAACCAGCGTCACCTGTAACAGTTATATGGTGATCACTGGTGAAAGGGTTAACTAGGGGGCAATCAGGGGGCTTTATGCGGTAGTATATGGGGGTCCCTGGCGCTATAAAAAGTTGCGGCGAACCTAAATACCTACCTGCCTAACTAGCGTCACCTGTGACACAAATTCAGCGATCAGAAAAACGATCGCTTATTAGGCTGGGTTCACACTGGAGCGATGGAGGAACGCCACAAATCCGCGGCGGGTTCCCGCATCGCATGCCTCCCGGCGGCAGTTCACACTGCCCTATGCGAACTGCTGGGAGTGTCAGTGAAATGTTAATGACACCCCCATATCAGTTCGCATATCGCAGTGCGATCTGCAAACTCGGATCGCATGGTGTGAATACCCATGCGATCCGATTCTGCTGCGGACCAAAAAAAGGGTCCCGTGCGAATTTGCGGCGGGTGCGGCGGGTGCGGCACGAATTCAGCCATACTATCTGTATGGCTGAACTCGAATCGCACAGAGATCGGATGTGATTTGCACTGCAGTGCGGTGCGAATCACATTCGTTCTCATAAACCGCTGCAATGTGAACCCAGCCTTAGTGACACTGGCGACGGGGGGTGATCATGGGGTTAAACCTTTATTGGGGGGGTTAGGGGGGTACATTAGAACTAAAGGGGGCTAACCCTAACTGCCCTAACAGTTATTACAGTCACAAATGACACCAATGCAAAAAAAAATGCAATTGGTGTCACTGTGACTGGGGGGGGCAGGGGTAATTGGGGGGGTGATCGGGGGGTGAAGGGGGGGTGTGAGTGTGCCTGGCATGTTCTACTGTGTAGTGTCGTGTTGGTGCAACTCACCGATCCTCTCTCCTCGGTGCCGGAACGAAAAATACCGACACGGAGGAGAGATTACATCACTTCCTCTGCTGTGTTTACATTACAGGAGAGGAAGTGATGTCACGGAGCATTTCTATTTGTCGGAAGCGATCGCGAGGGGGTGGCCATGAATGAATGGCCGCCCCCTCATCCCGGATCGCTCCCGAACGAATACCGACCGCCGCAGGCACCGCGGGAAGGCAGGGACGTATATATACGCCCATATGCCTGCCCGTGCCATTCTGTCGACGTATATCGTCGTGCGGCGGTCGGCAAGTGGTTAATATATTAATAGTAAAAAAGTTAGGTCTGAGCATGTAGGCTCTTTACAAAATAATCAAGAGTGGGTGACTGGGGACAAAGAAAAGGCACATTTATTGAATACTTTCTTTAGCTATGTGTATACAAAGTGTGAGTGTGGGGGAGCTCAAGGCCACAATGAAGGTGATAGTGACACAGCCCAAAACGATCCACAATGGCTCAAAAGTGATATGGTCCAGAAATATTTAGAGAGATCAAAAGGTAGATAAAGCACCAGGACCTGATGGCATCCACTCACAGATCCTAAAAGAATTGAGCTCTGTCATTTCAAGGCCATTGTTTCTAATATTTTGGGACTCGTTAATGACTGGAATGGAACCACTGAATTGGCGCAGGGTCAATGTGGTGCCCATATTTAAAAAGGGATCAAAGTCTTTACCAAGTAACTATACACCTGTTTGTTTAACTTCTATAGTTGGGAAGATACTGGAGAGTTTAATAAAAGACCACATAGATGAGTTCTTACTGTAAAAAAAGATTTCGGAGCATGGATTCATGAAAGACAGAAGTTGTCAAACAAACCTGATTTCTTTTAATGAGGGGGTAAGTAAAACCTTGGACAGAGGTGTGGGTGTGGATGTAGTATACCTTGATTTTTTGCGAAAGCGCTTGACACAGTTCTCTACACACGGCTCGTGTGTAAGGTAAAGTCTACAGGCTTGTAAAGATCAATTTGTAAATGGATAGAAAACTGGCTAAAAGACAGAATTCAGGGAGTACTGTTTAACCACTTGCTTACTGGGCACTTAAACCGCCCTCCTGCCCAGACCAATTTTCAGCTTTCAGCGCTGATGCACTTTGAATGACAATTACGCACTCATACAACACTGTACCCAAATGAAATTTCTATCATTTTTTTCCCACAAATAGAGCTTTCTTTTGATGGTATTTAATTACAGCTGGGAGTTTTATTTTTTGCTAAACAATCAAAAAAAGATGCAAAAAAAAAAAATCATGTTTAATAGTTTTTTATAAAATTTTGCAAACAGGTAATTTTTCTCCTTCATTGAAATGTGCTGATGAGGCGGCGCTAGTGGGCACTGATAGGCGGCGCTGGTGGGCACTGATAGGCACAGTTAAGGCGGCACTAATAGGCACAGATAAGGTGGTACGAATAGGCACAAATAAGGCAGTACTGATGGGCACAGATAAGGCGGCACTGATGGGCAAAGATGGGCACAGATAAGATGGCACTGATGGGTGGCACGGGTGGATGGCACGGATGGGTGGCACTGATGGGCACTGATAGGTACCACTGATATATGGGACTGATGGGCACTGATAGGTGGCACTGATAGGTGGCACTGATAGGTGGCTCTGATAGGTGGCACTGGTGGGCGTCACTAACGGGCACTGATGGGCACTGATAGGCACTGGTACATGACACTGATGGGCACGGATATGTGGCACTGAGGTGCAGCACTGTGTGTGGGAGGCAGATTGTGGGCACTGATAGGTGGCACTGTGGGCACTGATGGGTGGCACTGTGGGCACTGATGGGTGGCACTATGGGCACTGATGGGTGGCACTTTTTGCCACATTTTAGGTGGCACTGGCAGGGGGCCGGTGGGCACTGATGAGCTGTCCCTAGCTCGCCGTGATCGGGACTGATGTCCCGATCACGGCCGCCGGTGATCGGCTTTTTTTTTTCTCCTCGCACTGTCAGCGCGAGGAGGAAAAATATCCGATTAATGGCTCTGTTGTGATCACATGATCAGCTGTCATTGGCTGACAGCTGATCACGTGGTAAGGGGTCGGGATCGACCCCTTGCTCCGATCTGTGATCAGGCGGGTCTCATACACTCGCTGATCAGAGAGCGCGCCACGCGCACCCCTCAGGGGGCGCACAGGCCGCTTGTGCACGGGACGACGTCAATGGACGTCGTCCCGGCAAAGCAGGTCCGCGCTGTAGCCGTCATTCGGCTATAGCGTGGATCTCAAGAAGTTAATGATTCTTACTCTGAATGGTCTATCTAAAGTTATTAGTGGTGTACCTCAAGGTTCAACGTTGGGACCCTTACTTTTGAATATCTTTATAAATGATATAGGGTCTGGGATTAAAAGTAAAATTTCTGTCTTTGCAGATGACACTAAGCTATGCAATGGTAAAACGTCTTTACAGGATGTCTCCAATTTACAAGCTGACCTCAATGCACCGTCTAATTGGGCAACTAAGTAGCAAATGAGGTTTAATGTTGATAAATGTAAAGTTATGCACTTGGGGGCTAAGAATATGCATGCATCATACATACTAGGGGGAGTACAACTGGGGGAATCCATAAGGGAGAAGGAACTGGGGTTTTTGGTAGATTGCAAGCTTAAATAAAAGCATGCAATGCCAAGCTGCGGTTTCCAAAGCGAGCAACCACCTTTTTACATTAAGAGGGGTATGGACACCAGAAAGGGCGATATAATTTTGCCCCTGTACAAATCATTAGTAAGACCTTATCTGGAATATGCAGTTCTGTTTTGGGCACCAGTTCTCAAAGAGGATATTGGGGAACTGAAGAAAGTGCAGAGAAAGGCAACTAAATGAATAATGCCGCGTACACACGAGCGGACTGTATGGCGTACTTAGTCTGTCGAAACACATTTCAGCGGACAATCCGCTCGTGTGTGGGCTTCAGCGGACTTTTTCAGCGTGCCGTCCGGCGTACTAAGAATTTCGGATTTTTCAAAATTCTGTCCGTCGTACTTTGGTTTCAGCGGACAATCCGCTCGTCAGTATGCTAGTTCAACGGACTAAGAATGGCGCATGCCCAGAAAGGATTTACACGGCGGAAGGGTGCTTTGCTGTGTCTTGGACTTCCTATTTCTAGTCCCGTCGTACGTGCTGTACACGTCATCGCGCAAGCTTTCGACGGACTGTTTGTGCATCCGTGTGTGGTCAAGTCCGTTCAGTCGAAAGTACGACGGACTGTCCGTCGGATTGTATGACGAACTAAGTACGCCATACAGTCCGCTCGTGTGTACGCGGCATAAGAGGCATGAAGAAGCTCAGCTATGAGGATAGATTAGAGGCACTGAATATATTCCTTCTTGAGAAGTGGAGATTAAGGGGGGACATGATCAATATGTACAAATACATAAGTGGTCCATATAGTGAACTTGGTGTTGTTCACTTTAAGGTCATCACAGAGGACAAGGGGGCATGCTTTATGTCTAGAGGAATAAAGATTTACTCTCCAAATACAGAAAGGTTTCTTCACAGTAAGAGTTGTGAAAATGGCCAGCTCAGTAGATTGCTTTTAAAAAGGACTGGATTCTTTCCTAAATGTACATAATATAACTGGATACTGACATTTATAGGTAAAGTTGATCCAGGGAAAATTTGATTGCCTCTCGGGGATCAGGAAGGTATTTTTTCCCCTGCTGTAGCAAATTGGAGCATGCTTTGCTGGGATTTTTCACCTACCTCTGGATCAACTGTGGGTGAAGAATTGTGTGTATGGGATTGTTTTTTTGTTTTGTTTTGTTTTTTGGTTGAACTGGATGGTCTTTTTTCAACCTGGCTAACTATGTAACTTTCCACAGTCACCTGCCATCAGATGCAGCATGCCACCTGCCAGCCATAGCCTGCAGCCAGATGCAGTGTGCCACTTGCCACCCATAGCCTGCTGCCAGATGCAGCATGCCACTTGCCACCTGCAGCCTGCCACCAGATACACTGTGCCACTTGTCACCTGAAGCCTTCCACCAGATACACTGTGCCACTTGTCACCTGAAGCCTTCCACCAGATACAATGTACCGCTTACCACTGGCAGCCTGCTACCATATATAGTGTGCCACTTCCCAACAGCAGCCTGCCAACAGATACAGTGTCACTTGCCACCTGCAGCCAGATACATGGTACAGTGTGCCACTTGCCACCCCCAGCCTGCCACCAGATACAGTGTGCCACTTGCCACCAGCAGCCTGCCACCAAATACGGTGTTTCTTGGCACACTGTATCTTGTATCAGGCTGTGGGTGACATTTGCTACCTGCAGCTTGCCACCAGATACAGTGTCACTTGCCACCAAAAGCCTGCCACCAGATACTGGATTCCCGAAGAGCTGATCTCCCTGGGTAGTGGATCACTTGGGGTCCAGTCCAGATCCCTTCAAGGGTAACCCCCCAGGGTTCTGGATCCCTTCAATGCTGACTCTCCTGGGTCCCAGACAGATCTCTTCAAGGCTGCATTCCTCAGGCTGTAGTCATGGATCCGGATGGCTCCCCGGTGATCAGCGGCATTGCGGGTGGGCTTAGTTGACAGCCAATGTGTGTGAGACTTGGTGGCTCCTCTGCATTGAAAGGCAGTGCAGACAGGCTCCCCGTACAGTCAGCGCGTGAACACTGCTCCCTGTGAAATCCTAGCAGGTGTCAGCAGTGTGGTCACCCTATAGCAACTCCAGTAACAACAACCCTGCGGTCTCTCATGAGTAACAGCTACCATGTGATCTGTCACCAGCAGCAACACCAGTGACAGCTGGCATGCAGTCTCTCACTAGTGACAGCTTCCATGCGGTCTCTCACCAGTGACTGCTGCCATGTGGTCTTTCACCATTGACAGCTGCCATGCGGTCTCTTATCAGTGACAGCTGTCATATGGTCTCTCCGCAACAGCTATCTACTTGCTGCAGTGAAAGCTCAGTGTCCCCAGGCAGCATTGGAGACCCCAGTCCTCTCTCTAGGCTCATTGCAGTCTCTGAGCTCATTGCACACAGGATCCTACCTCCCAGTTCACTGTATAACAGTAGTGATGTCACCCCCAAGCACTGTACACAGGTTCCCAGGCTCCATCATATTTAGGCATCACATACACAGCTTAGCCCTACCTGTGGCCCTAGGGCTCTTGGTACACTCAGCCCTTCAGATCACATACAGGCTACTGCTTTGCATAGTGGTAAAAGCACATGAAACCATCCCACCATCCTCCACACTCACTCCCACCACCCTCTTCCCAGTGGACAGGATCTAGATATCAGTGCAGAGCCGCCCCACACAGGTCACATGTCCTTCCTCCACCTGCACACTCTCTCCAGGACTCTGCCTGGACAAGTAGAAGGGATGGGGTCTGCATAGTCAAACAAATCCCTGAAACCCCCAAACCCCTCCTGAGCCAGGATAGTATGGCCGTGTGTGAATTCTCAGGGGTATTGATCAGACCAAGCTCTATGGGGGGGGGGGGTGGAAAAGCCTTTGGGCTCACACTGGTGTGCTGCAGTTTGTCCACACTGCTTGCATATCTGCAGTTTTGGCTGCAGTCCTGTTGATTTACTGTATAATAGGTTACAGGTTTTTGCTGCATTTTCTGACAGTGCGCCAAAGATTCAGCATGCAGGAATTTTGGTGTGCTTTCAGAAAATGCAGAAGAAAACATGCAACCTAAAATATATCAATATGATTGCAGGTAAAATGCAGGAAACCTGCGGATACATCAGCAATTGGCCAAATAATAGCAAACCAGTGTGAACCCACTTAAAAGTACAAAGGACCAAGGACTACCATAGACTAATGACACAATTCTAAAGTCTTTGGCTGCAGTTATAACAGCGAGACAGACATGTGTGATTCCGTTCGTAACAAATTTGACTGTGAGTACAAAAATCCTATTTTCTCTTTCATTCACTGACTGACACAGCTCCATTAATCTTGACCGTAGGCACGTCCCAAAGCAGTGTCATAAGGAGGGGTGGGAACAGCATAAAAACTTTACCCACAACCAGTAGTGCTCACTAACAGAGGAGTCACCATCTTATCTAGCCGCATCAGAACTTGCGGTCAACAATGCAACAGTGCATTAATACTCGAAAGTAACTGTATTTTTAAAACAGAGTAAAGCGTGGAGAGTTGTAACATTACACCAAATTCCCTGGTGGAATGGGCCGTGACTGGAAAGGGGGGCACCTGACCCTTCAAGGCGTAGGCCTGTATCACAATCTGTCTGATCCACCTAGAAATGGTGGCAGACGAGACCGCCATACCTTTTTTTGGACCAGCTACCGAAACTAACAGAGAGTCTGACTTCCGAAAGGGAAGTGGTAGACAAATATACCCTTAGAGCTTGGACCACGTCCAGGGAATGAAGGGCCAAATCCTTAGGATGTGTCGGTTTAGGACACAGAGATGGTAACACAATGTCTTCATTGATGTGAAACGCCCAAACCACCATCGGCAGAAAAGAAGGTTGCGGACGCAACACCACCTTATCCTTATGGATAACCAAAGAGGGCGACTTGCACGACAAGGCCGCCAGTTACGAAACCCTCCTGGCCGATGTAGTGGCCACTAGGAAGACCGCTTTCTGAGAAAGAGTCAACAAGGGAATTTCCCTGATGTTCTCAAATGGCAGTTTCTGAAGCGCCGATAGCACCAGGTTCAGATCCCACAGGGGTAAAGGTGGATGCACCGGAGGAGCTACATTCCGGACCCCTTGAATAAAAGTGCTCACTAGAGAATTAGATGCCAAGAGTCATTGGAAAAAAAACAGCCAAGGCTGATATTTGTCCCTTAATGGTGCTTAAAACCAATTTCTGGTCTAGTCCTCGCTGTAGAAACAGTAGGATCCTGGAAACGGAATAGGTGCATGGACGCCACCTTTTCTCCTCACACATGGAGATGTAGGCCTTTCAGGTACGATGGTATGTCTTCTGAGAAGAAGATTTTCGTGCTCTCAACATAGTTGAAGTCACAGAGTACTGACAGGCCCGGTTCCTTAGTACCTGGCTCTCAAAAGCCATGCCGTTAAAACCAGCGATGGTAAAGCAGGATGGAAAATCGGACCTTGACACAGAAGGTCCTCTCGTAATGGTAGTTGCCAGGGAGCGTCCTCAACCAGGTGTACTAGGTCGGCATACCAGGGGCGTTGAGGCCAATCTGGGGCAATCAGTATTACTGGAATCCCCTCGGCTTCCACTCTGTGGAGCAGATGTGGTAGCAGTTTTAGCAGGGGAAAGGTGTAGATCAGTCGGTACTGACCCAACGGACCCATCAGCGTCTGATGCGTCTACCCAGGGATCTCTTGTCCTGGATATGAATCTCGGCACCTTCCAATTAAGACAGGAGGCCAGGAGATCCACGTTTGGTGTGCCCCACCGCAGGCACAGTAGCCTGAACACCTCTGGATGTAACGCATATTCTCCTGGGTCCAGCAGTTGGCGACTTAGATAGTCCGCCTGCCAGTTTTCTACTCCCGGGATGTAAATGGCCGAAAAGGCCGGTACATCATTTTGAGTGTCTAAAACATGTCTGCCTGCTGGTTTTTAAAAGTGATGCATGTCCCTTTTAAACATAAATTTAAGGCCGTTTTACTAAATATAGAAGATAAACACTCAAAGGTGAATATTAATAATTCAAACTCATTTCAGCAACTTTGGACTACAATATAAAATTATTTTGAAGAATGAATAAACATATTTTAAAAGAACACTAAGAGCAGTGGGGCACCATAAAATTTAAATGAATAGTTAAAGGAAGTAGGAACTGAGTTCCTTTAACTATTGTGGCCTAGAGTGTGAAGTTCTGAATGATTACTGTGTGTGTGAAAGAATTAATAATTAACCAGATATATGATGCATTGTAAAATATTAAAAACACATAATAATAATAGAGATGCCAGTGAGATTCTGCATGTTGGGAGAGTACTATCTCCCATAGTAACCGGAGAAAGTCTGTTTGCAGAAAGGAGGAGCTACAGCAGGAAAATGGCCCGCTTTCCCTAACAGCCCGTTCACACCTGAACGTTTTGTAGCCCTACGCCTGAAGCTACAAAACGCTGGAGGGGAAAAAATCCATTATTCTCAATGGAGATGGTTCACATCTCCACTCCATGTCGCCTGAAGCCCTACGCCTGAAGCTCAAACAAGTTCCGGACCCTTTTTTGTCGCGCGAATTGGGCTGATTTGGGCGTTTTCATTCCCATAGAAACTAATGGAAACGCTCGATTCGAGCGTTTAGCGCGACAACGAGCGTTTCTACGGGCGTTTTGACGCTGTATCTGCTCAAGAAAAAATAAGCAGATGAAAAATATTTTTCCTATTGGCTGAAAAAAAAACGCCGAAGTTAAAAAACGCTCGTTGTCGCGCGTTGTAGTGTGACAAAACGCTTGTTGTCGCACGACAAAACGCCGGTAAAAACGTTCAAACACGCTACGCTCAGGTGTGAATGTAGCCTTAGAGATGGAAGTGAAGTTGTTCCATGCCTGGAATTTGGTCAAGTAGGGCATGTTATTTTTTCTTGCCCCAGATTCTGAAATAATGCAGAGCATAATTATTTTGAGGAAAATCCTGTACCTGCAATCCCAGGTTCCTGTTCCAAGGTGATGGCTGTTGCTGCTGGCAACAGAGAAGCTGTTTTTGTTGCAGGGGATGTTGAAGCATCCAAGAAGGCTGCAATGTTGCCCTGTGTCCGTGTGGGGGCATTAGCCTGTGAGAGCACAGCCAAGAAGGAACTACGCCCTCAATTGAAGTGGTCATAACTAGGGATGAGCTCAGGCGTATTCGCATAGACCAGGTACTGATATGTATCAAGGATAGATGGCACAGATGGGCACTGATAGATGGCACTGATGGGTAGCACTGATAGGTGGCACTGGTGGGCACTGATAGGTGGAACTGGTAGGTGACACTGATGGACACTGATAGGTGGCACTGATGTGCAGCACTGTTCAGGCACTAATTTTGGGTACTGATAGGTGGCACTGTGGGCACTGACAGATGGCACTGTGGGCACTGACAGGTGGCGCTGGTGAGCACTGGTAGGTGGCACTTGTATGGGGCACAGGTGGGCACTGAGCTGGCAGCACAGATGTCCCTCTCACTGCCGCCGGTGATCGGCTTTTTTTCCTTCTCCTCACGCTATCAGCGCGAGGAGAAAAAATAGCCGATTACCAGCTGTGTTGACATCACACAATCAGCTGTCATTGGCTGACAGCTGATCACGTGGTAAGGGGTTGGGATCGACCCCTTACTCCCATCTGTGATCCACCGAGTCTCATAGAGGGGGCGCGCAGGCCGCTCGTTCATAGGACAACATCAATAGACGTAGTCCCAGCAATGCAGGTCCGTGCTGTAGCCGTCGATCGGCTATAATGCGGATCTCTAGAGGTTAATGCCAGTGAAGTAGTGGCAAGTCCAATGAGAGGACACGCTACCAAAGAAGACTTGCTGCTTTGCAGATGGCAAAGCACAGGTTAATGTTGAACCCGCAAGACTGAGAACTGATAAGGACTTGTCTTCAGTAGCGATGAACCAGATGTTCAAATATTATGCAGTGTTTGCGGCAAATTCGAAAAGCCACAGAACACCATTAAAGTCCATGGGACACTAACATGAAAAACCAAAAATGATAATTTTAAAGGCTTATATACAAATTATTGTCATAAAAAGTGTTTGGGGACCCTGGTCCTGCCCCAGGGGACATGTATTAATGCAATTTTTTTTTCAAAACTGCTTTTTTTGGGGAGCAGTGATTTTAATAAAGTGAAACAATAAAAATGAAATATTCCTTTTAATATTGTGCCTGGGCGTGTCCATAGAAGGCCTGTGTTTATAACAGTACCATAGCAAAATTACATTTCTAAAGGAGAAAAAGTAATTTAAAACTGAATTGTCGGGTCTTGACAATATAGATAAAACTCAGTGGAAAAAAATGGCATGCCCCCCCCCCAATCCATTACCAGGCCCTTTGGGTCTGGTATGAATATTAAGGGGAACCCTGAACCAAAGTTTAAAAAAATATTGCGTGGTACATTGTATCCCTACCAATTCACAAAAAAGTGTCAAAAATAGAAAAAAACACAAGAGACACTTTGGGACAAGTCCCTTTTAAAAAAATACAAATTGCCCATGATGTAAATCCATCTTATGTTGTCCAGCGGACCAGGAAAAAAACGCAAAAGCTCCGCCTCCATTATAGGCTCCCGCCAAGTGATGCTTCTTCTCGCTTTGACATCTATTATATAGCTGAGGGCAGGGCCACCTGGTGACGTAAATGGGTGACCCCACCCACTCTGACGCCACATGACATCAGAGGAAAGTAGAGGGGTCACCAGTTTACGCCACCGAGTGGCCCCGCCCTCAGCTATATAACAGCTGTAAAAGTGGGAAGAAGCGTCACTCGGTGGGAGCCTCCCATGGAAGCTGAGTTGTTGCAATTTTTTTTCTTTTTTTTGGTATGTCTGGCAGCGTGAGATGGATTTACATTGCTGGACATTTTTATTTTTTTAATTTTTTAATAAAGGACTTCCTGTCTTTTTGACTATTTTTGACACTTTTTTTGTGAAATGGTAGGGATACAAAGTACCCGTTACCAATTCACATGGGGGGGCAGGGCAGGATCGGGGGGTCTCATTGTCAAATGTTGAGGGCATGTGACCTGGTACAGTTCAGGAGGGGGGCTGCTCTCTCGCCCCCCTCTTTTCCTGCGGCCTGCCAGGTTGCGTGCTTGGATAAGGGTCTGGCACAGGGTCAGGACCTGACAATTCATTACAGCTCAGTTTTAAATTACTTTTTTTTCTTTTAGAAATGTAATTTTGCTGTGGTACTGTTCTAAACATGAGAAAAATGCGCCAATTTACAGGCATACTATAGACAACCCCCCAGTCATGATATTTAAAGGAATATTTCATTTTTTTTTTTGTTTCACTTTAAGCATTATTAAAATCACTGCTCCCAAAAAAAATTCCGTTTTACATTTTTTTTTTAAATTGGTACATGTCCACTGGGGCAGGACCCGGGTCCTCAAACACTTTTTATGGCAATAATTTGCATATAAGCCTTTAAAATTAGCACTTTTGATTTTTCATGTTCGTCTGACATAGACTTTAACCATGTTTGCGTGTTCAAACACATTTTTTGCCTGTTCACAACTTCTGGTGCAAACTGAACTGGGGGGGTGTTCGGCTCATCCTTAGTCTTCAGGCAGTGTACTGTGTAGCAAGAAGATAAGTGGTAAAAATGAATATGATGTGTTGTTTACTAATGAAGTTAAAAATGCTGATGGTGAAAATGTGGGATTGCATTCAGATATGTCAAGGGTGACCACTGAGAAATGTGTGCCATTGCCCCTAGCAACTCTGACAGGTGCAACAGAGGTGTCCCTGGAAACCATTCAACCCATGTTGAATGTTGTCTCACAGTGTGCTGGGTTGCTTCTTCCTGATGTGGTATATGAGATATGAGAGGCACTTTAGAGCACTGTCGGACAGCCCAGAGGTATTGGTTGAGGTACCAATGGACTTGAGGAATGGTTAAAGAGATTGGTTTGCAAAAATGTGGTGAAGAATGTTTGTTGGTAAGACAGTCACTATTGGAGTGTTTGACAACAGGGGGCAATGTGAAACTGTGGGAAGGTCCCATAGAGAGTAACTGCGTGCCTGTAGATGGTCCCTCCACAAACACTGCCCTAGCAAACAAGTGGACAAGAGGTCCTAATGACACTGAAAATATTGATTTGAGTAATCCATTGCGGAAGATTTCTATTGAGGTTAAACAGAAGGAGTTGGTGTTAATCTCAGATGCTTCGTTTGCCAGGGATAACCACAAAGGGATTAGTGAACCTGAGAAACAGATGATGTTGGTTAGTGTTCCGTCAGGTAGTGAGAGGGGTCAGTCCCTTACAGGTGTCATGGAAGTGGGTCCCCAAGAGTCCCAGGAGAGTAGGTAGGTAGTAGGTAGAAAAAAAAGAAAGGGAGGATCCCAAGGCCTGAAGGTGGAAGGGATAGTAGAGAGATTAGTGGAAGCCCATCCATGGTTTAGGAAGAAGTGCTTGTGGAAGCACACCCGGAAGAAAATGCAGGAGTGCCCCTTTAGAAAGAAGGTTGGACAGGTTAGGACTCCTGCTGCTGATAGTTGGCACAGAGGTGCCAAGGTAAAGTGGTAGCAGAAACATACCTGGAAAAAGAAATGGGCCTACGTAGGTAATGCCTGACACAGAGGTGTCCCATCCATGGTGACGGGTTTATGTGTTCCTCCCTCTGGTTCACATCAAGGGGGGAGGATATGTGTCAGTGGGACCCTATGCTACCTGAAAAATTGCTGGTTTACACCAGATTTTGGAGTGACAGGCACGCTGATTGCACAGCTCTGTGCTGGGCTATTTAGTTGTTACCTGACTATGGCTCAGGGCCCCACCCAACAGATAGAAAGTCTGTGCATGGGAGTCAAGTACTCCCATTCCTCTGCAGGAGTCAGAGGCTGCATGGGGCAGCCAGAGCTTGCTTGTCTGCAGGAGGCAGATGCAGTCTGAGATAGAGCAGTAAGGAGCTGATCGTGAATAAGCTATTAGCCCCTGTACACACGGTCGGAGATTTCCACAACCAAATCCGTCGGATTTTGCCCGTCGGATTTTGTCCGTCGGATCTTGTCCGAAACTGTTGCATACACACGGTCGGACAAAGTTGGCGAAAAATCCGATCTTTCAGAACGTGATGACGTAATTTCGTTACGATGGGACTACATTCAGGCTAGTAGCCAATAGCTTTGATGTAGGAATTTGATCTGAGCATGCGTGGCACTTGGTACGATCAAAATTCTCTGCACATGATCGGAGTATGTCCGATCGGCCCAGTTGGTCGGGAAATATTTCCAACATGTTGGAAAATTGGGTCCGACGGATATTCCGACGGAATCAGTCCGATGCATACCACACACAGTCGGATTATCCGACGACACGGTCCGATAGGACACATTCCGACGGATTCTCCGACCGTGTGTACAATCATTAAGAGAGCTTCACTCCAAGGAACTCTTTTGGTCTGAGGAGCAGACCTAAGGCCTAAGTTGGAGGCCTGGAGCAGCTGTGTAGTAAAGAGTAAGCCAAGAGGATGAAATATCCTGATTGTGCAAGATACAGTAATGGTGATACCCCCTATGTGGGCTACTAATGTCTTTTGTAAACGTTTCCATTCTTTTCAATGTGGATTCTTGCCATACACTGTGAGACCGCTGATTGGAGGGAAGGCGCACACCCCCTCTCCCCATAGGCAGGCAGAGACTTGCATAGATGTGCTGTGAATAGACCAGCTCTCTGCTAATCTCTTTATAGCACATACCCTGACACAAATTTCAGGTTGTTTTTTTAACAGTTGATGGAGAACTTGTCAAAAGTTATCATGCTAATAACAGAAGAATGGGTCAGGAGAAAGCTACTGGTTTTTGTGCTTTAACCACTTGCTTACTGGGCACTTAAACCCCCCTCAGTCCCAGACCAATTTTCAGCTTTCAGTACTCTCACATTTTGAATGACAATTACTCAGTCATGCAACACTGTAACCAAATGATTTTTTTGTCCTTTTCTTCATACCAATAGAGCTTTCTTTTGGTGGTATTTGATCACCTCTCGGTTTTTTATTTTCTGCGCTATAAATGAAAAAAGACCGAAAATTTTGAAAAAAAATGAATTTTTCTTCGTTTCTGTGACAAAATTTAGCAAATTAGCAATTTTTCTTCATAAATTTTGGCCACAATTTATACTACTACACATCTTTGGTAAAAATAACCCAAATTTTTGCATATTATATGATCTGTGTGAAATTTATAGAGTCTACAAGCTATGGTGCAAATCATAAAGATTTGCAAAAAAAGATCACATCTGATGTACTAAGGCCTATCTCCATTCTTGAGACCCTAACAAGCCAGGAAAGTACAAATGCCCCCCAAATGACCCCTTTTTGGAAAGTAGACATTCCAATGTATTTAGTAAGAGGCATGGTTAGTTATTTTAAGTTGTCATTTTTTCCCATAATTCTTTGCAAAATGACGATTTTTTTTTTTTTTTTCCACAAAATTTTCATTGTAATAGCTTATTTCTCCCACACGGAATGTGCATACCACAAATAACACCCCAAAATACATTCTTCTACTCCTCCTGAGTATAACGATACCACATGTGTGAGACTTTTACACAGCCTGACCACATACAGAGGCCTAATTTTGAAGTAGCACCTTCAGGCATTCTAGGAGCATAAATTACACATTTCATTTCTCAACCACCTATTACAGTTTTGAAGGCCCTGGAACACCAGGGCAATGGAAACGTCCAGAAAATGACCCCATTTTGGAAAGCTAACACCCCAACGTATAATCTATGAGGCATAATGAGTCTTTTCAATGGTTCATTTTTTTCCAGAAGTTTTCGGAAAATGTGGAAAAAAATGAAAACGCATTTTTTTTTACACAAAGTTGTCCGTTTATAAGATATTTCCAACGCATAGCATTTACATAGCAAAAATAACACCCCAAAATACGTTCTACTACTCCTCCTGAGTATAACGATACCAAATGTGTGAGACTTTTACACAGCCTGACCACATACAGAGGCCTAATTTTGAAGTAGCACCTTCAGGCATTCTAAGAGCATAAATTACACATTTCATTTCTCAATCACCTATTACAGTTTTGAAGGCCCTGGAACACCAGGGCAATGGAAACGTCCAGAAAATGACCCCATTTTGGAAAGCTAACACCCCAACGTATAATCTATGAGGCATAATGAGTCTTTTCAATGGTTCATTTTTTTCCAGAAGTTTTCGGAAAATGTGGAAAAAAATGAAAACGCATTTTTTTTTACACAAAGTTGTCCGTTTATAAGATATTTCCAACGCATAGCATTTACATAGCAAAAATAACACCCCAAAATACGTTCTACTACTCCTCCTGAGTATAACGATACCACATGTGTGAGACTTTTACACAGCCTGACCACATACAGAGGCCTAATTTTGAAGTAGCACCTTCAGGCATTCTAAGAGCATAAATTACACATTTCATTTCTCAATCACCTATTACAGTTTTGAAGGCCCTGGAACACCAGGGCAATGGAAACGTTCAGAAAATGACCCCATTTTGGAAAGCTAACACCCCAACGTATAATCTATGAGGCATAATGAGTCTTTTCAATGGTTCATTTTTTTCCAGAAGTTTTCGGAAAATGTGGAAAAAAATGAAAACGCATTTTTTTTTACACAAAGTTGTCCGTTTATAAGATATTTCCAACGCATAGCATTTACATAGCAAAAATAACACCCCAAAATACGTTCTACTACTCCTCCTGAGTATAACGATACCAAATGTGTGAGACTTTTACACAGCCTGACCACATACAGAGGCCTAATTTTGAAGTAGCACCTTCAGGCATTCTAGGAGCATAAATTACACATTTCATTTCTCAACCACCTATTACAGTTTTGAAGGCCCTGGAACACCAGGGCAATGGAAACGTCCAGAAAATGACCCCATTTTGGAAAGCTAACACCCCAACGTATAATCTATGAGGCATAATGAGTCTTTTCAATGGTTCATTTTTTTCCAGAAGTTTTCGGAAAATGTGGAAAAAAATGAAAACGCATTTTTTTTTACACAAAGTTGTCCGTTTATAAGATATTTCCAACGCATAGCATTTACATAGCAAAAATAACACCCCAAAATACGTTCTACTACTCCTCCTGAGTATAACGATACCAAATGTGTGAGACTTTTACACAGCCTGACCACATACAGAGGCCTAATTTTGAAGTAGCACCTTCAGGCATTCTAAGAGCATAAATTACACATTTCATTTCTCAATCACCTATTACAGTTTTGAAGGCCCTGGAACACCAGGGCAATGGAAACGTCCAGAAAATGACCCCATTTTGGAAAGCTAACACCCCAACGTATAATCTATGAGGCATAATGAGTCTTTTCAATGGTTCATTTTTTTCCAGAAGTTTTCGGAAAATGTGGAAAAAAATGAAAACGCATTTTTTTTTACACAAAGTTGTCCGTTTATAAGATATTTCCAACGCATAGCATTTACATAGCAAAAATAACACCCCAAAATACGTTCTACTACTCCTCCTGAGTATAACGATACCACATGTGTGAGACTTTTACACAGCCTGACCACATACAGAGGCCTAATTTTGAAGTAGCACCTTCAGGCATTCTAAGAGCATAAATTACACATTTCATTTCTCAATCACCTATTACAGTTTTGAAGGCCCTGGAACACCAGGGCAATGGAAACGTTCAGAAAATGACCCCATTTTGGAAAGCTAACACCCCAACGTATAATCTATGAGGCATAATGAGTCTTTTCAATGGTTCATTTTTTTCCAGAAGTTTTCGGAAAATGTGGAAAAAAATGAAAACGCATTTTTTTTTACACAAAGTTGTCCGTTTATAAGATATTTCCAACGCATAGCATTTACATAGCAAAAATAACACCCCAAAATACGTTCTACTACTCCTCCTGAGTATAACGATACCAAATGTGTGAGACTTTTACACAGCCTGACCACATACAGAGGCCTAATTTTGAAGTAGCACCTTCAGGCATTCTAGGAGCATAAATTACACATTTCATTTCTCAACCACCTATTACAGTTTTGAAGGCCCTGGAACACCAGGGCAATGGAAACGTCCAGAAAATGACCCCATTTTGGAAAGCTAACACCCCAACGTATAATCTATGAGGCATAATGAGTCTTTTCAATGGTTCATTTTTTTCCAGAAGTTTTCGGAAAATGTGGAAAAAAATGAAAACGCATTTTTTTTTACACAAAGTTGTCCGTTTATAAGATATTTCCAACGCATAGCATTTACATAGCAAAAATAACACCCCAAAATACGTTCTACTACTCCTCCTGAGTATAACGATACCACATGTGTGAGACTTTTACACAGCCTGACCAAATACAGAGGCGCAACATGCAAGAAACACCGTCGGCGTTCCAGGGACACATAGCCTGCACATACCAAGAATTACACCCCCAAATACATTATGCTGAGCAAAGGGTAAAGAAAAGATTACCTGTGGTTTTAGAAGCGCAGTTGTCCACAGGAGGATATCACTGGTCCAGGCAGCAGGCAGGGACTTGGTCAGCAACAGCGAACACAGTTTTTCAGGCAGCAGGCAGGGATACTGTCCATATTACAGTCCAGGGTTAGTGCAGAGATGTCAGCAGTGCCAAAAATATTGGTCCTGGTAGTAGGCAGGTCCTTGTGGTGTGGTCAGTGCGGCATGATGGCAGTAAGTCCTACAGGCAGCAGACAAAAGTAGAGCCTCGTTCAGGACAGAATGGGGATAGGGGTAGAGGCTTCTCCCTCCCAAATCTCTTTGAAGCCTCCGAGTCTCCAGACCCTAATCTAGGAATAAGAAAACAAAGAAAATTGTTTTCTTCTTCCAGAAAAACTATACTGGAGCCCCTCACATATGTGAGACCCCGTGTTGAATCCCACTAGTCCAGTTGCAGAATACAAGATCAGTCCAAGAGGCAGGCAAATATCGTGGTCAAACAGTCCAAGGTCAGTTCCAGATCAGGCAGAGATATATACAGAATCGTTAGACAGAAGCATGGTCGAATAACAGTCCAGGGTCAGTTCCAGATGAGGCAGAGGTATGTACAGAATCGTTAGGCAGAAGCGTGGTCGAATAACAAGCCAGGGTCCGTTACAGAGCAGGCAGTGGCATAAGGGGTGTGAAGGTGTATGAAGGCAGGAACTGAGGATTATGTTTACCATACTTCACTAAAAATTTATTGAAGTATGGTAACGCCGAAAACAGTCGCCTATACAGAGGCCTGGTTGGGAAGGACATTGTGCACAATAATAAGATGTGTCTTTTCTGACTCCTGCTTTGGTACACACCTTACATCTTTTTTGGCGTCTTTTGCCTGCTGGTGTGGGGGGAATTTTATCCGGAAAGTGGCGCTCGGAGAGTCGACTTACAACGTCTGATCGGATATTTTCTAGTGGGCCGTTTGGGAATAAAAGGGCTGTGAAAACTTCCTCCTGGTAGCCAAAGAAACGTTTGGGGTTTTGGGTGGCGTTGCTGTAAATTACATATGAATTGTAAATGGCCAATTGAAAAAAATAAATTACTACTTTTTTGTACCAATGATATGTCCGTCTTGAGACCAGATATGGTTCCATCATTTGGTCGTTGAAGTCGACTCCTCCCATGAACAAATTATACTCTGAAATACATTTGGGTTTCTTTACGGGGCCATTCCTTCTGGGGATTTCTACGAAGGTATCGTTGTGGATAGAAGATAACATGTACACATCTCTTCTGTCCCTCCACTTCACTGCCAGAACCTCCTTGTTTCTTAGACTTGCGGTTTCTCCTTTCCGCAGCTTCTTGTTCACCAGACTTTGAGGAAAGCCCTTCCGGTTCTTTTTTACAGTGCCACATGCTGGCGTCTTCTTCCGGTGAAGGTTGTGGAACAGGGGCAGAGATGTGTAGAAGTTGTCTACATAGAGGTGGTAGCCTTTATCCAGTAGGGGGTATATGAGGTCCCAAACAATTTTTCCGCTGGATCCCAAATAATCCGGACAATTAGGGGGCTGTAGCTGGGTGTCCTTCCCTTCGTACACCTTGAAGGAATATGTGTACCCTGTGGCTCGGTCACATAATTTGTAGACCTTCACCCCATAGCGGGCCCTTTTGCTGGGCATAAATTGCTTCATCCTAAGCCTGCCACTAAATTTAATAAGGGACTCATCCACACATATGTGTTGGTCCGGGGTAAACAATTTGGGGAATATTTCTGAAAAATAATTTAGTATTGGTCGAATTTTGTAAAGGCGGTCAAAATTTGGATCATTTCGTGGAAGGCATTGGGAATTGTCACTGAAATGTAAGAACCTCAGGATCATCTGATATCTGTGTCTGGGCATTACCGCGGAGAAGAGCGGTGAGTGGTGGAGGGGGTGGGTTGACCAGTAGGTACGTAATTGGTTTTTTTTGTTGAGTCCCATATTAAATGTGAGGCCTAAAAAAAGCTTGAACTCCTCCACCGTTAGGTCTCTCCATTCGTAGGGACGGGCATAATAGGAGGTTGGATTTTGAAAAATACATTGTTGTGCATACAGGTTGCACTGGGCCACAATTGACGCCAACATGTCCTCCGTAAAAATTAAATTAAAAAAATCGATGGGGCTAAAATTCTCCGTGTCCACCTGGACTCCTGGCTGGGCGGTGAAAGGGGGAACATTGGCCTCTCCTGAATTAGGAGGAAGCCACAAGGGGTTCTGAAGGGCATAGGGAAGGCCAGCATGGCTCCTAACCCTTTGGGGCTGAGATGACACCCCACTGGTACTTGGCCTTTCTTGCTGGGGCACTGCGGTGCTGGTGGACGGCATTGCGGTGCTGGTGGACGGCACTGCGGTGCTGGTGGACGGCACTGCCTCACTAGAACGCCTTCGCTTGATGGGCCGGATATCTTCCTCCTCGGATTCATCAGTCAGTGTTTCACTGCTGAGGACTGGCTCATAAGTTACGTCGGCTTCAGAATCCGAATCCGAAAAGGAATCGGAAGAGGAGAGCTCCCCGTTGCTCTCGTCGGCCGCGGAAATAATTTGGTACGCCTCCTCAGCGGAAAAGACGCGTTTAGCCATTGTAGCACTGATGGGCACTGATGAGGTGGCACAGATGGGCGTTATTGAGGTGGCACAGATGGGCGCTTTTGAGGTGGCACAAATGGACACTGATGGGTCGGCACAGATGTGCACTGATTTATTGCACAGATGTGCAGATTTGTTGCACGGATGTGCACTGATGAGGCGGCAGATGGGCACTGCTGAGGCGGCAGATGGGCACTGCTGAGGCGGCACAGATGGGCACTGCTGAGGCGGCACAGATGGGCACTGCTGAGGCGGCACAGATGGGCACTGCTGAGGCGGCAGATGGGCACTGATGGGTCGGCACAGATGTGCACTGATTTATTGCACGGATGTGCACTGATTTATTGCACGGATGTGCACTGCTGAGGTGGCAGATGGGCACTGCTGAGGTGGCAGATGGGCACTGCTGAGGCGGCAGATGGGCACTGCTGAGGCGGCAGAGATGGGCACTGCTGAGTCGGCACAGATGGGCACTGCTGAGTCGGCAGATGGGCACTGATAGGTCGGCACAGATGTGCACTGATTTATTGCACGGATGTGCACTGATAAGGCAGCAGATGGGCACAGATGGGCACTGCTTAGGCGGCACAGATGGGCACTGCTTAGGCGGCACAGATGGGCACTGCTGAGGCGGCACAGATGGGCACTGCTTAGGCGGCACAGATGGGCACTGCTGAGGCACAGATGGGCACCGATTGGTACAGATGGGCACCGATTGGCACTGGCTGGCACTGGCTGGCACTGGTGGGCACTGGCGGGCACTGGCGGGCACTGGCGGGCACTGGCGGGCACTGGCGGGGCACTGGCGGGCACTGGCGGTGCACAGATGGAGCACTGGCGGTGCACAGGTGGGCACAGGTGGGCACAGGTGGGCACAGGTGGGCACAGGCAGGCACAGGCGGGCACAGGCGGGCACAGGTGGGCACAGGTGGGCACAGGTGGGCACAGGTGGGCACTGGCAGGGTAGATCTGGGCACTGGCAGGGCACTGGCAGGGTAGATCTGGGCACTGGCAGGGCACTGGCAGGGTAGATCTGGGCACAGGTGGGGTTTTTATCTGTTTACTGACAATTTTACACTCACAAGGCACATTCGGTCTCCTCACACGCTATCGCTGTGTGAGGAGACACGTTTGGCAATGGGTGATGATCTCATTTGTTTACATTTGAGATCATCACCCATTGGAGGAGGCGATCGCGCTGTAAACGGCCGCTGTGATTGGCCGTTTACAGCGATCTGTGATTGGCTGTGTCCAGCGGACACGGCCAACACAGATTTTCCCCGATGCGCGCTCCCGGGAGCGCGCGGGGAACTCTTAAAGGGGACGACGTCAATAGACGTAGTCCTGAAAATTGAGATCCGCGCTATACACGTCATTTTACTATAGCGCGGATCTCAAGTGGTTAAAGAGAGAAAACAAAACACTGCAGATATACAGTATGTACCCAGTTCTAATTTCAGGAATTGAGTTTACATCCACTGAAACAATAATGCACACTGGATGTTATAAAACATGCCAGTAGCATTAGCTGTAGAAAACTGTAGCTGTAGAATGTGTTTTTCAGAGTTTTAGCAGTAGTGTTTTTCAGAGTTTTTTAGCTTTTTCTTAGTTTTTTTCTGCGTTTTTAATCTTTTATCAAACTTTAAGCATTTTTACACTTGAGAAACTCCTCTCAAAACCCACTAGTTCTGGGTTTATTTCCAGCCAAAAAATGCCTTTGCCAAAAACTGCTGATAACAGCCTTTGTGTGCATGAACACATAGAATAACATGCTCAGGAGTTTATTGGCTGCAGAAAAAAACTGCTGAAGCCTAAAACAGCAACTGTAAAAACACCCAGTCTTCATGCGGCCTAAAAAGGTGAGCTGAGTTGGCTTGAGTCCTGGGCGGAAGAAGATGTAGCCTTCAGCTGTCAGAGGGAGAGGGTTCTCTGCTTCTTGGAGTTGTGGTGAAGCTCCCAGGCAATAGAGCATTGTGCCGGGAAATAACTTCAAGTAAAGAAATCCTCAATTGCTCCATTGTCTGGTTTACCCAGGCGAACATTAATCCTAAATAGTCAGTTTGTTGTCTGCCTACCAGATGAATGGTCTGGGTAAGCCTCCTCCTGTCCCGTCACATTTGGGGGAGGGCATTGATAGTTTCAAAAAACTATTAGATAAGCACCTGAATGACCGCAACATACAGGTATATACATTGTAATACTGACATATAATCACACACATAGGTTGAACTTGATGGACTTGTGTCTTTTTTCAACCTCACCTACTATGTAACTATGTAGCTATGTAACATCTTCCTGTTACATGACAACTTCCTCACTTCTATAAGCACCCTCTAAAGAATTTCCTGCACAGTTGGGCCAGGCGGTAAAGCAGTAGGTGGCATCCTGGCAGGAGGTGGCGACAGCTGTAGCTCCTACAGTACAGGTACACTGGGGGCAGCATCAGATGGTGGCAGCATGCGGGAACCTTGGCCCATGACATCCTCCTCTGGCCATAGGGAGAAGGCAGGAGTCTGAATTCCCCAGGGATTAGCTCTGGCTCATTCTCAATGCCCTCCAAAATAAGGACAAGCGAGTGCGGACTGCACTGTACTCTCCCCTCAGTTTGGTCTTGTTGATCTGAAATAGATGAGATAGCCAATGTTGATGATAGCATTCATAGAAATTGATTTGTAGAGATTAGATTTGAAAGTAGTAGTAATAATGAATTATGGAGAATATGAGAGATCGGGAGGGGAAGGCGGGATAAGTTGTATTAATGATTACGATAGAATCCCAAAAAGGTTTATCTAGCTAAATACGGTTACAACTTATTTTGCAAAATCTACCTATTAGTGTAAATTGCATTTATATCTTATATAGCCATAGTTTGTTTTCTCTTGTCTTTAAAGAGATATAATCTCTATCACTCCTGCATGTGGAAACCTAAATCTGTATAAAATGATTGTGTATAAAAGTCAAAGCAAAATTATATTTGATTTTCCACTATTTTATTCAAATAACCTTTATATACATACAGTGGGGATCAAAAGTTTGGGCACCCCAGGTAAAAATGTGTATAAATGTGCATAACGAAGCCAAGGAAAGATGGTAAAATCTCCAAATGGCATCAAATTACAGATTAGACATTCTTATAATATGTCAAAAAAGTTAGATTTTATTTCCATCATTTACACTTTCAAAATTACAGAAAACAAAAAAATGGAGTGTGCAAAAGTTTGGGCACCCTGCAGAGTTAATATCTTGTACTGCCCCCTTTGACAAGTATCACAGCTTGTAAACGCTTTTTGTAGCCAGCCAAGAGTCTTTCAATCCTTGTTTGAGGTATCTTTGCCCATTCTTCCTTACAAAAGTGTTCCAGTTCTTTGAGATTTCTGGGCTGTCTGTCACGTACTGCTCTTTTAAGGTCTATCCATAGATTTTCAATAATGTGGAGGTCGGGAGATTGGGAAGGCCATGGCAAAACCTTCCGTTTACGCCTCTTGATGTAATGCCCCGTGGATTTTGAGGTGTGTTTAGGATCATTATCCATTTGTAGAAGCCATCCTCTCTTTAACTTCAGCTTTTTCACAGATGGCATCAAGTTACCATCCAAAATTTGCTGAAATTTTATTGAATCCATTTTTCCTTCTACTCGTGAAATGTTCCCTGTGCCACTGGCTGCAATACAACCCCAAAGCATGATTGATCCACCCCCATGCTTAACAGTTGGACAGAGGTTATTTTCATTAAATTCTGTGCTCTTTCTTCTCCAAACGTACCTTTGCTCATTCCGGCCAAAAAGTTCTATTTTAACCTCATCGGTCCACAGAACTTGTTTCCAAAATGCCTCAGGCTTGTCTATATGTTCATTTGCAAAGTTCAAACGCTGATTTTTGTGGTGAGGACATAGAAGAGGTTTTCTTCTGATGACTCTTCCACAAAGACCATATTTATACAAGTATTCCTTTATAGTGGAATAGTGTACCACAACTCCAGTGTCTGCCAGATCTTTCTGGAGGGATCGTGCAGGCAAACGTGGGTTTTGAATTGCTTTTCTCACAATCCTGCGAGATGTTCTGTCTGATATTTTTCTTGGTCTTCCAGATCTTGCTTTAACTTCCACTGTTCCTGATGACTGCCATTTCTTAATTACATTCCAAACAGAGGATATTGACATCTGAAAACGCTTTGCTATTTTCTTATAGCCTTCTCCAGCTTTGTGAGCGTCAACTATTTTCAGTTTCTGTTTTCTAGACAACTGCTTAGAAGATCCCATGGTGCTGATTGTTGGGGCAAGGTCAGATGAGTCTGGCCATTTAAAATCTTTGAGATTGACATCACCTGGTCTTCCCAGACGATGATTGAGAACAATCCATGACACTGGCAGGTCTCAGCTTTGCAAAGGGGGCAGTGCATGCTATAAATTCTGCAGGGTGCCCGAACTTTTGCAGACGCCATTTTTTTGTTTTCTGTCATTTTGAAAGTGTAAATGATGGAAATAAAATCTAACTTTTTTTGGCATATTATAAGAATGTCTAATCTGTAATTTGATGCCATTTGGAGATTTTTCCATCTTTCCTTGGCTTCGTTATGCACATTAATACACATTTTTACCTGGGGTGCCCAAACTTTCGATCCCCACTGTAGATAAAATTGAATATGGCAAAAGCAGATAAAGCCTTAACTGCTTGCTGCCTGCCCACCGTCAAATGACGGCTGAGCGGTGCAGCTTTCGTTCTGGGATGGCTTCATATGAAGGTGTTCCAGAACAGCCACTCTCACGTGCGTGCTAGGACACGGCGTGACCCGATCTCTGTAATGAGCTGCGTCTGCAGCTCTTTAACCATGTGATCGACTGTACATGTAAACAAGGAAGTGCTGGTAATCGGCTCTCCTCGCCTCATGCTGACAGAGGGTGAGGAGAGGAGAGACAATCAGCGCCATCTCCTCACAGGGGGACATGTAGGAATGTAATCAGGGCACTGATCATCAGTACCCTGATTACACTGTTACCAATCTGTGCCCAACATTGCCCACCGATGCCAGCTATCAGTGCTCACCAGTGCCCACAAGTGCCACCAATCAGTGTCCATTAGCGATGCTAGTCAGTGCTGGCAATCAGTGCCACCTATCAGTGCTGCCCATCAATGCCCATCACTGCTGTCAATCAATGCCCATTAGTGTCACCTATCAATGCCACCCATCAATGCCTACCAGTGCCGCATATCAGTGCCCACCAGTGCCACCTATTAGTGCCCACCAGTGTCACCTAACAGTGCCCATAAGTGCGGTTTATTAGTGCCTCCTCATCAGTGCCACCTAATCAGTGCCCATAAGTGCCACCTCATCAATGCCCACCAGTTCAGCCTATCAGTGCCCATCAGTGCCGCCTCATCAGCACACATCAGTGAAGGCAAATTATTATTTTTTCATTATATAGTTATCAAATATTTTATTTTCGCTTCTCTTTTCTGAGGTCCACCCTAGTTACTAGCGCCGGATTGTAGTGGAGATGGAGGATACTAAGATCAGATTAATTTCCTAATAATTTAGAAATACTTTAATAATAATTCTAGGTTACACATACAAACAGGGCTCAAGTCCTGCGGGAACGCATGGGAACGGAGTTCCTGTACTTTTTCCACAACAGGAACTCAGTTCCCATTAGCAGCCGTGTCCTGCAAGACTTTCAAGTATGTAAGCTGTGTGGCAGGTGCTACACCAGCAGCTGCCGAGACAGCTCGCAATAGTAAGTGCCACACACCTGACCATTTAGGCATTGCCAGTAGGGGGCCCCATGACAGCTTCCGCTTCGATCTACCTGTCAATCACAGCTAGATGATGGGTAGATCAGGTCCCTGCTGCTAAGAGATTGTATTTAGTCAGACCTCTGGTGATGCGCTCCTCCCCGTCGGCCCCTCCTGATTTTAAGTCTCCTCATCTTCCCCATCCCCCCCCCCCCAGTCTCCTGCATACTTGCTCTGTGTGTCCCACTGAACCCCCCTCTCCTCTATCTTCAGTGCCATATGATGAGAGAACCCAGAGGAGGAGCACAGCTATTCTGCTCACAGGACATGCAGGGAGAGAGGTGAGCTGAGGGAGGAACATCAGTTTGGGGTGGTAAGCTGAGCACAATACCTGGCAAAGTTTAATGCCAGGAGGGAAGTTTATGTGGAAATATGTGAAGGGTTGGAATAGCAGCGAGTGTGTGTTGGAGCCCTGCAGAGTTTGCATCCCCCCAAGCTAATGTACATCTCCTAAGCAGGAACACATCACTATCTCCCCAAGCATTCTGTCCAGATAATGTGCAGTTAATTTATGACCTTTCCGTTTAACCCTGTGTTATCCAAACTCTGTTCAATGAAAAGTGTAAACTCACCACATAAACACTCTATATACAAAATAAAATTCCTTAATAAAGATCAGAACATGATGTTCACATTTGCATGGAAGCACAATTGACTGAATGCTGATTATTCAGAGAATTACCGTATTTATGTTTATTGAGGATTGTTTTTTTTTTTTTTTATGTACTAACAGTTAAGCTTCATACACACAATACGAAAATTGAATGAAAAATACCACTTTTGAACTGTTCGTGCATATGAGCGTATCATTTTATTTATTTTTTTGGTGGGGCAGTGGATCTTGGGTGGGAGTTCCCACACTTTTTTCCCCAGGACTTTACCCCTGCATACAAACATTGTTTTATACATTAAAACACAACACTTCATTGGAATATTTCATGGAGAAGTGATGTAGGTATGATGTTTGTGTGTGTGTATGAATTTGAAAATGGATGGAAATATCTTTTAAGTGTTTTATATAATAATGCCTGTGTGTAATGTGTAGATGATTATGGTGGGTCCTGTTTCATTATATTGGCAGCTTGTGTACTTACCCTGAGGAGTAATGGGCCACTGTTTTCTGCCAGAAGCTGACGCTGTCACTGGAGGGATACAGCTTGGGCATTCTGTTAAAGATGGAAGAAAAGAGTCAAGATAATGTTCAAGATAAAGTTAAGTCAACAGCGCTATTTGTTTTTGCCTGTTATATGTTGTACAACAACATCAAAGCGTCTATTCATAAAAAGTGCACTGAGGTGAATTTGCAATGAAACTGTAAAATCTAATCTAAAGTTGCTGATATGTTAAAACAGATGTTAAATACATTTTTTTTCAAATTTACTCCAATTAACATTTTGGTGAATCTGCTTTTTTAACCACTTGCTTACTGGGCACTTAAACCCCCCTCAGTCCCAGACCAATTTTCAGCTTTCAGCGCTGATGCACTTTGAATGACAATTGCATACAACACTGTACCCAAATGAAATTTTTATTATTTTTTCCCCACAAATAGAGCTTTCTTTTGGTGGTATTTAGTTACAGCTCGGAGTTTTATTTTTTGCTAAACAAACAAAAAAAGATGCAAAAAAATAAAAAATAAAAAATCATGTTTTAATAGTTTGTTATAAAATTTTGCAAACGGGTCATTTTTCTCCTTCATTGAAGTGCGCTGATTAGGCGGCACTGATGGCTGCATTGGTGGGCACTGATGGGCTGCATGGTGGGCACTGATGGGCTGCATTGGTGGGCACTGATGGGCTGCACTGGTGGGCACTGATAGGCATAGTTAAGGCGGCACTAATAGGCACAGATAAGGCGGCACAGATGGGCACAGATAAGGCGGCACTGATGGGCAAAGATGGGCACAGATAAGATGGCATGGATGGGTGGCACGGATAAGTGGCACGGATGGGTGGCACGGATGGGCACTGATAGGTACCACTGATAGATGGGACTGATGGGCACTGATAGGTGGCACTGATAGGTGGCTCTGATAGGTGGCACTGCTGGGCACTGATGGGCGGCACTGCTGGGCACTGATGGGCGGCACTGCTGGGCACTGATGGGCGGCACTGGGTCACAGCACCTTTGAGGCAGATTGTGGGCACTGTGGGTGGCACTGTTGGTGGCACTGCTGGATGGCACTGTGGGTGGCATTGTGGGTGGCACTGTAGGTGGCACTGTGGGCACTATGGTCACTGATGGGGGGCACTGATGGGGGGCACTTACTTTTATTCAGGATGGCACGGCGGTGGGCAGGTGGGCACTGGCAGGGGGCAGGTGGTCAGCTGTATTGCTGGCCGTGATCGGGACTGATGTCCCGATCACGGCCGCCGGTGATCGGCTTTTTTTTTCTCTCCTCGCGCTGTCAGCGCGAGGAGGAATAATAGCCGATTACCGGCTCCGTTCTATCACATGATCAGCTGTCATTGGCTGACAGCTGATCACGTGATAAGGGGTCGGGATCGACCCCTTGCACGGATCGGTGATCAGGCGAGTCTCACGGACTCGCCGATCACAGAGCGCGCCGCGCGCGCCCCTCAGGGGGCGCGCAGGCCGCTCGTATCCGGGACGACGTCAATAGACGTAGTCCCGGAAATGTAGGTCCGCGCTGATGCCGTCATTTGGCAATAGCGCGGATCTGTAGTGGTTAACCACTTCTGGACCAAGCTTATTTCATTTTCTGAGACTTGTATTGCACAAGTTCAAATCAGTATTAGAAAGTTACTTATAACCCCAAAGATGATCTATATTTTGTTATCTAAGACTCTGGAGAATAAAATGGATATTAGAATTATTACTACCGCAAAACTACATTCATATATCTGGTTTGATTCAATGGTCTATCATCTGTTAAAGTGGTTGTAAACCCTTACAAACCACTTTGACCTACAGGTAAGCCTAGATTAAGGCTTACCTGTAGGTCCAAGCAATATCTCCTAAACCTATATGGTTTAGGAGATATTGGCCCGAAAACGGGCACCGCTGTCTACGGCGCATGTGCCGTAGACAGCGGCGCGCAGGCGCACCGAGCGCGGCATTCTCATCGACGAAGCTGCCGCGCGTGTCGGCTCCCGTGCGCATGCGTGGGAGTGACGTCATCGTGGCTTCGCCGAATGACAGCGGCGGAGCTGCGAGACCCCACCAACAAGATGGATGCGGCGGACTACAGGGGACAGCGGCGACTTCGCTGGCTCTTGTGTCAGGTAAGTGACACATAATGGGCTACTATGCGATGCATAGTAGTCCATTATGCTTTGCCTTTGCAGGGAATGAAAGAGGAAGTAAACTCATCAGGGTTTACTTCCTCTTTAACAGTTTCAAGTTGAGTGCAATAGGCTCTGCTTTGAGCTTTATGACTGTCCCCATTCCCTTGCATTCCTGCTCTAATCTCCCCTCTCTCATCCTTTCCCAACTGCTTTCCCCTTTTCCCACTCTTCCTCCCCCCCTTCTTTTTTCTTTTTTTTTTCCTCACTGCCTGTTACCTTTATCACAGAAGCTCTCTGGTCAACACTTTGGCATGTTATGTTTAGTCTTTCCCTGGTTCCTTCTATAGCCCTGGGGTCCTTCCAGATTGAAGAGGGCAAAGCTGAGGTTTTAGTTTCAGTTGTCAGCATCGAGGAGGCCATGCTCAGGAAGGGGTTTCTTTTCATTTCTCTGCCTCAACAGCACCTAAGTAAGTCTCCTGACCAAGATTGACCCCTGAATGTCATGATAGGCAACGCAGCACTCCCCAATTATCAAAGGATAATCAAAGCGTATATTCACAGAAAAGTGTATTGAGGTGATTTCATTTGCACTGGAACTGTAAAATCAAGTCTAAAGTTGCTGATATGTTAAAACAGATATTACATTTCTTGCCAAATTTACCAATTAACATTTTTGTGAATAGACTTTTACATATATTATACTACAGCCCCCATATACATGCTGCCATACCTCCCTCTTTTATTTCCCAATCCCATTCTTACATCAGTTTCCTCAGTACCCCTTCACATCACAATTTCCCCTACACAGTAGTGTTCTGATCTGAACCCTCTCCACAATGGTTTCTTCTCCCCCTCCTTCACAGCACCTGACCATAACTGTGTCTTCTGCCCCCCTTCACATTTTATCCTGCTTCACATCACAGCCCCCGCACCTTTGTCCCCTTCACATTACACAGCCCCCTGCACATCCACAGCCCGCTGCATCTCTGGCCCCCTTCACATTACACAGCCTCGGCACCTATGTACCCCTTCATATTACACTGCCCTCTGCATCTCTAGCCTCCTTCACATTACACAGCCTCCACACCTACTGTATGTACCCCATCATATTACACAGCCCCCTGCATCTCTGGCCCCTTCACATACACATCCTCCTGCATCTCTGGCCCCTTCACATACACATCCCCCTGCTCCTCTGTCCCCCTTCAGATTACACAACCTCCGCACCTATGTACCCACTCACATTACACAGCCCCCTGAATCTCTGCCCCCTTCATATACACAACCACCTGCATCTCTGGCCCCCTTCACATTACAGCCTCCACAGCTTTGTCCCTTTCTACCTTACTTAGGCACACAGAACCGGAGATACAGCGGGAGTCAAAGCAGCACTGAATAGTGGGTGGGAGCAGGAGGCACTGAAATTAACAAGCAGGTGATTGGTTGCTAGGGCCACATAGCAACTAATCACCTGCTGGTTAACTTGGAAAGTTATCTTCGGCAGCTCCATTCCCACCCACAATTCAACGCTGCTGTCTCTCCCACTGTGTCTCCAGCTCTGTGTGCAGAATGGCTCTACCTCCTGCTCTCTGCTCCATTGTGATAGTGACAGCGGCAGAGGCAGGGAGACAGAACCGGCACCTAAATGGCTGGAATGTGGTGGTCTGGATGGCACGGTGACTCGGTCCACATTCAGCCCACAGTCTGCCATTTAGTGATGCCTGCTTTAAATATTAAATAGATGTTCATCATTATTTATTCTTTGTGTTTGTATTAGGTACTCACCATAATGTCGATGGGAATTACTTGGAGCTGATCCCTCTACAGATGACGTTGCTCTATCTTGAAAACATGAATGTAAAGAAAAACGTAAGTCTCACATGCATACTCACAACAAAAAATGGTGAGCTTAAAACAATCATATAACTGCAATATATAATGATATATTTCATTTTACTCACCAGCACTCTGATGTTCAGCTGGACCCCTGCTGCTGACTCCAGGGACAGCCTCTGCAAGAAGGCCATCCCTTAGCTTTGCCTCCCACTCTTTGAAGACCACAGCCTTTACAATACCGGACTGTCCCCAGAGATGCTGCTCCATCTTCCGGTTTATTGGTTCGCCAGACAATCATAGAACTTGCACATGGAAAAAAAAACAGTATTATTTACATAAATTAGAAAACAAAGAGATTTTTTTTTTTTTTACAACAAAATTTTGTTTCACACAGTGATGGTTATATATATATACACATTATAATATTTCCATGTATGTTACTTTTCTGTATGTGGCTGTGGCAAAAAAATATATTTTTTTAAGTTGAATTCAGTTACATTTATTGACACTGCACATTTTTTTTTACATATGTGTGTTCTAAGAGTGAAAGAACATTTAAATAATTACCTGTGTCTGATGGCAGTGGTGGCCCTGCGAACATTGGAGACTGCATTTACGGAGTCCCGGAGTCGTTCCCAGGCTGCTGCCTTCTGGATGTTGAAACAGTTTGTCAGCAGAGACTTTTTCTGTTAGAATTGCATACTCCTCTGGGCTTTAAATAGGGGCCCTCTTGATCTTTGTCCCTTGGTTCGCTGGCACTGCTGCATGTCAGCACTTTCTGATGCAGGGGGGGACATGTCTCCTTTTTTGGCCATGTTCCCGCTCCACTACACCTCCACGCTCGCTTCCATGCCTTGGCTCCACTCCACGCCTCCGTTCACCTCCACTCCTCTTCTCCCCAACAGTACTCTCCCCTCCATGCTTCTCCTCCTCTCCTCAACAATACTCTCCCCTACATGCCTCTCCTCCTCTGCATGCCTCCTCTCCCCTCCACTCCCCCCCCCCCCCCCTGAGTCCGCTTCCCTCCACTCTCAGTCACACCAACAACTCTCATGCCAACACACTGACTAACACCAACATTTTCACTCACAAGACTCACACATCCATTCTCAGTCACACCAACAACTCTCATGCCAACACACTGACTAACACCAACATTTTCACTCACAAGACTCACACATCCATTCTCACTCCCAGACATTCTAATTGCAATAAAAGTACCATACCACACAAAAACAACCATAAAACAAACAATCACACCACACCACTGTCTAAATGAAGTACAGGGGCAGAGGCAAGGCCATTTTTAAGGTGGGGCAAATGGGGCAGCTACCCTGGGCCCAGTCATTGTTGTGGGGCCCAAACCAGCTGCACCATACTTGCCAACTGTCCCGGTTTACATTCCCTTGTTTTTTAAAGTCTTAGTCCCACGCTGTGTACCGATGTTTCAGTGTGAAGTCCTGTTACTAAACACAGCTCTGCCCTCCAGACAGCATCCCGATGACTCACCTATAGACCTTGCCTGCATTTACATGTAAATGACCGCTATTAATATGTAAATAGCAACCAGTCTGCTGCGTTATTATGTAAATAGTGCGGTATTGGATAGGGTGGGAAGATGGTATTGATATGTATATCATGTCACCCTCCTCTAGCCCCCAGATCCCATCCACCATCCCTCTGCTAAATGCTGCCCCCTGGGAGGTAAATGGGCATGCTTTAAAGATATGCCTGCAACTGTGGTCATTGAGCCTAACATCAGCCTGTTCTGCAATGGTAAGTGAAGCGGGGGGGGGGGGGGGGATTGGTGTGGGCTGTGCAGAGGTATGCAGACAAGGAATTACAGTTTGCAGTGCACAGTTCAGCAAGGGAGGATGTACAGAGGTAAGGAAGGTAGGTGCACGATGAGCAGAGGAAGCAGGTAGAGTTAAGGTGGGAGGGAGTTTGAAGTCGAGAGACTAAAGGAAGTTTGGGGTGCAGAGGGATTTAGTATGCAAAGGTGTACTGATGGGGTGGATAAAGGTGTAGGGAAGCCCATTTATTTCAATGGGCTGCTCTATGCGCTAGAAATGCAGAAATACATTCCTGACCTTCAAAACCACACAGTGCCACTATAGTGAATTTTGATGCATGTGAAAATACAAAAGTCAGCAGATGTGTAAGGGTGTCATTTACACTAAATGCCACGGATGTGTATCTGGTAAAGGGCAGCACATTTCTATCGTGTCAGGAAAGCAAATGTGCATGCATTTCCGACACACACAAATGTGAACATAGACTAAAAGTCTCAATTACATTGGTGGTCAGTGTAAATCTTCCCATTACATTAGGGTTTGGTGTAGAATTCTTTCATTCACACTAGTGGTTAGTGTGAATGACCCCATTACATTGGTGGCCACTGTGATTGCTCCTATTACATTAATGGCTATTGTAAATTCCCTTTACATTGGTGCCCAATGTAAAAACTCCTCTTTATATTGGTAGTTTGTAAAAATCCTAACTTGCATTTATGGTCAGTGTCAAATCCTTCCTTACAATGGTGGTCCAGTGTAAGTTTCCAATGTAGTGGTTATTGTAGAAACCCCCTTTATTTATTGTGGGTGTAAAATCCCCCCTTTACGTTGGTGGTCAGTGTAAATTCTTCATTACATTAGTGTTCAGTGCAAATTTACCATTACATTGGTGGTCAGTGTAAATCCCCTTACATTGGTAGTCAGTGTTACCCCCCCCCCCCAACATTGGTGATCTGTGTAGAAATGTCACCTTACATTGGTTAGTGTAAATGTTCCTATTTCATTGATATCAGTGTAGAAATCCCTCTTTATATTGGTGGGTGGCGTAAAATCCCCCATTACATGGTAGTCAGTGTAAATCCCCCTTTCACATTGGTGGCTAGTGAAGAATTCCTCACTACATACCTGCCAAAGTTGTCCAGCTTTGCGCTACATGATTCACGATTTGCTACAGTGTAATGCCTCCTAACTAATTTAATTCTCCTGGATCGGCAATCACAATAGGTGTTGCAGTACTTTGCAGAAAGGTCTGTGTTCAAATAAGGTTTTCTAAATATTTTACGCCAAATGTGTTTGCAGATCAATTCATGTTTATCTCTGTATTCTGTGCAAGAAGTGTTAGATTGCTGCACTTTAAATAGATTATATGGACTGAGGCTAGGCATACAGATGAACATCGCTCTTGTTCAGCCAAGAATGGGAGAAATATATTAAATGTGTGGATGGGGGAATCTCCTCTGGTGGTTATTGTATTTAGACAGCCGTGGCTGTCTGAATACCCAGACAGTGACTGCATTTGTTTGGATGATGCATCTTATAGGATGCAGTCACTGTTCAGCCAATAATTTTCTACCTGGCTCTTTCAATTTTGAAGCTGACTTTTGTTGAGTCAGGTGGTGCTGACAAGGTCACCATGGCTCACATTGTTTGATTTTTACTGATGAACAGTACCTTCTTGTTTATGTTTCTGCACGTTTGATAGCACTGCCACTCATCCCATTCCCCCCAGCACTGCCACTCATCCCATCAACTCCCCAGCACTACCACTGATCCCATCAACCCCCAGCATTGCCACTGATCCCACCATTCCTCCCAGCACTGCCACTGATCCCATGAGTCCTAGGATCCTAGGAGTTCTCTGTCTATTGATGGGTCCCCTCACCTCCCCAGTCCATGGTGTGCATGCAAATTTCAGCAATCAGTGAACCTGAATGATATGCTGTAACCTCTAGTAACCAATCAGTGAGCAATAATGATGTGCAATAACCTCTAGCAACCAATCAGTTAGCAGCATTGGTGTGCTGTAACCTTCAGAAAACAATCAGTGAGTGGTAAGGATGTACAGTATCTTCTAGCAACCAATCCGTGAGCAGAAATGCTGTGCAGTAATCTCTAGCAACCAATCAGCAAGCGGAAATGATGTACTGTAACCTCTGGCAATTAATCAGTGAGCAGTAGTTATATGCTGCACCCTCATGGGGGGAGCCCAAGAAAATGCTTGCCCAGGGTCCACTCAGTATTAAAGATGGCCCTTGGTAGAGGCTATAGCCGTGTGTCGAAAAACAAAACAAAAATACAGGATTGGGAATCATTACAAATAGCCACAAAGTATTTACGAAAGTAAAAATCTATTCAAAGCACGGTAGTAGTGCTATTTTGAGAGAGACATTACATTATGTAAAATTACGAAATGTGTTCCAATTATGAATCAATGAAAACAAAACAATGTTGCAAAAGTGAAAATAAACGAAAAAGGCAATCTCATGAAAGTACGAATTACAAAATTACGAAAAAGTTACAGAATAAACAAAAATATTATCTGTGAACAGTGTTTAAACCTCTATTAAAGTAAACCCAAAAATAGTGAAATAAATAGTGGCGCTGAAACTAATAAACACAAGATAAAATGTGATGATCTATCTCAGTGAAGAGAATATAATAATGGTGTTAACAATATTCATATCACCCTCTGGTAAGTGAGAAAACACTAATAACACACTTGATGAAAAAATAATAAGAGATATAACTATATATCTATCACCCTGTAACAAGTGAACCAAAAAGAACTGACCAAAAACTTATTTTTGGTGAGCATAAATTGTGTACAAAAAAAGTCCATAAATCATGAAGAATAAATAAAAACAATCCAATGAAGTGATGTGATTACCGTGTCCTGGTCTTCTATTCATCCACCACACCTCTGTGCCAGTGATTCCACTCCCCTCAAGAAATGCACTCACCAGCAAGAAATGCACTCACCAGCTTACTTTGCCTCACACTCTCGTGTTTGGCTAAAATCGCCTTAACCCATACAACAGGGGGTGAAAGATAATCCCCGAACACCAGCCAAGGAGTAAACCAAGGACCTCTCCACATATAAATGTTCTCTGTACATGTAAATGATAAAGAAGTGCTCCAATAGTGTGATAACATAAAATTACAAAAAATCTATTTAATAAAATATTTAGTAATCTTCCACCATTATACTCACATGAATCAAAATCACAGCAAGCAAAAAATACTTGCATAGTTAGTAAGGTTGAATAAAGACATCAGTGCATCCAGTTCAACCTGAGTGAGTGTCTACAATTATCCCTATCCCTGTACATTGCATGCTCACATCAGTCCCTACCCTCAAGGAGCCCACAATCCAAGGTCTCCATTCATATACTAGGGCCAATTTTGGATGGAAGCCAATTAACCTACCTGCATGTCTTTGGAGTGTGGGAGGAAGCCGGAGTACACGGAGGAAACCCATGCAAGCACAGGGAGAACATGCAAACTCCAGGCAGGTAATGTCATGGTTGGGATTTGAACCAGCGACCCTTCTTACTGCTAGGTGAGAGTGCTAACTGCTACACCCCTGTGCCGCCCATACTGTCACAGCAAGGAATTATATGCAATATTAAAGCAATGCAATGCTGTCATAATGGACCTAAGGTGTGTGATAGCTGATGACACTCTCATCCACTTCTCATACCCAAGCTTCCACTTCCTAATGCAGCATTCTAATCCCCAACAACAATACCTGCCCAGAGTTTACATGTTCTCCCTGTGTCTGCATGGGTTTCCTCCAGGTACTCAAGTTTCCTCTCATACTCCAAAGACATGCAGGTTGGTTAATTGGCTTCTGTTCAAGATTGGCCCTTGTATATGAATGGGGACCTTGGGTTGTGGGCTCCTTGAAGGTGGGGACCAATATGAGTGTGCAATGTACAGGGATAGGAGAAATTGTAGACACTCAGGATAGACTGGTGTCTTTATTCAACCTATGTAACTATGTAACAACCTGTTACATTTTTGAAGGCCCTGTAGCACCAGGACAATGGAAACGCCCACAAAATGACCCCATTTTGGAAAGCTAACACCCCAGCATATAATTTATGAGGCATAATGAGTCTTTTGAATGGTTCATTTTTTCCAGAAGTTTTTGGAAAATGTGTATAAATACATTTTTTTACACAATGTGGAAAAACAATTTTTTTTTACACAAAGTTGTCCATTTCTAAGATATGTCTAACACACATGTACATAGCAAAAATGACACCCCAAAATATGTTCTGCTATTCCTCCCAAGTATGGCGATATCAAACGTGTGAGAATTTTACATAGCCTGGCCACATACAGAGATCCAACATCCAAGAAGCACCTCCAGGCGTTCTAGGAGCATAAATTACACACATGAATTCCTGCCAACCTATCACATTGTTGAAGGCCCTTCATATTTCTCACCCATAGCATGTACTGTACTTACCAATTACAAACCATAATACATTCTTCTGAGCAAAGAGTAAACAAAAAGTCACCTGCGGTTTTAGTAGTGCAGTGGTCCACAGAGGAGAGCATAGGTCCAGGTAGCAGGCAGGGATGTGGTCAGCAGCAGCAAAAGGATCGTCCATGCAGCAGGCAGTAATACTGTCCATAATATAGGCAGCAGGCAGAGATATGTTTAGTGCAGCCAAAGTATTGATCCAGGCAGAAGGCAGGACCATCAATTTAGGGCCTCGGTCAGGAAAGAATGGGGACCAAAACTGCTTTTCTGAACTCACAACTCTATTCTGGAGCCCCTCACATATGTGAGACCCCTGTGTAGCAGGGTGAAAGATCAGGCAGGCAAAAACATGGTCAACAAGCCGAGGTCAGTGCAGGTAAAAGGCAGAAATAGACGGTAGGCAGAGGCATAGTCGATACAGTCCAGGGTCAGTTCACGTGAAAGGCAGAAACATGGCGGATAAACAATGCAGAGGGCAGGCAGAGGCATAGTCGATAAACAGGCCAGGGTCAGTTGAGTTGAGAGACTAGGTTGGTTGGTTGAGGCAGCAGGGAAATAATCAGCACAGAAATTGAATCCTGGGAAATGGCAGTCTATTCCAAATTTGGGTTAATAGTTTTCGAGAGTGTAATATTGCATGAAGCATTCTCTGATGCATAGGCCAGGTTGGGAGGGACATTGGGAACAATGCAAACTGGTGTCTTTCCTAACTCCTCTTTTAGTGCACACCCGACATTTTGTTTGGCGTCTTCTTCCGGTTACTGATGGTGGAATATTGTTAGGAAAATGGCGCTCATTCAGTCTGTATATTGCAACTTTTTTGTACCAGAAGAGGTACTTTCATGTTGAAAGATAGGGTTGCAGCATTTGATCATTAAATTCCACCCCCCATGAACTTATTGTATCCGTTGATACAGCAAGGCTTTTGAATGGTACCGCGTCTACTTTGAAGTTCCACTGAGGTGTCATTGTGGATAGTGGACATGATGTAAACATCTTTCTTATCCCTCCACTTCATGGCCAACACTTCCTCGTTCCTCAGGCTTGCCGATTCCCCCCTTTTTAGCCTTATGGTGACTAGATGCTGTGGGAAGCCTTTCCTGTTTTTTCTTGCAGTACCACAGGCCAAAGTTTTCTTCAGGAATAGGTGGCGAAAAAGTGGCAAACTGATGTAGTAGTTGTCCATGTAAATATGATACCCCTTTTGGAGGAGTGGGAATGCCAACTCCCATACAATTTTCCTTATTCCAATGTACATTGGACACTCAAGTGGATGGAGCTGGGAGTCTTTGCCTTCGTACACACGAAAGGCATTCACATATCCGGTTGTGCTTTCACAGAGCTTGTTGAGCTTCAAACCGTACCTCACCCTGTTACTGGGAATATACTGCTTGATTCCCAGCCAGCCTGTGAAATGGACCAGGAATTCGTCCACAGAGATGTTCTGGTCAGGGAAGTAAAGTTCAGCAAACCTCTTATTAAAAAAATTAAATTGAGGGCAAATTTTATACAATTTATCAAAGATGATTTGGGGGGAACTGCAAGTTATCACTGAAATGCAGGAACCGCATGATCATGTCATAGCGGGATCTGGACATCAAAGCTGAAAAAATTGGCATATGGTGGATGGGCTTAGTAGACCAATATGAATGCAGTTCATTTTTTTTGTAAGCCCCATGTTGAGCGTAAGGCCTAAAAATAATCTAAGCTCCTCCACTGTTAGGGGTCTCCATTCAAAAGGACAGGCATAGGATGAGTTGGGGTTGTTTTGTATGTAATTTTGGGCAAAAAGATTTGTTTGGTCAATGATGCTTTGAAGTAACTCATCCGTGAAAAATACATTTAAAAAAACGATTTCAGAGAAATCTTCGGTGTTGGTAGGCACACCTGGCTGTGCTGTGAAAGGGGGGATTGTGGCTGACCCTGTGCTAGAAGCAGCCACAATAGGTTGGCCAAGGCATCCAGAAGATAGGTTTGGGTCTTACTTCTTCGGTGTGGAATTCCAACACTTGTACTTGGCCTCTCCTCCTGGGGTCTAGCACCGTCTGCATTTGCTGATTGGCCATTTGGGTGTCTGGCACTGCTGTTAGCTGCCTGCAGTTTAGACCGTCTTCTTTTTTAATGGACTACTTTCTCCTCCGATTCGGATGTACTGCCTTTGGGGGGGCTTGTATTGTGAACCAGAATCGGAACCGGAATCAGAACTGTACCGGGGCGATGAGAGATCCCCGCTGCTCTCATTGGTCAGGCTTAGCATTTGGTATGCTTCTCCTGGGATGTACACTCTTCTGGACATGGTGGCTGTATGACAGGGCTGTACAACAAGGACTAATGGGATGCATCAGCTAGAAATTGGCTGCACATCAGGCACTGCTGGGCTCATGGGACAGGTACTCAGACGGGGTGACAGATACTCAGACAAGGTGACAGGTGCTCTGATTAGGGAGACAGGAACTCCCGATGGGGGAGACAGGTACTCCCGATGGGGGAGACAGGTACTCCTGATGGAGGTCACATGTACTCCTGATGAAGGTGACAGGTACTCCTGATGGGGGTGACGGGTACTTAGGTACTCCTGATGGGGCTGATGGGTACACAGGTACTCCTGATGGGGGTGACGGGTACTCAGGTATTCCTGATGGGGGTGACAGGTACTCAGGTACTCCTGGTGGAGGTGACGGGTACTCAGGTATTCCTGATGGAGGTGACGGGTACTCAGGTACTCCTGATGGGGATGGGGAGACAGGTACTCCTGATGGGGTGACAGGTACTCAGGTACTTCTGATGAGGATGACAGGTACTTTTTATTCGGGGGGGGGGGGGGGGAATCTGGGCACAGTAGTGATATTAGGTAACACTGTAACTCACTGTTCTGATTTCTCCTTCTCACAATGGAATGGCGTGTGAGGAGGAGAACCCAGCAACAGCCGTTACAGTCTGCTTTGTTTACACTTGTGACCGGCTGTGATTGGACACAGCCAGCCATCATCATCAGTGCTTGATCATTCTTACAGGAAGCGAGAGGGGATGATCAAAGCCAGAATCGTTTTTTTTTTTTTTTTATTTCAGGCTTCCAAGCCTAGAGCTGAGATGTGGGGTCTTATTGACCCTATATCTCACTGTAAAGAGGACCTGTCATACCATATTCCTATTACAAAGGATGTTTATATTCCTTGTAATAGGAATAAAAGTGATAAAAAAAAATATTTTTGGGGAAAAAAACGTCAAACTAAAATAAATAAAGTAAAATGAACAATAAAAAAAAAAAAATACATTTAAAGCGCCCCTGTTCGCATGTGCCGCCCACATATGAAAACTGTGTTCAAACCACACATGTGAGGTATCGCTGTGAACATTAGAGTGAGAGCAAACATTTTGGCCCTCCTCTGTAACTCAAAACATGTAACCAGTAAAAAAAATTAAAATGTTGCCTATGGGGATATTTAAGTAGTGACGTTTGGCGCCATTCCACAAGCATGTGCAATTTTGAAGGGTGACATGTTAGCCCTTGTACACACGGTCGGAGAATTTGTCGGAATGAGTCTTATCGGACCGTGTCGTCAGATAATCTGACTGTGTGTGGTATGCATCGGACTGATTCAGTCCGAATCTCTGCCTGACCCAATTTTCCAACATGTTGGAAATATTTCCCGACCAACTGGGCCGGACGGACCTAATCACATCATGTGTAGAGCATTTTCATCGGACCAAGTGCCACACATGCTCAGATCAAATTCCTACATCAAAGCTATTGGCTACTAGCCTGAATGTAGTCCCATCGTAACGAAATTACGTCATCACGTTCTGAAAGATCGGATTTTTCGCCAACTTGGCCCGACCGTGTGTATGCAACAGTTTCGGACACAATCCGTCAGACTAAATCCGATGGGCAAAATCCGACGGATTTGGTTGGCAAAATCTCTGATCATGTGTACAGGGGCTCAGGTATCAATTTACTCGACGTAACTTAATCTTTCACATTATGCAAAAACATTGGGCTAACTTTACTGTTTTTTTTTGAAAAGCACAAAATTGTTTGTTTTTTCCAAAAAAATAAAATCGTTCAAAAAATTGCTGCGCAAATAAAATGTCTCTTAATAAATACCTTGGAATGTCTCTTCTTTCAAAAAGGGGTCATTTGGGGAGTATTTGTACTTTTCTGGCATGTTAGGGTCTCAAGAAATGAGATAGGCCGTCATACTTCAGGTGTGATCAATTTTCAGATATTGGCGTCATAGCTTGTGGACTCTATAACTTTCACAAAGACCAAATAATATCCACCAATTTGTACTTATTTTTACCAAAGGTATGTAGTAGTATACATTTTGGCCAAAATTTATGAAGAAAAATGACTAATCTGCTAAATTTTATAACAGAAACAAAGAAAATTAAATTTTTTTACAAAATTTTTGGTCTTTTTACTTTTATAGCACAAAAAATAAAAAATAAAACAGCAGTGATTAAATACCACCAAAAGAAATCTCTATTTGTGTGGCAAAAAGAACAAAAATTTCATATGGGTACAGTGTTGCATGACTGAGTAATTGTCATTCAAAGTGTGAGAGCACCGAAAGCTGAAAATTGGTCTGGTTATTAAGGGTGTTTAAGTGCCCAGTGGTCAAGTGGCTAATAACTGGAGAAGGTCTGTCCTATCCTTAAAATATGACTTAGTAGTCTTCACACTAGGTTGGAGGAACCTATCAAAAATTCCCCCAATCTAGCTGTTACTGACTCTATGCCATTAACAATTGGACATGCTGGTGGGAGTTTTGCATCCCTATGGATTTTTGGTAACGTATATATCACCGGGATTCTACATGTACTAGGGACCAAATATCTTTTCTCTTTGAGATTTAAGGTATTAATTCAATACCCCCACTCAACCAGTGAGTTTAGTTGTGTCTTATAACTGTCTGTAAGATCAGACACAAGCCTCCTATATGTGGATTGGTCCCCCAGTAAAACCATAAACTGATTATGGTAAAACACTGTTTCAGGGCTCTACCTGCACTGAACAAGGGAATCTGCGTGCGCGCATGCGCATGGGCGCCGCTGGGCAATCCAGGCATCGGCACATGTGAGTGTACCCGTGCACGCCTCAGGTGCACGCACGTGCATGATGGGCACGTGTGCACATTAGTGCTGTTTGGCGCCAGTGGCCCTATTTAAAGATGACTCTCCAACCCTTGATCCTGGCCTGCCTGACCTTGTTTATGTGAGCAACTGCCCTGTTAAGACACGTAAGTGCCTCTCCTCTGTGTCTGCCAATCCTGTATCCTTGCCAGCCAGTGCAACCCACCTTGCTCTCCCTCTCTCATTGCAGTTCCAGAGAAAGACGGTCTCCATCAGCGCCATCATTGACTCTGGAGCTTGCAGTTGTTTTGTTGATGCCACTTTTGCCAGCCTACAAGCATTGCCCCTTCGGAAAAAGACCCGTGGACTATCTGTTTCCTGGCCGATGGTTCCTGCATTAATTCGGGTCAAGCAACCCAGGAGACCCTGCCCTTGGCTGCCATTACCCTTTCCCAGCACAAGGAACTTCTGACTCTTGACATGATCTCCTCTCCCTTGTGAGATTACTAATAAAAATGATGCTAACCCCCAAAATCCTCTACAAATTTCAGATTCTCCCCTTAGCAGTCCCACAATCCTTTTTTAGAACAAAATCAGGGGGCCTAGCAGTGCCGGATTACAAAAAATACTACAATACGGTGTCACTTTCACAATTAATAGAATGGACAAAAGAGAGTAATGATAAGAGATGGGTAAATATAGAATACACTATGAGTAATACACATTTAGCTCACGTAATATGGAATCCACTACAGTTTAGAACATTGGGACAGAACACACATGATAGAACGCGCACTACACTAAAATATGGGATAGGGTACACATACAAAAAAAAATGGAAGTATAATTCCCCTTTGATTTATTTAAAGGAAAATTAATATTTTGAGCCAGGAAGGACGGTAGTAGGGGGAAACTGGATAAAAAAAGAAAACGCGCAAGTGAAAGACATTGTAAAAAGCGGGAAAATATGCACTTTTGAAGAACTTCACCAAGGTGATGAAAATTTACATATGGAGGTACATCCAACTGAAACATTTTGTGGAGAAACTACCAATCCAATTCGAACCAGAGAAGAGTGCACTCAGATGGAGAGGTTAATTATGAAGGGAAACTCAAAAAATAATATTGCACGATTATACAGGATACTCTCCGAGGGAGAGGGGTTGGATGTCCCTCCATATGTCAAGAAATGGGAAAGGGAAACAGAAGTAAATTGCACTAAACACATGTTAGAAAAAAATTGGAAATTGACACATGGCTCCACGAAAGATTCTAAGACGGTAGAAACAAGTTATAAATGTCTGGTAAGATGGTATTATACACCCGACTGGTAATTTACAGCGAGAGAGGTCCTTCGAGTGTTGGAGAAGGTGTAAGACCAAAGGTACAATGTTCCATATATGGTGGGAGTGCCCCATTATTAAAAAATTTGGGATAGAGATCCTACAACTTATAAAGATAATTACCAATGAAGTCATTCCTGGGGACCCATGGACATGTTCCAATCCTGCTCAATGTAGAAAAGAGCTTAATTAAAAATAAATTACAGGAAACCGAGAGCCCTAAAACTCGGGATTGGATATTTGGAGTAAATATGATACAAAAGCTGGAGAGGGAGGATGAAAGAGGGAGGATCAGACAGAAGAGGTGGAACGGAAGGATAAATGGAAAGAGTGGAATAAGTTTAAAAGTACCTGGAGATATGTGATGGAGATAACTCAATGAGTTAGAAAAGAAGAAAGGAGAGAGGGGAGGAGAAGAGAGGAAAAGGGAAAAAGATAAGAAATAGCAAGGAAAAGGAATTTGTTTCTTGTCTTTCTAGATAGGGATACAGGTGCTTTTTTTTTTTTGGGTGGGGGGGGAAAGAGCATTTGAATAAAGATTGTATGTAATCTTAATTTTTTTTTTACTGTTTGTATGTTGAAAATTTATAAAATTAAATAAAGAATGAAAAAAAATTAAAAAAAATACTGCTGCAGAGATGCTAGGTTTATGGGGAAGAAAGGAGCGACTGGCGGGAGACTGCCCACCCCCCGTGAGCACTGGGAGAAAACCGAAGGCCTGCCCCCCCTCGTGGAGCCAGATATACATGAGGAGAGGAACAGGCAGGTGGCCGATCACCCCCCCCCCCCCACCAGGCATGCACGCTGGCCAGGTGGAGCTGGGAAGATTGTGAGATGGATGGACGGACCCCCCCCCCCCCACATGAGCGCCAGAAAAAGCGTGCGAGCTGCACACTGGGCACATGGAGCTGTGGGGAGATTGTGTGATGGAGTATGGATGGCCAGACGAACGCCCCCCCCCCCGCTCCCCCCGGCATGAGCACCAGGAAAAGCGGGCAGGCTGCACGCTGGCCAGGTGGAGCTGTGGGGAGATCACGAGATGGAGGATTGATGGCCAGACGGACGGCTCCCCTGCTCCCCCGGCATGAGTGCCGGGAAAAGCGGGCTGGCTGCGCGCTGGCCACATGGAGCTGTGGGGAGATTGTGTGATGGAGGTTGTATGGCCAGACCAATGCCCCCCCGCTCCCCCTGGCATGAGTGCTGCGAGGAGCGGGTGGGCTGCACGCTGGCCAGATGGAGCTGAGGGGAGGGTGTGTGGTGGAAGATGTAAGGACAGACACACCCCCAGCTGGGCTGCCCCCCCCCACGAAGCTGGAGCATGTGCCGCAAGGAAGGACGGGCAGGGCGGCCCCCACAAAGCTGGTAGAACCCAGGGATGACGGGGAAGGGCAAGGAACCGACGCCATGCTGCGGCCGACCGCCACTCAGAAAGGTGTCAACCCAGAAATGCCGGCAACACTGGCCCTGACCAGCCTTTACACTTAACTTCAAGAGAACAAATTTTCCAAGGATGAGGGCTGCTCTCCAGGATTTAAACGGGGAGGGAATATTTGCATTGATAAACACAGAACAGAAATGAGAATTCTTCAAAAAGACTGCTTGGGACCTCACTGCAAACTAAATTCCCATAGGCAATAAGTTTAAAAGGCTAAAAACAAAACCTATGTGGTTCATGGCCAAAGTTAAAAAAGTTATAAACAATAACTTAAAAAATATAAAAATGAACACTAGTGTCGTTTAAATGTTACAGAGAATTTAACAAAATATGTAAAAAGGAAATCAAGGATGCAAAAATTCAAAAGGAATGACAGATTGCAAAAGATAGTAGGACAAACCCCAAAAAAATTCTTCAAATATATTAATGGTAAAAGGTCAGGTCTGAGCATGTAGGCCCTTTACAAAATAATCTAGAGTGGGTGACTGAGGACAAAAAAAAAAGGCTAATTTATTAAATACTTTCTTCAGCTCTGTGTATACAAAAGAGCACGGGGGAGCTCATGTTCATAATGGGAGTGGTATTGACACAGCACCGAATGATCCAAATGGCTCAAAAGTGATATGGTCCAGAAATATTTAGACAGAATAAAGGTGGATAAAGCACATGGCATTGATGGCATTCACCCACAGATCCTAAAAGAATTGAGCTCTGTCATTTCAGAGCCATTGTATCTAATTTTTAGGGGCTCATTAATGACAGGAATAGTACCACTGGATTGGTGCAGGGCGAACGATGTGCCTATATTTAAAAAGGGATCAAAGTCTTTACAAAGTAACTATAGATCTGTTAGTTTAACTTCTATAGTCGGGAAGATACTGGAGCATTTAATAAAAGACATAGACAAATTCTTGCTGGAAAAAAAACATTTTAAGCAACGGACAGCATGGATTCATGATTCATGAAAGACAGAAGTTGTCAGACAAGCCTGATTTCTTTTTATGAAGAGGTAAGTAAAACCTTGGACAGAGGGGTGGCTGTGGACATGGTATACTTGGATTTTGCAAAAGCATTTGACACAGTTCTCCACACCTGTAAGGTAAAGTCTACAGGCCTGGAAATATCCGTTTGTAAATGGATAGAAAACTGGCTAAAAGACAGAATTCAGAGAGTAGTGGTTAATGATTCTTACTCTGAATGGTCTAAGGTTATCAGTGGTGTACCCCAAGGTTCAGTGCTGGGACCCTTACTTTTTAATACCTTTATAAATGATATTGGGTCTGGGATCAAAAGTAACATTTCTGTCTTTCCAGATGACACCAAGCTATGCAGTGGAATAACGTCCTTACAGGATGTCTCCAATTTACAAGCCGACCTCAATGCACTGTCTAATTGGGCGACTATGAGGCAGATGAGTTGAGAAATGTAAAGTTATGCACTTGGGGTTAAGAATATGCATGCATCATACATGCTAGGGGGAGTACAACTGGGGGAATCCGTGGTGGAGAAGGATCTGGGGGTTTTGGTAGATCATAAGCTCAATAATAGCATGCAATGCAAAGCTGTGGTTTCCAAAGCGAGCAAAGTCCTTTCCTGTATTAAGAGAGGTATGGACTCCAGAGAGAGAGAGATATCATTTTGCCCCTGTTCAAATCATTAGTAAGACCTCACCTGGAATATGCAGTATAGTTTTGGGCACCAGTTCTCCAAAAGGATATTGGGGAACTGGAGAAAGTGCGGAGTAGGGCAACCAAACTGATAAGAGGCATGGAGGAGCTCAGCTATGAGGAAAGATTGGAGGAACTGAATTTATTCTCTCTTGAGAAGAGGAGAATAAGGGGGGATATGATCAACATGTTCAAATAAATAAGGGGTCCATATAGTGAACATGGTGTTGAGTTATTCTCTTTACTATCAACCCAGAGGACATGGGACACTCTTTACGTCTAGAGGAGGGATGAGCTTGGTGTTCGAGTCAAACACATGTTCGACTTGAACACCAGCTGTTTGCCCGTTCTGTGAAGCCAGATCGCTGTGGGCCGTTCGCGACATATTCACATGGAGCTCACAGCCCACGATGCACTGCGCCATTGCAGTGCATTGCTGGCTCATGATTGGCCAAGTATGCACTGTGACACCGCATGCTTGGCCAATCAAAATGCCGGCAGCAAGTGGAGCCATAATTGGCCAGGCGTGCAGGGAGAGCAGTGTGCAGGGAGAGAGCAGGATAGGCAGGGACAGTGTGTTCTTTTCTTGTGAATCTGCAGCAGTTAAAGTGGGTGTTGTGTGCCTCCAGCACTTGCCAATGCAGCTCATTGGCAAGTGTACCTTAAAGACCCACACCAAAGAACAAAGCGGACCCCTCCTTGCTCCTCATCAGCTGGGATCTCCAACCCCACTAGACCTTCAGTCCTCTCTGAAACCTGCACTGAGAGGAATGAAGGTGTAGTATTAGGTGTGTGACAGCCAAGTACTTGCAGGCACTCTGCTAGCAGTACACCGATGTCCGATTGTAGAAGGCAAATTTCCTTCCCCAAGCTGCTGGACTATCGAAAGAAGTTCACTCCCAGCCATCCACATGCCCAGCGGTTGAATGCTGGCTTGGCTAAATTGCTATCACTTCAACTGCTGCCTTTTCAGTTGGTAGACTCGGCCCCTTCTGTGAGTTTGTGCAATGTGCGGTTCCTCAGTGGCAGGTCCCCAAACGCCACTTTTTCTCACGGAAGGCGATTCCAGTTCTCTCCCAGCATGTGAAAGGTAATGTCCATGCCTCGCTGGACAGGGTGATCAGCTGGAAGGTGCATATTACCGCTGACTCATAGTCCAGCAGGCATGAACAGGGACATTACCTATCCTTCACGGCCCATTGGGTCACTCTTCTGGCAGCTGGGAAGGATGCAGGGCAAGGTGCAGTAGTGTTGGAGGTTGTTCCGCCACCACGCCTCCAAAATGCTACTACTGGATGTGACACACCTCTATCCTCCACCCACTCCTCTTCTTCTTCCTCTATGGCATCTTCCAGTGCTTTGCCCTCGGAACCAGCTCTGCTCCGTAGGCATTCAAGGGGCTACGCAAGTACGCAGGCAAAAAGATGCCATGCGGTGCTTGCGCTGGTTTGTTTGGGGGACAGGAGCCACACTGGGGCAGATATTTTGTCAGCTCTGCAGGGGCAGGCCGAGGTGGTTGATGCCACACCAGCTTAAGCCAGGAATGGCAGTTTGTGACAATGGCACCAACCTCCTCTCCGCCCTTCGACAGGGACAACTTGTGGTTCAGTGGTTCTTGGGCAGGTACCTGGGCTTACAGCATGTCCTGAGGCAGGCTAATCGCTAACCGCCAATCATTTAATGCCAGTGCTCGGCTGGCTGAGCTCCAAAAGGAGTTGAACCTGCCCAAAAACCTGCCTAAGAACCGCCTTATATGTGACATGCCCACCAGGTGGAACTCAATGTTGGCCATGCTGCAGCGGCTGCACATGCAGCAGAGGGCCATCAATGAGTACCTGTGTGACTACGGCACCAGGATAGGCTCAGGGGAGCTCGTTTTTTTTTCACCACGCCAGTGCGGCATGATCAGGGTTGCATGCACTGTCCTGTCACCATTTGAGGAGGCCACGAGGATGGTGAGCAGTGACAGTGCATGCATCAGTGACACTGTACCTCTTGTCCACCTGTTGGATCACACGCTGCGTGGAATAATGGACAGGACACTTGAGGCAAAAAAAAAGGCAGGAAGAGGAGGACTTCCTTGTCTCTCAAGGCCCCCTTAATGCAGACAGTGTTCCTGCTGTGCCACCCATCACACAGGAAGAGGAGGAGGAGGCTTGTGTCAGCATGGAGGTGGAGCCTGGCACTCAGCATCAGCAGCAACAGTCATTTAGGGATTATTTACAGTCCCAAGAAACCTGTGGACGTTTACTTGGCTGGGAGCAGGGGGCTGCATATCATGTTGTCCTTAGTGACCCAGAGGACTCCGGACCGAATGCCTCAGCTAACCTACGCTGCATGGCCTCCCTGATCCTGCAAAGCCTGAGGAAAGATCCTCGTATTCTTCGGATCAAGGAGAGGGACCATTATTGGCTGGCCACTCTCCTTGATCCACGGTACAAGGGTAAGGTTGCAGACCTTATCTTGTCATTGCAGAGGGAGCAGAGGATGAGACATCTCCGGGAGGCCTTGCAGAAAAGTCTGTGCAACACATTCCAAGAGACTGGGAGGTTACAAACTCCTGGTCCTGGACAACGTGTTGCTGAGGTTTTGGTCAGTCACAGAAGGAGCGGTGGAGAAGGTGGCCGTCTGACTGATGTGTGCAGACAATTTTTTAGTCCGCAGCCCCAAGGTATGATCGTTTCCAGCAACCATCGCCAGCGTCTGATTTACATGGTGCAGGAATACCTAGGGGCAAGGTCAGACTTGGACACCATTCCCACCAAAACTCCTATGGCTTACTGGGTCTTGAGGATGGATCACTGGCCAGAGCTTGCACAGTATGCAATTGAACTACTGGCCTGTCCTGCATCCAGCGTTCTTTCGGAACGCACCTTCAGTGCTACTGGAGGCTTTTTAACCAATCACAGTTCACACATGTCACATCCCTTCAAGACTGCCTATGCTGATGCTGAGTGACTGTCCTGTTATTTTGACTGACTATCCTCTTCTTCCTCAATGATCCTGCTGATAGCTTGGAAGAACATTTTTGGTTCTGGGTGATGCCACCAGTGGCTAAGGCCCAATTTTTCAGCCCCGTTTAAAAGGGGGCATGTAATTACAATTTTTGATGCAATGCTTTGCAGCAGGGCTCATTCCTGCACTCCAACTAGAGTATCTGGGAGAGGTTGCAGTATCGTGGCACCAGCACCAGTGCCTAAGGCCCAATTTTTCAGCCCCTATTTAACAAGGTCATGTAATTACAATTATTGATATAATATTTCACAGCAGGGCCCGTTCTTGCTCCCACCGAGAGTAAGTGTGAGGACCTATAGTGTTGTCGCACCTCCATCACAACCACCAAAGGCCCAATTTTTCTACCACTGTTCAACAATGGCATGTACTTACAATTCTCCAGTACCCACCAAGAATCACTTTGAGGGCTTACAGTGTTGTGGCCACATCAACACCTTAGGCCCACATTTCTGCAGAGCATATAGGGCAGACCCCTACTTTCAAACATTCAACTTACAAACGTCTCCTACTTGCAAACGGAAGGAGGCAACAGGAAGTGAGAAGAAAAAAGACGGACGGCCCCAAAAATTATATAGGGGTGATAACCCTTCCCTATGTTTTCCAAAAAGCTTAAAAATAGATTTTTGGACTGGAGCTACACTTTAAAAATGTACCAGTTCAAAATTACAAACAGATTCTACTTAACACAACAAACCTACACAGCCCCTGTCTTGTTTGCACCGCCTGTATACTGCTGTTCTGCGTATATATGGCCTGGGGGCCCCACGCCTTTCCTTTTTTTATTTTGGGTACAGGGTTCCCCTTAATATCCGTACAAGACCCAAAGGGGCTGCTAATGGGCAGGGGGGGCTACCCATGCCATTTTTTTGTCAATGATTTTCCTCCATATTGCCGGAATTAGACATGACATTAAAACCGCAAGCAGTTACATAGTTACATAGTCAGGTTGAAAAAAGACACAAATCCATCCAGTTCAACCACAAAAAAAATAAATAAATAAATAAATTAATAAATAAATAATAATATCATACAATCCCATCTACCCTTTTCTCGTTTAGTAATTTATATTAGAAGATTTTCATCGTAACAAGGAAGATGAATATTCCATCAAACAAAAAGCGATCATCCACATTTCCATACATATAGACCGAATAGGCAAACATAGACCGAGTCATTGACATCTCAGAGCATACTATTACAATAACAATTAACTGGGTTGGTAAACCAAACTAACTGCCGTGTACCCATGTCTACTAGTCTACACCTCTAATTGAAGTACGCCCGACTGAAGTACATGGGCCCCAGGCCCCCTGGCGCCCCAAATGGGATCATGCTGCTGTCCAGGGGTTGGGTCCGCCCACTCCCACCAGGGAACTCCCACCCCATCCCACTAGGGTTACACAGCCGGAGATGCTGATAAATAACTTGAGCGACCAACTTGCCAATATCATGACTGCTGTCTTGCTAAGCAACCCAATAGGGTATCATCCCACTGCACCAAGAGAGGTGCCAAAGAAGGAAAGAAAGAAAACGTGCGAGGGGGAAAGAGAAAGAGAGGACTATGCTAATCCAGTGCTAATGGCCCCTAGAGGGCATACTACCAGGTTGCACCCCAGGTATAAGAGAAATATTACACATCGTGGCCCAAGGCTCCCAGACTGCCCTAAATCTCTCAGTTTGGTCATTTCATTTGGCCACCACTTGTTCTTGCACCATAATCCATGAGACCTTTGTTCTAAACATCTTAAAGGAAACAGTATGTTTCTTCCAGGCCTTGGCTATTGTGATTTTGGCCCCAAGAAAAATAAAAAACGCCAGCTTCTGAGAATGTTTGGGTAGTGCCGGGATGATATGGTTGAGTAAGGCCTCACTGGGGTGTGGCAAGATGGTGACCCCCGTCAGGGAACTAGCCATGCAAAATACTTTCCGCCAAAAAGAGCGGATGCGTGGTCAGAACCACCAGATATGAAACATGTTACCCTCTAATCCACAACCTCTGAAACATAATGGCGAGGAGCCTGGGAAAATTCTAGCCAGCCTGGAAGGAACATAATACCACCTAAAGAGAACCCTGAGGCCAGCCTCGATTAGAGAAACATTACGGCGTAGGGAGGAGCGACGTGCTGACGTCACCGCGTACTGCACTGGACCCGGAAGACACGGGCAGCATTTAATTGAGCCGGCCGGCTTGTTTATTTTATCCTGAGTGTGTACAAGAAAGAATATGTATGATATTATGTAAGAATATGATAACAGGAAAAAAACCCTGGGAATCCATCTCTCCTTCGCTGAGGAGCTTACATTGGCTAACCGTAAAAAATCGGATCACGTTCAAGACCCTGTGCCTCACCCACAAATGCGTGCATAGAGAAGCTCCGCAATACCTAATGAAGAAAATAAATCATTACACACCAAACCGCAGTCTTCGATCAGCCAACAAAAACCTCCTCCTCGTGCCCAAAGCCCGGTATAAATCCAAGGGTGATCGGAGATTCGCCGTCCAAGGGCCTCGGCTATTGAATGCTCTACCAATCAACATCCGCCTGGAAGAAAATCACCTGGCTTTTAGGAAAAAACTCAAGACCTTCCTCTTTTAGCAGATGATCAAAGCTCACCACAGCGCCTAGAGGCGATTCAGTTCGCATTGTGCGTTATACAAGTATTTCATTCATTCATTCATTCAAGTGCAATCTTTTATTTTAAATAAATCGTTGTGTGTACGAATTACACTATGGAGGCATTTTTGTTTTCCGCATGGGGAGGAACATTGCCTAGAATATCTCTGTGTCATCTGTGACGTTTCTGTGAGAGCCGTTCTTGAGATCCTTAAAGTGAACTCCTGCCTGTGAAAGGATTACATGCCTGTGTAGATCTCCCTAAAAAGATATCATAAAATCTGGTAAGCGACAGTGTGTGCAGAGGTGGAGGATTTCTCTCTTGGAACGGGTCACTACTTTCCGGATGCACATTTTTTATGTGATGTCACGAGGAATAGACTTTTAAAGAAATAAGCACATTTGGAGGACTCTTTTTTATTTACTAATTTTTTTCATCTGTCTGATTGGACGTTTTGAGAATTTGTGTATATAGCTATTTCCCAAATTATTGATCACTTTGGGGATTGTGTCATTTCACTGATTGATCACAATTATTCATATTTGTATACAAATGTTTTTGTGTGATTAGTTATGCAAGAAACACTTTTTCAGCCCAGCTAATAGGTTTGAAACATTAAGAATACCTTTATGAGCTCTCATCAGGCATGTACTGGCCATAGGGACTATAGGGAGTTTCCCGGTGGGCTGATGGCTCAGTGGGCCGGTTTCAGTGACAGCCAGTGGCATCGCTGGGGGGACTTTTGGGGCTATAGCCCCGAATCTGGGGCCCATAGCCCCAAGTCAGTGCAGGAGTCCCCAACCACAAGGTCCCGGCCTACTACCTGCCCTCTTTCTGGTGACCCTGATATTAGGAGGGGCTCTCTGTGGACCCGGATGTAAGGGGGGGCTCTGTGGGGACCCAGTTGTAAGGGGTTGGCTCTGTAGGGACCCTAAGGTAAGGCAGATGATCTCTGGGACTCTGATGTAAGAAGGGCTCTCTGGGGACCCTGATGTAAGGGGAAGGCTATATGGGGACCCTGATGTAAGGGGAGGCTCTCTGGGGACCCTGGTGTAAGTGGGGTGCTTTCTGGGAGCCCAGATGTAAGGAGGGGCTCTCTGGGAACCCAGATGTAAGGAGGGGCTTTCTGGGGACCCAGATGTAAGGGGGGGCTCTCTAGGGGCTTTTTTGCGCAACTGCGTACAGTTTCTATACTGTTTTTTGCGTGTTTGCAAAATTAAAGTGGGCCGGTCTGGATGAAGTCCAGGGCCAAATTTTTGTCCCAGTCCAGCCCTGGCTCTCATCGAGGCTTTAAACCATTGTGTAGAATCCCAAGTGCAGTCCAAGTCAGCTTCCCAAGCTCGGGCATAAGGGGGCTTGTTATCTGTCGTCATAAGAGCTGTATAGATCAATGAGATGCCCCCCCCCTTCTGGTCCACTGCATTCACACACCACTGTTTATATTGTGTTATAGAAGGGGGAAGTGGTTTAGAGGTCCAGATGGAATTTAAGTAGTGAGAAATTTGTGTAAATGTATAAAGCTCTGAGTCAGGCATATCTAGTGAGGGAAAAGAAGTGTCCAATTCTGTATAACCCCTTGTCCGTCCGCCATTTAAAGGCTTCTATATTTTTCCCCGGGGGGAAATCCTCATTATGAAAAATATGTGTTAGAGGTCTAAGTGGGGAGATCAGCAAGCTCCGTTTAAAAAGGGTGGAGCTTAGCGCCATTGAGTGTGAAAGGGTGGGAGCCATAATCGCAGGTCTGCGTTTGGGGTCGCATCCTATCAGAAAATCTATTGTATGTTGGGAAACAGACTGCCGTTCCATCCATAACCAATCCGGTTTCACAATACCGGAGAAAGCCATTGAAATTTGGGCCAGTTGCGCCGCTGGATAATAACCCCATAGGTTGGGTAGGCCCAGCCCGCCTTGTGATCTCAACCGATAAAGTGTGTCCGAGGAGCATCTGTAACCTTTTTCCCCCATACAAACCTTAAAATGTCCGATTGCATTTTGTGCAGGAATGTTTTGGGAACCGGGATTGGCAGTGAACGAAATAAATATAATAACCGCGGTAAGAGTGTCATTTTCACCGCATTAATCCTACCCAGCCAGGAAATGCCGCAGCCGGACCAGCGATCCATATCCATTCGACATTTGTTCACCATTTTGGGATAGTTGGCTTGGAATAGTGTGTGTATGTCCGAAGTGAGTTTGATTCCTAGGTATGGAAGCTGAGAGTGCGCCCACGAGAATGTAAAATTATTCGAAAGTTGTGAGAGCGTGTCCGTGGGCATCATAACATTCAGAGCTAAAGATTTATCCATATTAACCCGAAGTCCCGAGATCCTGCTAAAGTCCAATAGAGTCCGGTTAATTATGGGCATGGAGGTTAAGGGCGAGGTGACAAAGAGGAGGAGGTCATCCGCATAGAGAGCGCATTTGTGTTCGCATGACCCGCACATGACCCCCCTAATGTCAGGATTGGAACGTAAGGCAATGGCCAAGGTCTCTATAGCCGGGGCAAAAAGGAGAGGTGATAGGGGGCATCCCTGTCTGGTCCCCCTACCAATGTGAAAGGAGTTAGAATATTTGCCCAACAGATGCACCTGAGCAGTAGGGTTAGAATAGAGTGATGAGATGAGGTTAAGAAAATTCTTCCCACATACCCATCTCCCCAGGATATCAGTTAGGTATGTCCAATCTATTGAATCAAAAGCCTTATGCAGGTCAATTGATAACAGGAACCCCTTTTGCGGGGGACCCCCGTCCCATTGTGCCTTGAGAAGTGATATAATGTCAACAGCTCGCCTAATCTGGTCTGGTTCTTGTCTCCCAGGGATGAAACCCACCTGGTCTTTGTGTATATACCGTGAGATAAAGCTTGAAAGTCTGTTCGCCAGTATTTATGGCCAGCTCAGTAGATTGCTTTAAGAAATGCCTGAATACTTTCCTAAATGTACTTAATATAACTGGATAATAACTTTTATAGGTACAGTTGATCCAGGGAAAATCTGATTGCCTCTTGGGGGATCAGGAAGAATTTTTTCCCCCTGATGTAGCAAATTGGAGTATGCTCTGCTGGGGTTTTTTGCCTTCCTCTGGATCAACTCTGGGTATGAAATTCGGTATATTGGACAATATTTTTTTATTTTATTTATTTATTGTTTTTAAGGTTAAACTGGATGGACTTGTGTCTTTTTTCAACCTGACTAACTATGTAACTCCTGTAAGTGCTAAAAGGTGTCACCATTGACGCTTTATCGCCAAGGCTTTTTTCCACAACAACCCAAATTTTCAAAATCCAATAGTCATTGGGACAGAAAGTGAGGTGAAATCTTCTGAACAGGGGCACAGACAGCAAAACAAATGTTACAGGGGTGATAACCCTTCCCTATGCTATCGAAAAAGCTTAAAAATATACTTTTTTTTTGGCTGGAACTACACTTAAAAAATGTAGCTGTTCCAACTTACAAACAGATTCAACTTAAAGGGGTTGTAAAGGTTCATTTTTTATTTTCTAAATAGGTTCCTATAAGCTAGTGCATTGTTGGTTCACTTACCTTTTCCTTCGATTTCCCTTATAAATGTTTTTTTCTTTGTTTTCTTTGTCTGAATTTCTCACTTCCTGTTCCTCCTCAGTAAGCTGTTCAGGAAGCTGTTCTGGCTGACTAACCACCAGCTCGGATGATGGTGAGAAGTTTACTGAGGAGAAACAGGAAGTGAGATATTCAGACAAAGAAAAAAAACATTTAGAAGGGAAAACGAAGGAAAAGGTAAGTGAACCAACAATGCACTAGCTTAGAGGAACCTATGTAGAAAATAAAAAACGAGCCTTTACAACCCCTTTAAGAACAAACCTACAGACCCAATTTTGTTTGTAACCCAGGAACCGACTGTACAGCATCCTTTTTGTGATTGAGAGTGTGAAGTTGAAATTTTTGTTATAAAATCGGCATGCTCAATTTCTTTGAAAGCATTTTTTGGCACACTGTGCTCAAAAGTTTGCCTACCCCTGATCTAGGTATTTTATTAGTTTTTTTTTCTATCTTTGCAAGAACAGAGAAAGACACAATGTATCTTTCTAGTCCATTCACAGAGAAAGACAACACGTGGGCAGGCTTCACAGTGGCTGATCACTGTAACAGCCAACCAGAGGCTATCACAGCAATTAGGTAAACCGGAATCGGATGTTCTGGGTCCCAGTTGTTAGAATGGGGCCCAGGTCTCTCATGCTCCCAGCACAAAGGGAGGTACACAAATATGCAGCCCCATGTCAAAAAGCCCAGTGCAGTGGGGCTGCATATTTGTGTTACTTTACCAAGGAATTAAAAACATTACATTTTTATTGTATACAAAAGAGTATAAAATCATAGTAAGTTCATATATTATAACATACGTTACATATTATGTCAGGATATATAATGTATGTTGTATTATATGGACTTACTGATATTTTTTTACTCTTTTGTATACAATAAAAAATTAATGTTTTTAAATAAGATGTAATTACTTTTGGAGGTATATACAAAGTTCCAAACATACCTTTTGTACTTCATAATACAAATTAATGAATGAGGCAGCTGCGTGGGCAGGGTTGCCCAGCTGTCAAAAAGTGACAGTGGGTGTGAAGAGAAGATTCACTTTCCGCTGTCACACTTAGGGGGGAACTGGTGGCAGGAGCTGGAACCTGCTACAGTACATTGAACATCTTCCAAAAGGGGAACTTACCCTTTCACACATCCATATATTTTACTGCTTTAGTGCTGATATTTTAATTTGGTAGTGCAATAGTCTTTAATCATGTCATGATATATAATGTATGTTATATTATATGGACTTACTAAGATTTTTTACTTTTCTGTATACAATAAAAAATGTATGTTTTTAAATTAAAATGTAATTACTTTTGGAGTTATATACAAAGTTCCAAACATACCTTTTGTACTTCACTATGTGAATGAATCAATGGGACATCTCCGTGGGCAGGGTTATCCCGCTGTCAAAAAGTGACAGTGGGTGTGAAGAGAAGATTCGCTGCCCGCTGTCACACTTAGGGGGGAACTGGTGGCAGGAGCTGGATCCTGCTACAGTACATTGAACATCTTCCAAAAGGGGAACTTTCCCTTTCACACATTCATATATTTTACTGCTTTAGTGCTGATATTTTAATTTGGTAGTGCAATAGTCTTTAATTAAAAGTGACTTTTCTCCCGATTAACAAATTTCTTATAATACCTCAGAGAGGAACTAGAAGGTTACTTGGGTTAAGTCTGCAACTGCCCTTGGAGTGCAGGTGAATGGATGTTTGAGTTTAATAAGGATATTACGCTGTACGCATCACTGGCCCAAAGAAGGATGCAAATGTTTGAATGCACTCTGTACATTGTTGCGTAATATGTTAATATACATTCACAAAAGTAAAAAAAAAAATAAGAATGTAACATATTTCAGGTACTTTAATATTTCCATATTTTAATATATGTTCTCATTTAAATTAATTAGAATTCCAAAAATAATTATTTCCAATAAATATATTGTTCTCGAAAAAAAGTCCATGAAGTCTATAAAGTATTGGTAAGTTACACTGTACATTCTAATTAGTTTAGCAAAGCTAGTACAAATCACATTTACAGTCTAACAATAATAACACTGAAGTACCAGCTAAATATTGAGAATAATTAAAGGAATCATTTTTACTCTAGTATAATTAGATAATTCACTTCGCGAACATTTATTAAAATGAATTCACATTTTATTATTCCATAGGTAGTTAAACAATAGTGTTAAGAAAAAAAGAAATAATGAAGAAAACCCCTAGTATCTAACTCTTCACAATTAGGACAAAGACTCCCCAAGTAATATCATTCTAGAATAGCCTAATTAGGTTTGGTTTGATATCCATTCATTTCTTCTACTGCCTTTGAGCAAATTGTTTATTAGAGAAAGTTATTTCACACAAATCAAATCAAACTGAGTAAAGCATTATATCTGAAATTTTAACCCTCAGTCAATTAATCCATCATTTTCTCAAGACACTTTTTTAACAGACCAATTACATTATCCACAATTTAGATATCAGTTGATTCAATTAGAAAGTAACATTTATTGACAACTTCTTTAATACTTGTAATGAGCAAAAATGGATTTTACTACACGTTATGAGTGTAAAATAAAACCAGTTATGAATAGTTTTTTTTTAGATTTTAGGCTTGTTAGGATGTCACACTATAAATGTACAAAAACAAGTTTCCTGACAGACTCCATGGCAGCAACGTGTGGGTTAAGTCCCGCCTCCACTACCCTATAGGACACTACTCCCATAAATCTTTGCTCCCTGCCCATGGCCGTGTTCTTTTTTTGTCCTCCTCCGTAGGACCAGACGTTATGGTCTTTCTACCTGAAGATTGCTCCCACACGGTTCCATTGTTGGTTTGGCCGAATTGCGACTGGATGGTATTGTCGCATGACTCCGTTAAGCCCTAGCTACTAGCGGGGTATGGAGTGGGCATTGGATATAAGCGCTGGAGGAAGCCAGAAACCTAGCCACTGGCAGGCAGGCTGCGCATTTGGTCGGATAGCCCAGCTAAATAGCAGGTGACCTATTTTTCCCTGAGAAGTCCGGTATGTATTGTGCTTACCTTCGGCCTGGAGACGATCGTGTGGGAGCGGTAAGATTGTTCCTCTTTTCCATGGCAGCAGTTTGTGTTTGTTTCTTGCCGTTTCTCCTTCATTTTCCGTTCGTTTTCTGTGTCTGTGTATGTGGGTATAGGCGTGACGGTCGGATTAGCCTGCGTTCCAGCCGGCGCTCACTTCCGGGTCTTCGTCGGTACGTTCGTTCTGCGCATGCGCGCGTACGGCACAGGATCGAGGCTTGGTTCGCGCGTGCGCAGTGGCGGCAAAATGACGCTATTCGCGCATGCGCAGTAGCGGTACACAGGACGCGGTGATGACGTCATTAAGGCGCCTTATTTAAACTTAGAAAATAGCCTGCAAGCTTTGGGAATGCTTGCAGGTTATTACGTGACTTCCCCTTGTCCAGGTTTTCTGCTGTGGAGGTAGGTGGCCTTCTGGGAAGAAGGGGGTGGGCGTGTGTGTGTTTGATGCCCTCAGCCTTACTTATATGTCTTTGCAGCATTTATGGAAACCCCTAGAGATATGGACTCACCTCCGCCGGTATGTGGCCAGCCCTCTCATAATAGGTACTGTCTGGGGAGGAAGTAAGGGGGGGGGGAGTGGTCCGGTATTAGTCAGTGTGTTATCTTTCCTTATCTGTATGTCTCTTCTATCTCTGTCTTAGCCCATCTAGATCAGCACAGCAACGCAGCTCAACGCACAGAGGAAGCGATTCTTCTAAGTCTTACCACCGGCACTCATATTCTAAGTCTAAACATCACGGCTCACCCTCAAGATCTGGGCGCCATAGCGAGGATCGATCTCGCTCCTCCAGGGCTCATCCCTTGCTGGGGATGCAGATCGCAAGTTCCTATTGGGAAATCCCTGTGTGACCTCTGCTTTTCCAAAGCCTCTAGTGAGAGAGGGGGTACGGACCAGCAACTAAGATCCCTTGTGGAAAAAGTGGTGAAAGAATCCCTCAAGGGGATCGGGGCCAATCAGACCCCTGTGCCTCAGTCAGAATCACCTCAGTCACCAGTCAGGGATTCGCATGCTCAAGAGCTCTGGGAGTCCTCTTTAACAAGCCACCATTCAGCTGCTGCTTCAGACAGTGAATCTGAGGAAGATAGCCCCTGTGTGGGGTTTGACTTTGCCTTACTTTCTCCCTTGGTGAAGGCCATCAGAGAGGCTTTGAACTGGGAAGATGAGGTGGCTAATCCTTCCAAACAAAGGAAGTATTTCAAGCAACTTAAAAGGGAGCGTCTTAACTTTCCATTCCTGTCTGAACTTGGTGAGGTCATCACGGATGAATGGAGTAAAGTTGAGAAAAAGAATAGTATGCTCTCAAAAGTCCTAAGGTTATATCCCTTTAAGGAGGATGAGGTCAAGTATCTGGAATCCGCTCCACTCGTGGATGCAGCGGTGATGAGATTAGTAAAACATGTGACCCTTCCATTGGAGGATACAGTTTCATTCAAGGATGCCTTAGATAGGCGGATTGATTCCGATTTAAAGAGAGTCTACCTCACTGCTGGTATGGCATGCAAGCCAGCATTGGCTTTAGCGGCAATGTCCAAAGCCATGGAAGTCTGGACGGACGGTGTGGATGATACTCTCAGAAACATTTCGGATGAAGTCGCTAAAAACTCTCCTATCCAGGAGTTGCGGCTTGCTTCGGCTTTTCTGGGGGAGGCTTCGATTGACATCATCCGCCTAGTGTCCCGGGTCATGCTTTCAGCTGTAACCGCCAAACGGGCCCTTTGGCTCCGTCCCTGGCTGGCTGATCCAGCATCTAAACAGGTGTGGTGCCGTATCCCCTTCGAGGGTTCTTCTCTTTTTGGGAATAAATTGGATAATGCCATAACCCGGGCCACTGGTGGTAAGTCGGGGTTTCTTCCCCAGGATAGACGCTTAAAAAGCCAGAGGAGATTTTTTCCTAAAAAGCAGTATCAAGAGCAGGCCAGGGAGGCCCGTAGCTATAAACCGGTTCGGGAATATTCCAGATCATGGAAATCAAGGCAGTCATCCTTCAAGAAATCCGCCAAGAGCAGTGCGTCAGGAGAGAGGGAACCAGCTAAATCTTTTTGAGATTGGGCCCGCTCAGATAGGCCAGGTGGGGGCTCGTCTTCTACATTTTCGGCATGTCTGGGCGGCCTCAATCCAGGACCTCTGGACCGTCAGAACGGTCTCTTCAGGCCATTCTTGGACCTTCTGCAGGTCCCCAAGACTAAAGTATGTTCCCACTTCATTTCCAGCCACAGAAGAAAAAAGGCAGATCTTGTTGGCCTACGTGAAATCTTTATTGGCTCAAGGCGCTGCCGTACCCGTGCCAGACGATCAACGAGGGAGAGGAATTTATTCCCCTCTTTTTATGGTCCAGAAGAAAAACGGTTCTTGGAGACCAGTCATAGACCTTACACATCTGAATCGTTTTATCAAGAAGGAAAGGTTCAAGATGGAAACCTTGTCTACAATACAACAGTCAGTCCAGTCAGGAGACTGGATGATTTCAATAGACCTAAAGGACGCTTACTTTCATGTCCCTGTGGCAGAAGATTTTCAGCAGTTTCTGTGATTTTCAGTAGGAAAACTACATCTCCAGTTCGTGTGTCTCCCGTTCGGACTTTCAACGTCCCCCCGAGTGTTCTCAAAGGTGTTGTTGGCCATAGTGGCTCTATTGAGAACCAAGGGAATTCGTCTTCACCACTATTTGGACGATCTTCTGCTGCTAGCCCAGGACAGAGACCGTCTGTTACTGCACAAGGGTCAGGTCATCTCCACTCTTCAAGAGTTCGGTTGGATCCTGAATCTAGAAAAGAGTCAGTTAATTCCCTCCCAGTCTCTTGTGTTCCTAGGCGCACTCTTCAACACAGTGAGGGGTACCATCTCTTTACCCGAAGAGAAAGTAGTGGTAATTCGAGACAGAATTCGTCCGGCCCTCTCAGCCTCCCATCTTCCGGCTCTTCAGTGCCTGAGGATTATTGGCACCATGGTGGCCACGATTCCAATGGTGAAGTGGGCCCAATGGAAGATGAGACCGTTCCAAAAGGGGTTTCTTCACCAATGGCTGGGCAACAAGATGCAACCTATCCGGATCACATCTTCAATGAGAGTCTCTCTGCTCTGGTGGCTTCGGAAGGAGAACCTATTCAATTGCCATTCCATTCTCCCCATCTCATGGGTGACAATAACTTCGGATGCCAGCAACAGGGGCTGGGGCGCCCACTGTTTGACGGAAGTAGCACAGGGCACCTGGGACTTTCCTTCCAGGAGGATGGTGTCGAATATTCTAGAATTGAGGACAGCCTTCCAGGCGCTCCTAGCCTTTCGTCATCTGGTCTTAGGAACCTCGGTCCTACTCAGACTAGACAACACTACAGCAGTGGCATATATAAGGAGACAAGGAGGTACTCGGAGTCTGTCCCTTCTTCAGGAGGTAGAGCCAATCATGTCTTGGGCTCAGAAGAACCTGGTCAACATTACAGCAACTTATGTTCCAGGAACGCAGAACGTCCAAGCGGATTTTCTGTCTCGGGTCAATCTGGACAACAACGAATGGTCCCTTCACGAAGAAGTTTTCAGGTGGATTCTAACGTTGTGGTTCTCCCCAGAGGTCGACCTATTTGCTTCCCCTTGCAACAAGAAACTGGCGAGATATTATTCCAGGTTTCGGGATCCTCAGGCCTACGGAGTGGATGCGCTGACGGATCGATGGTGGTTCAACAAAGCTTACGCCTTTCCTCCAACTCCTATGATTCTACAGTTCCTGCGGAGACTCAAAACAGAAGCAGTAGAGGTGATAGCTGTAATACCTTATTGGCCCAACAGGCCATGGTTTCCACTTCTAATGCTCCTCAGTGTCAGAGATCCGATTCCCTTACCTCTCAGACCCGATCTTCTATCCCAGGGCTCGAAGCTCCATCCCTGTCCAGCCCATCTATGTCTGAGGGTCTGGTTTTTGAGAGGGGAAGGTTAGAGGCTCTGGGTTGCCCAAAGGAGGCCATTCCTACTCTCATGAGTGCAAGGAGGAAAAGTACCAACCAGGTATATGAGAGGATTTGGTCTAGATTCACAAGTCACTTGTCTTCCAGGTCTTGCTCCAGTGGTAATTTGACGGTTCAGGATGTTCTCGGCTTCTTACAGTCCGGACTAGACATTCCCCTATCTGTCAGCACTCTTCGTGTGCAAGTCTCGGCAATCTCGGCCTTTTCTGGAGTATCCTGGGCTAAACATCTATTGGTTCAGCAATTTTTTAAAGGAGCGATTAGACTTAGACCACAGAGGAAACCTAGGTTCCCCAAGTGGGATTTACCGCTAGTTCTCGACTTCTTCTCTCATCTGGACAGAACACTTTCAGTCAAAGAATTGTCCCTAATGACATCTTTTTTGGTGGCCATATCCTCAGCAAAAAGAGTCTCTGAGATTCAGTCTTTAGGATCAAAGGAACCTTTCCTCACATTCTTCCCTGACAGAGTGGTCCTAGTGCCAATGCTGGGTTCGAACCCAAAGGTTACCTCAGTCTTTCACGAAAATCAGGACATTACCCTTCCTACCTTTCATTCGGCTGGGAATCAGGATCTTCATCCTCTCGACATGGGAGTTATCTTGAAACGATACCTGGAGGCGACAGCTTCTTTCCGGCAATCAGATTATCTTTTTGTTCTTTTTCATGGTAAAAGCAAAGGCCTTAGGGCTTCGGTCAGATCCATCTCCACGTGGGTGGTTCAGGCGATCCAGTGGGCTTATAATGAGAAGGGCTTGGCTCCTCCTGAGGCGGTTACGGCACATTCCACAAGAAGTCTCTCTACTTCTTGGGCAGCTTCACGTCATGTGGCTCCTGAGGTTATCTGCAAGGCTGCCTCTTGGTCATCCATTCATACATTTATGGCTCACTATTGTGTTGAACCTGCCAGTTTATCTTCTGTTGATTTTGGCTTAAAGGTGCTGTCGGTGGACAGTGTTAAATACATTTTTTGTTCAGCATTTTTTTTGCCCACCCGAGTGTGTTTGGCGAGTTATTTCCCACACGTTGCTGCCATGGAGTCTGTCAGGAAAACGGAAAATTCCTATCAAAATACTTACCGTAATTTTCCTTTCCTGATGGACTCCATGGCAGCAGGAGTTCCCTCCCAAAATGGCTGGAGTAGGCTAGTTATCGAACACGGCCATGGGCAGGGAGCAAAGATTTATGGGAGTAGTGTCCTATAGGGTAGTGGAGGCGGGACTTAACCCACACGTTGCTGCCATGGAGTCCATCAGGAAAGGAAAATTACGGTAAGTATTTTGATAGGAATTTTCCGTTATACTAAAAGTTATTATTTTTTTTGTTTAGGAAATGAGGAACATTTAGAAGAAAAGCACTGTGAAACTCAATAAAACAACTTTGATAGATTTATAACTGACAGGGTCAGAATAGTCATCTTCAACAATGCCTGTGTAAACATAATGTAGCTTTTAAGGTCAAGTTTTCATGTATATGACAAGTTCTACCTAACCTTTTAGGAAATCTCTGTAACTAAGCCCATTCAAAGCCCATTCAGGCTCACCTCACTCTCAAGTTTGCAGTTTTTCCTTGCCACACAGTTCCTCCTCGGTCCTAACCCTGTGTCAGCTCCATTTCAGATGAAGCTAACACAAGATTGATTAGGGACTGATAAGGGCTTAGGGATTGGCTGCTCATGCACCAGCACTGCATCATGACCCATATACAGAAGCACCAATGATTTTGCAATAGAGGAAAGAGAACAGAGAGTGCACTGAGTATAAGTGAAAATACTCATAAATATACAGTTTAAAAACATTACTTTAACAAATTGATATATAATTAAAATTTCCAAAGGGTCAACATCAACAATGGAAGGACAAATATATTGTTGATTTTTGAGTTAAATCCAAAAATTGTAGTAGACTTGCAGCAGCTTAGAGACATTGATATTACAGTGCAATAAATAGGTGTTTTCTATCTAATAGGTTGCATGTACAAGACTGTTTTAAAAATAAGGACTTCATTTTTTTATTTTTAACTAGTCTCAAGTGACTTTTTAAAAAGGCATTGCGCTTCTTTTCCCCAGAAACATTTTAATTTCAGTTTCATTGTTAGCCTCTGTAAGGATTAATACTGAAACTAAAACCATATGGGTAATTGAATAAATTATCAGAGAGATAGTAACTAGGGATGAGCTTGGTGTTCGAGTTGAACGCATGTTCGACTCGAACACTAGCTGTTCACCCGTTCGGCTAATTCCGAACGTTATGGGCCGTTCGCACCATGTTCGTGTGGTGCTCACGGCCCACGGCGCCATAGCAGTGCATTGCTGGCTGATGATTGGCCAAGCATGCGCTCTGACCCCACATGCTTGGCCAATAACAGTGCAGGATGCCTGTGGCCAATTATAGCTCAGGGGGTTTAGTACCCGCCCCACACTATATAAGGCGCCAGCGCAGCGGCCTTGTGTTAGTGTGTTGCGGCTTTCAGGGAGAGAGCAGGATAAATAAAACAAACAAAAATATCGCGCTTGGGGCAAACCTAAGAGCTGCAACTAAAAACCATCAAATATCAAACTATGGATCAAATCAAAAAAAGTTATACATAAAGTTGCGCTGAATATACATGAAAGCTAAAGTGAAAAGAGCAATAAAACTCAGTACAAATGATATAGAAAAAACAAATGAATCAAAAAAGCACCATGTAAGAAATTCAATCAAGAAAAAGGGAGTCCTGGTAATTAAGAAATCCTAGTTCCAACTAAAAAATAACGAACAGGGAAATCAGTCCTTTTCACAAATTCGATGAGACCTTCCTGACTTTGCCACTATCGCGTCCAGATCTGAAAAATGTTTGACTCTTACCGCAATGGGTGGACTCCAAACCAACGGAGTCGTTAGCGCGGGCAGACAGCCCTCTGCAGGGTTCTTTTGTGTGTATTCCGTTCCGACATACTACTGAGGGTGTGAGTATATGCGGATCATTCGAAGGTTACCAGCCTAGATCGAAAAGTTCCGGAACCCGTCGTACGTCCTGCTTCTCCTCTCGGTCACCGTAGAGAAAGGCAGGGTGGCCGTCCGATCACTCTGAATTCCTGGAGTTATCTAGAGCTCTCCAATGAATCGTCAGATACCAAGGTTTTTCAATACACAAACCTGCAGTGAAACACAAAACGGGAAAGGGGAAAAACAAAAGAGGACTCCGATCAGCAGTCGACAGATTTATTAAAATAAAATAAGTACACAGCAGACCAAAGGTATGACCGAAAAGGTCCGATTCGAACAAATAAAAAATATGCATAAAAAAAAACGGTTAAAATTAAGAACAAATATACATCCGTGCTAGGGAATATTCTAAGCATGGTGGTATCAGCACAAGCAGCCCGACATGTTTCGTAAAAACTTACATCCTCCTGGGGCACAGGTGATATTCTGATCCATCACATTAAATAGCGTCACGGCTTAACCAAGCCTCAATTCCATTCGGAAGAGGTCGAGGTCGACGTTACGGCCGAACCAAGCCTCACTTCCGATCGGCTACCATTTTTTCGAAGACCATGGAGATGAATCGAATCTCTAATGGGCCAAACCACAGGCCGTGTTCAGTAGCCATTTTCATGGGGACCGAACGCGATCCGGGTCTAAAACACAGTCTTAGCTCAACTCAAGCTCCATTTTCTTGTGGACTGAACTTATATCGGAAACTGTGTGGCTATACACATTCTAATGTCACACAGTGTCCGATTCCTGCTCAGGAACCAACCTTCTTAAAAGTTACATTTAAATGAAAAAGGAAAAAAATTAAGAAAGAAGGAAAAGACCAAAAGAAACAGAAAACCTACCACTCCCCTAAAAAGAAACGTATTTATGCTAATATCATATATATTATACACCCCTCATGCATTGTCTATAAAGGCATTGATCTCTATGTCTACGTTAAGTCCGAAAGGTTTAAGACTTTTAATCTTATATATCCAACTAATTTCGAGTTTTTAAATCACCCTCTTTTTAGGGCCTCCTCTTCAGGGCAACTGTAATTTATCAATTCCTAGAAGGGAAGTTCCCCGGGGGTCACGACCTAGGCTGGTAACCTTCCGCATATACTCACGCTCTCAGTAGTGTGTCGGAACGGAATACACACAAAAGAACCCTGCAGAGGGCTGTCTGCCCGCACTAACGACTCCGTTGGTTTGGAGTCCACCCATTGCGGTAATAGTCAAACCTTTTTCAGATCTGGACGCGATAGTGGCAAAGTCAGGAAGGTCTCGTTGAATTTGTGAAAAGGACTGATTTCCCTGTTCATTATTTTTTAGTTGGAACTAGGATTTCTTAATTACAAGGACTCCCTTTTTCTTGATTGACTTTCTTACAGAGAGCAGGATAGGCAGGGACAGTGTGTTCTTTTATTGTGAACCTAGCGCTGTTATAGTGGGTGTTGTGTGCCTCCAGCACAGTATACACCTGAAGCTACCCTTTATTGCTGGTGTTCTGTAATACAGGCATCTGCAGCAGTTAAAGTGGGTGTTGTGTGCCTCCAGCAGAGTATACACCTGAAGATACCCCTTATTGCTGGTGTTCTCTAATACAGGCATCTGCAGCAGTTAAAGTGGGTATTGTGTGCCTCCAGTACAATATACACCTGAAGCTACCCCTTATTACTGGTGTTCTGTAATGCAGGCATCTGCAGCAGTTAAATTGGGTGTTGTGTGCCTCCAGCACAATGTACACCTGAAGCTACCCTTTATTGCTGGTGTTCTGTAATACAGGCATCTGCAGCAGTTAAAGTGGGTGTTGTGTGCCTCCAGCACAGAATACACCTGAAGATACCCCTTATTGCTGGTGTTCTCTAATACAGGCATCTGCAGCAGTTAACGTGGGTGTTGTGTGCCTCCAGCACAATATACACCTGAAGCTACCCCTTATTACTGGTGTTCTGTAATGCAGGCATCTGCAGCAGTTAAAGTGGGTGTTGTGTGCCTCCAGCACAATATACACCTGAAGCTACCCTTTATTACTGGTGCTCTGTAATACAGGCATTTGCAGCAGAAACAAGGGAAACGCAAGAAGTTGCACCACGTAAATAACAGCCACAAACATTACATCTGATACGTGAATTGCATGAGAAACGTAAAAAAATCCTGATAACCATAAATTCATGAGAACCATAAAAGCATAAGAACTGTAAGTCGTTTAAAAACCGTCAACTGCCAGCAAAACGCACGAGAACGCAATTTGTATGAGAAACCGTAAAATTGCATGGAAAACCATCAAATGTATGAGAAACACCAACTTCATAAGTAAATCACATGAGAGACCTAAATCGCATGAAAAAACAAAATTGCGTAAGAACCGTAACTTCATGAAACACCAACTGCATGGAAACCGTGAATTGCATAAACTGTGAATTGCATGAGAAACGGCAATTGCATGTGAAACCGTAAAACGTGTGAGAACCGTGCGTGAAAACAAAGCATGAGAACGTCAAATCGAGAACATAATTGCATGAGAACGTAAAACGAAACGAGAACATAAAATGCATGAGAACGTAAAACGAAACGAGAACATGATTGCATGAGAACGTAAAATGAAACGAGAACATGAGTGCATGAGAACGTAAAACGAAACGAGAACATGAGTGTATGAGAACGTAAAACGAAACGAGAACATGAGTACATGAGAACGTAAAACGAAACAAGGACATAACTGAATGAGAACGCAAAAGCATGAAACGCAAAATGCATGAAACGCAAAATGCATGAAACGCAAAACGCATGAAACTCAAACACATGAAACGCAAACGCATTAAACGCAAATGCATTAAACGCAAACGCATGAAAACACGCAAATACACGAAAACGTAATCGCTTTGAGAACGCAATCGTGTAAGAACGTGAATGGCCTAAGACCGAAATCGCCTGAGAGCGAAATCGCCTGAGACCGAAACCGCCTGAGACCGAAATCGCCTGAGACCACCATAAACTGCACAAGAACGTAAAATTGCATGAGAAAACCGTAATTAGCATGAGAACATGAATGGCACGAGAATATTGATAGCAAAAAAACGCAAATTGCCCAAGAACGCAACCAGCACATAGTACGTGGAGCTCAGGCGGGGGGGGGGCACGCCACGTGGAGCTCAGGCGAGGTTGGGCACGCCACGTGGAGCTCAGGCGGGGGTTGGGCACGCCACGTGGAGCTCAGGCGGGGGTTGGGCACGCCACATGGAGCTCAGGCGGGGGTTGGGCACGCCACGTGGAGCTCAGGCGGGGGTTGGGCACGCCACGTGGAGCTCAGGCAGGGGGTTGGACACGCCACGTGTAGCTCAGGCGGGGGTTGGGCACGCCACGTGGAGCTCAGGCGGGGGTTGGGCACGCCATATGGAGCTCAGGCGAGGGGAGGCCCGCCACGAGGAGCTCAGGCGGGGGGACCGCCACGAGGAGGCCAGGAAGGGGGGGCTGAATTCCATGATGCATCCTCTCCCCTCCCCCCGGTGGAACACAGGGAGAAGGAGGCGGGCAGGAGAAACGGTTCCCCCACAGCCACCTGGCAGGCTAACGCGTCCTCCCCTGGCAGAATACCGGGAGAAAGGGGCGGGCGGCAGAAGTGTCTCCCCCGCAGCCACCTGTGGACAAACCCCCCCTCAGCAGGTGAAGCATTCTCCCCCTCCCCCCAGCAGAACACCGGGAGAAGTGGGCGGACGGGTGAAGCGGCTCCCCCGCAGCCACCCGTGGAGCTCAGGCGAGGGAGGGGGGGAGGCCTGCCATGTGGAGCCCAGGCGGGGCGCAGCAGACATCCCCCTCCCCCACGGCACGGGGCAGCCAGAGGGAGGCGGGCGGGAGAAGGGCTGTTTTATACAATCTGCACCAGTTTATTACATGTCATATTGGCTAATATCCATGATAGGAGCATTAGAGCTGTCTTTTTTTTTCCCCTGCAGGAGAACCAAATCATGTAAATATGCCAAAGCCTCCAGACCAAGTCAGGGCGGTGATCAAACCCCCACCCCTGGCAAAACACAAGAAGAAAGGGCAGGCGGGAGGGGCCCGCAGCTGACACCCCCCTCCCCCACGGCCCGGCAGCCAGAGGGAGGCGGGCAGGAGAAGGGCTCCCTTGTGGCGACCAACCTGCAAACAACCCCCCCTCCCCCCGGCGGAACACCGGGAGAAGGGGGCAGGCAGGAGAATTGGCTCCCCTGCAGACAAACCCCCCTCTCCAGGCGAAGCATACTCCCCCCTCCCCCCGGCGGAACACCGGGAGAAGGGGGCAGGCAGGAGAAATGGCTTCCCTACAGACAAACCACCCCCCCTCGGCAGGCGAAGCATGCACCCCCCTCCCCCCGGCGGACCTCCACTGTCATAATTTTGACATCTTAAATGTGTTTGCCCATTTAAGGCAGAGCAGCAGGTTTACTTTAAACCCCCTTCCGGTCTACGATCCGCAGTGGCACAAACTTTCCCTTCCAACCCCTGGAACACGTGTGAGGGGAGAGGGGGAGCCGGCGGTGGCCGATCACCTCCCCCTCCCCCCAGGAGAAACGGTGGGTGCACTGCATATGTGAGGGGGGAGGGGGAGCCGGTGTGGCCGAATACCCCCCTCCCCCCGCCAGGAGAATCGGCGGGTGCAAGCCCCCCAGTGGACAAGCGATACGGCAGAATCACACGGGGGAAGCCTGGGACAGAAAACCTCCCTCCCCTGCAGCCGAGGTGGGCAGGAGAAAGCCTCCCCCGTGCAGACAGCCGCCGGCGGGTGAAGCGCCCCCCCCCCCCAAAAAATGCCCGCAAACGGAGTCGGCGGGGCCCAGAGCACCCCAGTCCACGAGCGCCAGCAAGAAGTCCTCCACCGACCCGCCGGAAGTGACGTCAGCCACACGAGACCCAACGTCCACGAGGAGGAGGCAGAGGAGGGCAGGCTTTATGCAGCCTGACTCTTCCTACAAATACAGGCTTGACCTGCAGTCAGCCTTACACACACACATATATATCTATATATATATATATATATATATATATATATATATATATATATACACACATTAATTACTTTTAGTTCAATATCATTTCAATCTTATTTACATCCTATGTACCCTTTTTAGATTACCGCCTGTGGGTTCTCTGAGGGACCTCCACTGACGCCCTCTGTTGGGTGAACCCCCATTTCCTCACTCAAGGTTGTGAGCCTCCCATCCAGGGCAGGAGCAATTTTTCAAGGATCAGTCTCTCTCCACCCCCTGGTTCCTTCGTCGGATGCGAGGAGACATAAGGCAGCACACAAACCCCCCCCCCCCTATTCTCCTGAGGTCCATCATTGTTTTTAACTATGTATAATTATGGATGCATTTATGATGTATCGAGCTTCTGATACAGGGTCAGTACAATCCTAGCTTTTACTCAATGTTAGTATGCTACAGTGACTATAACCTTTGTATTAGCCACCCATCTTATGTTATCTCTTTTTTTGTAGATTGATATCATATGTTTGCTGATCCATTTCCCTGAGGAAGAGTTTTAAACACTCGAAATGCGTTGGAATAGGAATATTCACCTGTATTTTGCTCTTTGTGTTTATTGTATTTTGCATCCTGTTTTTGCTTTTTGTATCCAAACATTCATTCATATCCCCTCTGCCATTTGGGCTTCTGTTTGCTCATATGATTCTATTTGATTCTATTTGAAGTAAAATAAAAATATATTTTTTTTAAAGTAAAATACTAAATACTTGTCCTGCCCCTTTAAAGTCCCGCTGAGGCACCCTTTTCGCATTTAACAAGGAGAGGCAGATAGTCAAGAGCCAATAAAAGAGGGCAAGCAGGCTCTGTGTCTAGAGGCAACAGTGCTGGTCATGGATGCGGTGCATCATCATCAGCACATGGCCTTGGGACACACTTGTCCTTATTTTCAGCAGCTGGATGTGTTGAGCCGCATCATGCCGAAGACTTGGTAGAGTGGATGACCAAGCCCTCCTCATCCTCCTCATCCTCTCTCACCCAGGCACAGGGTACTAGCAAAGCAGCTGCCAATGCGTCCCCCTCCCTTGTCTCAATGTCATCAGTCACTCCTTCCCTAGACCCACCATGTCCTCCTGAGGAGTCCCCCGAACTGTTTGAGCACAGTGTTGGGTACATGCTCCAGGAGGATGCCCAGCGTTTTGAAGGCTCTGATGATGATACGCAGCTAGAGGAAGGCTGTAGCATGAGTGCAGAGAGAGGGGATGCTCAAGAAGGATAGCAATCTGGCAGTCATGTTCCACCAGCTGCAGCATTTTGCCAGGTTTGCTCCAGTGATGAAGAGGGAGGGGATGATGAGACTGTCAGGCTGGCACTTACCGAACCGATGAGTCCGCTTGGGCAGAGGGTGGTCTCCCGTACGTGTCCGACTTACAACCCCTGATAGAGCAGACAGGTGGCTGAGAGTGCGGAGTGGTAAGAAAGCCTGTGATATGGCTCCAGGAGCAGGAACTTGCAGGAAGCTTCTGGCAGCAGGTGTGTAGATAGGACACAGGCAACTGGGTACAGAACAGGAGCAGAGCAGGCAAGTCCGGGTGCAGGCAGGGTACGGCAACAGGCGGGCAGCGGAGGCACAGAAGGAGCAGGCAAAAGAGAGGTCAAACAGGCCGAGGTCAGATGCAGGCAGAGGTCAGCGGTGTCAAGGGAAAGCCGGGTCGTCAGGAGGTAAGCAAACAGGAACACAGGATACGAACAACGGGACAGGAACCGAGAAGCTGTTGATCAGGCAGCACCTGGGAGATGTCAGTGGCAGACCTAAATAGGCCGTTTGGCGCCAAGCACCGCGCACGGGCGCGCGCCGACGCACGCGCCCGCACGCGCGCGCGCGCGCCCCCGAACGCCGGCAGACACACCAGCGGTACCCGAAGTGCCCACCACAGCGCGCTGACGCGCACCAGCGCCAGCAGGGGCACGCGAGGGCACACACCGACGCGCACCAGCGCCCACAGGAGCGCGCAACACCGCACGCACAGGAACACGCACCCCAGCACGCACCGCAGGACATCGGCGCGCACCAACACGGGCAGCACCGCGACCATCCAGGTAACGACCCTGACAGAGACTGACTCCACGTGGGTGCCTGAAAGGAGAGAGGAGGAGGCACATCTCCAAGGAGGCAGGATGCCCTCCGGGGGCCAACTTAGGGGCAGCACACCGACTGAATCACACCGCAGAGCTCCGCCTGTGCAGGGCGCCGCCTCTGCGCATTATTCCAAAAGTTCTTTGGTGTGGGCCTTTTTTGAGATGAGTGCATCAGATCGCACCGCTGTTATCTGCAACATATGTCTCAAGCGTATCTCGTGTGGCCAAAACATCAGTCGCTAGGGCACCACATGCTTGACAGTACATATGCTGACTTGCCATGCAGCTCATTGGCAAGTGTACCTTAAAGACCCACACCAAAGAACAAAGCGGACCTCTCCTTGCTCCTCATCAGCTGGCATCTCCAACCCCACTAGACCTTCAGTCCTCTCTGAAACCTGCACTGAGAGGAATGAAGGTGTAGAATTAGGTGTGTCACAGCCAAGTACTTGCAGGCACTCTGCTAGCAGTACACCGACGTCCGATTGTACCAGGAAAATTTCCCTGCCCCAGCTGCTGGACCGTCGAAAGAAGTCCACATGCCCAGCGGTTGAATGCTAGCTTGGCTAAATTGCTAGCACTTCAGCTGCTGCCTTTTCAGTTAGTAGACTCGGGCCCCCTTCCCTGAGTTTGTGCAATGTGCAGTTCATCAGTGGCAGGTCCCCAAACACTTTTTCTCACGGAAGGTGATTCCGGCTCTCTACCGGCATGTGGAAGGCAATGTCTATGCGTCGCTGGGCATGGCGGACAGTGGTAAGGTGCATATTACCACTGACTCATGGTCCAGCAGGCATGGACAGGGACGTTACCTATCTTTCACGGCCCATTGGGTCACTCTTCTGGCAGCTGGGAAGGATGCAGGACAAGGTGCAATAGTGTTGGGGGTTGTTCCGCCACCACGCCTCCAAAATGCTACTACTGGTTGTGACACTCCTCTCTCCTACACCCCCTCCTCTTCTTCTTCCTCCATGGCCTCTTACAGTGCTTTGTCCTTGGAACCAGCAATGCTCCGTAGGCGTTCAAGGGGCTACACAAGTACGCAGGCAAAAAGATGCCATGCCGTGCTTGCACTGGTTTGTTTGGGGGAGAGGAGCCACACTGGGGCAGATGTTTTGTCAGCTCTGCAGGGGCAGGCCGAGGTGGTTGACGCCACATCAGCTTAAGCCAGGAATGGCAGTTTGTAACAATGGCAGCAACCTCCTATCAGCCCTTCGACAGGGACAACTGACCCATGTGCCCTATGTGGCTTATGTCCTTAACCTGGTGGTGCAGCGATTTTTGGGCAGGTACTCGGGCTTACAGGATGTCCTGAGGCAGGCCAGGAAAGTGTGTGTGCATTTCTGCCAATCATTTAATGCTAGTGCTAGGCTGGCTGAGCTCCAAAAGGAGTTGAACCTGCCCAAGAAACGCCTTATATGTGACATGCCCACCAGGTGGAACTCAACATTGGCCATGCTGCAGTGGCTGCACATGCAACAGAGGGCCATCAATGAGTACCTGTGTGACTACGGCACCAGGACAGGGTCAGGGGAGCTTGGTTTTTTTTCACCACGCCAGTGGGGCATGATCAGGGATGCATGCACTGTTCTGTCACCATTTGAGGAGGCCACGAGGATGGTGATCAGTGACAGTGCATGCATCAGTGATACTGTACCTCTTATCCACTTGTTGGAGCATACACTGCATGGAATAATGGACAGGGCACTTGAGGCAGAACAGATGCAGGAAGAGGAGGACTTCCTTGCCTCTCAAGGCCCCCTTTATGCAGACAGTGTTCCTGCTGTCCCACCCATCACACCGGAAGAGCAGGAGGAGGAGGAGGCTTGTGTCAGCACGGAGGTGGAGCCTTTCAGTCAGCAGCAGCAGTCTTTTAGGGATGATTTACAGTCCCAAGAAACCTGTGGACTTGTACATGGCTGGGAGGAGGTGGCTGTGGATCATGTTGTCCTTAGCGACCCAGAGGACTCCGTACTGAATGCCTCAGTTAACCTTTGCTGCATGGCCTCCCTGATCCTGCAAAGCCTGTGGAAAGATACTCGTATTCTTCGGATCAAGGAGAGGGACCATTACTGGCTGGCCACTCTCCTTGATCCATGGGTAAGGTTGCGGACCTTATCTTGCCATCGCAGAGGGAGCAGAGGATGAGACATCTCTGGGAGGCCTTGCAGAAAGGTCTGTGCAACGCGCTCCAAAAGACTGAGAGGTTACAAACTCCTGGTCCTGGACAATGTGTTGCTGAGGCTTCGGTCAGTCACAGAAGGAGCGGTGGAGAAGGTGGCCGTCTGACCAATGTGTCCAGACAATTTTTTAGTCCGCAGCCCCAAGGTATGATCGTTTCCAGCAACCATCGCCAGCGTCTGATTTACATGGTGCAGGAATACCTAGGGGCAAGGTCAGCTTTCCAACCGAAAATCCTCTGGTTGACTGGGTCTTGAGGATGGATCACTGGCCAGAGCTTACACAGTATGCAATTGAGCTACTGGCTTGTCCTACATCCAGCGTTCTTTCGGAACACACCTTCAGTGCTACTGGAGGCTTTGTAACCGATCACAGGGTGCGCCTGTCCATCGACTCGGGTTGATCGACTGACCTTCATAAAGATGAATCAGACTTGCATCACCACCGGCTACCAAGCACCTGAAGCTGATGTAACCAAATAATTTTTTTGAAATGTCACATGTCCCCTTCAAGACTGCCTATGCTGATGCTGAGTGACTGTCCTGTTATGTTATGTTGACTAGGGATGAGCCGAACACCTCCCGGTTCGGTTCGCACCAGAACTTTCGAACGGACCCCAAATTCGAACGAACTTTAGAACCCCATTGAAGTCTATGGGACTCGAACGTTCGAAATGAAAAGTGCTAATTTTAACGGCTAATATGCAAGATAGTGTCCTAAAAAGGGTTTGGGGACCTGGCTCCTGCCCCAGGGGACATGGGTCAATGCCTAAAATGTTTTTAAAAATCGCTGTTTTGGCGGGAGCACTGATTTTAATGACGATTAAAGTGAAAAAAAAGTGAAATATTCCTTTAAATATGGTGCCTGGGGGGTGTCTGTAGTATGCCTGTGAAGTGCCACGTGTTTCCCGTGTTTAGAACAGTCCCTGCACAAAATGACATTAAACGGAAATAACACCATTTAAAACTGCTTGCGGTTTTAATGTTATATCTGGTTCCTGCAATATGGTTGAAAATCATTGAGAAAAATGGCATGGGTAGCCCTCCCTGCCCATTACCAGCCTATTTGGGTCTTGTACGTATATTAAGAGGAACCCTGTACCCATATTAAAAAAAGGAAATGCGTGTGGCCCCCAGGCCCTATATACTCAGAACAGCAGTATACAGGCGGTGCAAACAAGACAGGGACTGTGTAGGTTTGTTGTGTTAAGTTGAATCTGTTTGTAATTTTAAACTGGTACATTTTTTAAAGTGTAGCTCCAGTCAAAAAAACTATTTTTAAGCTTTTTAGAAAACATAGGGAAGGGTTATCACCCCTGTATAATTTGTTTTGTCGTACATCTTTTTTCATCTCACTTGCTGTTGTCTCCTTCCGTTTGCAAGTAGGAGATGTTTGTAAATTGGATGTTTGAAAGTAGGGGCCTGCCCTATATGCTCTGCAGAAATGGCGGAACAAGGTGTTGGTTTTGCCACAACATTGTAAGCCCTCAAAGTGACTCTTGGTGGGCGCTGGAGCGCCCTGCTGTGAACGATTATATCAAGAATTGTAATTACATGCCATTGTTGAACAGTGGTAGAAAAATTGACCTTTGGTGGTTGTGGTGCTGGTGCCACAACACTATAAGTCCTCACCGTTACTCTGGGTGGGCACAGGAAGGGGCCCTCCTGTGAAATATTATATCAAGAATTGTAATTACATGTCCCTGTTAAACAGGGACAGAAAAATTTGGCCTTAGGCACTGCTGCTGGTGCCACCACACTGCAATCTCTTCCATATACTCTAGTTTTATTGCAGGAATTAGCCCTGCTGCAAAGCATTGCATCAAAAATTGTACTTAAACGCCCCTGTTAAACAGGGGCAGAAAAATTGGGCCTTAGGCACTGGTGCTGGTGCCACCACACTGCAACCTCTGCCATATACTCTAGTTTGATTGCAGGAATTAGCCCTGCTGCAAAGCATTGCATCAAAAATTGTAATTAAACGCCCCTGTTAAACAGGGGCAGAAAAATTGGGCCTTAGGCACTGGTGCTGGTGCCACCATACTGCAACCTCTCCCATATACTCTTGTTTGATTGCAGGAATTAGCCCTGCTGCAAAGCATTGCATCAAAAATTGTACTTAAACGCCTGTGTTAAACAGGGGCAGAAAAATTGTGCTGATGACATCAACCAGAACCAGAAATGTTCTTCCAACATATCAGCGGAGGATGAAGAGGATAGACAATCAACATAACAGGACAGTCACTCAGCATCAGCATAGGCAGTCTTGAAGGGATGTGATATTTAAAAAAAAATTATTCTGTTACATCAGCTTCAGGTGCTTGGTAGCTGTGGGTGATCCAAGACTGATTCATCTTGATGAAGGTCAGTCGATCAACTGATTCGGTGGACAGGCGCACCCTGTGATCGGTAACAAAGCCACCAGCAGCACTGAAGGTGCGTTCCGAAAGAACGCTGGATGCAGGACAGGCCAGTAGCTTAATTGCATAATGTGCAAGCTCTGGCCAGTGATCCATCCTCAAGACCCAGTAAGCCAGAGGATTTTCGGTGGGAAAGGTGTCCAAGTCTGACCTTGCCCCTAGGTATTCCTGCACCATGTAAATCAGACGCTGGCGATGGGTGCTGGAACCGATCATACCTTGGGGCTGCGGACTAAAAAATTGTCTGAAAGCATCAGTCAGATGGCCACCTTCTCCACCGCTCCTTCTGACCGATGCCTCAGCAACACGTTGTCCAGGACCAGGAGTTTGTAACCTCCCAGTCTCTGGGAACTCGTTGCACAGACCTTTCTGCAAGGCCTCCCGGAGATGTCTCATCCTCTGCTCCCTCTGCGATGGCAAGATAAGGTCGGCAACCTTACCCTTGTACCGTGGATCAAGGAGAGTGGCCAGCCAGTAATGGTCCCTCTCCTTGATCCGAAGAATACGAGGATCCTTCCGCAGGCTTTGCAGGATCAGGGAGGCCATGCAGCGTAGGTTAGCTGAGGCATTCGGTCCGGAGTCCTCTGGGTCACTAAGGACAACATGATCCGCAGCTACCTCCTCCCAGCCACGTACAAGTCCACGTGTTTCTTGGGACTGTAAATCATCCCTACAAGACTGCTGCTGCTGCTGATGCTGAGTGCCAGCCTCCACCTCAATGCTGACACAATCATCCTCCTCCTCCTCTTTCTCCTCCTCATCCTCTTCCAGTGTGATGGGTGGCACAGCAGGAACACTGTCTGGATAAAGGGGGCCTTGAGAGGCAAGGAAGTCCTCCTCTTCCTGCCTCTGTTCTGTCTCAAGTGCCCTGTCCATTATTCCACGCAGCGTATGCTCCAAGAGGTGGACAAGAGGTACAGTGTCACTGATGCATGCACTGTCACTGCTCACCATCCTTGTGGCCTCCTCAAACGGTGACAGGACAGTGCATGCATCCCTGATCATGCCCCACTGGCGTGGTGAGAAAAAACCGAGCTTCCCTGACCCTCTCCTGGTGCCGTAGTCGCACGGGTACTCATTGATGGCCCTCTGCTGCATGTGCAGCCGCTGCAGCATGGCCAATGTTGAGTTCCATCTGGTGGGCATGTCACATATAAGGCGGTTCTTGGGCAGGTTCAACTCCTTTTGGAGCTCAGCCAGCCGAGCACAGGCATTAAATGATCGGCAGAAATGCACACAGACTTTCCTGGCCTGCTTCAGGACATCCTGTAAGCCCGGGTACCTGCCCAAGAACCGCTGCACCACCAGGTTAAGGACGTGAGCTACACAGGGCACATGGGTCAGTTGTCCCTGTCGGAGGGCGGAGAGGAGGTTGGTGCCATTGTCGCAAACCACCATTCCTGGCTTAAGCTGGCGTGGTGTCAACCACCTCTCGGCCTGCCCCTGCAGAGCTGACAAAACATCCGCCCCAGTGTGGCTCCTGTCCCCCAAACAAACCAGCGCAAGCACGGCATGGCATCGTTTTGCCTACGTACTTGCGTAGCCCCTGGAACGCCTACGGAGCACCGCTGGTTCTGAGGACAGAGCACTGGAAGAGGCCATGGAGGAAGAAGAAGAGGAGGGGGTGGAGGAGAGAGGTGTGTCACAACCAATAGTAGCATTTTGGAGGCGTGGTGGCGGAACAACCTCCAACACTACTGCACCTTGTCCTGCATCCTTCCCAGCTGCCAGAAGAGTGACCCAATGGGCTGTGAAAGACAGGTAACGTCCCTGTCCATGCCTGCTGGACCATGAGTCAGCGGTAATATGCACCTTACCGCTGACCGCCCTGTCCAGCGAGGCAAGGACATTGCCTTCCACATGCCGGTAGAGAGCCGGAATCGCCTTCTGTGAGAAAAAGTGGCGTTTGGGGACCTGCCACTGAGGAACCGCACATTGTACAAACTCACGGAAGGGGGCCGAGTCTACCAACTGAAAAGGCAGCAGTTGAAGTGCTAGCAATTTAGCCAAGCTAGCATTCAACCGCTGGGCATGTGGATGGCTGGGAGTGAACTTCTTTCGCCGGTCCAGCAGCTGGGGCAGGGACATTTGCCTGCTATAATCGGACGTGGGTGTACCGCTAGCAGAGTTCCCGGAAGCACTTGGCTGTGACACACCTAATTCTACACCTTCATTCCTCTCAGAGCAGGTTTCAGAGAGGACTGAAGGTCTAGTGGGGTTGGAGATGCCAGCTGATGAGGAGCAAGGAGAGGTTTGCTTTGTTCTTTGGTGTGGGTCTTTGAGGTACGCTTGCCAACGAGCTGCATGGCAGGTCAACATATGTCTGGTCAAGCATGGGGTGCCCAAGCGGCTGATGTTTTGGCCACGTGAGATACGCTTGAGACATATGTTGCAAATAGCAGCGGTGCAATCTGATGCACTCGTCTCAAAAAAGGCCCACACCAAAGAACTTTTAGAATAGAGGCAGCGCTCTGCACAGGCGGAGCTCTGCGGTGTGATTCAGTCGGTGTGCTGCCGCTAAGCTGGCCCCCGGAGGGCATCCTGCCTCGTTGGACATGTGCCTCCTCCTCCTCCTCCTCCTCCTCCTCCTCTCTTCTTCCAGGCACCCACGTGGAGTCAGTGCCCTCATCATCCCCTCCCTCTTCATCGCTGTAGCAAACCTGGCAGTATGCTGCAGCTTGTGGAACATGACTGCCAGATTGCTGTCCTTCTTGAGCATCCCCTCTCTCTGCGCTCACGCTACTGCCTTCCTCTAGCTGAGTGTCATCATCAGAGCCCACAAAACACTGGGCATCCTCCTGGAGCATGTACCCAACACTGTGCTCAAAGAGTTCAGGAGACTCCTCAGGAGGACGTGGTGGGTCTAGGGAAGGAGTCACTGATGATGACATTGAGAGGAGGGAAGACGATGCGTTGGCAGCTGCTTTGCTAGTACCCTGAGACTGGGTGAGAGAGGATGAGGAGGATGAAGAGGGCTTGGTCATCCACTCTACCAAGTCGTTGCCATGTTGCGGTTCAACATGTCCAGCTGCCGAAAAGAAGGACAAGCGTGTCCCATGGCCACGTGCTGATGACAATGCACCGCGTCTACGACCAGCACTGTTGTCTCTAGACACAGAGCCTGCTTGCCCTCTTTTATCGGCTCGCGCCTGTCTGCCTCTCCTTGTTGGCCTTCCAGACATGGTAATGGCCTGAAGGGAGTTGGGTAAAAAAGCAGTTGGGTAGTGTACAGTGGTGTGAAAAAGTGTTTGCCCCTTCCTCATTTCCTGTTCCTTTGCATGTTTGTCACACTTAAGTGTTTCGGAACATCAAACCAATTTAAACAATAGTCAAGGACAACACAAGTAAACACAAAATGCAATTTGTAAATGAAGGTGTTTATTATTAAAGGTGAAAAAAAATCCAAACCATCATGGCCCTGTGTGAAAAAGTGATTGCCCCCTAAACCTAATAACTGGTTGGGCCACCCTTAGCAGCAACAACTGCAACCAAGCGTTTGCGATAACGTGCAATGAGGCTTTTACAGCGTCCTGGAGGAATTTTGGCCCACTCATCTTTGCAGAATTGTCCTAATTCAGTTACATTAGAGGGTTTTCGAGCATGAACGGCCTTTTTAAGGTCATACCACAACATCTCAATAGGATTCAGGTCAGGACTTTGGCTAGGCCACTCCAAAGTCTTCATTTTGTTTTTCTTCAGCCATTCGGTGGTGGACTTGCTGGTGTGTTTAGGATCATTGTCCTGCTGCAGAACCCAAGTTCGTTTCAGCTTGAGTACACGAACAGATGGTCGGACATTCTCCTTCAGGATCTCTTGGTAGACAGCAGAATTCATAGTTCCTTTTATCACGGCAAGTCTTCCAGGTCCTGAAGCAGCAAAACAGCCCCAGACCATCACACTACCACCACCATATTTTACTGTTGGTATAATGTTCTTTTTATGAAATGCAGTGTTCCTTCTACGCCAGATATACTTGGACACACACCTTCCAAAGAGTTCCACTTTTGTCTCATCGGTCCACAGAATGTTGTCCCAAAAGTCTTGGGGATCATCAAGATGTGTTGTGGAGAAATTGAGACGAGCTTTGATGTTCTTTTTGCTCAGCAGTGGTTTTCTCCTTGGAACTCTGCCATGCAGGCCATTTTTGCCCAGTCTTTTCCTGATGGTGGAGGCATGAACGCTGGCCTTAACTGAGGCAAGTGAGGCCTGCAGTTCCTTGGACGTTGTTGTGGGGTCTTTTGTGACCTCTTGGATGAGTCGTCACTGCGCTCTTGGGGTAATTTTGGGCGGCCGGCCACTCCTGGGAAGGTTCACCACTGTTCCATGTCTTCGCCATTTGTGGATAATGGCTCTCACTGTGGTTCGCTGGATTCCCAAAAGCTTTGGAAATGGCTTTATAACCCTTTCCAGACTGATAGATCTCAATTACTTTCTTTCTCAATTGTTCCTGAATTTCTTTGGGTCTCGGCATGATGTGTAGCTTTTAAGAATCTTCTGGTGGACCTTACTGTGTCAAGCAGCTCCTATTTAAGTGATGCCTTGATTGTGAACAGGTGTGGCAATAATCAGGCCTGGGTGTGGCTAGAGAAATTGAACTCAGGTGTGGACAACCACAGTTATAGTATGTTTTAACAAGGGGGGCAATCACTTTTTCACACAGGGCCATGATGGTTTGGATTTTTTTCACCTTTAATAATAAACACCTTCATTTACAAATTGCATTTTGTGTTTACTTGTGTTGTCCTTGACTATTGTTTAAATTGGTTTGATGTTCCGAAACACTTAAGTGTGACAAACATGCAAAGGAACAGGAAATGAGGAAGGGGGCAAACACTTTTTCACACCACTGTATATTGTGCTAGAGGCACACAACACCCACTAACTCCTGCAGATGCCTTTATTATAGAACACCAGAGATAAAGGGGTATATACAGATGTATACTGTGCTGTGCTGGAGGCACACACAACTTCCAATAACTCCTGCATATGGCAAGTGGGCTCAAATAGAGAAGAGCTATGTAGGTGGATATAGTGGTATGTACTGGGTACAGAGCACGCAGACAGCACGCACTATCTCCTAACACTACTGACTGCAAGCTCTATTATAAAAGATAGATCACTAGCTATATAGGTGAGGTGAATATAGCGGTGTATACTGCGGTCAGGGCACGCAGACAACAACCATTACACAACAGCAAGATCGAAAATTGTCCGAAAACGATCGGTGTGTACTGTGTTGAAGGTACACAGAACACCCACTAACTCCTGCAGATGCCTTTATTATAGAACACCAGAGATAAAGGGGTATATACAGATGTATACTGTGCTGTGCTGGAAGCACACACAACTTCCAATAACTCCTGCAGATGGCAAGTGGGCTCAAATAGAGAACAGCTATGTAGGTGGATATAGCGGTATGTACTGGGTACAGAGCACGCAGACAGCACGCACTATCTCCTAACACTACTGACTGCAAGCTCTATTATAAAAGATAAATCACTAGCTATATAGGTGAGGTGAATATAGCGGTGTATACTGCGGTCAGGGCACGCTGACAATAACCGCTACACAACAGCAAGATCGAAAATCGGCCGAAAACGATCGGTGTGTACTGTGTTGAAGGTACACAGAACACACACTGATTCAGACGCCAACACACTACACAAGGCCGCCGCGCTGGCGGCCTTATATAGTGTGGGGCGTGCACTACACAGCCTGAGCTATGATTGGCCACAGGCATCCTGCCTGTGGCCAATCATGGCTCTCCTCGCTGCTGGCGCTGCGATTGGCCAAGCATGCGGGGTCACAGTGCATGCTTGGCCAATCATGAGCCAGCAATGCACTGCGCCATCGCAGTGCATTGTGGGCCGTGAGTGCCACACAAATTTGGTGCGAATGGACCAAAATGTTCGGACTTCACCGAACGGACGAACAGCCAATGTTCGAGTCGAACGTATGTTCGACTCGAACACGAAGCTCATCCCTAATGTTGACTAACTATCCTCTTCCTCCTCAATGATCCTGCTGATAGCTTGGAAGAACATTTTTGGTTTTGGTGACGCCACCAGTGGGCATGCAATTACAATTTTTGATCCAATGCTTTGTAGCAGGGCTCATTCCTGCACTCCAACTAGAGTATCTGGGAGAGGTTGCAGTGTTGTGGCACCAGCACCAGTGCCTAAGGCCCAATTTTTCAGCTCCTGTTTAACAGGTGCATGTAATTACAATTTTTGATATAATATTTCACAGCAGGGCCCGTTCCTGCTCCCACCAAGAGTAACTTTGAGGACTTACAGTGTTGTGGCACCAGCATCACCACCACCACAACCACCAAAGGCCCAATTTTTCTACCACTGTTTAACAATGGCATGTAATTACAATTCTTGATGAAATACTTCCCAGCAGGGCGCTCCAGCGCCCACCAAGAGTCACTTTGAGGGCTTACAGTGTTAACTTGTGGCAACACCAACACCTTAGGACCAAATTTCTGCAGAGCAAATAGGGCAGGCCCCTTCTTTCAAACATCCAACTTACAAACACCTCCTACTTGCAAACTGAAGGAGACAACAGGAAGTGAGATGAAAAAAGACGGACGGACAAAAAAATTATACAGGGTTGATAACCCTTCCCTTTGTTTTCCAAAAAGCTTAAAAATAGATTTTTTGACTGGAGCTACACTTTAACCAGTTGCCGACCGCCGCACGCCGATGTACGTCGGTAGAATGGCACGGGCAGGCATAAGGACTTACATGTACGTCCCTTGCCTCCCGCGGGTCGGGGGCCCGATCGGGCCCCCGCCCAGTGCCTGCGGCGGTCGGTTTTCGTCCGGGAGCGATCCGGGACGAGGGGGCGGCCATTCATTCATGGCCACCCCCTCGCGATCGCTCCCGACGAATAGAAATCCCCGGTGACATCACTTCCTCTCCTGTAATGTAAACACAGGAGAGGAAGTGATGTATTCTCTCCTCCGTGTCGGTATTTTTCATTCCGACACGGAGGAGAGCGGATCGGTGAGTTGCACCAACACTCTACACACACAGTAGAACATGCCAGGCACACTCACACCCCCCCTTTACCCCCCGATCACCCCCCCAATTACCCCTGCCCCCCAGTCACAGTGACACCAATGTCATTTTTTTTATTTTTTTTATTTTTTTTGCATTGGTGTCATTTGTGACTGTAATAACTGTTAGGGCAGTTAGAGTTAGCCCCCTTTAGTTCTAATGTACCCCCCTAACCCCCCCAATAAAGGTTTAACCCCGTGATCACCCCCCGTCGCCAGTGTCACTAAGGCTGGGTTCACATTGCAGCGGTTTATGAGAACGAATGTGATTCGCACCGCACTGCAGTGCAAATCACATCCGATCTCTGTGCGATTCGAGTTCAGCCATTCGCCGCACCCGCCGCACCCGCCACACCCGCCGCACCCGCCGCAAATTCGCACGGGACCCTTCTTTTGGCCCGCAGCAGAATCGGATCTCATGGGTGTTCACACCATGCGATCCGAGTTTGCAGATCGCACTGCGATATGCGAACTGATCTGGGGGTGTCAGTAACATTTCACTGACACTCCCAGCAGTTCGCATAGGGCAGTGTGAACTGCCGCCGGGAGGCATGCGATGCGGGAACCCGCCGCGGATTCGCGGCGGTTCCGCATCGCTCCAGTGTGAACCCAGCCTAATAAGCGATCATTTTTCTGATCGCCGTATTAGTGTCACAGGTGACGCTAGTTAGGCAGGTAGGTATTTAGGTTCGCCGCAGCTTTTTATAGCGCCAGGGACCCCCATATACTACCGCATAAAGCCCCCTGATTGCCCCCTAGTTAACCCTTTCACCAGTGATCACCATATAACTGTTACAGGTGACGCTGGTTGGTTAGTTATTTTTTTATAGTTTCAGGGCACCCGCCATTTATTACCTAATAAAGGTTTAACCCCCTGATCACCCGGCGGGTGTCATTTGTGACTAATAACTGTTAGGGCAGTTAGGGTTAGCCCCCTTTAGTTCTAAGGTACCCCCCTAACCCCCCCAATAAAGGTTTAACCCCGTGATCACCCCCCGTCGCCAGTGTCACTAAGGCTGGGTTCACATTGCAGCGGTTTATGAGAACGGATGTGATTCGCACCGAACTGCAGTGCAAATCACATCCGATCTCTGTGCGATTCGAGTTCAGCCATTCGCCGCACCCGCCGCACCCGCCGCAAATTCGCACGGGACCCTTTTTTTGGCCCGCAGCAGAATCGGATCGCATGGGTGTTCACACCATGCGATCCGAGTTTGCAGATCGCACTGCGATATGCGAACTGATCTGGGGGTGTCAGTAACATTTCACTGACACTCCCAGCAGTTCGCATAGGGCAGTGTGAACTGCCGCCGGGAGGCATGCGATGCGGGAACCCGCCGCGCATTCGTGGCGTTCCCGCATCGCTCCAGTGTGAACCCAGCCTAATAAGCGATCGTTTTTCTGATCGCTGTATTAGTCACAGGTGACGCTAGTTAGGCAGGTAGGTATTTAGGTTCGCTGCAGCTTTTTATAGCGCCAGGGACCCCCATATACTACCGCATAAAGCCCCCTAATTGCCCCCTAGTTAACCCTTTCACCAGTGATCACCCTATAACTGTTACAGGTGACGCTGGTTGGTTAGTTATTTTTTTATAGTTTCAGGGCACCCGCCATTTATTACCTAGTCTCACTAGTGTACCCCTAAATTTAGGGGTGTCTACTTTCCAAAATGGGGTCATTTGGGGGGGGTTTGTGCCATCTTGGCATTTTATGGCCTTCAAAACTGTAACGCCCTTAGAAAGCCTGAAGGCGGTGCTTGGTTTTCGGGGCCCCGTACGCGGCTAGGCTCCCAAAAAGTCCCACATATGTGGTATCCCCGTACTCAGGAGAAGCAGCAGAATTTATTTTGGGGTGTCATTTCACATATGCCCATGGCATGCGTGAGCAATATATCATTTAGTGACAACTTTGTGAAAAAAAAACAAAAAAAAGTTTGTAATTTTCCCGCAACTTGTGGCAAAATATAAAATATTCCATGGACTCAACATGCCTCTCAGCAAATAGCTTGGGGTGTCTACTTTCTAAAATGGGGTCATTTGTGGGGGTTTTGTGCCATCTTGGCATTTTATGGCCTTCAAAACTGTAATAGGTAGTGAGAAGTGAACTCAAAAATTTACGCCCTTAGAAAGCCTGAAGGCGGTGCTTGGTTTTCGGGGCCCCGTACGCGGCTAGGCTCCCAAAAAGTCCCACATATGTGGTATCCCCGTACTCAGGAGAAGCAGCAGAATTTATTTTGGGGTGTCATTTCACATATGCCCATGGCATGCATGAGCAATATATCATTTAGTGACAACTTTGTTAAAAAAAAAAAAAAAAAAAAAAAGTTTGTAATTTTCCCGCAACTTGTGGCAAAATATAAAATATTCCATGAACTCAACATGCCTCTCAGCAAATAGCTTGGGGTGTCTACTTTCTAAAATGGGGTCATTTGTGGGGGTTTTGTGCCATCTTGGCATTTTATGGCCTTCAAAACTGTAATAGGTAGTGAGAAGTGAACTCAAAAATTTACGCCCTTATGCCCCGTACACACGAGCGGACTTTTCAACATCCAAAGTCCGTCAGACCGAGTCCGTCAGACTATCCGATCGTGTGTGGGCTGCAACGGACTTTAGCTTCGCAAAAGTCTGACGGACTTTAGAAATGAAGCATGCTTCAAATTTTCCCGACGGAACTCCGCCGGACCCGGTCCCCTTCGAAAAATCCGCTCGTGTGTATGCTACTCCGACGGACTAAAACCGACGCTAGGGCAGCTATTGGCTACTGGCTATGAACTTCCTTATTCGAGTCGGGTCGTACGTCATCACGTTCGAATCCGTCGGAGTTTAGTGTGATCGTGTGTGGCCAAGTCCGTTCGGCCGAAAAGTCTGTCAGAACTCCGTCGGAACTCCGGCGGAACTCCTTTGGAAGTCTGTCGGACATAAGTCCTCTCGTGTGTACGGGGCATTAGAAAGCCTGAAGGCGGTGCTTGGTTTTCGGGGCCCTGTACGCGGCTAGGCTCCCAAAAAGTCCCACATATGTGGTATCCCCGTACTTAGGAGAAGCAGCAGAATTTATTTTGGGGTGTCATTTCACATACGCCCATAGCATGTGTGAGCAATATATCATTTAGTGACAACTTTGTGTAAAAAAAAAAAAAAAAATTTTTTTTTTTCATTATTCAATCGCTTGAGGCAAAAAAATAAAATATTCAATGGGCTCAACATGCCTCTTATCAATTTCCTTAGGGGATCTACTTTCCAAAATGGGGTCATTTGGGGGGGTTTTGTACTGCCCTGCCATTTTAGCACCTCAAGAAATGAGATAGGCAGTCGTAAACTAAAAGCTGCGTAAATTCCAGAAAACGTACCTTAGTTTGTAGATGTGACAACTTTTGCGCAAACCAATAAATATACAATTATTGACTTTTTTTTTACCAAAGACATGTGGCTGAATACATTTTGGCCTAGATGTATGACTAAAATTGAGTTTATTGGATTTTTCTAATAACAAAAAGTAGAAAATATCATTTTTTTTCAAAATTTGCGGTCTTTTTACGTTTATATCGCAAAAAATAAAAATCGCAGAGGCAATCAAATACCATCAAAAGAAAGCTCTATTTGTGGGAAGAAAAGGACGCAAATTTTGTTTGGGTACAACATTGCATGACCGCGCAATTACCAGTTAAAGCAGCGCAGTGCCAAAGTGTAAAAAGACCTCTGGTCATTTACCAGCAAAATGGTCCGGTCTGAAAGTGGTTAACCACTTGCCGCCCGCCCCATAGCAAATAGACGGCGGCAAAGTGGTTGCATAATCCTGACCGGACGTCATATGACGTGATCAGGATTATGAGCCGCTGCGCGCCCCCGGGGGCGCGCATCGCGGCGATCGTTGTTGCGGGGTGTCAGTCTGACACCCGGCAACTACGATCTCGGTAAAGAGTCTCCGATGGAGACTCTTTACCACGTGATCAGCCGTGTCCAATCACGGCTGATCACAGTGTAAATAGGAAAAGCCGGTGATCGGCTTTTCCTCACTCGCGTCTGTCAGACGCGAGTAGAGGAGAGCCGATCGGCTGCTCCTCTGACAGGGGGGGTCTGTGCTGATCGATTATCAGCACAGCCCCCCCGAGGATGCCCACACTGGACCACCAGGGACGCCACCAGACCACCAGGGATGCCAAGGACAAGGTATGCCACCCTAGACCACCAGGGATTCCAGTCAGTGCCACAATGGATGCCAATCAGTGCCCATAATGGATGCCAATCAGTGCCCACAATGGGCATCACTGATTGGCATGCATTATTGATTGGCACTGATTGGCATCCATTAGTACAATATATAATAATACAATGCCGCCTATCAGTTCCCATCTGTGCCGCCTATCAGTGCCTACCCATGCCCACCTGTGCCGACTACCCATGCCCACCTGTGCCGCCTACCCATGCCCACCTGTGCCACCTACACATGCCCACCTGTGCCGCCTACCCATGCCCACCTGTGCCGCCTAACCCATGCCCACCTGTGCCACCTATCCATGCCCATCCATGCCAATCCGTGCCAATTTGTGCCACCTATCAGTGCCCATCCGTGTCGCCCATCAGTGCCACCCATCAGTGCCGCCTATCAGTGCCACATATCGGTGTCCATCAATGCCACCTCATCAGTGCCACTTCATTGGTGCCACCTCATTGGTGCCCATCAGTGCCGCCTTATCATTGCCCATCAGTGTAACCCCATCAGTGCCCATCAGTGCCCATCAGTGAAGGAGAAAACTTACTTATTTGCAAAGTTTTGAAACTGAAACAAAAAAAAACATTTTTTTTTTCAAAATTTTCGGTATTTTTTTATTTGTTTAGCAAAAAATAAAAACCGTAGAGGTGATCAAATACCACCAAAGGAAAGTTCTATTTGTGGGAAAAAAATGATAAAAATTTCATTTGGGTACAGTGTAGCATGACCGCACAATTGTCATTCAAAGTGCGACAGCGCTGAAAGCTCAAAATTGGTCTGGGCAGGAAGGTGTTTAAGTGCCCGGTATTGAAGTGGTTAAAAATGTACCAGTTCAAAATTACACAGATTCTACTTAACACAACAAACCTACACAGTCAATGTCTTGTTTGTACCGCTTGCATACTGCTGTTCTGAGTATATAGGGCCCGGGGGCCCCACGCCTTTCCTTTTTTTAATTTGGTTACGGAGTTCACCTTAATATCCGTACAAGACCCAAAGGGGCTGGTAATGGGCAGTGTTGGCTACCCATCCCATTTTCATCCGTATTGCCAGAACCAGACATAACATTAAAACCGCAAGCAGTTTTAAATTACTTTTTTTTCCTTTAAATATCATTTTTTGCAGGGACTGTTCTAAACACGGGAAACACATGCCACAGGCATACTATAGACACCCCCAGGGACAATATTTAAAGAAATATTTCAATTTTTTTTCACTTTAATCAACATTAAAACCGGTGCTCCCGAAAAAACGGTAATTTTAACCACTTCAGCCCCGGACCATTTTGCTGGTCAAAGACCAGACCACTTTTTGGGATTTGGCACTGTGTCGCTTTAACTGACAATTGCGTGGTCATGCGACGTGGCTCCCAAACAAAATTGACGTCCTTTTTTCCCACAAATAAAGCTTTCTTTTGGTGGTATTTTATCACCCCTGCGGTTTTTATTTTTTGCGCTATAAACAAAGATAGAGTGACATTTTTTTTTTTAAAACGCATTATTTTTAACTTTTTGTTATAATAAATATCCCCCAAAAATATATATAAAAATGATTTTTCCCTCAGTTTAGGCCATTTTTATTAATATATTTTTTTTTACTAGTAATGGCGGCGATCAGCGATTTTTATTGTGACTGCGACATTATCGCGGACACATCAGACATTTTTGACACATTGTCATTTCTACAGCAATCACTGCTATATAAATGCAGTGATTCCTGTGTAAATGACACTGGCAGTGAAGGGGTTAACCAGTGGGTGGCAGTGTAGGGGTTAAGTGTTCCTAGGGGTATGTTACTAACTGTTGGGGGCTGGGCTTTAACTTAGTGAACACTGATCTCTGCTCCAATCACATGGAGCAGAGATCAGCATCACTGGTTGCTAGGCAGAACAGGGAAATGCTGTTTACAACGGCATTTCCTCGTTCAGTCGCACCGTGAGACGATCGTGGGTATGCCCGCGGCGATCGAGTCCGCGGGACCCACGGCTGGACTCACGGGGGTCCTGACCAGCACCCAAGTGCGCTGATGGCGGCTCGCTCACGATGGCAGGGCGGCATTAAAGACTGGACGTACCTGTACGCCAATATGCCAGGCCATGCCATTCTGCCGACGTACGTGTGCGCTGGTCAGGAACCGGTTAAAAAAACATTTTTGCATTGATCCATGTTCCCTGGGGCAGGATCCGGGTCCCCAAACCCTTTTTAGGACAATATCTTGCATATTAGCCTTTAAAATTAGCACTTTTGATTTAGACCGTTCGAGTCCCATAGACTTTAATGGGGTTCTAAAGTTCGTACAAATTTCCAGTCCGTTCGAAGGTTCTGGTGCGAACCAAACTAGGGGGTGTTTGGCTCATCCCTAGTCAAAGCAGCAGACAGTATCAGGAACCAGAAGGGACATCAGCCAGGCAAGTCTTCAATAGGATCACAGCAGAGAGTGTCTAGATATGTTGACCAAGGCAAAGGCATGGGAGATCTAATCCATACCGCTTAAATAGCCAGCAGGGCTTGTTAATGAGCAGGATATGATAACCAGGTGAGTCACTGTGGAATGATGATTACTGGCAATTAACCGACAGCTGAGAAACCTGAGCTCTGAGAAGGGAGGGCTGAGACCAGCCCTGGCAGTACATTTCGGTGCATTAGTACGTGCTTAACACAGTGCATTACTGCATGTTTAACGCAGTATATTTCAGTGCATTATATGCTCTTTAACGCAGTATATTTCTGTGCGTTATTGTACATTTAACTTCGTATATTTTAGTGTGCCATGTGCCATTTCTGTACATTAGTGCACGCTTAACACAGTATATTTCAGTGCATTACTGCAAGTTTAAACCTGTATATTTCAGTGCATTAACTTCCGTTTAACACAGTATAGTTCAGTGCATTACTGCAAGTTTAACGTCATATATTTCGGTGCATTACTGCAAGTTTAATGCCGTACATTTTAGTGCGTTACTGCAAAATTAATGCTGTATATTTTAGTGCCTTACTGCAAGTTTAATGCAATATATTTCAGTACGTTATGTGCCCATTAATGCAGTACATTTCTGTACATTAGTGCATGCTTAACGCAGTATATTAATTAATTAATTAAGTTTAATTCCCTGGTTGAGATCAGTTAGGTAGTAGAAAATGTCCTGTTATTTTGAGAGAGGTGTTTGCGGAGTGAGGACATGTCAGCCAGCGAAGGGCCCCTGTGCAATGCACAGAACGATCGTCTGGGGGGGATTTGTTCGCCCTGCAAACACATTATCGGTTTTAGTGGACGTGCGCTCTTGTCACCCCGTTGTGCCTGATCAACATATTTGGGGTGCCATGAAGTGCACCTGCGGATAGTCTTTCATTTACAAGGAAGGGTAGCATAATCCAGGTATGCGTTGTTGTCTGGAACAATGCATAATAAGGATTGCTATCAGAGGAATTGCAGTCATCGTTCATTGGTTTTGTATGGTTTGCATAATTGAAAGCATTTAGTCGGTTTGCACATGTCACTGCTAGTCTATTTGAGTGTATACATGTCTGTGATTGGTTCTTTTGAAAGAATACAAATGTCTGATTGGCTGTCTGTGAAGACACAACCTTCTTGAATATTGTATTGTATTGAATCCTTTAGCTGTATTTAAATAACCCTGTTGGAAGGGTTTCTGTATTGTCACATCCTGTGTTGTCAAATCCTTATGGTTGTCAAATCCTTATGGTCATTCACATCCTGTGTTGTTCATTTCCTGTGAGGTCACAATCTGTGTAGGAGGCTATTGGCTGTTGGAGCCAATCCCTCCCCTTTGTAATTTCTTTTGTTGTCTGTGAATAAAAGAATGAGGGGGCTGCTGAGAGGCAGCCATGCTGAGATGAGGACGTAAGAATGTGGTAATGTCTGTTCACTGGAAAATGGGGAACCAGAGGGGTGACATGGAATGATAGGTAAGGTACATTATATCATTAAGATGGAAATGGGTGTTTATTTTTATTTTATTTTTGAAATTTTTTTTATTTGGTTTTACATGAATATATACACAGAACATATCTGTACGGTAAAGACCATTTAAGATACAAGAACATGTATTAAAACCTGTGAAGGGAAGTAAGATTAGTAGACGGTGTAATAACAACACATTTAGGGTGAAATGGACACAACAAGGTCCCAATAGCCTATAACGATCTGGTTGGACCAAATGAGTGTTTACTGTCAACAGCCTGAGGCTGTATGTCCTGTGAAGGAGGGGTGGGGGGTAACTTATAGACCCACTTAGTAGGGGACAGTGTATCAACTGGAATGTCATGGTAGCCAAAAAGCTGAAGGGTCATCTTGTGATGTCAATTTGAGTCTTCCTAGAGATCCAGCAAGGTTGCTTTGTACATACCAGGCCGTGCAGCGAAACGGTTGCATGGCTGTTTGGATATCTGGTTGAGTCAGTGTGGCCTCCATGTACTGGAGCCATCTTGCAAAAAGACGGTGGGTAGGTTGAGGGTTTCTTGTGATGGTGTCCAACCTTTCCAGGTAGAAGAGCGATTTCCGTAGCCTTTTGTACTGCTGGTAGAGTAGGCAGACTCTTGGAGATCCAAGATTGCATGATCGTTCTACGGGCTACAAGAAGGGCTAGCTGTGCCCATTGTGAAACAGAGGTCTGTTTCTTGCTGCCTGCCAAAGGTGATTGAGGAACATATCCAAATATACAGAGCATCGCATCCTTCGGAATCTGCTGTTTTGTTATAGAACCAACATAGGTTATTACTGAGTCCCAGTAACTATCGATGGTGTGGCATTCTCATAGACGATGAATTAATGTGGGGCGAGGTATATAGAGCACCAAGGGCATTTTTTCAGGTCTGAATTGTCTTTGTCAATGTAGATTGGGTAATAGGCTCTGTGAATTATTTTAAATTGTGTTTCATGCCAGGTTTCTGATAGTGTAAGTTTACAAACTTGTCTGTAGCCGTCCATAATTTTTTCTGGGAGAGTTTCGTCCCCAAAGAGGGTCGACCATTTCTGAAAGGGTGTGAGATGGTATTTCTCAGATTGGTGCTGGATAAGATATGAATATAGGTTAGTGATTGAGTATTCCCCTACTTGTAGTACTGTGTCTATGAAGGACTTCTGAAAGGGGACCGATTGAGGACCGCACTGCGAGCCTAGGTAATCGGTTAGCTGCTTGTAATCGAAAATGTGTGCTGGCGGCAGGGCAAATTCCTGTGACAGGGCCTCAAAGGACTTGAACTTGTGGTGATTGGCTTGATAAATGACTTTTGTAGACGTGAGACCTTTAACTTTCCATTGTTGGTATACATCATGCAGGGTGGACGGGAGGAACATAGGGTTTCCTTGGATGGGTAGGTAGCTGGAGATGGTCGTTGGTATCCCCAGCAGTTTGCGTACTTCTCTCCATGCAATGTTCGTGTCTCTGATAAGCAGATTGGATTTCAGATGGGGTGGAAGGGCATTCAGGTTGGAGTGCAGGATTGCCGCTAAGGTGTACGGGGAGGCCATAGCCTCCTCCAGATGGACATTACAGTATCTAGATTTGCCTGAGAGCCAGTCAAGACCATGTCTGAGTAGACATGCAAGGTTATAAAAACGAATATTGGGTACACCTGCACACCTTCAGTTTTCGGGAGGCATAATTTAGACAAGGCAATGTGCGCTCACAAAAAGGTAGACAGTGCCTTGTAAATCTTCTCTATATCTGCGTGTTTCAGCAGGAGGGGTATGGTCTGCATCGGGTATAACAATCTGGCAAAGGATATCATTTTAAATAAGTGGCATCTTCCGAAGAGCGAAATAGGCAGGGTCGCCCACATCTCTAATTCCTGAACAATCTTAGATATGAGTGGGGGGTAATTAAGCCCATACAACGAGGCCGCTTCGCGTCCAATATGAACACCCAGATAAGTTATGGTACGTTGGGCTATTGCAAATGGGGACAGGTGTTTCAATTTTAGAGCCATTCTGGGATTTAGAGGTAGAATCTCGCTTTTGTCAAAATTTATTCGGAAGCCCGAGCAGCTTTGGAAGGTCCCAAAAAGCTCCCTTAATTTGTCAAAGTCAGATACGGGATCAGTGGTAAACAGCAGTATGTCGTCCGCAAATAGAGTGGAATGTAGAACCTGTGTCCCTATAGGTATACCGCTGACCCCATCTTGTGAATTAAGTAACCTAGACAGGGGTTCAATGGCCAAATTAAACAGTAGGGGTGACAGTGGGAACCCCTGCCTTGTGCCTTTAGTCAGGGGTATCGATTCAGACACAAAATCAGGGGTAACCAATCGAGCTGTGGGGGATGTGTACATCTGTTGAAGGAATTGTAAAAAGGGGCCTTGAAAACCAAATTGTGTCAATACTCTGAATAGCCAAGACAAACTCACATTGTCGAAGGCCTTTTCTGCGTCTAAGGATATGATTGCTACATCTCGGTTGGGGTGTGTTTTGGCATAATTTAGGGCTATAAGAACTTTGCGTATATTTAATGTAGCCGAGCAGCCGGTGACAAAACCTGATTGGGCTGGGTGAAGCAAGGATGGGAGTATAATGGCTAGTCAAGAAGCTATTATTTTGGATAGTATTTTAGAGTCTACATTTATCAGAGAGATTGGACGATAAGATCCTGGCATGGTAGGGTCCTTTCCTTTTTTTTAAATTAGTTTGATAAAGGCCTGTGTACCTGTGGGCATATAAGGTCCTCCCTTCCACATGCCTGCATAAACATGTTGGAGTGTGTCAGGTATATAGTCAATGGTGTATTTGTAAAATTCCGCAGTATACCCGTCCGGCCCTGGTGCTTTGGCTGTTGATAGTGTCGAGATTGTGTGTTTAATGTCCTCTAATGTAATAGGGGCGTTCAGTAGTGCGAGATGTTCTTTTTGGAGTTTAGGCAAGCTCACCCTAGAAAGTAATGTGTCAGCCTTAGCCTGGTCTGTGGGATCAGCTGTATATAGGTCTGTATAGAATATAGTTAGAATGGCATTGATCCTGTGTTTGGAGGTGGTCAAGGATCGATTCGTATCCCTCATGGTAGTGACACGGGTGGGTCGTCTAGGCCCAGCGCATAATTTCGCTAGCAGCTTGCCTGCTTTGTTCCTGAATCTATGGAAATGTAACTTGGTATAAGATAGTTTAGCTGTTTCTTGTTGCTCTGCCCAGAGGTCAAATGCCCTTTTAGCTTGTTGCCAACTCTGGATATTCTCCGGGGTACGGCTCATGTGCAGGCGTTCATGTGGCGTATGGAGTGTTTTGCCGGGTGGGTTGGGGGTATAGATTTTAGTGATAGCAATGGGGTTGGAATCTATACATGGATGTCACTTTACGGCCTTCCGTATCACCCCTTACATCCATTACCTCATGTTGCAGGCTTTTGTGCAGTAATATGGCTACTCCAGCTTTGCGCCCGACTGCTGGGGAGCCATAAACTGTGCCTACCCATAATTTACACAGTCGTTGCAGATCATCAGCTGTCAGGTGTGTCTCCTGCAGTAATGCGACATCTGCTTGGAGGCGCTTTAAGTGTCTTAGAATAGCCATATGCTTACAAGGTGATCTATGCCCCTTGACATTCCGTTAGATACTATTTAGGTTATTCCCACTACCTGAGGAGGCCATGTCAAAATCAGATAGGAAATATTACTGGGCTTTTTGGGAATAGGCCCTCTAAAAGCCAGGGCCTTTGTAAACGAGTGTCTTCCCGTATAAACCCACTTCCCCGAGGGTGCTAAGGCTTGACATATAGACATTAACTGGTATAGGATCGTATAGGCTAAGAAACTAAACAATAATATATAACGCAGCGTATACAAAAAACATAACAACCAGTGTTGACTTCACTTTTTTCCAACCTTCAATTATGGCAATCAGCCCTGTCCCGCTCCTCCCCTGATAGCAGAAGGAAGGCCAGAGGGGGAGGTAAAAGCGTATATGTCAACAGGCAGAATCTAATATGATAGCCAAGGGAGATCATTTGGGCAGGTGCAGAGATGGAGGGTTGTACCCTCTGTTCTAGTAAGGATCCTTGGCTAGTATTTAAGTCATTTATGGTTAGGATAAGGGAGAAGGTCGGGAAGCCGAAGTGAAGGCCTTAACCTGCAGGGTAGAGTAACCATACACCATAAAGTAATTATGCTGGCAGGAAACATTCTTAAACAACAGTAACTAGTTTGTTTAACTAAGTGGTAGGTGTACCTGCCCAATTCAAGGCAACGTGAGCAAACCCACCGACGACCACCAGAGCCCACACTAAGGAACTTGGCACTGGAAGGTCGAGGGTAAGAGAGAGGGAGAACAAAAGTAGAACAATAATACCCGTCTCCCTGTCAGGCTCCAGAATGATAGTTCACAGCAGAGTGTCAGCGGTGTCCTGAGTGTTCATCTTTTGGAGTAACTCGGATGCGCTTATATGGAGGTTTTGTGGGGCTACGTTGATGTTTAGGGGGCGCAGCATTTCGGTTCATGGACTGTGAAGGTGTGTTGTCCGCAGTATCAGCGTGGTCCATGTTTGTGCCCATGGAGTTGACATACTTCTCCGCTTCTTCCGGTGTGGTGAAAGTAAGTTGGTCACCATCATACGTTTGGATTCTGAGCGTGGCAGGATAAGCCAAAGAGAATTTGATCTGATTATTGTGCAGAGCTGTGCACACCGGAGAGAAGGCCTTGCGCCTGTTCATCACTTCTATAGAGTAGTCTGCGAACAGCAGTAGTTTAGCCCCATCTACCGTCAGAGAGCGTGACCGGCCAAACTTTTGCATGATGGCGGTTTTATCTGCATAGTTCAAATATTTTACTATAACATGGCGGGGCTTGGCACGGGATTCAGATGGTTGTCCAATATGATGAGCCCGTTAAATCGTGCATGGCCTAGTTGCTCCGGGATTATTTTAGCGGAGATCATGGTGAGCTGGGCGGAGGTGACCGACTCAGGGAGATCGATAATCCGCAAATTGTTTCCTTTCCAACGATTTTCCAAATCGTCGAGTTTCTCCCAGATCTCTTTGTGTGTGGCGGTCACTCTTGCAAGTGATATAGACGTGCCAGCAGCTTCATCCTCCAGTGAGGAGATGCGCTCCTCCGTGTGCTGCAGTTTCTGTTCCTGGGCCTGTACTTCCAGATGGAGCTGCTCTAACCCTCTGTGTACTGCAGCATCTACAGTGGTGGCTAGTGTGGGTCCTAACAGGAGGACAACTGCGTGTGCTATCCCCTCAGGGGAGGCAGGGTCAGCTGGACCAGGCACTGGGAGAGGTTATATAAGCGGGGGACCATGCTCCGGTGATAGCGGTGCCACCGCCATGTTGGCCGCGTGTGTCTCTTCCGCCGGAGGGATGCCCGCTGAGGCTGCTTTGGCATACGATCGCTCTACAAAGCGATCCATGATGCCTCACCCGTCTGCTGGTGTAGCGGGGGATCTCCCCGAGGCCGGTGTCGGTGTTAGTGGCGGTTTTTGCGGGGAGCTGAGCGGGAGCTAGTGGCAATCCCCTCCTCCTCATGCGGCGCCAGAACTGGAAGTCCTGAAATGGGTGCTTATTAGCACAATAGATATGGCTGTGTATTCTGTGTACAGCCAAATTACTACCACAGGTGGCGGGCCAGGATCTTATGGAGCAAACAAAGCCCCCAGCTACACAGGCAGGAAAGGGGGGAGAACAGATCCCAGTCCAGGACATCAACACTTTGTTGTACTAAGACAAAAGGGGTACATTTTCTCTGCCTGATGTGTTGAAGAGGCTTTGCTTTGCAAAAGAACAAATGTTTTGTCTTTTTGAAATAATTCTGTAAGTTTGATCATATGTCTGTTGTGTGCGTGTGTCCCTGTATGTGCCTGTGTATGGGACAAGTAGATTGCCTGAGTCTTGTAGAGCATTTAACTGACTAGATTGAAGGTGTGTAATAAGTATATGAGAAATAGAAATGTATGACTTGGGATTATTTGAAGACTGGAATGTGTTTGACTGAGCAGTTTGTAATTAGGTGAATCTGTTTGTCAAATGCCATGAGGTCTAGTGGAGGAACTGCAGGCATGGCTGTTACAATAGGAACTTTTTTGGTTTGAAAGGGCTGCGCCCTGTGGAAAGGGGGCTCTAATGTTCTGTGCAAGCATGCAAGTAACATTGTCCTGTGTGTCTATTAACCTGTGAAATTTGTTTAGGGACAAGAATATGATATTTCAGCCGTGTTATGTGGTGTTGTTTTTTCATTGGATAGCATGTGTTCCTAGTGTGCATTCTCAATTGTGCGGCGAGATTACACACTTTTCAGTGGAACTGTTCCTAAAGTGTGTGTCTATGGTTAAGTGTGCATTTTCAAATGTGTAGTCAGTCTTTGTGGAGAAAGATTCTAGTGAAGAAGTCTGATTTAACAGGATCAACAATTGCATTTCATGTGTTGCTGTTTTAGCGTGCCCCTTTTCTCATCGGCCATTTTGTGGTCGCCGTGAGACTGTGGCTTGATGTTCTTTTGTTGCAACTACCATTTTATGTAACTTTTGGCTTTTTCGGATTGGTTTTTGGTTGGAGAGCTTGTGTTTGAGGCCTGCTAAGGTCCCTAGTGGTATGCAGAATGAAATGTTTGTAAGTGTATGTCAAATGTGTAATTTTATGGGGAGAAATTTTGGTTTTGGCAGGAAAATGCACAATTTTGTCATGGCCTGGCTTTCATCTGCCATTTTATTTTATTTTGTTGCCGTCTGCCATGTGGCTACTGTCGTCTGCCATTTTGAGATTTTGTGCTGTTTGACCTGTTGGTCATCCTATAGGGGAAGGTACAGCCACCATTCCTTTGTGTGTGAAACCAAATGATACAGCCACTTAGTGATGGACAAACTTCCGACGGGACGTTTTGCGAACGTGAACCCCGAACGCAGCCAAAACTTCGCAAACTGCAAGGTTTGCGGCGGACCCCATTGACTTTAATGGCAGGCGAACCTTAAAAGCCTCCTGGTCATATTTTCAGCCACAAAATACTTACTAGCTGTGCACACATAGTCCCACAACATGGACACTGACATAACAAAAGTATTAAGTGAATCTGGGATCGACAACGACAAGCATTCTTTTTCTATCTGTGAAATTTTGACAATTCAGGAGCGCATGAAGGTCAGGCCAGGCTATGAAGGGCGTGCAGGAGATGATCAGTGCCACAGTCAGGGCAGCGCAGTCCTGTGCCAGTGTCCCAGTGTGCCAACCTGTGCTGGAGCCCCTCCCTCTGCCCGGCCCTTACCCCAACCTATGCAGGGCTCCACTGTGGTGGACCGGAGGTCCGGAGGTGTCAGTCCAGTGCTGATCCTCAGACATGGTGCTGGCACTGCCTGCTAATTGGCTTCTCTGCTGCTATCTCCCTCACTGTCTGAAACCAGCACCGCGATAGAGACTGAACACTGACACCAGCACCGTGATAGAGACTGAGCACTGACACCAGCACCAAGATAGAGAGCACTGACACCAGAACCATCATAGAGAGCACTGACACCAGCACCGTGAGAGCACTGACACCAGCACCATGATAGAGAGCACTAAGACCACACCAGCACTGAGATAGAGAGCACTGACATGAGCACCAAGATAGAGAGCACTGACACCAGCACCGAGATAGAGAGCACTGGCACCAGCACCGTGATAGAGAGCACTGACACCAGCACCAAGATAGAGGGCACTGACACCAGCACCATGATAGAGAGCACTGACACCAGCACCGTGAGAGCACTGACACCAGCACCATGATAGAGAGCACTGAGACCACACCAGCACCAAGATAGCGAGCACTGACAGCAGCACTGAGATAGAGAGCACTGACACCACACCAGCACCGAGATAGAGAGCAGAACCACTCAACAGTCACAATGCTGCACAGTGGAAATGCACTATACTATGCTTTCTATATTTGCAAGTGTTTTATACGTGTATTACACCCCTATATACTGCACACCAAATAGTACACCTATACCAGTCCTTAAAAGGACCTTTGTGGACCTAATAGTAGCTAGCAAGTAGCTAGTGAATTGCAGACTGTCCCTTCTCCAAACACCAAACTTTCCCTCCCTACACTGAGAAACAACAATAGGCTATGAGCAAATCTGTGCCCACTAAAGGCTGGGGAAAAAAGCCAGCCTTTAGAGGGCGCAGATTTGCTCCTAGCCTATTGTTGTTGTAGGCAGGAAGAAGGGAAGCCATTACCATGTGCTGACAGGTCGGACGGCCTTGGAGACAGAACAGTGGGCCATGAGTGTGTGAGTGCCAGCTTAGGAACAGTGCCTGGATTTACACTTACTTACTTCCCAGTCAGAGCACCTAGAAGGGACCACCTGTATTACCTATACCATCTGATAACAACACTGTGATTGCTGGAAGTAATATTTGCTGTTTACCTTACAGCAGTGAGGTAAGGTAGTCATTACACCTAGTGTGTGGACACCGATTATCTGAGGATTCACGAGATCACCGGTGGAACTGTGTTTTTTGCTCACGGAGTCATTATATTTCTATGACACAGAGTGGATTCACATATTGCATGTCTGAATACGGACTGTTTTTTATGTTATAGAAAGAGACACTGCCACTTTTATAGGATATCAATTATCCTTTTGCACTTTATTGGATATTAATTATTCAATATTTGCCAATATATTTTTTTTATTTTTTTTTATATATTTATCTATACTGTCTTTCACTATATGCACTTTATAGACTCACATTTTGGATCTCATTGTAAGCATTATAGCTTGGTCATCTTCATTATCACTGGATGCACTTTATTGTTTATTGTCACTGGATGCACTTTATTGCTTTAAGAGGATCCAACCGTCATATTGCATGTGATTGGATACTGCTTAGTTGGCACTTATTCACCGTAGAAGGCAGATATTTGAAATCTCTAGTTTAATTAGTTCAGCTGTGGCTTCAGAAATCTATTATGGTAAACCGGCAGGGTATACAGAAAGCGGTTTCAGTCTGGAAGAACCGCATTATATACACCTGCCCAGTGGGATAGCAGTGACTGGTGATCCAATGCTGGAAGCAGAAGAGGCTCTTTTTGGGCTAACTCTACTGAAGCAGGCTGGGCCCACCAACCTGGATCTGTTATAGTTTAGTTGGAGCCAATACTTTGACAGGCTCTCACTGAAAGTGGCCCACTGAGCCATCGGCCCACCGGGAAACTCCCGGTAGTCCCAATGGCCAGTACATACCTGGTGGCTGGAGGTGGAGGGTGACTAGCAGAGCTCCATGCTCGACTATCGCACTGGCGCTGCTCTTTAGTTTTGCATTCCCCGCATGACCTGTGTCCTTGGCCGGCTCCTCAGAGTACCCCTCTCCTGCTCCATGCATTGCTGCTCAGTCTGATGTCTGTTCTCCCCAGCCAGAGTCCCGCCCCCCCCCCCCCGAGTCTGGCCCACACTGCACTGCATACTTCTCCCGAGTAAACAAACTTTAAGCACATGGATGCAGTGCAGCCCTATGAGAGCTCCCCGGAGGACACTGCAGGCTTGTCTGCCAGCCCCCTTCCTCCCCCATCATACACAGATGATGAAAGGTCTTTCTGGGAGATATGCTGATCACCCATCCAGGACACTGGATGGAGCCCAGGCCAACATGGATGAGTGCGCGGCCTGCAGCTTTGTCATGGTGGGTGAGAGGACCCCATCCCCCACACACCATTACATACCCCCTCCATCTACCCCTGGGGACAGGGGCCCCTTCTCACGTGAGGACAGTAACTTCATCTGCGCTGGAGAAAAGGAATTCATCTCTTCTGAGGACAGGGACCCCATCCTGCCTAGGGACAGTCCCCCAATGGGGCACCTAAAAATAAAAAAATAAAAATAAAAAAAAACTACTGATGCCAGTGGTGGAACTACAGGGCTCACAAAGGTCATACCTGTGACCACGCCCTGGAGTTCCACTGCCGGACTCGGAGGGAAGGGCCCTGGCTGGGGTTCAGGGGGGCCCTTCATGGTTTCTTGCATCGGGGCCCTGAAGATTCTAGTTACGCCACTGAGGATTAGGGATGAGCCAGTTCGCCGAACAGCAAACAATTGTGGGTGTTCGTGGCAAATTCGAAAAGCGGCAGAACACCCTTTAAAAGTCTATGGGAGAAATCGAAAGTGCTAATTTTAAAGGCTTATATGCAAAGTGTTTGGGGACCTGGGTCCTGCCCCAGGGGACATGTATCAATGCAAAACAAAGTTTTAAAAATTGATATTTTTTCGAGAGCAGTGATTCTAATAATGATTAAAGTGAAACAATAAAAGTGTAATATTCCATTCAATTTCATACCTGGGGGTGTCTATAGTTTGCCTGTAAAGGGGCACATGTTTTCCGTGTTTAGAACAGTCTGACAGCAAAATGACATTTCTAAAGGAAAAAAAATTCATTCAAAACTACTTGCGGCTATAATGAATTGTCGGTCCGACTATACACATAACAGTTCATTGATAAAAACGGCATGGAGTTTCCCCACAGGGGAACCTCCGAACCAAAATTTGAAAAAAAAATGTGTGGGGTCCCCCTAAAATTCATAACAGGCCCTTATCCAAGCACCCAACCCGGCAGGCTGCAGGAAAAGAGGGGGGACGAGAGATCGCCCCTCCCTTCCTGAACTGTACCAGGCCACATGTCCTCAACATTATTGGGAGGGTGCTTTGGGGTAGCCCCAAAGCACCTTGTCCCCATGTTGATGGGGAGAAGGGCCTCATCCTCACAACCCTTGCCTGGTGGTTGTGGGGGTCTGTGGGTGAGGGGCTTATCGGAATCTGGAAGCCTCCTTTAACAAGGGGACCCCCAGATCCTGGCCCCACATGTGAATTGTACCATTTCACAAAAAATGTGTCAAAAGAGTTCAAAGTTTTTGACAAGTCCTTTATTAATTTCTTCTTCTTCCATCTTCTTTCTTCTGGTCTTCCTTCTGTGTTCTTCTTCTTCTCCATCTTCTTCTTCATCTTCTTCCTCCACTCTTCTCCTCCCGCATCTTCCTCTGGTTTCTTCTCTGCTCCATCCGCACGATCTACCTCAGTGGAAGTCTTCCGCAGTGTGATGCTTCTGTTCTTCTGACGCTTCTTATATAATGGAGGACGGGGCCACCCGGTGACCCCGCCCCCTCTGACGCATGGGAAAAGCCATAGGAAAGTCCCCGTGCACCAGAGGGGGTGGAGTCACCGGGTGGCCCTGCCCTCCGTTATATAACAAATGTCAGAAAATCCCAACCACGACGCTACCTGGCTGGAGTTCGCATGTTCTCCCTGTGCCTGCGTGGGTTTCCTCCCACACTCCAAAGACATGCAGGTAGGTTAATTGGCTTCTGTCCAAAATTGGCCCTAGTATATGAATGGGGACCTTGAATTGTGGGCTCCTTGAGGGTAGGGACTGATGCGAGTGTGCAATATACAGGGATAGGGTCAATTGTAGACACTCACTCAGGTTGAACTGGATGGACTGGTGTCTTTATTCAACCTTACTAACTATGTAAGAGGCAGATCATACAGATGGAATAGAGAAGAAGCCGGAGGAAGAAGAAGAACACTGAAGGAAGACCAGAAGAAGGAAGATGGGAGAAGAATCAGAAAGAAATATAAATTAATAAAGGACTTGTCAAAAACCGTCTCTTGTGTTTTTTTTAACACTTTTGACACTTTTTTCCTGAAATGGTACAATTGTACCCCATTACCAATTCCCACAGGTGGGGGCCAGGATCTGGGGGTCCCCTTGTTAAAGGTAAAAAAGGGGGGAGGAAGAAATAGACCTGGCGCTATACCATTTACTACTAGAAATCTGTACGTGAGAACTCTGTCACATATAATTTTCAGCGTGCTGGCAATTAAATGAAAATCATGAAATAAAAACCATGAAATAGAAAATGCTTATCCATATACCATAGGTGGCTTAAACAATATACTACTATTAATAATAATAAAGTGCAAGTGCCAGTGAATTTACATGTGCCAATGACTGTATGCTGTCATACATAAAATTAAAAAGGACTATTAAAATAAAAAATATAGAAATAAAGTGAAACAAAACAAAATGTGATATCTTTGAACTGCCGGTGGATATGGTGACTGTACTTACTGTCTATTGGGTGTTTTACAAAAAATATATCGTGCAAAGTATAATCAAGAATAATATCGTGGTGACTAGCACACTGCAAATAAATAAAAGTGGAAACGTGTGCAGTGAGAATTGAAAAAACAAGATTAAAATAAACAATGGACCATATGCATTTAAATTGTAAATAGTCTCTAGTGAGTGACGGAATCTTCCGTGCGTGAAGGAGGGGGGGGTGATGATTTCCAAAATTATTCCCCGTGTTCAGTGGTCACTTCTATATTATGCTCTCATCGGAAAAAGGACCCCATCCGGGGTGGATCAACCTTCACAATATCAACTATTGTGTCGCTCTCTGGCTTGCTTCAGATGCAATGCTGGGGATCCCTCATTTTTCCATGAGTGTAGTGTGCCACGTTGTGCATGGGCTCCAGATGACGTCTGAATGACGAAACGCGTAGGGCGTGGCCAGGCAACGTACACCTCTAGCATACACCAGGAAGCTGAGCGGGACTTTTAAAACCGTTTTAAAGCTGTAACACAACCGCAATTGAAAACTCTGCTTTTGTAAGTAGTTTTAATCTATTTCGAATAAAAATGAGTTTTTAAACGTTATTACACTATGGATATGCGTCTCTTTTAACATACACAACGTGGCACACTACACTCACGGAAAAACGAGGGATCCCCAGCATTGCATCTGAAGCAAGCCAGAGAGCGACACAATAGCTGATATTGTGACAGTTGATCCACCCCGGATGGGGTCCTTTTTCCGGTAAGAGCATAATACAGAAGTGACCACTGAACACGGGGAATAATTTTGGAAATCATCACCCCCCCCTCCTTCACGCACGGAAGATTCCGTCACTCACTAGAGACTATTTACAATTTAAATGCATATGGTCCATTGTTTATTTTAATCTTGTTTTTTCAATTCTCACTGCACACGTTTCCACTTTTATTTATTTGCAGTGTGCTAGTCACCACGATATTATTCTTGATTATACTTTGCACGATATATTTTTTGTAAAACACCCAATAGACTAAGTACAGTCACCATATCCACCGGCAGTTCAAAGATATCACATTTTGTTTTGTTTCACTTTATTTCTATATTTTTTATTTTAATAGTCCTTTTTAATTTTATGTATGACAGCATACAGTCATTGGCACATGTAAATTCACTGGCACTTGCACTTTATTATTATTAATAGTAGTATATTGTTTAAGCCACCTATGGTATATGGATAAGCATTTTCTATTTCATGGTTTTTATTTCATGATTTTCATTTAATTGCCAGCACGCTGAAAATTATATGTAACAGAGTTCTCACGTACAGATTTCTAGTAGTAAATGGTATAGCGCCAGGTCTATTTCTTCCTCCCCCCTTTTTTAGCATCTTTCCACCCGTCAGGGTGGAAATAAATAGAGGCTGCTCTTACCTAATTTCTCATATTTTAATTTTTCATATTTTATCTTTGAGATTATCTTTTATATTTACATTATATATCCATTACCTTTTTAATTGAGTGGTCCATAGCGCAATCTAACCCCCCCCTAATCTCCCTTGTTAAAGGTGGCTTCCAGATTCCGATAAGCCCCCCACCCGGAGACCCCTACAACCAGCGGTCAAGGGTTGTGGGGATGAGGCCCTTCCCCCCAGCTACCCCAAAGCACCCTCCCAATGTTGAGGGCATGTGGCTTGGTACAGTTCAGGAGGTGGGAGCTCTCTCGTCCCACCCCCCCCCTTTTCCTGCGGCCTGCCAGGTTGTGTGCTCAGATAAGGGTCTAGTATGAATTTTTGGGGGGACCTCATACCATTTTTTTGGCATGGGGTTCCCCTTAATATCCATACCAGACCTGAAGAGTCACACTTTTTTTTGGGATTCGGGGTTCCCCTTTTTTATCAATGAACTGAATGTGTATTCATTATAGCCGCGAGTAGTTTTAAATTACTTTTTATCCTTTAGAAATGTCCTAAACACAGGAAAAATGCACACATTTACAGACATATTATAGACACCCCCATGTACGAAATTTAAAGGAATATTACACTTGTATTGTTTCACTTTAAGCATTATTAAAAATCACTTCCCCACGTCCGTTTTAAAACTTTTTTTTGCATTGAAACATTACCCCTGGGGCAGGACAAAGGTCCCCAAACACTTTTTATGACAATACCATGCATATAAGCCTTTAAAATTAGGAGTTTTGATTATTCCTGTTTGTGTCCCATAGACTTTAATGGTGTTTGCATGTTCAAACACATTTTTTGCCTGTTCGCATGTTCTGGATGCGAACCAAACAGGGGAGGTGTTCGGCTCATCCCTAATAAGGATTTCTATCAGTGGAATTGTAGTCATTGTTCATTGGTTTTGTATGGTTTTTGTCATTGAAAGCATTTAGTCGGTTTGCACACGTGCTTGTCAGTGATAGTCTATTTGAATATACTGTATACATGTCTGTGATTGGTTCTTTTGAAAGAATACAAATGTCTGATTGACTGTCTGTGAAGACACCACCATATTTTATATTGTATTGTATTGAATTATTTAACTGTATTTAACTAACCCTGTTGGAAGGGTTTCTGTATTGTCACATCCTGTGTTGTCAAATCCTTATATGGTCATTCCTCATATGGTCATTGATTCCTGTGTTGTTCATTTCCTGTGAGGTAATCTGTGAGGACAATCTGTGTAGGAGGCTATTGGATGTTGGAGTCAATCCATCCCCTTTATAATTTCTTTTGCTGTCTGTGAATAAAATAATGAGGGGGCTGCTGAGAGGCAGCCATGCTGAGATGAGGACGTAAGAATGTGGTAATGTCTGTTCACTGGGAAATGGGGAACCAAAGGGAAGACATGGAATGATAGGTAAGGTACATGATATCATTAAGATGGAAATGGGTGCTTATTAGCACAAGAGATATGGCTGTGTGCTCTGCGTACAGCCAAATTACTACCACATACTGCAAGCTTAGTTTGGGCGGCACAGTGGTGTAGTGTTTAGCAGTAAGAAGTGGTCACTGGTTCGTATCCCAACCATGACACTACCTTCCTGGAGTTTGCATGTTCTCCCTGTGCCTGCGTGGGTTTCCTCCGGGTACTCCAGTTTCCTCCCACACTCCAAAGACATGCAGGTAGGTTAATTGGCCTCTGTCCAAAATTGGCCCTAGTATATGAATGGGGACCTTGGATTGTGGGCTCCTTGAGGGTAGGGACCGATGTGGGTGTGCAATGTACAGGGATGGGGACAATTGTAGACACTCACTCAGGTTGAACTGGATGGACTGGTGTCTTTATTCAACCTTACTAACTATGTAACTAAGTTTAACACTGTATATTTCAGTGCGTTACCTTCCATTTAACACAATATAGTTCAGTGTGTTACTGCAAATTTAATGCTGTATATTTCAGTGTTCCGTGCCATTTACCGCAGTATATTTATGTCCGTTAGTGCACTATTAACTCATTATATTTTAGTACATTACTGCAAGTTTAACGCCATATATTTCAGTGCATTACGTGCCATATAACGCAGTACATTTCTGTGCGTTAATGCACACTTAACATCATATATTTCAGCGTGTTACTGCAAGTTTAACGCTGTATATTTCAGTGCGTAAGTGCATGTTTAACGCAATATATTTCAGTGCACTACATGACGTTTAACGCAGTATATTTCTGTGCACTAGTGAGCGTTTAATGCAGTATAATTCAGTACATTATTGAAAGTTTAACACTGTATATTTCAGTACATTATGTGCCATTTAATGCAATTTATTTCAGTGTGTTACGTGCCATTTAACGCTGCATAGTTTAGTGCGTTACTGTAATGCTCTATATTTCAGCGTGTTACCTTCTGTTTAATGGAGTATAATTTAGTAAATTACTGCACGTTTTAATGCTGTATATTTTAGTGATGTGTCGGATCCTGGATACCCTGGCTGGGCACCTCCGCCAGACCTATGTCTCCTGTTTTCCAATGCACCTGCAGCTGGCAGACTCACTATAACCAGCCCTTTATTAAGCACAACACATACACCTTTAACCACTTGGGATCCGCGCTATTGCAAAATGACGGCAATAGCGCGGACCCACATTTTCGGGACTACGTCTATTGACGTAGTCCCGGTTACGAGCGGCCTGCGCGCCCCCTGAGGGGCGCGCGCGGCGCGCTCTGTGATCGGCGAGTCCGTGAGACTCGCCTGATCACCGATCCGTGTAAGGGGTCGATCCCGACCCCTTATCACGTGATCAGCTGTCAGCCAATGACAGCTGATCATGTGATAAAACGGAGCCGGTAATCGGCTAGTATTCCTCCTCGCGCTGACAGCGCGAGGAGAAAAAAAAAAAGCCGATCGCCGGCGGCCGTGTTCGGGACATCAGTCCCGATCACGGCCAGCAATGTAAAAGGACACCTGCCCCCTTCCAGTGCCCACCTGCCACCCGCAGTGCCATCCTGAAATAAAGTAAGTGCCCCCCTGTCAGTGCCACCCAGCAGTGCCCATAGTGCCCACAGTGCCACCCAGCAGTGCCCACAGTGCCACCCAGCAGTGCCCACAGTGCCACCCACAGTGCCACCCAGCAGTGCCACCCACAGTGCCACCCAAAATCTGCCTCAGGTGCTGCACCCCAGTGCCGCCCATCAGTGCCCAGCAGTGCCGCCCATCAGTGCCCAGCAGTGCCGCCCATCAGTGCCCAGCAGTGCCACCTATCAGAGCCACCTATCAGTGCCACCTATCAGTGCCCATCAGTCCCATCTATCTGTGGTACCTATCAGTGCCCATCCGTGCCACCCATCCGTGCCACTTATCCGTGCCACCCATCCGTGCCATCTTATCTGTGCCCATCTTTGCCCATCAGTGCCGCCTTATCTGTGCCCATCGGTGCCGCCTTATCTGTGCCTATTAGTGCCGCCTTAACTATGCCTATCAGTGCCCACCAGTGCAGCCTATCAGTGCCCACCAATGCAGCCCATCAGTGCCCACCAATGCAGCCCATCAGTGCCCACCAATGCAGCCTATCAGTGCCGCCTAATCAGCGCACTTCAATGAAGGAGAAAAATGACCCGTTTGCTAAATTTTATAACAAACTATTAAAACATGATTTTTTTTTTTTTTTTTTTTGCATCTTTTTTTGTTTGTTTAGCAAAAAATAAAACTCCGAGCTGTAACTAAATACCACCAAAAGAAAGCTCTATTTGTGGGAAAAAAATGATAAAAAATTCATTTGGGTACAGTGTTGTATGACCGCGTAATTGTCACTCAAAGTGCATCAGCGCTGAAAGCTGAAAATTGGTCTGGGACTGAGGGGGGTTTAAGTGCCCAGTAAGCAAGTGGTTAAACACAGTTAGAGACACTTCCCTTAGCCTTGTCATAGAGGGGGTAGGGGACAAAAAAAGCACCAATAGGAACTCAACACTTGTAGATTTAAACAGAAACTATAGTTAAAACACATGAAGTATTATGATAAGCAGGCAGCCCCTCCTTACACATCCCCCACTGGGATGTGTCTCCGCACCGTTTGTCTATGTGCCATGACATAACATAAATACAATAACAAGAGGGGGAAATAGGATGCAGCTGATATAGGGATCTTCATTACATTATCCCAATGCCATTTTTTCCCCAAGTCTCGTAGCCCCATGCTTTGGACATACCTCCATTTTGTATATGAGTTTATTAGCTAAAAGTACATTGTTTGTGGAATAAAAGTATATAGTTAGTCCAGCTGGGCCAATAGGTTTAAGTAGCCAGAAATGACTCCATGAGCCTGGCCACAGATACCGGGTTCACCCGGTTCTAATGAACCGTGACCGTGGACACAAATGTCTAGAGGTGGCGTCTTCTCCTGGTGGTGGGAGATGGCAAATATCCCTCCAAATCTCCTGTTCTCTCCTGGGCCATAGTCTGTGGGTAGGAGGCCAGCCAACAGCCCCCTCCAAAACACACAGTGACAGTGGGTTCTGCCACAAGTGCGTTACCTTCCGTTTAGCACAGTATAGTTCAGTACATTACTGTAATTTTAACGCCATACATTTACGTGCGTTACAGTCCATTTTATGCAGTATAGTTCAGTGGGTTCTGTCACAAGTGCGTTACCTTCCTTTTAGCGCAGTATACTGTAGTTCAGTATATTACTGCAAGTTTAGCGCCAAATATTTCAGTGCGTTACTACAAGTTTTAACGCTGTATATTTCAGTGTGTTACCTTCCGTTTAATGCAGCATAGTTTAGTACATTACTGTTAGTTTAATAACCCCATATATTTCAATGTGTTGCCTTCTGTATAACACAGTATAGTTCAGTGCATTACTGCAAGTTTAACGCCGCATATTTCCATTTAACGCAGTTTATTTTAGTGCATTAGGTGCCATTTAACACAGTATATTTCTGTATGTTACTGCACATTTGATGCAGTGTGCCAGTGCAGTTTTAATGCAGTATATTATAGTGTATCAGTGGAGTGTGTCTGTGAAGTAATTACTCAAGTTAGAGTGCCCCAAACACCAAGTTAGAGTGCCCCAGACAACAAGGAACAAGGAGAGGAAGACGTTCCCATGACACTGTGAGGGGGTCAGCAGCGCATGTTTCCACAGGCGAAGGTGGACGTGGTCAGTCCTCAGGCAGGGAATAATTTCCTCTGTTTAGTGATTTTTCCCATGCTATCCAGCCACAGCACGCAGAGGAGGTGGTGGACTGGCTTACTAAATCATCCTCCTCCATCACCCAAGCAGAGACTAGTGCACAATCCACTGCAGAGTTCACTACAGCTGCCAGAGTGGTTAAACCTGCCTCCTTGTCCACAGCTATTCCTGCTATAGCCCAAGAATTAAGCCCCGTACATACTATCAGATTGTCTGCTGAGTTTTTCCTTCAGATTTACCAAAACCATGTAGTAGAAGGGCCTGCCTGATTGCATACACATTGAAACTCCTAAGGTTTGACCTCATATTATATGGTTTTGGTAAATCTGAAGGAAAAACTCAGCAGACAATCTGATAGTGTGTACGGGGCTTTAGGCATACAGGAATCAGGTGAGTTACATAAATACATAGTTAGTCAGGTTGAAAAAAGGCACAAGTCCATCCAGTTCAACCATAAAAATAAGTAAACAAATAAAAAATAATATCAAACAATCCCAAATACCCAATCCTATATTTACAGTTGATCCAGAGGAAGGCGAAAAAACCCCAGCAATTTGCTACAGCAGGGGAAAAAAAAATCCTTTCTGACCCCCAAGAGGCAATCAGATTTTCCCTGGATCAACTTTACCTATAAATGTTAGTACCCAGTTATATTGTGTGCATTTGGGAAAGAATTCAGGCCTTTCTTAAAGCAATCTACTGAGCTAGCCAGAACCACCTCTGGAAGGAGTCTATTCCACATTTTCAAAGCTCTTACTGTGAATAAACCTTTCCGTATTTGGAGATTAAATCTCTTTTCCTCTAGACGTAAAAAGTGCCCCCTTGTCCTCTCTGATGGCCTTAAAGTGAATAACTCAATTATATGGACCCCTTATGTATTTGTACATGTTGCTCATATCTCCACTTAATCTCCTCTTCTCAAGAGAGAATAAAGTCAGTTCCTCTAATCTTTCCTCATAGCTGAGCTCCTCCATGCCTCTTATCAGTTTGGTTCCCCTTCACTGCACTTTCTCCAGTTCCCTGATATCCTTTTTGAGAACTGGTGCCCAAAACTAAACTGCATATTCCAGATGAGGTTTTACTAATGATTTATACAGGGGCAAAATGATATCTCTTTCACTGGAGTCCATAACTCTCTTAATACAAGAAAGGACTTTGTTCACTTTATAAACCGCAGCTTGGCATTGCATGTTATTATTGAGCTTATGATCTACCAAAACTCCCAGATCTTTCTCCACTACTGATTCCCCTAGTATGTATGATGCATACATATTCTTAGCCCCCAAGTGCATACATTTACATTTATAAACATTAACCACTTCAGGACCGCCGTATTGCCAATGTACGTCAACACAATGGCACAGGCAGGCATAATCACGTAAATGTACGTGAATGCCTTCTAGCGGGTGGGGGGTCCGATCGGACCCCCTCCCGCTAGATACGGCGGTCCCTTTCGGTGCCGGAGCGATCGGCGATGAGGGGATGGCCGCTGGTTTCCGCCCATCGCCTCTCAATCGCTCCTGGCCAGTGACGAACTTCCTCCCCTGTGAAAATGTAAACACAGGAGGAGGAAGTGATGTCACACTCCTCGTGGCGGTCTTTTTGAACCGGACAGCGAGGAGTGAAGACGCAAGTAAGTGCACCAACAGTCCACTGACACATAGGTACACACAGGCACACATTTCACCCCAGTCACCCCCCGATCACCCCCCCGATCGGCCCCCCGCCCCCCCCCAGTCACAGTGTCACTAATGCAGTGTTCATTTATTTATTGATCACTACATTTAGTGTCAGTTGTGACTGTAAAAAGTGTCAGGGCAGCTAGTGTTAGGCCCCTTTAGGTCCAGGGTAGCCCCCTACCCCCCCTAATAAAGGTTTAACCCCTTGATTGCCCTCCCAGTTAACCCTTTCACCCTCTTTTACCAGTGTCACTAAGCGATCGTTTTTCTGATCGCTGCAATAGTGTCACTGGTCCCGCTAGGAAGCTAGTTTTTTTTTAGGTTCAACGCCAGGTTTTTATACCGTTAGGTACCCCGATATATAACCTAATAAAGGTTTTAACCCTTTGATTGCCCCTAGAGTTAACCCTTTCACCAGCGATCGCTGCATAAGTGTCACTGGTGACGCTGGTTAGCCAGTTAGTTATTTAGGTTCCCCGTCAGCTTTTTATAAAGCTTCAGGTACCCCCATATAAATACCTAATAAAGGTTTTAACCCCTGATTGCCCTTAGTTAACCCTTTCACCAGTGATCACCGTATAAGTGTTACGGGTGACGCTGGTTTGGTAGTTCGCTTTTTATAGCATCAGGGCACCCGCCATTTATTACCTAATAAAGGTTTAACCCCCTGATCACCCGGCGGGTGATATAAATTTGGTTTTAGGGTCAGAAAGGGTCTGCGTCGCCCCAGGCAGTGCTAGGTTAGTGCCAGCACCGCTAACACCCACGCGCAAAGCATACACCTCCCTTAGTGGTATAGTATCCGAACAGATCAATATCTGATCTGATCAGATCTATACTAGCGTGCCCAGCAATTTAGGGTTCTAAAAAAACGCATTGTTAGCAGGATCAGCCCAGATACCTGCTAGCACCTGCGTTTTGCCCCTCTGCCCAGCCCAGCCCAGCCCAGCCCACCCAAGTGCAGTATCGATCGATCACTGTCACTTACAAAACACAACACACATAACTGCAGCGTTCGCAGAGTCAGGCCTGATCCCTGCGATCGCTAACAGTTTTTTTTGGTAGCGTTTTATACAGTCGCTGACAGGCTAGGTGCTTTTTTACCTGTGAGTCTCACTACTGTACACCTAAATTTAGAGCCCAAAATGGCAAAGCGAAGGTACACTAGTGAAGAGGCCTACACGTTTCTGAGCATGACAGATAGTGAAGAGGAAGACACTGATCTGTCAGAATCAGGCTCAGAATACGAACCTGTAGAGGACAGCGCCTCCATGTCAGATAGCTCTGACGACGAAGAAGAGGTCCCTGCTATTGTCAGGCGTACCCGACCCCGATTTTCTGATGTTGCTGAGGTGCAGGAACCGCAAGTCCCTCGTATGGAGTATAGAGCCAGTACTAGCGCCGCTCATCCTTTTGGTGAACTGGCAAGCACCAGCGGCCTAGTACACCCTGGACGTACATCCAGCACTGCAGTATCACGTGGTGACGTGGCGAGTCCGATAAGTGCAGTTCAAGCTGGCGAGGTGGCAAGCACAAGTAGTGTCCCGCTGCCACCAAGAAGAAGAAGACAAAGACAGGCCCGTCGTACCCATAGTGCCCTTCCTGCAGAATTCGCCTATCCCAATTGGGTGCCCACCACTTCTGCAGAACCCGTACTTCCCCCATTCACTGCCCAACCCGGTATTCAGGTGGATACAGATGATTTTACGCCACTCGATTTTTATTCTCTGTATCTCACGGAAGATCTCTATAGATCTATTGTGGACCAAACCAATTTATATGCTGGTCAACGCATCGCCGCTAATCCCCAGTTGCCGTCTCTTGCCAGAGATTGGAAACCAGTTACGGTTTCCGAATTTAAGTCGTTTCTGGGCCTTTCCCTCAACATGGGCACACATAAATTTATGCGGATGCGGGCTTATTGGTCCACGCATCCGGCTGACCACATGCCCGTGTTCTCTAACTCCATGCCCAGGGCACGATACGAGCAGATCTTGCGGTTCTTGCACTTCAGTGACAATGAACTTTGTCGTCCACGTGGAGACCCTGAATACGATCGGCTCTACAAAATTCGGCCCCTCATAAACCACTTCAACCAACGTTTTGCAGACTTGTTTACTCCCCAAAAAGTTGTCTGCGTTGATGAGTCCCTGGTTAAGTTTACTGGTCGCTTGTCATTCAAACAGTACATTCCCAACAAGCGTACCAGATACGGGGTCAAGCTCTATAAGTGCTGTGACAGGGCCACAGGCTATGCATGGAGCTTTATGGTTTATGAGGGTAAAGATAGTTACGTAGAGCCGGAGAACTGCCCTGATTACATAGGAAGCGCTGGCAAGATAGTGTGGAAATTGGTGTCACCCTTATTCGGAAAGGGGTACCACTTGTACGTGGACAACTATTACACCAGCGTGCCACTGTTTAGTCATTTATTTGATAATCAGATTGGAGCATGTGGCACCGTGCGACCTAATCGCCGGGGCTTTCCCCAGCGGCTTGTAGATTCCCGTCTTAGGCTGGGGGAGAGAGCCTGCTATCGGTGTAATAATTTGCTCGCTATGAAGTGGAGGCATAATAAGAATGTTTTCGTTCTTACCTCCCTTCATGCAGACACGACGGTCCAAATTTCTACGGCAACTGGTATTGTGGAGAAACCCCTCTGTGTCCACGAATATAACAAAAATATGGGAGGGGTGGACCTCAATGACCAGATGTTAGCGCCGTATCTAACTTCCCGTAAGACCAGACGCTGGTACAAAAAAGTGTCTGCTTACTTATTTCAATTGGCTTTGCTGAATGCTTTTGTGCTATACAAAGCTTCAGGCGGAACATTAACCTTTCTTTTCTTCCAAAGAGAGGTTGTCACAGAGCTTCTGTTTCCAGACGGTTCTGTACCTCACCATTCCCAACCAAATGCAGTAAGCCGGCTGTATGAGAGGCATTATTCTTATGTCCTCCCGAGTACCCCTACCCAACGAGCCCCCCAAAAAAGATGTCGTGTCTGTAGCAAGCGCGGATATAGGCGTGACACCCGTTCTTATTGTCCACGCTGTCCTGGCAATCCTGGTCTTTGTCAGGGTGAGTGTTTTGAACGCTACCATTCACTAGTGAAGTATTAGCGTAGGGTACAGCATTTCACAGGCTAGGCACACTTACACAGGGTCTCCCAAGATGCCATCGCATTTTGAGAGACCCGAACCGTTACAGTTACAGTTTACAGTTCAAAAAAAAGTGTATAAAAAAAAAAAAAAAAAAAGTAAAATAAAAAAACCAAAAAAAATATAAAATATAAAAACCAAAAATAGTTGTCGTTTTATTGTTCTCTCTCTCTCTCTCTCTCTCTCTCTCTCTCTTCTCTCAAATTTTTTATACTTTACTGTTTACTGTGTTATTGTTAACCATTTTTCATGTTTTCAGGTACGCCATTCAGCTGCAGCGTGGATTTATTTATCTTGACAGCAACAGCGTTTGCTCCCACGATACATAAAGCCGCGACTCCAGTGCTGTAGGAGGTGATTTCACCACCACAGTTAAAAAAGAGCATATATGCCGAAGCATGGGGGCATAAGGGGTGGAGGAGCGATTTTGCTCCTAATGCCGCGTACATACGGTCAAAATTCCGACGGAGGGCTTGCCCGTGGAAAAGTTTGAACGTATGTACGCAGCATAACTTTTTTGCGGGAGGATGCCCCCATGCTTCGGCATATATATATTTTAGGCACAGGTTGTGTTAAAAAATGTTTTATTTTTTACTGTTTTTTTTGGCAATTGCTTTGCAGGTATGGTATGGTAAGGTTTTACTGGGATGTTACTTTGTTTTAACGTTAACCATAATTTGCTTAGCAGGTACGCCATTCAGCTGCAGCGCGGATTTATTTATCTTGACAGCAACAGCGTTTGCTCCCACGATACATAAAGCCGTGACTCCAGTGCTGTAGGCGGTGATTTCACCACCACAGTTAAAAAAGAGCATACCGTATATGCCGAAGCATGGGGGCATAAGGGGTGGAGGAGTGATTTTGCTCCTAATGCCGCGTACATACGGTCAAAATTCCGACAGGGGGCTTGCCCATGGAAAAGTTTGAACGTATGTACGCGGCATAACTTTTTTGCGGGAGGATGCCCCCATGCTTCGGCATATATATATTTTAGGCACAGGTTGTGTTAAAAAATGTTTTATTTTTTACTGTTTTTTTTGGCAATTGCTTTGCAGGTATGGTATGGTAAGGTTTTACTGGGATGTTACTTTGTTTTAACGTTAACCATAATTTGCTTAGCAGGTACGCCATTCAGCTGCAGCGCGGATTTATTTATCTTGACAGCAACAGCGTTTGCTCCCACGATACATAAAGCCGTGACTCCAGTGCTGTAGGCGGTGATTTCACCACCACAGTTAAAAAAGAGCATATATGCCGAAGCATGGGGGCATAAGGGGTGGAGGAGTGATTTTGCTCCCAATGCCGCGTACATACGGTCAAAATTCCGACAGGGGGCTTGCCCATGGAAAAGTTTGAACGTATGTACGCGGCATAACTTTTTTGCGGGAGGATGCCCCCATGCTTCGGCATATATATATTTTAGGCATAGGTTGTGTTAAAAAATGTTTTATTTTTTACTGTTTTTTTTGGCAATTGCTTTGCAGGTATGGTATGGTAAGGTTTTACTGGGATGTTACTTTGTTTTAACGTTAACCATAATTTGCTTAGCAGGTACGCCATTCAGCTGCAGCGCGGATTTATTTATCTTGACAGCAACAGCGTTTGCTCCCACGATACATAAAGCCGTGACTCCAGTGCTGTAGGCGGTGATTTCACCACCACAGTTAAAAAAGAGCATATATGCCGAAGCATGGGGGCATAAGGGGTGGAGGAGTGATTTTGCTCCTAATGCCGCGTACATACGGTCAAAATTCCGACAGGGGGCTTGCCCATGGAAAAGTTTGAACGTATGTACGCGGCATAACTTTTTTGCGGGAGGATGCCCCCATGCTTCGGCATATATAAATGGTGCATGTATGTCCATCATTAGAAGTGGGTGGATGAAGGGAGGTATCTAATGGTGGGCATACCCACCGATCAATCTCTTTTTTTTCGTTCAGACAACATGACTCTCAGTAAATAGCTTGGGGTGTCTACTTTCCAAAATGGGGTAATTTGGGGGGGTTTTGTGCTATTTTGGCATTTTATGGCCTTTGCACCCTTAGAAATCCTGAAGGTGGTGATTGGTTTTCGGGGTGCCGTACGTGACTAGACTCCCAAAAAGTCCCACACATGTGGTATCCCCATACTCGGGAGAAGTAGCTGAATATATTTTGGGGTGCAATTCCACATATAACCATGGCATGTGTGAGCAATATATCATTTAGTGACAACTTTTTGTACATTTTTTTTTTTTTTTTTTTTTTAGTCATTATTCAATCCCTTAGGACAAAAAAAATAAATATTCAATGGGCTCAACATACCCATCAGCAGTTTCCTTGGGGTGTCTACTTTCCAAAATGGGGTCATTTGGGGGGGTTTTGTGCCATCTTGGCATTTTATGGCCGTCAAAACTGTGATAGGTAGCGATAGGTAGTGAGGAGTAAAATAAAAAAATTATGCCCTTAGAAATCCTGAAGGCGGTGCTTGGATTTCGGGGTCCCGTACGCGGCTAGGCTCCCAAAAAGTCCCACACATGTGGTATCCCTGTACTCAGGAGAAGCAGCAGAATGTATTTTGGGGTGTCATTTCACATATGCCCATAGCATGTGTGAGCAATATATCATTTAGTGACAACTTTGTGCAAAAAAAAAAAGTTTGTAATATTCCCGCAACTTGTGGCAAAATATAAAATATTCCATGGACTCAACATGCCTCTCAGTAAATAGCTTGGGGTGTCTACTTTCCAAAATGGGGTCATTTTGGGGGGTTTTGTGCTATTTTGGCTTTTTATGGCCTTCGAAACTGTGATAGGTAGTGAGGGGTAAAATCAAAAATTTGCACCCTTAGAAATCCTGAAGGTGGTGATTGGTTTTCGGGATGCCGTGCGCGACTATACTCCCAAAAAGTCCCACACATGTGGTATCCCCGTACTCGGGAGAAGTAGCGAAATATATTTTGGGGTGCAATTCCACATATAACCATGGCATGTGTGAGCAATATATCATTTAGTGACAACTTTTTGTACATTTTTTATTTTTTATTTTTTTTAGTCATTATTCAATCCCTTAGGATAAAAAAAAAAAATATTCAATGGGCTCAACATACCCATCAGCAGTTTCCTTGGGGTGTCTACTTTCCAAAATGGGGTCATTTGGGGGGGTTTTGTGCCATCTTGGCATTTTATGGCCGTCAAAACTGTGATAGGTAGTGATAGGTAGTGAGGAGTAAAATAAAAAAATTATGCCCTTAGAAATCCTGAAGGCGGTGCTTGGATTTCGGGGTCCCGTACGCGGCTAGGCTCCCAAAAAGTCCCACACATGTGGTATCCCTGTACTCAGGAGAAGCAGCAGAATGTATTTTGGGGTGTCATTTCACATATGCCCATAGCATGTGTGAGCAATATATCATTTAGTGACAACTTTGTGCAAAAAAAAAAAAGTTTGTAATATTCCCGCAACTTGTGGCAAAATATAAAATATTCCATGGACTCAACATGCCTCTCAGTAAATAGCTTGGGGTGTCTACTTTCCAAAATGGGGTCATTTTGGGGGGTTTTGTGCTATTTTGGCTTTTTATGGCCTTCGAAACTGTGATAGGTAGTGAGGGGTGAAATCAAAAATTTGCACCCTTAGAAATCCTGAAGGTGGTGATTGGTTTTCGGGATGCCGTGCGCGACTAGACTCCCAAAAAGTCCCACACATGTGGTATCCCCGTACTCGGGAGAAGTAGCGAAATATATTTTGGGGTGCAATTCCACATATAACCATGGCATGTGTGAGCAATATATCATTTAGTGACAACTTTTTGTACATTTTTTATTTTTTATTTTTTTTAGTCATTATTCAATCCCTTAGGACAAAAAAAATAAATATTCAATGGGCTCAACATACCCATCAGCAGTTTCCTTGGGGTGTCTACTTTCCAAAATGGGGTCATTTGGGGGGGTTTTGTGCCATCTTGGCATTTTATGGCCGTCAAAACTGTGATAGGTAGTGATAGGTAGTGAGGAGTAAAATAAAAAAATTATGCCCTTAGAAATCCTGAAGGCGGTGCTTGGATTTCGGGGTCCCGTACGCGGCTAGGCTCCCAAAAAGTCCCACACATGTGGTATCCCTGTACTCAGGAGAAGCAGCAGAATGTATTTTGGGGTGTCATTTCACATATGCCCATAGCATGTGTGAGCAATATATCATTTAGTGACAACTTTGTGCAAAAAAAAAAAAGTTTGTAATATTCCCGCAACTTGTGGCAAAATATAAAATATTCCATGGACTCAACATGCCTCTCAGTAAATAGCTTGGGGTGTCTACTTTCCAAAATGGGGTCATTTTGGGGGGTTTTGTGCTATTTTGGCTTTTTATGGCCTTCGAAACTGTGATAGGTAGTGAGGGGTGAAATCAAAAATTTGCACCCTTAGAAATCCTGAAGGTGGTGATTGGTTTTCGGTATGCCGTGCGCGACTAGACTCCCAAAAAGTCCCACACATGTGGTATCCCCGTACTCGGGAGAAGTAGCGGAATATATTTTGGGGTGCAATTCCACATATAACCATGGCATGTGTGAGCAATATATCATTTAGTGACAACTTTTTGTACTTTTTTTTTTTTTTTTTTGTCATTATTCAATCCCTTAGGACAAAAAAAATAAATATTCAATGGGCTCAACATACCCATCAGCAGTTTCCTTGGGGTGTCTACTTTCCAAAATGGGGTCATTTGGGGGGGGTTTGTACTGCCCTGCCATTTTAGCACCTCAAGAAATGAGATAGGCAGTCATAAATTAAAAGCTGTGTAAATTCCAGAAAATGTACTCTAGTTTGTAGACGCTATAACTTTTGCGCAAACCAAAAAATATACGCTTATTGACATTTTTTTTACTAAAGACATGTGGCTGAATAAATTTTGCCCTCAATGTATGACTAAAATTTAGTTTATTCGATTTTTCTTATAACAAAAAGAAGAAAATATCATTTTTTTTCAAAATTTTCGCTCTTTTTCCATTTATATCGCAAAAAATAAAAATCGCAGAGGCAATCAAATACCATCAAAAGAAAGCTCTATTTGTGGGAAGAAAAGGACGCAAATTTCGTTTGGGTGCAATATTGCATGACCGCGCAATTACCAGTTAAAGCAGCGCAGTGCAAAATTGGAAAAAGACCTCTGGTCCTTAAGGTATTTATTGGTCCGAGGCTGAAGTGGTTAAACCTCATCTGCCACATAGTTGCCCAAGACTGAAATGGTACTTTTATTTCCAGACCCTATATCATTTATAAAGATGAACACAGCATCAACCACTTGCTCCTTGATGATGCACAGCCATTACTTGATTCAGATGTTGGTTGTGAGGTTGAGGAAGGCAGGAAAATGCCATCCATACCAGACTCTTATCCGAGCACACATCCTGGCAGGTCAAGAAAGGGGGGATGAGCGAGCACCCCTCCTGAATGATACCCGGCCACTTGCCCTCAACCCAAAGGGCCTCTCACCTCAAAGCATCTTGTCCCCATGTTCATGGGGACAAGGCCCTTATCTCGAAAACCATGACCGGTGTTGGGGCTGTGGGCAGGGGGCTTTTCAGAATCTGAAAGCCCACTTTAAGAAGGGGGTGCCCAGATCCCCGCCTCCCCCATATGAATGAATATAGTGTACATAGTACCCCTACTCATTCGCCGAAAAAGTGTAAAAATAAAACACAGGAGGCAGTTTTTGACAATTCCTTTACTAAAATATCCCCCAATGTAAATCCATGGTCAATCACGACAATGCCACCAGTCAGTGACGTCACAAGGGGGGCAGTGCTACCAATTGACATTGCCAGGTGGCTCCACCCTTACCTATATAAGAACTGTCAAACAGCAAGCCAGGCATTCTGCAATTAGCCTTAATTGATGACAGAGTATTTTGGGGGTTTTTTCGGGTCCAGTGGTGCAACGACATTGTGATTGATGATGGATTTACAGTGGGGACATAGCTTCTTTATTTTTAAAATTGTAAAAAACTGGGGACACATGCGCAACTTCCACGGGACCAGCCGCATGACTGAGTAGCTCCACTGTACTCGAACCATTTAGCCTGCTTCCCGGGGCCAGAAGTACACAAAAATCATTACAACTGCTTCCAACAACCCCGGACCACATTGTGCATGCCGCCAAAGTATAAAAAGGGCAGAAAGACCGCGCAGAGGTCATTTACAAACTATTTGCTACAGAATCAGGAACGCTACAGCATGTTCCAAGATGGCGCCAGCAGCCCTGCTTCTCCATCACTACAAGCTTCACTGGAGTCAGGACGCCTCTGCTCCTTCACAAGACTGTGAGTACTTCCCCCCTCTTACTAAAGCAGATCTGGATAAAAGCCTAGAATCTATCTACAGCAAAATAGCCACTAAATTTCAAACAGAATTACACAAAAGCAATAATACCCTAACACAGGAGATCTCTGCTTTGGGAGCCTGCACTGATCGCTTAGAGACTAAGCATGATGAACTCAGTATTGCCCACAATGATCTTTCTAGAGAATTTGAAACCCTCACTGCAACTCTCAATTACATCCCAAGTCGAAGACCTCGACAATCACAATCGCAGGAACAATCTCAGGATCAGAGGGGTTCCTGGGACCACTTCTGACCTCATCCCTGCTATGCACAAATAATTTCAATCCCTCCTGCCTGATCGGTTTAGACACTCTGCCCTAAACTCTCACCTGATAAACATTGTCCTCTGCTTAAAGGATTTCCTTATTAAGGAAAGGAAGCAAGCCTCAGGGCTGCCCGCAACTCTCACAATATTTCCCTGATTGGTACTCCAATTCAGATATATCTGGACATCTCTCCAGCAACCCTGGATAGTTGGGATGATTCTTACCTTTCTCTTCGAGGAGGACCACCATCAGTGGAGATATAATGAATTTGTATTGAAACTGTTGTGGTTCATCCTTACACATAACTGGTTCTGCTTTATGGACTCCCACTTCCTCCAGATACACAGAGTGGCCATGGGCACTTCTTGTGCACCGGCCTACGCTAACCTGTATCTGGGGGGGTGGGAGAGACACCTCTTTTTCAGTGAGGTATTCATGGATTTTGTTGATAAAGTGCTAGTCTAGAGAGGCTATATCAACAATATTTTTATCGTCTGGACAGGTACCCAGACCTTACTTGATGAGTTTGTGCAGTCGCTTGGTGTTAACCAATTCAATTTGAGATTTACCTGCAACAATGACCAGAACCAAATTAACTTTCTTGATCTTATTATCTACAAAGATCACGATAACACATTGGCAACCAATTTGTTTCGTAAAACAAAGGCCGGCAACACCCTACTGCATGCCTCTAGTGCACATCCACCAGTCAGTATATTAGGTTACGCCAAAACTGCACTCATCATTCAGACTTTCAGGAGCAAGCCAGACTATTGTGATCATGCCTCCTGGCAAGAGGCTACAGCAAGTCACTGTTGCGGAAGGCCTATAATAAAGCCTCGGGTAAACCATGCAGTGAATTATTATTTAAAACCAAGAGCCCATCTACACAACCCACTGTGAAATTGATCACTAAGTTTTCCGATTCTTAAAAAATATATATGGCAACACCCAGAGATCATATTTGGGCGAGGCAACTCACTCAGAGATAAACTCGTTAAGAGTCACTACACTGTCTATGAGAACTGCACATCTAAATTACCACTGGAGACTTCTCCCTGTGGCAGATGTACTTTCTGTCCATTGGTCCCGTGCAGCTCCAGACTAGTGTTACCTAATGGTGAAACCTACTGTCCCAAATTCTCTGCTACATGTCACACACAGGTATTGATTTATCTAATGACATGTAAATGTGGGGCTTTTTATGTAGGGAAGACAGCCAGACAGCTGAGGCAGAGGATTAATGATCATATATATTACTCAGGTAACGGGAAGATGCTCACTCCCGTTAGTCGGCATCTTGACCTGTACCATCGAATTGACACTTCCTCTGTCTCTTTTGCTGTTCTGGCCATCATCCCAAAGAGCCCCAGAGGGGGCGAATGGGACAAGTTCATCCTGCAAAAAGAGACTCTATGAATAGAGCTATTAAATGCTACACAAATGCCTGGACTTAATGAGACCCAATCTTACAAACCCTTTCTGTAATTTATTATTTTATTTTTTTGCCCAGCTCTCTGTAAACCTAAATTCCATATCAATATAAATGAATAATGACTAAATTGAGAATTCTCTATTCTGTATTGTCAAACACTGCACATGCTATATAATACTTTGATATGAACTAGATGGATGTTATCTGTATAGATATGTTTTGTTATTGTTTAATGCCTAATGCATAGCTTTTGAATTCTTAATTGCTATGTATTTCCAATTATTTGTTTTGTTTTGTTTTTTCAATGTGTCCCCCGTTCTGTGTTCTGTTTGGGGTCTGGTGGCATGTGTGCCTGGTCGTTTTCCTCCTTTTTCCTGTGGGTGACCTGTTTGCCATTGAGGCATTTGCCATTGAGGCATATGTAAACAGGGTAAGACAGAGGGATCAAATGAAACACCACATCCCAATATATAAATGAACAAAAAATTGGAGGGACAAGAGGTAACAAACCTCGAGACTTTAAAGGTGTAAATAGGATGTCACAACATATAAAACGAGAAAGATATTTTTATTACCAAAATAAAAAACATGAGAACAGTTTTACATTAATTTCAAAAATCAATTGTTCTAATAAAGCATATTGAACAAACACTACCACTCTCAACACGTTTCACTCAGCAGAGCTTCCTCAGGAGATTCCAGTGTGGCATTTTCTATGCTATAGACAAACAAAAAATGCAATGAATGTTTATGTTGATTTTAGTTTACACAAAAAATAACATGTGAAACAAATGAGTTGGCATATATAGAGTATGCAAATATATCAAGAAAACATACAGAATAATCAAATTACATAGCATAGAAATGATGTAAATAGGTACGGGGAAAATGAACCTTACCAACGCTGCTTTATATCAACATATCTCTTGAAATTTGAATAGGAAAGTAAGAAAGTACAAGTTCCATGCATACACAGGACACCCCGCTTTTTGGAGAGATTCTCCCAAAGTTTGCAGAAGAAAACAAAAATCATAAAGGTTTTTAAAAATAGAAAAATCTATTTGCCCAAAAATTCATTAGAGAGAAATGATTACAGGCATACCCCACTTTTAAGTACATTTACTAACGCTGGAATGTGCAAAATCATGCTCACTTCTGAATAGAAACCAATGAGCTTCTAACCCCAGCTTGTTCAATTAAGCTTTGGTAATAAAACCTGGAAGCTCACTAATTTCTATGCAGAAGTGAGCCTGATTTTACACTTTCCAGCTTTAGTGAATAAACCCCATTGTGTACTTAAACGTGGGGTATGCCTGTACCTTAAATAGTAGAATGAGTTGAATCAATTCCACACTTATTGATCCTGCTGGTGAAATTTATTGACCAGCAAAAAGATAAATGTTTCATCAAGGGGAGTTCATATCCAGTAAGAAAACAGACTGTCTATACACCTCACGATGAAGAAAAAGGAGGGGGTAACAGGCTGATCTACAGGCTGGCGCTCCCAAGGTAAAGCCTAAAGAGAATATATAGGGGATCATCACTATAGAAAAAAATTAAACTGTCTTTTCAATAATCAAGACTGTATCTATTTGGCATTGGCTAAACCAATGTCAGCATATAGAAAAAGGAAGCAAGCTTACCTATATTAGGGTGGAGTAGTTAAAAGAGAACCTGTAGAGATGTTATCTCTCCCTCTCCCAGGATGTCACTGACAGAGGATAATGGTGGAATGCCACCGTTTAAATCTTCTTCCGACCCGGTGGCATCTGACGTCACCACTGGATCGCAGATGTTTGCATAGAGATTCCATTGACCGAAGTTTAATGACGGCGTGAAAGTGACGCTTGGGCACATCAAGACTTTTCTATTCAAATTTCAAGAGATATGTTGATATAAAGTAGTGTTTCATAGTTAGTAAGGTTAAATAAAGACACCAGTCCAACCTTATTGTCTACATTTGTCCCTATCCCTGTGTATTGCACACTCACATCTGTCCCTTCCCTCAAGGAGCCCACAATCCAAGGTCCCCATACTTATACTTGGGCCAATTTTGGACAGAAGCCAATTAACCTACCTGCATGTCTTTGGATTGTGGGAGGAAACCCACGCAGGCACAGGGAGAACATGCAAACTGCAGGCAGGTAGTGTTGTGGTGTGGTTGGGATTTGAACCAGTGACCCTTCTTACTACTAGGTGATAGTGCTAACCACTACACCACTGTGCTACCCACAAGGTTGGCAAGGTTCATTTTCCCTGTACCTATTTACATCCTTTCTATGCCGTGTAATTTGATTATTCTGTATATTTTCTTGATATATTTACATACTCTATATATGCCAACTCATTTCTTTCACATGTTCTTTTTTGTGTAAACTAAAATCAACATGAGCCTTTTTTGTTTGTCTATAGCATATACAACGCCACACTGGAGTCCTGATTTTTTATTTAATCATTATTGATTTTTCACTTACATACAGACTTATGAGTAGTTTTACACTCAAACATTACAATTATTCTAGTACACACTCCTACTATCCATAGGCCTGGTAGTTAAGAAAGGGGAGAACTTAAAAAAATTAAATAAAAAATAAAATAAATAAATAAATACATAAATAAAAAAAAGAAGAGCATACACAACACAGATACATGTATAAAATATCATAAAGCCCATGTCTTCCTTATTCCTAAGCGTCCTACTTTTTAACCCCACCCCCTTCCCATTCCCTTCTACCCCTCCCTCCCCCTAGCAACTATATGTTTAACTTCACCACATTTGCACTCAGTTTTTTCTGTGCTCTATAACTATAGTATTCCTATTACCTACATCCCTTTTCATTTGTTTTCCTTTTTTCTTTCTCTTAATCCCTACTCTTTTACTAGTTCTTTAGTATTACATTATGGTTTAGATCGGGGGTCTAGCTTCTCTGTCCATTTCCTCCACCTTCTATCAAACTCTTTTAAATTATTCAGTTTTAAATATACCGCTCTCTCTTTACATATATACCCATTTACTGCTCTCACCCATTCTCCCAATGTAGGGGCCAGGTTTGATTGCCATCTCATAGCAATCAGCCTTCTAGCTTGAAATAAGCATCTTAGTATTACGTTGGTTGTTCCCTTTCTTTCTGCTTTCTCGTTTCTATATCCTAATATGCATACCATAGCATTTAACTCTACCACTGTCCCAAAAGCCCCACTAAGTGTCTCTACCACTTCCTTCCAATAACGGAATAATTTGGGACAGTTCCAGAGCATATGTATCAAGTCACCCCTCCCCCGACATCTGGGACATCTATCATCTGCTCTTTTACCAAATCTGAATAGCCTCTTGGGAGTATAATATGCTCTATTGATCACCATCAGGTGGGAGATCTTATGCGGAGGAGAGACCGAGACCTTCAACATGCCTCCAAAATTTTCTTCCACTGCTCTTGAGATATGTTTCCCACATCTTCTTCCCATTTCCCTTTCTCAACTGAATTTTTCCCCTTACCATTAATGTGTTTATTTAGTTGTGCATAGAGTTTAGATATTAATCCCTTAGTGGGGCCTACTGGAGCTATAAGCTGTATCAATGGCATTTCTTCCCATTCCAATGGCGGGCTTCCAAACTGGGTCTTTAATGCATGTCTCACCTGTATATAAGCATAGACTGTATTTTGTGATGTTTTAAATTCGTTTTACAAATCAACAAATGTCTTAATATACCCACCCCTATACAACTGGTTCAACTTTACAATACCTTGTTTTACCCAACCTCTTAATGTCCCAACCTGCCAAATTTATTGTAGCTTCCTATTATTCCAAAGAGGGGTATATTTTGTTACTTCGCTGTATCCCATCTTTTTTTTTAACTATTTCCCATATTCTTAACAACATTTTCACTGTTGGACACCTATACCGGAAAGAGCCAGCTTCCAACGTCTCTGCCAAGGTATTATGTGGGGAGCCTGTCATGACCAATTTCCCATTAGGGGTTCCTCCATTCACTATGTCAATTCCCACTAGCTGCTGTAATTGAGATGACCAGAAATAACATTCAGGGTAAGGTACTGCGAAACCACCTTTCTCAACTGGTAACTGAAGCACACGCAATCGTAATCTGGCCTGCCCCCCCCCCCCCCCTTCCATAGTAATTCCCTAAACAGTGTTTCAATCTTATTAAATCAACTTCTATTAATCCACACTGGGGAATTATGCAATATATACAGAAGTTGGGGCATCCAGATCATTTTTATCAAATTACATCTGCCAGCCACTGATAAGGGCATTCGCTTCCATATAGAATTTTTTTGTTTAAATTTAACTAATAATGGGCCTAAGTTATTTTTTATAAATTGATTAGGATCCTTCGTCAACACCCCTCCGAGATATTTCACCTTAGCCACCATTGCCATTCGAGGGATACCAGGAACAGTTAGGTCACTGGTGGAGCCCATAGGGAGACATTCGGACTTCTCCCAATTTATCTCCAGCCCTGTGAAACTACCAAATTCCTGCACCATTCCTATTGCTCTTATCAACGATTGTCCCATATCACCCAAGAATAGCAAGATGTCATCTGCATACAGTGCAATTTTTTCCTCCCCGGGTTTTCCTTAGAAAACCGACTATCTCCCAGCTTGCTCTTATAGCACAGGCTAAGGGCTCAATAGCAAGAGCAAAGAGCAGGGGTGACAATGGACACCCCTGTCTCGTCCCTCTTTCCAATTAAATTTTATCAGAAAGCTCATTGTTAATTTTTAGTCTAGCACTAGTTTTATCATATAACATTTTAATCCAGCTGGTAAAAGAGGGACCAAATCCGAATTTTCCCAGTACTTTCCAAATATACCCCCACTCTACACTGTCAAATGCTTTTGTTACATCTAGTGTCACTACTGCCCCAGGCGTATCATTCTCGGTTGGGATCTGTAAATTCAGAAAGGCTCTCCTGATATTTATGCTAGTTGACCTATTAGCTATAAACCCTGTTTGGTCAAAATGCACTAGTCTTGGCATAATTCGGTTAAGCCTGGACGCCAATACTTTGGCAACAATGTTTGCATCAGAGCATAAAAGAGAAATTGGTCTGTACGCAGCTACGTCTAGTGGGTCTTTCCTTCCTTATGTAACATTATTATAATTGCTTCCATCATTGACGCAGGCAATTTACCTTCCCTAGTTGCTCCCCTCAAAGTTTCCAGAAGTTCAGGAAGCAGTATCTCCCCATAGTACCATTATCTTTCACAATATAAAAAAAAATTGGGCTAATTTTACTGTTTTATTCAAAAAAGTGATTTTTTTCCAAAAAAAGTGCGCTTGTAAGACCGCTGTGCAAATATGGTGTGAAAAAAAGTATTTCAATGACCGCCATTTGATTCTCTAGGGTGTTAGAAAAAAAACAATATAAAATGTTTGGGGGTTCTAAGTAATTTTCTAGCAAAAAAAACCTGTTTTAAACATGTAAACACCAAGTCTGAAAAAAGAGGCCTGGTCCTTAAGTGGTTAAGCAATTTCATCAGCAGTGGCCTAGGGTGGTCCCCCTCAGGTGGGGCTCTAAAGGGGACTCTATGCACCCTCTCTACAGAGAATGTTGTTGAGAATGAGTCCCTTCCAAAAAGGTCAATTAACCAATGCTCCAGAAATTCAGCAGTATTTGAACCCTCGCTCTTTTCGGGGAGTCCTATTATCCGCACGTTGTCCCTCCGGAGCCTATTTTCCATCTCGTCCATTTTTGTTCTATATCCAATGAGCTGTTCCTTCATACTTTTTACTTCTTTAATTAGGAAGGTTGTATCATCTTCTAATTGGCTGGTCCTGATCTCAAGTTCAGTTTCACTTTCTACCACTTTCTGTAAATCATGTCTTACCAGTAACAAATCCTCCTTCACTCCTTTCATTTGATTACAAAGTTCTTTCAATGACACATTACACGCATTCACTGCTAATAACACATCTTTTATAGTAGGCTCTTTTTCTAGAGTTAACGGATCAACTGTTATGATCTCTACGCTCTGTTCCAATGTACCTACATTTTTGTTAACCAGACTTTTTGCCACTACTGCAGGGGGCGCATTAATATTTGACTGTCCCAGACTTTTCCTATCAGGGATTACTCCTTGCTGCCCCTTTGTCTGCCCCCCCTTTTTTGGAGGGGTCTGGGAGGAATGAGCTGAGTTGTGTGCGCATATTGTTCTAATTTAGCTGCTGCTGTGACAGATTTTTTGATGGAGTGAGTGGTGAGAGATGTGAGACGCCATGTGTAGCTCCCTCCCTGACCCTCTGACCCGCTGATGAGAGGAGCAGTGGTTCTGTGCTGGGGACGCTGAGTGAAAGAGCTAGAGCTGGCCACTGACGCTGGAGAGGAGGAGGAGCGTCAGCGAAGTCGGTGGAGAGCTGACGAAGGACTCGGAAATCTTCGTATGGTTTCCAGAATCTGAGAGCCCAGCGTATACCGCCGAGCACCACCGATTACTGGCGAGCATCGCCGAGTACCGCCGAGCACCGCCGAGCACCGCTGAGCCCTGCTGAGTGATGTCAGACGCCACAAGTTGTGAGGTTCTCCCGCAAGACGCGCTAAGAGGAGGGAGGTAAGCAGTGGTGTTGCGGTGGGAGAAGCCGGCGGGAGGCGAGAGAAGTAAAGGGGCTGGATGATCTGTGAGGGGCTTGGAGGCGCATAGCCCTGGATGTGTATGTGCCTGGCGTCTGGCGCTTGGAGACCAGTGACTGGTGATGCTGAGTTCATGGTGGCTGGAGGTGAGGTGACTTACAGACATTATCCAGATACCATTGCATTGCAAGCTGTATAAACAGTTCCTGGCAAAGAGGATAGTTTGTGTAAAAACAAGTATCTGTTGAAGAAGTTATATTCATGTGAGCAGTATATCGGGAGGATTTGGGGATACATGCTGTAAGTGCTTGAAGTTGGAAGAAGATCTCTAAAATTATAGACCTAAGGACCATCTGGTGTATAACCGAGTGTTGAGAGTGTTAAGAGGGGGTGATTTGAAATTGAAATATATAAAGCCATATAAAGTCAACAGCACAATACCCCCTGGTCGGCTCAAAGACTGATTAAGGAAATTTATTTTTTTTGTTTTCTTCGGGGGAAAGGAGGAAAAGGTGTAATAAAAAAATGCAGCATTTGCGCTCCGCAAAGGAGAAGGGGGGAAAAAAGCACACAACAATCTGTCACAGCAGAATAAGTGATTTTTGATATGAATGTAAAACTGTTCTCATGTTTTTTTTATTTTTGAAAATAAAAATATCTTTCTCATTTTATATGTCGTATCAGTGACGTCCTATTTACACCTTTACAGTCCCGAGGTTTGTTACCTCTTGTCCCTCCAATTTTTTGTTCTTTGATGTGATTATGTTTATTGCAGTTATATGGTTTTTTTCTATTTAAATTTGAAGCCAAGGGCAGCATCTGACAAAAGGGGGGGGGGGTGTAGGCAGGTGCAGTCTGTACTCCCTACGTTGGCTCTAGGCAGCAGTGCAGAAGAGGGAGGAAGGAATGAGGAGCTTTATTCCTCTATGACTTTCTGCTGTTATCAAAAGAGCAGCCGTTCAACTGGTGCCCTGACTGATCCTGTGACCATCTTGGGTCAGGGCAGTGTCTATTTAGGACATTGACTCCTGGGTTTGCACACTTTTTGTGACTGTAGGGACAGGCCTGCATCTGTCAGGGAAAGTGTTGAGAGCTATTAAGAGGTTCAAGAAGAGTAGGGTCTATGCCTATCCTCTGCTTGGAATAACCTCTCAGTTGGGCATGGATAGGCCAGGCTGCATTCCAATGCCTTGTTGCAGAATCTGTCGGCATCATCTGAAGTTAATAGATATTTGCTGCAGTTTCTTTAAGTGTGTCCAGATGTTTGTGCCTACCCACCGGGCCTGGCTATACCTTGTTAAAACTTCTTGTGAATACACTGTTGTTGTTTACTCTGTCTCTGTGTGATCCCTATTTGTGATCTATGCCTTCAGACTGTCTCATTAAACTTACATAATGTTCTCCCTCCTAGACACAGAGCAACCAGTATTCAGCCAGTGTTGCTGATGTACATGATTCATCATGATCCATTTTCCAACAGAATAAAAAGCAAAAAGTTGCAATAAGGTTGGTTAAGGAACACTTTTGCAAGATTTTACAAGGTAATGACAAACACCCCCTTTCTACACACTTTAAATCATTTCATAATAAAAAATGTTGAGGGACTGAGGGAAAAATGTTTTTTTGGAGGGGGAGGAGAAGGTGTAATTAGTGATACCAGACTGGAGAACTGGTGACTTAACAGAACAAGAATATAAAAGTATACTGGATATTGACATTGAGCTCTTTGTATTTGACTGATTTTAGGGAGTATAGAAAGAAATTTTAAGATTGTTATATTATTTTATATTATACTGTATGTATGATAATGAATTAATTTTTGGGCACCTGCGTATGCAATATTTTAGTTGTTCTTAGTTAAATAAACATTGTTTTAAAATGTAATTTGTTGTTTTAAAACAATTGATTCAGGAAGAGTAGATTAGTGTTATGTTGTACTTCCTATATTTGGATGAGTAGGCCTTAAGACACTTCAGGGGGTGGAGATGAGAGAACATAAAAGAAGAATGCTTCCTACCTACAGCTATCCTTGAGAAAGATTGGCATTTACTGATTAAAATGTGCCAGATTGTAGTCACAGATGACATCACCAGGAAGCTTCTCCTGTTTGCTGCTGGCATGCTGGGCTGGTTAGATTTGAAGAGGGGGCACACTTTTTTTACTTAAATGTATGCATTAAAAAAGCTCAAGAAATGCTAAACATGGGTTTAAATCACAGGTTTAGCACTCTCCATAACTAAACAATTTAAGAAAAAAACAATGTTTCTCTATCTCAGCCATAGAAAATTCTATTTTCAAATGCATCCAGTAAATGTCAGGTAAGACTACATTTGTGATTGAGAGCAAAATCCTTTTTCAAATGCAATTTTCAAATGCATCCAATAAATGTCAGGTAAGACCACATTTGTGATTGAGAGAAAAATCCTTGAATTCAGTACAACACCTAGTGCTTAGATAGATGAGGCAAAAACAGCTTCTTACCAGATCCAAAGACCTATCAAGGTCTATATTCACATCTGTGAGCTTTATTACCCTTCACATTAGTGCAGATAATCTTAGCTTATCCAGCCTCCCCATGGGGAATCGTTGCTGAAAACGAGCCACCTGTAATAATCACACGATATCCTCAGAAGGTCCAACCATTAATCAAGAGAAAAGGAAAACTCATTGTGCAGAGTCCAGATTAAAAATGGGCAATTTATTAAAATACTACTTACAACAAAACTGTAATCATAGGCATTTGGAAACACGTCACCCTAGCACTCTCGCGAGCGTACTGAAGTCACCACTATTTCCTGCCCTGCTTGGCAGTGATGACATCAGTACACTTGTGAGAATGCTAGGACTTTGATAGGTCTTTGGATCTGGTAAGAAGATATTTTTGCCTCATCTATCTAAGCACTGGGTGTTGCACTGAATTTAAGTATTTTGCACTTTATTATTATAGTGTCTCATATATTTATATATAATTTGTATATTATATAATGTATTATATATTCTAAGTTTTCCTCTTTTTTAATTGGTTTTCACTAGACAGCATAACACTTTTTTAATTATGTTTTTGGATATTGTGTACAATGTTGAGTGCTGCTGTCAATTGATCATTTAATTTTATTCAATTCACATACACACTAAGCGCATTATTTTTCTGTATACATTTTTGATTGGCTTGGTTGCGAATTACAGCAGCAGAAATCTGCAGATTCCTGCAGCTGTGTTTGCCATCTGTGACAAGTTATCTGTGGCCGCTGAGCCTATACACCCAAACAGCCAGTGATTACCTGCAGTCCATCTCTCCATTAGCACATTTCTGCCACTGTGAGGAAAACTGAGACAAACACCTGTCTTACATTGCACCACATCCAAAAATTTATATAAAAAGAATAGGGGAGTAGAAAAAATGTACTTTATCGGCTGCCACTATAATCCCAGTTGGGAAAAAAGTACTCAAAGTTATAGATAAAATGTATTTAAACAACATCATAAAAATATGTCAAATGACCAGGGAATGGGTATAAAACTGTAATCATTCTCGCATAAGTACAAATATAGGTGGACAAAGAAACATGTGCAGGTGGCCTCTAAGGAGGTAGATATGCATATATTTACAACAATCTTCGATTACATGTCAGAGTGCCAGCAATCAAAGTGCCAGCACCAATGGATCACTACACATTTCGCCAATAGCTTCCTTAGGAGATCCTTTTGGTACTGGGAGATATATTACAATTAAAACATATACTTAAATACATATGTTTATATATACCAAAATACATGTATGTATTTGTCACATAATTAGTACAATACAAAATTCATACATCATAATGTATTTCAGACATTGTTGTAATTCAAAATGTGTACTTTGAAATAGACATGTACCCTGCCAAAAAATATGTTTGTTTTTGTTTCATTCATTTTCTTTTTTGTTTGTTTTTCAGGTCCTTTGTTATGATCAAAATTTGTTATTTTGAATAAATCTGGCAAATTAAAAAAAATCTGTAATTTGAAATCTGAAAATATGAAAATTCGGAAATTCGGAAATTCATAAATTCATAAATTTGAAAATTCATAAATCCAGAAAATTTGAAAATTCAAACATTCAGAAGTCTGGAAATCCGAAAATGAGAAGATCAGAAAATAACTAATGTCGGATCTAAACAAATGGAATGTAACAAATTAATAATACTAAATAATAATAATAAAACGTTTTTATTATTATTTATTATTATTAATCTGTTACATTCCATTCATTGAAATTCGTCATTCATTATTTCGGATAATTCGTAACTTTGGATAAATTCATATTTGTTACATTCACTAACAGACAAATTTGAAAGGAAATTCCAATACCTATAATTTAATATAGTAATAGTTATTAATAGTTAGTTATTATTTCAGATTTTCAAATTTTCAGGTTTTCAAATTTTTCGGATTTTCATTCTTATTTTCAGATTTTTTTTCTTTTGAATTTTCGAATTTCCAAATTTTTGCATTTTGCAATCTTCAAATTTCCGAATTTTTAAATCTTCCAACTTAAGAATTTTTTTATTTTTGGGCATTTTTGAATCTTTGGAAAAAATTGTTAAATGGGTTTTCATTAATTTGAATATTTAAGAATCGGCAACTTTGTTGAATTTTGTTGAAAAACTAATTTGGAAAAAAATTCATTGCACATGTCTACTTTGAGATACATACCTATACCAGAAAAATGTGAGGCACAGAGTATCTGATCCACAATGGGGGAGGAGGAGGGAAAAAAAAGGGTGTCATTTTTATGCAGTAATCTTTCTCTGTCAGCTTACCTCGCCTCATGTGTTCAGACTAAGAGGCCAGCCTTTTACCCTCACCTGGCTGTTTTTATAAACTCTCCTCTAAACATGGCTCAACCTCAGGCCCTATCAGGGAACCCTATATTAACCTGTGCACTTCAAGCCAGCGGTGCTGATCAACCATTGTGTATTCACTGTGTGTTTTGGCTTCCTGTTTCCTGCTTGCCGTGTGCTCTTAGTTTGTCTCTGTTACCGACTTTGGCATGTTCTCGACTATTCCTGTCTGCTTGTGACCTTGACCTATTGGCGTGTCGCCGACTATCCTTGTTTGCATGTGACCCTGAACCTTTGGCGTGTCCTCTGTTGTTCCCGTCTGCTAGTCGCCCAGACCTCTGCATTATCCCTTACTATCCTTGTTGTTCCAGCCTGGTGTTTCCTTCTGCTGTAGTCTACCGTGAGCATGATCTGTGAGACCCTGGGGGCCGTGACCTGGAGCCAGACTACAGCACAGTCCATCCTCACCACTAGAGGCTCTGGTGAACATCTGCTGGCTTTTAGACTCCACGCCCTGTGGAATCTATGCGCTAGCTCCCACTGGGACCTGTGTTAGTGATCCAGTAGACCTGTTTCCTGAACCTCCCAAGGTTCAATCCGCAGCAGTCAGTCCTATGGTCCACTACCTTAGCGGTGCACTCCTGACTCCTACAGAGTGCATCTGTCACCTGGTCTCAGGTGACCTGACAGTTTGATCAGCCATGGACCCGGCTGACGTGCTGCTTCCTGCAGATGATCCATTACAGGGCTTAGTCCACAAACTTGAGACTCTGGAATCGCATCAGACTTAGGTGATGCGATTCTGTCAGGATTTGGCCTCCCATTTTGAACAGATTCAGGCCTCATTAGGACCCCTGGTTCAACAACCTCAACCATTATCTGCTGCTGAAACTATCGCACCAGTTGCAGCTACATATTCATTACAACTGACAGCTCTAGCCCGTTTCTAGGTTCCTTAGACAGTGCACAATTTTGAACTTCAGCCCCAAAACTTCCTGTCGGATTGGGTGAAGGTAGCCTATTTTTATCTCTCCTGTCCAGCGAGGAATTAGCCTGGGCTGCTCCTCTGTGGGAACTGAATGATCCAGTTTCTAGCCTTTCTGATTTCTTGAAACCTTTTCAAAATATCTTCAAGGAACCAGGTCATGTCACCTCAGCGGCCAGCTCTATTTTATGTCACGGTCAAGAGTCCGTATCTGTGGGACAGTATGCTCTTCAGTTCCGTATCCTCACCGCTGAATTGAGCTGCAATAATGAGGCCCTAGTTGCAACCTTTTTACATGGCCTCTATGATAGAGTGAAGGATGAATTAGCAGGAAGATCCCTCCCTGCTGATCTGGACGGTCTCATCACCTTGTGTAACCAGATCGATATTTGCTTTCAGGAAAGGGCCCTGGAAAAAAGACGCCAACACTCCCGTTCTTTAAGCAGCCTGAGCTCCTGTCCCTTCTCTTCGAACCGAGGGGCACCCCCTGCCTGCTGAGGAACCTATGCAGCTGGGTTGGACCAAGTTATCTCCTGACGAATGTGCTAGGCACTGAACTCTGGGTCTGTGCCTCTACTCTGGGGTCAAAGGTCAATTTTGTTACACTTCTCTTTGTCCGGAAAAATGCTCGAGGCTACTACATCTGGAAGGTGGAGTATTAGACCCTGAAATATCACCTTCACCTTCCCTTCTTCTCCTTTCTGTATTCCTTCATGTCAGTGCTTCCTCTTGTTTGGTCTCGGCACATCTGGATTCCAGAGCCACTGTCAATTTCATGGATTGGGAAACTGCATCTTCCATGAGTCTTACCCTTTTGCCCCTTACAACGCCATTGATGGTCTTGGCAATTGACAGCACTGTCCTCCCATGGGGCCGCAACCTGGAGCCAGACTGCAGCGCAGTCCATCCTCATCACTGGAGGCTCTGTTGAACACCTGCTGGCTCTTAGACTCCACGCCCTGGGGAAACTATGCACTAGCTCCCACTGGGATCTGTGTTAGTGATCCAGTAGACCTGCTTCCTGAACCTCCCAAGGTTCAATCCGCAGCAGTCAGTCCTAGGATGCACTACCTTAGCGGTGCACTCCTGACTCCTATGGAGTGTATCTGTCACCTGGTCTCAGGTGACCTACCAAAGGGGAAGGAAAACAAACCTGCTCCAAGGAGAGTATACAGGGGGAATCAAACAGCCATATGGACAGCTTCCTAGAAAAGCAGCCTACCAAAAGACAAGAAATTAAAAAATGATCTAAAAATGTATTTGATAAGTATATATAAATTAAATTCATTTAACTCTATTCCACATAATAATTTGTGAATTATATGAAATATGTGGAAGATACAAAGTGTAGTTATAGAGGAAGTATGGAAGTATATATATATATATATATATATATATATATATATACACACATATATTATACAGTATATATAGATATCAATGGGTATCTGTGTGAGTATAGGTATAAGTGTATGCACAACCGCCAGTATGGTACTGTCTGGGCCCAGCCCTTCCTTCTCTGAGCTGACCACTCAGTTGTCGGCTAATTGCCAGCTCCTATCTCTCCACAGTGACTCACCTGTTGATGATCCTGCTCGTTGGTCCTGCCTACTTAAGCCGTCCAGTCCAGATGATCTCTGCCTTCGCCTTGGTTACATCTCTAGAGACGCTCTCCTGTGTTCCTGTTAAAGACTTGCTTGGCTGACATTCCTTCTGGCTCCCTGAAGTTTTGGTCAGTCTGACTATCCGTTCTGGTTTCTGAACTCTGGCTATGTTTTGACTATATTTACTCTGTTGACTTTTTTTATTATTATTATACAAGCTTGATTTAACTGTATTTCTGTCTCATTCTGATTCATGGTTTCTGACAGTAGGCGAAGGCCATGAATTCAGAAGATGCAGTCCACTTGTTGGTAATATTTTTTTCAGATTGGATGAGCAGGATCACTGCATGGATCAGTTTGCCATGGCATTACAAACGCTCACCTGGAATCTCCCACTGTAGCTGCTCTGGTACAACCTGTGCTGCAGGCCATCTCTGATGCTGCTCCAATCTCTGTGCAGGCACCTGCCTCGAGTATTAGCTCTATAAGAGATATGTCTGGTTCCGCTCCACTTACCCAAGGTGATTTGGGGGCGAACCAGTCCAATGCAGAGGGTTTCTCAACCAGGTTGAGATATACTTTGAGATTCTGCCCCAGGCATTTCCTACAGACAGAAGCAAAGTAGGTTTTGTGATATTTTTACTTTCTGAGAGAGCCTTGGCCTGGGCAAACCCTCTAAAAGAGATTCAAAAACCTGTTGTCTTGAGTTACATTGAGTTTGTGGCTTCTTTTAAAAGTTTATGGGTGTAAGGTGTGTAAGGTTGCTTGGAACAATGAGGACCACCTGGCTGCTTTTTCTCATGGTCTCTCAGATAACATCAAGGATGAGATAGCAGTCCGAGGTATACCCACTGAGCTGGAGAAGTTGATCACTTTTGCCATCCTCATTGACTCCAGACTCAGAGAAAGAGTCTCTTTTAAGGAGCACTTTTGGAAGCCTCCCATGCCTCCTGGTACTGAGTCGGGCAGTAAAGGTGAACCCATGCACTTTGGTTTCATGCATCTCTCTGCGGATGAGAGAACCTTTTTGAAGCCTTGTCCTACCCACCCAGGGAACACCCGAACCTTGAGGTCCTGTCATGGACAAACCTTAGGTGGCATTGTTTCATCCCCAGTTATCCAGAAGTATAAGCCCCTGGTTTTGGTTACCTTTCTTGGGCTCATCCATTGAAAAACAGACTCTAATCAACTCTGGGGATGCAGGCCTGTTCATTGAAGTTGCCTTTGTATCAAAGCACTTGAGTCCACTACAGCTGCTTGACACTCCACTTGCCATTCAGGCTCTTGACAGGAGACCACTACAGCCTGCCCATGTGCTTCATGAGACTGTTCCATTGTCCATGGCCTTGGGGCTCTTCATCATGAGATAATCCAATTCCAAGTTATTTCCTCTGGTTATTAATTATCCTTGGTTACAGACGCAAAACCCCTCTTTTGATTGGCTCCATGCTGAGGTTCTCTTCTGGTCGCCACAATGCAGTAAGACATGTTTCCAGAAGGTAGCCAAGGTCCTGTGCACCTCTTCACTCTCTTCCCTGCTGGAGGAATACCGCGATTTTAGAGATGTCTTTGACAAAGCTGGTAGTTTGCCTACACATTAGTCATATGATTGCGCAATTGACTTTCAGCCTGGTGCCATATCGCCTCATGGCTGGGTTTACCCTTTGTTTGTCTTGGAGGATAAGGCCATGAAGGAGTGTGTTGCAGACGCACTTTCTCTAGGTTTCATCCACAAATCCTTGTCTCCTGCTGGTGCTGGATTCTTCATTGTGGAGAAGAAGAGTGGTGAACTGAGACTTTGTATTGATTATAGGGGTCCCAATCATTTCATGATTAACCACTTGCCGCCCGCCCTATAGGCAATTGACAGTGGCAAAGTGGTTTCATAATCCTGATCGGACGTCATATGACGTGATCAGGATTATGAGCCGCTGCGCGCCCCCGGGGGCACGCATTGCGGCGATCGTTGTTGCGGGGTGTCAGTCTGGCACCCGGCAACTACGATCTCGGTAAAGAGTCTCCGACGGAGACTCTTTACCACATGATCAGCCGTGTCCAATCACGGCTGATCACAGTGTAAATGGGAAGAGCCGGTGATCGGCTTTTCCTCACTCGCGTCTGTCAGACGCGAGTAGAGGAGAGCCGATCGGCTGCTCCTCTGACAGTGGGGGTCTGTGCTGATCGATTATCAGCACAGCCCCCCCGAGGATGCCCACACTGGACCACCAGGGACACCACCAGACCACCAGAGAAAAGGTAATCCTCCCTGGACCACCAGGGATGCCAGCCAGCACAATGGATGCCAATCAGTGCCCATAATGGATGCCAATCAGTGCCCACAATAGGCATCACTGATTGGCATGCATTATTGTTTGGCACTGATTGGCATCCATTAGTACAATATAACACCAATGCCGCCTATGAGTGCCCACCTGTGCCGCCTATGAGTGCCCACCTGTGCCGCCTATCAGTGCCCACCCATACCCATCTGTGCCGCCTATCCATGCCCATCTGTGCCGCCTATCCATGCCCATCTGTGCCACCTATCAGTGGCCATCCGTGTCGCCCATCCGTGTCGCCTATCAGTGCCGCCTATCAGTGCCGCCTATCAGTGCCACATATCAGTGTCCATCAATGCCACCTCATCAGTGCCACTTCATTGGTGCCCATCAGTGCCGCCTTATCAGTGTCCATCAGTGTAGCCCCATCAGTGCCCATCAGTGAAGGAGAAAATTTACTTATTTACAAAGTTTTGAAACTGAACCAAAAAAAAACATTTTTTTTTTCAAAATTTTCGGTATTTTTTTATTTGTAGCGCAAAAAATAAAAACCATAGAGGTGATCAAATACCACCAAAAGAAAGCTCTATTTGTGGGAAAAAAATTATAAAAATTTCATTTGGGTACAGTGTAGCATGACCGCGCAATTGTCATTCAAAGTGCGACAGCGCTGAAAGCTCAAAATTGGTCTGGGCAGGAAGGTGTTTAAATGCCCTGTATTGAAGTGGTTAAGAATTCCTATCCGATTCCATTGATTATGGAGTTATTTGTAGCAGTCCTACAGTGGCCCGACCCATGGTTTTACGTCCTCTGCAGCGGTTTCTTGGCTTTGCCAAACTATTATTGGAAGTTTAATCTCGTCTCTGGTCAAGCCCCTGACTGATATAACCAGAAAGGACGGTAACCCACAGAGTTGGTCTCCAGAGTCCATTAAGGCCTTGGAGAGTCTCAAGGCTACCTTTGTTTCTGCTCCTGTGTTGGCACATCCTGATCCTATATTACCTTTTATCCGTGAGGTTGATGCTTCTGAGACTGGAATTGGCGCCCGTCTGTCTCAACACCCTACCTCTGAGAGTGCTATGCATCCTTGTGGCTACTTTTCCAAGAAATTGTCACCTGTGGAATACAATTATGAGAAGAATCTCACATTTTTGTCTGAGGCTAAATGCCTCTCTCCCAGAAGGGTACAATGGGCTCTTTTCTTGTCAAGTTTCAATTGCATTGTCTCATTCTTACCTGGTACTATGAATGTAAGGGCTGACGCTTTGTCACAGCAATTTTCCTCCACTTTCAATTTCTGTTCCTGTGATTCCTCCTGATCGTATTCTGGCTATGGTTCGCACCAGTCTCAGTTCTCCTTTGGGTGAAAAAATTCTTGCTGCTCAGATCCATGCTTCTCCTGAGAAACCTTGTGATCACTGCTTTGACCCAGAGAGTCTCTGTACTGCCGTGCGCCAGACTTACCATTCTCCCAAGGCTGCTGGCCACCCTGGGAAGAATCAACTCCCTTGGGCCATTTCCCAACAATTCTAGCGGCTTAGTCTACGTGCTGATGTAACCGCCTTCATTGCTGCCTGTTCCATGTGTGCTGAACTCTGGCTATGTTTTGACTACATGTACTCTGTTTACCTTTTTTTTAATATTATTAAACAAGTGTGATTTAACTGTACTTCTGTCTCAGTCTGATTCATGGTTTCTGACAGGTACATCAGTATATATATATATATATATATATATATATATATATATATATATATGCCCTAATCGGTCTGGGATGGGCACTGGTCACATGTAATATAGTATTGGCTGCTGAAGGTTTCTGTACAGGTCAAAGAAGAGGCCATCATGTTTGTTCACCTCTATCTGCATGTCTAAAGACATATATTTTTTCTGGCTGCACTCCATTGTAAACTTTAATTTAAAGTAATTACAAATGAGTTGGTCCATGAAAGTATTTAATTCCTCTCTGGTGCCAACCCAAATCATGAAGACATCATTGATGTATCTGTGCCACAAAATAACATGGCACAGTTCCATTGACGCATCTTCATTAAAGAACAAGTGGTTCTCCCACCCCCATGGTACAGGTTCATGTATGATGGGTCACAACGCGTCCCCATTGCCACCCCCTGCACCTGAAGGAAGTGGGAGCCCTGAAACACAAATATATTGTGAAAGAAGATGTACTCTAGGAGCCAAAGGACAAAGGAGTTGTATGGCCATAAGGATCTTTGTTTTTCATTCAGAAAGTCACAATCACTTTTAGTCCCCTATTGTGGTGTATCGAGCTGTACAATGCTTCAATGTCAGTGGTAACCAACCACACATCCTGGGGGACTGTGAAGTTCTCAAGGATGCACAGGAGATCCCTGGGTTCCTGTATATAGGACAGGAGGGAAGAGACGAAGGACCTAAGATAGTCATCCACAAGTTCACTTGTATGTTCGCAAATCAAAAAGAGGGGGGAAAACACTGCGCTCCCTATATAAGTGACAAAAATTGTGAAATAACACAAAACAGCAGCTAACATACAAACAAACTAAGTCAAAATAACGAATGATAATAAGCAATGTAGCGCTATAATGTCAAAAAATGTAAAAATGTAAAAAACCTAGACATGAATCACCAAATGATCTGGTAGTGAAATCAAACTTAAAAGGTCAGCACACATATCACATGTTGTACAGTCTAGTAAGGAATACAGAAAATGTGTTTCAGTGAACTAACAATATGAGCATAAAAAAGTCCAGCTATGACAAAATAATGTGAAACGTGAGTCCAGATATTCCGTTGGTATGAACTATGTATAGCCTTCCGTTCACAGACAGAAAATATTATAGAAAACGGTGGATACCCTTACCGAAAATGGTGGACACAAACTACTGTATAGTAAATGTGTCATGCAGGCTTATGTGCGTCACACACCATTCGTATACATCAGGTCATGGATCACCATCCGAATAGTCGCTGCCCACTTCAGGATCGGTACACCTCAGATCTCCAGGGTTTTCAACTCTCTCTCGAAGGTTCCGGTCAGCTAGGAGCTCAGAGTGGGTTCACCATGAACAAAAAGTAAGGACATAATGCCTTTCATAGTGAAATTCCACCATTAAAGGTTTTATTTGAATTTTTTTTTCAAATGACATATAAAAAATGACATAAAAATATCCAAAAAGAATCACCTGATCCAATAAAAATAAACGATAAAAAGGGCAATATGGGGAGCAGGAAACACTAGTCCGACGCATTTCGACTAATAAGCCTTCTACTGGGGCATTACCTGGAGGTAAAAAAAATTCAAATAAAACCTTTAATGGTGGAATTTCACTATGAGAGGCATTGTGTCCTTACTTTTTGTTCATGGTGAACCCGCTCTGAGCTCCTGACCGGAACCTTCGAGAGAGAGTTGAAAACCCTGGAGATCTGAGGTGTACCGATCCTGAAGTGGGCAGCGACTATTCGGATGGTTTCGATTACATTATAGCGCTACATTGTTTGTTATCATTCACTTGTATGTTCGATCAAACATCCCAGGCCTGATGCAATTGTTCTGCCTGGGGGGGTCCACAAGGCTTTTGTGGACTTTCATCAGGGCATAGAACATCGGGGTAACCGGGTGCTTTACATTCAAGTGTCATTGTCAATAAGAACTGATGAGCATGCCTCATTCACAATACCTCTATACAGTATCTTTCATAATATCTAGGAAGAATGGTCTTGGGTATTCATTTTTGCGATTCGGCACTGCGTCGCTTTAACTGACAATTGCGCGGTCGTGCGATGTGGCTCCCAAACAAAATTGACGTCCTTTTTTTCCCACAAATAGAGCTTTCTTTTGGTGGTATTTGATCACCCCTGCGGTTTTTATTTTTTGCGCTATAAACAAAAATAGAGCGACAATTTTGAAAAAAACGCATTATTTTTTACTTTTTGTTATAATAAATATCCCCCAAAAATATATAAAATAAAAAAATTTTCCCTCAGTTTAGGCCGATACGTATTCTTCTACATATTTATGGTAAAAAAAATCGCAATAAGCGATTATTGATTGGTTTGCGCAAAAGTTATAGCGTTTACAAAATAGGGGATAGTTTTATGGCATTTTTATTAATAATTTTTTATTATTTTTTTTTACTAGTAATGGCGGCGATCAGCAATTTTTATTGTGACTGCGACATTATGGCGGACACATCGGACATTTTTGACACATTTTTGGGACCATTGTCATTTATACAGTAATCACTGCTATATAAATGCAGTGATTCCTGTGTAAATGACACTGGCAGTGAAGGGGTTAACCAGTGGGTGGCAGTGTAGGGGTTAAGTGTTCCTAGGGGTGTGTTACTAACTGTGGGGGGGCTGGGCTTTCATTTAGTGAACACTGATCTCTGCTCCAATCACATGGAGCAGAGATCAGCGTCACTAGTTGCTAGGCAGAATGGAGAAATGTTGTTTACAACGGCACTTCTCCATTCGGCCACTCCGTGAGACGATCGCGGGGATGCCCGCGGCGATCGAGTCCGCGGGTCCCGCGACCAGACTCACGGAGGTCCCGACCAGCGCGGGAGCGCGCCGCCGGCGGCACGCTCCCGATGGCAGGGCGGCAAATTTAAAGGGACGTACATGTACGCCCATTTGCCTGCCCGTGCCATTCTGTCGACGTACATCGTCGTGCGCTGGTCGGCAAGTGGTTAATGTTCAATCATCTTTAATAGTGAAATATTTCCAACATTTTGCTGTCCGTTCTAGAGTTTTAGATCCATACACCGGTCATTTGACATATTTTTATTATGTTTTTTTAAATAAATTTTGATACATTTTATTTATATCTTTCTTCCAAACTGGGATTATGGTGGCAGCTGTTAAAGTCCATTTTTTTTTCTACTTGCCTATTCTCTTTATATACATTCCTGCCACTGTCATTTGCACAGGGCAAAATCGCCCATGTGAATGAATTCTAAACAAGATGTAAATGTAGTCCCTTTTATAAAATGAATGGTACAGTAAACACTTTTTCCACTGTAAAACATAAGTAAAATTAAGTGGAGTGGAGTGGAGTGGAGTAGAGGGGAGACTGAGAGTCAGTACTTCTTGTCCAACATCAGTGCATGACCTTACAAATGAGCTTCTGGAAGAATGGTCAAACATTCCCATAGACACACTAATAAATCTTGTGGACAGCCTTCCTAGAAGAGTTGAAGCTGTTATAGATGCAAAGGGAGGGTCAACTTAATATTGAACCCTACGGAGTAAGACTGGGATGCCATTAAAGTTCATGTGCATGTTTTAGAACTAACTCCAAAAAAGATATCCTTCTCATAACGGGAGATTGGAATACTAAAGTAGGAACTCAAAGCATATCTAGAATAACATTTAAATATGGCCTTGGAGTACAAAATGCAGCAGGACAAAGGCTCATAGAGTTTTGTCAAGAGAACACACTGGTAATAACAAACACTCTTTTCCAACAAAGAGGTGACTCTAATACATGGACATCACTGGATAGTCAATACAGAAATCAGATTGATTATATTTTCTGCAGCCAAATATGGAGAAGCTCTATACAGTCAGTCAAAACATGACCTGGAGCTGACTATGGCTCAGACCATGAGCTTCTTATGGCACAATTCAGGTTTAAATGGAAGAAGGTGGGAAACACCACTAGACAATTCAGATATGATCTAAATCGCATCCCTTGTGAATGCTCAGCGAAGGTGACAAATAGATTTAAAGGATTAGATCTGATAGGCAGAGTGCCTGTGGAACTATGGAAGGAAGTGGGTAACATTGTACATGACGCAGCAATTAAAACTATCCCAAAGAAGAAGAAATGCAAGAAAGCAAAATGGATATCTGATGAGGCCATACAAATAGCTGAACAAAGAAGAAAGGCAAAAGGCAATAAGCAAAATGGAAAATATACCCAACTAAATACAGACTTCCAGAGGATAGAAGGGGGAGACTAAAAAGACTTTCTTAAACAATCAATGCAAAGAATTACTGGAAAACAACAGAATGGGAAATACTAGAGAGCTTTTCAAGAAAATTGGAGATATCAAGGGAAAGCTTTGTGCAAAGATGGGCACGATAATAGACAAAAAATGACAAGGACCTGACAGAAGCAGAAGAAATAAAAAAGAGGTGGAAAGAATACACAGAAGAACTATACAAGAATGATCTGAATGTCCCATATAACAACGATGATGCAATCACTAACCTTGAACCCGATATCCCGGAGAATGAAGTCAAGTAAGCCATAGCATTGCTAATAACAAAGCTAGCGGAAATAATAGTATCCCAGCTGAGTTATTTAAAATCCTAAAACTTTATACTGTTAAAGTTCTGCACTGAATATGCTAACAAATTTCGAAAACTCAACAATGGCCACTGAACTGGAAGAGGTCTGTTTACATTCCAATACCAAAGAAACTACAGTACGATCACACACATCTCACACACTAGCAAGGCTATGCTGAAAATTCTACAAGCTAGGCTTCAGCAGTATGTGCACCTAGAGCTACCACAAGTACAAGCTGGATTTTGAAGAGGAAGAGATAAAATTGCCAACATTTGCTGGATCATGGAGAAAGCAAGGGAGTTCCAGAAGAACGTCTACATCTGCTTTATGACTACAATAAAGCCTTTTATTGTGTGGATCACAAGATGTGGCAAATACGGAAAGAAATGGGAATACCAGACCACCTCACTTACCTTCTGAAAAACCTGTATGCAAGTTAAGAATCAACAGTTCGAACAGGATGTGGAACAATTGACTGGTTCAAAATTGAGAAAGTAGTGCGGCAAGGATGTATAGTGTCACCCTACTTATTTAACTTATATGCTGAGCACATAATGCGAAATGCCAGGATCGAAGAATCACAAGCCGGAATTAGGATCCCAGGGAGAAATATCAACAACCTGAGAAATGCAGACGATACCTCACTAATGGCAGAAAGTGAAGAAGAACTAAAGAATCTCTTAATGAAGGTAAAAGAGGAGAGCGCAAAAGCTGACCTGAAATTGAACATTAGGAAAAATAAGATTATGGCAACGGTCCCATAACTCCTTCCCTTGGCAAATAGAAGGAGAAAAAATGGAAACGGTGACAGATTTTATCTTCCTAGGTGCCAAAATCATGGCAGAATGTGACTGTAGCCATGAAATTAAGAGATGCTTGCTTCTTGGGAGCAAAGCAATGGCAAACCTAGAGACATCACCGTACCGACAAAGTGCCCTATTATCAAAACTATGGTATTCCCAGTAGCAACCTATGGCTGTGAAAGTTGGACCATAAAGAAGGTTGAACGCCAAAGAATTTATGCTTTCGAACTATGGTGTTTGAGAAGGCTCTTGAAAGGCCCTAGAATTGCAAGAAGATCAACCAGTCAATCCAGAGGGAAATCAACCCTGAATATTCACTAGAAGGATAGATTCTTAAGCTGAAACTTGAATACTTTGGCAGGTATCTGCACCCCCCTCCCCCCTGAAAGGTGCCAATTGTGGCGCCGGAGGGGGGGGGGGGGGATCCAATGAGCGGAAGCTCCACTTTAGGGTGGACCTCTGCTTTAACAAGCTCTGGCAGGCAATGGAGGACAGAAAAGCCTGGCACACTATGGTCCATGAGGTTAAGAAGAGTCGGACACGACTGAACAACAGCAAAAGCAAGTGCCCCAATACTTTTGACAATATAGTGTAGTTACATAGTTAGGTTGAAAAAAGATCTACAGTAAAAATCAAGCAAATAGAAAACCTCATTATACAAAATTCTTTACCCACAGTTGATCCAGAGGAAGGCAAAAAAATCAATAAAGCATGATCCAATTTGCCCCAGTGCAGGAGGAAAAAAAATCCTTCCTGATCCCCAGGAGGCAATTGGATATTTCCTTTTTTTTATCTACTGAGCTTACAATATGTTAGGATGTTGTTTGTGTACTTTATTTTTGGCATTTAATTCTATAAATCCTAAAAAAATGGTTACTAAATTACAGAAATTGGATTTTAGTTTGGTCTTTATATCTGTGGATTAACCACTTGAGATCCGTGCTATAGCCGAATGACGGCTACAGCGCGGACCTCCTTTGCCGGGACGACGTCTATTGACGTCGTCCCGTGCACGAGCGGCCTGCGCGCCCCCTGAGGGGCGCGCGCGGCGCGCTCTGTGATCGGCGAGTCTATGAGACTCGCCTGATCACGGATCCGAGGAAGGGGTCGATCCCGACCCCTTATCACGTGATCAGCTGTCAGCCAATGACAGCTGATCATGTGATGCAACGGAGCCGGTAATCGGCTATTATTCCTCCTCGCGCTGACAGCGCGAGGAGAAAAAAAAAAAGAGCCGATCACCGGCGGCCGTGATCGGGACATCAGTCCCGATCACGGCCATCCCTGCCAGTGCCCACCTGCCCCCTGCCAGTGCCCACCTGCCCCCTGCCAGTGCCACCTTAATAAAATATAAGTGTCCCCGTCAGTGCCACCCAGCAGTGCCCACAGTGCCACCCAGCAGTGCCACCCAGCAGTGCCACCCACAGTGCCCACAATCTGCCTCAACAATGGTGCTGCACCCTAGTGCCACATATCCGTGCCCATCAGTGTCATCTACCAGTGCCCATCAGTGCCCAGCAGTGCCGCCCATCAGTGGCCAGCAGTGCCACCTATCAGAGCCACCTATCAGTGCCCATCAGTCCCATCTATCAGTGGTACCTATCAGTGCCCCTTAGTGCCACCCATCTGTGCCACCCATCCGTGCCACCCATCCGTGCCACCCATCCGTGCCCATCTTTGCCCATCAGTGCCGCCTTATCTGTGCCCATCAGTACTGCCTTATCTGTGCCTATCGGTGCCACCTTATCTGTGCCTATTAGTGCCGCCTTAACTATGCCCATCAGTGCCCGCCAGTGCAGCCTATCAGTGCCCACCAATGCAGCCTATCAGTGCCCACCAGTGCAGCCTATCAGTGCCGCCTCATCAGCGCACTTAAATGAAGGAGAAAAATGACCTGTTTGCAAAATTTTATAACAAACTATTAAACATGATTTTTTATTTTTATTTATTTTTGCATCTTTTTTTGTTTGTTTAGCAAAAAATAAAACTCCGAGCTGTAATTAAATGCCACCAAAAGAAAGCTCTATTTGTGGGAAAAAAATGATAAAAATTTCATTTGGGTACAGTGTTGTATGCCCGCGCAATTGTCATTCAAACTGCATCAGCGCTGAAAGCTGAAAATTGGTCTGGGACTGAGGGGGGTTTAAGTGCCCAGTAAGCAAGTGGTTAAAGAGGAAGTAAACTCTCCCACTCGAATGCTTCTCTTCATTTAGTCCATTATAATAAGTAATTATCAGATTATAGCCACTGTAATCCAGCCCAAATCGCATATTATTTACTGTTTAAAGAAAGTTTAAAAAACTTGTTTCCAGGCAGGGGCGGACTGACAACTCATGGGCCCCTGGGCAATAGGAGATTATGGGGCCACACAGTATACACAAACACGCGCACACAGTATACAATCACACAGTATACACAGACATGTTTCTATTGGCTGAGAAGGTACTGGAGAGGTGGAGCAGCTATAATCTTGGGATTTTTAGACCAAAAGGATTTCGGTAAGGGACATTTCAGAGGCAGATGTAAAAAAAAACACACATTTTTACATACTGTCCCTGGTTTTACTGAGGCTGGCAACCCTGATGGGGCCCCCTAGTGGCATGGGGCCCTCGGGCAGTGCCCGAGTGGCCCAATGGTCAGTCCGCCCCTGTTTCCAGGGGTTAGGCAGCACCATCTTAAGTATTGTTTTCTTAGTCCACAGTAGAGTGTATTTCTGCCCTTACATTGAGCACTTCCTGTACTGTTAACCAAGCCTCCTTCTCAATCCAACGTTTCTATGGCAACCCTGCTTCCCTGTTCATAGCTGATTTGTTTTATTTCATAGTATTTACTTGTGCCGATGTCTAATGTTTCCCTTTGTCAGTCTTATCAGCTTCAGCTGATAAGAATGTAGTAATGGTCAAGTTTACACTGCATGCCATGTCACATGGTCACATGGTGTGTAGGATGAAGCTCTGAATGATTCTGAAGTCTCCTGGGAGTTCAGTGTTGTGTCGTAGGAAGTCCTGATAACAGATAGATAAGCACATAGAGAGTGTGCCGTAAATCAGGGGAGATCTGGGCATGCTCAGTCACTTCATTCTAAAGAACAAAAAAGGATTACAACAATACTAAGAAAGTAAGGAGATATCTACAAGCAGTGTTCATTAGGGTTTTTTATGCTGATTTACATGGGACAAAGTTGTGGGGGAGGGTTTACAACCACTTTAAATACTTTTTATCCAATAGACCACAGTTTCACATCCATCACTGTCCTTATCACTGGTGTTGCTTCTCAGTTCACTTTTTATTCACTGTTTACTCATGATTGCACTGACATCTTATAGCTTCAATTCTTTTAAGCTTGTAGATGAGGGGTGGCACAGTGGTGTAGTGGTTAGCACTCTCACCTAACAGCAGCAAGCCTCGCTGGTTCGAATCCCAACCACAACACTACCTGTTTGGAGTTTGCATGTTCTCCCTGTGCCTGCAAGGGCTTCCTCCAACATTCCAACAACATGTAGGTAAGTTAATTGTACTCTATCCAAAATTGGCCCTAGTATATGAATGGGGACCTTGGATTGTGGGCTCCTTGAAGGTAGGGACCGATGTGAGTGTGCAATGTACAGGGATAGGGACAATTGCAGACACTCAGTCAAAGACTGTACAAAGACTGGTGTCTTTATTCAACCTTACTAACTATGTAACTATGATGTGATTATAGTGGGTTTTAAATAATGAGATAGATAACAGAGAGGGGGTTATGGTGTTGCCTGCATGGTATAGAGATTAGTGATGGCCGAACTTCCGATGGAACGTTTCGCGAACGTGCCCAAAAGGTCATATTTTCAGCCACAAAATACTTACTAGCTGTGCACACATAGTCCCACAACATGGACACTGACATACCAGAAGTATTAAGTGAATCTGGGAACGACAAGCATTTTTTTTTATCTGTGAAATTTTGTCAATTTAAGAGTGCATGAAGGCCATGGAGGAGAGGCAAGGTCAGGCCAGGCTATGAAGGGGGTGCAGGAGTCCCAGTGTGCCAACCTGTGCTTGAGCCCCTGACCCCTCCCTCTGCCCGGCCCTTACACCCATCTATGAAGTGCTCCACTGCGGTGGTCCAGAGGTGCCAGTCCAGTGCTTATCCTCAGCCATGGTGCTGGCACTGCCTGCTGATTGGCTTCTCTGCTGCTATCTCCCTCACTGTCTGACACCAGCACTGAGATAGAACACTGACACCAGCACCGCGATAGAGACTAAGCACTGACACCAACACCGAGATAGAGAGCACTGATGCCAGCACCGAAATAGAGAGCACTGACACAAGCACCGTGATAGAGAACACTGACACCAGCACTATGATAGATAGCACTGACACCAGCACCGTGATAGAGACCACTGACACCACACCAACACCGAGATAGAGAGCACTGACACCAGCACTGTGATAGAGAGCACTGACACCAGCACCGAGATAGAGAGCACTGACACCAGCACCGAGATAGAGAGCACTGACACCACACCAGCACCGAGATAGAGAGCACTGACACCAGCACTGAGATAGAGAGCACTGACACCAGCACCGTGATAGAGAGCACTGACACCACACCAGCACCGTGATAGAGAGCACTGACACCACACCAGCACTGTGATACAGAGCACTGACACCACAACCAGCACCATGATAGAGAGAACCGACACCAGCACCGAGATAGAGAGCACTGATACCACACCAGCACCGTGATAGAGAGCACTGACACCAGCACTGATACCAGCAACTTGCTGCGGAACCCAAAAATATGACACTGCTCAACCTCTTCAAACAGGAGGGTTCGGACATATAGTACGGTGTCCGTACATCCAGCATTGCGACTTCCTCATCTTCCTGCTCCTGCTCCTCCACAGCTTGATCAATGACACGACGCAATGCACGTTCCATAAAGAAGGCATAAGGTACAATGTCACTGATGGCGCCATGGCTGCGATTGACCAGTTTGGTGATCTCATCAAATGGTCGCAAAAGTCTGCATGCATCGTGCATGAGCAGCCACTGGCGCGGTGAAAAAAACCAAGCCCCCCAGAACCTGTTCTGCCGCAGAGTTCGTACAGGTAGTCGTTAACTGCACGTTTCTGCTGGAGCAGCCTATCAAGCATATAGAAGGTTGAGTTCCATCACGTCGGGCAATCGCAAATAAGACGTCTGGCCAGCAGATTGTGTCCCCCCTGAATGTCAGCAAGGAGGGCCATGGGCGTGTAAGATCTTCTGAAATGGGCCGAGATTTTCCTTGCCTGCCGCAAGATGTCCTAGACCCCAGGGTATTTGAAAACGAATCGCTGCACGACCAAGTTTAAGACGTGTGCATGCATGGCACGTGTGTAATTTTGCCCTGTTTCAATGCGCTAAGCAGATTGGCACCGTTGTCACACACCACTTTACCAACTGTCAAATTGAGCGGTGTTAGCAACTAATCTGCCTGTGAACGCAAAGCTGAAAGGAGTGCAGGGCCAGTGTGGCTTCCAGGCACAACAGACGCCGCACAGCATGGCAATGTCTCACCTGGCATGTCAAATAGGTTCTGGGGATCTTGGGCGGCGCAGCATAAGAGACGCTAGCAGCGGAAAAGGAGGAGTCAGCCGAGGAGGAGAGGGAGGATGGTGTAGGACGAGGAGAAGAAGAGCCAGGCCTGCATGCAATCCGTGGCGGTAAAACCAAATCTACATGGGTTCCACGGGTTACATGCTTGACGGCCGTCAGAAGGTTCACCCAGTGATTAGTAAAAGTTATATACCTTCCCTGCCCGTGTTCGCTAGACCACGTGTCTGTGGTCAGATGTATCTTGGCACCGACACTGTGTGCCAGAGATACATTCACTTGCGGCTGAACATGGCCATATAGCTCTGGGATGCCCTTCTGTGAGAAATATTTTCTTCCTGGGACTTTCCATTGTGGTGTTCCAATGGCCACACATTTTCAAAAGGCCTCCGAGTCCACCAGTATATATGGTAGTAGTTGGCGGGCTAACAGTTCTGACAAGCCAGTGGTCAAACGTTGGGCAAGAGGGTTATCCGGTGTCATCATTTTTTTACGCTCGAACATTTGGCCCATGGAAGCCTGCCTTTTTCCAGAAATACGTGAGGACAGCATGATGGAAGGTGGAGTGGAGGACAATTCTGAGGAGAGAGGAGAAGGAGAAGTAGAAGACGAGGCTGGAAGATGAGAGCCTGGAGTGTGGCTTTGTGGGTTCCTTTGCTCCTACTGAGCTCGGTGATGGCAGCTCATGTGCCTTCTTAAGGCGGTCATCCCTAGGTGAGTGTTGAGCTTACCGCGACTTATACGTTGACTGCAAAGGCTGCAGATGGCAACACTATTGTCAGCAGTGGACACATTAAAAAAAGCCCACACTGCAGTGCCATGTGCCAGCATCCTGGGAGCACCAGATGTGACCGTACATGGTTGATGCCTCGCTCCTGATACATTAGCAGTCTGGCTTGTCCCACCTGAGCAATGTTCTGGGGATCTTGGGCGGCGCAGCATAAGAGACGCTAGCAGTGGAAAAGGAGGAGTCGCGGATATAAGTTCCGCCTGCTTCTCCTCCCTATCTGTGGTCCATATCTCCCTCTGAACTGCCCTCCTCTTCCTCTCTTGTGGGCACCCACGTGACATCACTAGACACGTCATCATCGACATCACCTTCCCCACCGCTATAATTAGAGATCTTGGAGTAGGCAGCAACACTGGGGACCAACCTCCTTGGGCTGATCTGGGTACTGTCGTCAGACTGCTGAGTGGCGGTTGTTGCTACCTCCTCTTCCTGATCCAATGCCAATAATGGCTGCGCATCGGCAATGTCTTGTGATGGATCGGAAAATAATTCCTGTGACTCAAGCGGAGGGTATATGGTGGTGGTGGTGTTGGTGTAGGTGTCTTTTGGGGTGCACACAGCAGAGAGTGAAGAAGAGGGTGCAGATTGAGAGAATAAGGATGATCTATCACACCAGTTATAATACTTTTTTCTAATTGCGTTTGTCACTCTTTGTAGTATCGCTGCAGAACCACTCAGCAGTCACAATGCTGCACAGTGGAAATGCACTATATTATGCTTTCTATATTTGAAAGTATTTTATACGTGTATTACACCGCTATGTACTGCACACCAAATAGTACACCTATACCAGTCCTTAAAAGGACCTTTGTGGACCTAATAGTAGCTAGCTAGTAGTAGCTAGTGAATTGCAGACTGTCCCTGCTCCAAACACCGAACTGTCCCTCTCTACACTGAGAAATGACAGCTGCAGAATCGATAAGCAGCACTGCATGCAGTGCACTATAATATGCTTTCTATATTTGAAAGAAAGTATATTATACGTGTATTCCAACCCTATATTTTGTACACCTATACCAGTTCTTAAAAGGACTTTTGTGGACCTAATAGTAGCTAGCTAGTAGCTAGTGAATTGCAGACTGTCCCTGCTCCAAACACCAAACTGTCCCTCCCTACACTGAGAAACAACAGCTTCAGAATCGGTCAGCAGCACTGCATGCAGTGCACTATAATATGCTTTCTATATTTGAAAGAAAGTATATTATACGTGTATTACAACCCTATATACTGTACACCTATACCAGTCCTTAAAAGGACTTTTGTGGACCTAATAGTAGCTAGCTAGTAGCTAGTGAATTGCAGACTGTCCCTGCTCCAAACACCGAACTGTCCCTCTCTACACTGAGAAATGACAGCTGCAGAATCGATAAGCAGCACTGCATGCAGTGCACTATAATATGCTTTCTATATTTGAAAGAAAGTATATTATACGTGTATTCCAACCCTATATTTTGTACACCTATACCAGTTCTTAAAAGGACTTTTGTGGACCTAATAGTAGCTAGCTAGTAGCTAGTGAATTGCAGACTGTCCCTGCTCCAAACACCAAACTGTCCCTCCCTACACTGAGAAACAACAGCTTCAGAATCGGTCAGCAGCACTGCATGCAGTGCACTATAATATGCTTTCTATATTTGAAAGAAAGTATATTATACGTGTATTACAACCCTATATACTGTACACCTATACCAGTCCTTAAAAGGACTTTTGTGGACCTAATAGTAGCTAGCTAGTAGCTAGTGAATTGCAGACTGTCCCTGCTCCAAATACCAAACTGTCCTCCCTAACGACAGCTGCAGAATCGGTCAGCAGCACTGCATGCAGTCAGTGCACTATAATATGCTTTCTATATTTGAAATAAAGTATATTATAAGTTTATTAAAACCCTATATACTTTACACCTATACTAGTCCTTAAAAGGACTTTTGTGGACCTAATAGCAATAACTAGTGATTAGACTGACTGTCCCTGCTCCACACAGCGTCCTTTCCCTACACTGACAAAAGACAGAATGTAAAATGGCCGCCAGATCATGTCTATTATAAGGTAGGGGGTATGTCAATGTGCTGAAATCTCAATTGGCTGTCCTGTACCCCATGATGAATGTGTCATGGGTCAAAGTTCTTCACAATGTAAACAAATATGTCCGCCGCAAACAGCGCCAGAAGTCCGCCGGTTTGGCGAATCGATCGCGAACGAGCAAAGTTCGCAGCGAACCGACTGCCGGGCAAAACGCAAGGCCATCTCTAAAAGAGATGATTTGCATTGTATTACATAGAAAAAAATACTGATTTTAGATGGAATTTAAAAAAAACAGCACACAACACTCCACTGTGCATTAAAGCGGAGGTCCACCCTAAAATGGACCTTCCGCTCATCGGAATCCTCCCCCCCTCCGGCGCCACAATTGGCACCTTTCAGGGGGGAGGGGGGTGCAGTTACCTGGATAATCCAGGTAACTGCACCCACTTCTGGGATAGCTCTCTGCGGAAAGGGGCGTAGATTACGCCCCTTTCCGCAAGTGCCCGCCCCTTTCCGCAAGTGCCCCGCTGCCTGCTGGGAAAACACACAGATCCCAGAGGCAGCGGGCACCGTCCTTATTGCGCAGCGCGGCTCGCGCATGCGCAGAAGGGAACCGGGAAATGAAGCCGAAAGCGGCAGCACCCGAGAAAACGATCTACAGATCGGCTTCGGGTGCCGACATCGCGGGTGCGCTGGAGAGGTAAGTGTCACTATTTTAAAAGTCAGCAGCTGCAGTATTTGTAGCTGCTGGCTTTAAAAAAAAAAAAACGCGGAGTCCCGGCGGACTCCCGCTTTAATCACTGCCAGAACAGTTTTTCTTTTTTTTTAAACACATTGTTAAAAAAATAATTTTATGAAGATTATATAAACTCCCCAAACATTATATTTTCTGAAAGCATACACCCTACAAAATAGAATAGTGGTAGTTCCAATTCAGTGCTATATGTAGTGTTATATGTAGTGCTATATACAGTAATTTCACAAAAAAATACAAAAAATACAAAGTAAAATATAGGGCACATAAGCATAATACTGTACATTACCCAATTTTTTGGTAACATATACAAGATGAGGCTGCACTAAATAAATAGTTACCTAATGTCAAGCTTAAAAATTGCGTGCACCTGTGAAAGAGCAAAAAACTTTGGTACCCTATATCTTCCATAGACAACATGTTAAATGCCACCTGCAGGTCATTACTTTAGAACTAACTAATAAAAAATGAGCCTAGAATTACTGATTTCACTCCAACATTATATAACACATGTAGTGTAATCAACGGTTTTGTACTTAGGAGCCCCCAAAACATACATTTACATCTATACATTCATGTTTGTGGGGATGGAGGGGCCTCAAAAAATTTTTATTGGGGGGGGATTTTAACCACTACAATACAGGGCACTTTCGCCCCCTTCCTTCCCAGCCCAATTTTCAGATTTCAGCACTCTCGCAATTTCAATGACAATTGCACGGTCATGCTACGCTGTACCCAAATTAAATTGTTATCATTTTGTTTGCACAAATAGAGCTTTATTTTGGTGATATTTATTAACGACTCCGATTTTTATTTTTTGCGATATAAGCGAAAAAAGAGCGGAAATTTGGAAAAAAAAAACAATATTTTCTTCTTTCTATTTTAAAAGAAATCCAACAAAATCGAATTTTGTCATAAATTTAAGCCAAAATGTAATCTGCTACATGTCTTTGGTAAAAAAAAATTGTTTAAGTGTATAATAATTGGTTTGTGTGATCACGGACATATGTACGCAAATGATCATGTACATATTTGTGCAGGTGATCACGGACATACAGTGGTGTGAAAAAGTGTTTGCCCCCTTCCTCATTTCCTGTTCCTTTGCATGTTTGTCACACTTAAGTGTTTCGGAACATCAAACCAATTTAAACAATAGTCAAGGACAACACAAGTAAACACAAAATGCAATTTGTAAATGAAGGTGTTTATTATTAAAGGTGAAAAAAAATCCAAACCATCATGGCCCTGTGAAAAAGTGATTGCCCCCTAAACCTAATAACTGGTTGGGCCACCCTTAGCAGCAACAACTGCAACCAAGCGTTTGCGATAACGTGCAATGAGGCTTTTACAGCGTCCTGGAGGAATTTTGGCCCACTCATCTTTACAGAATTGTCCTAATTCAGTTACATTAGAGGGTTTTCAAGCATGAACGGCCTTTTTAGGGTCATACCACAACATCTCAATAGGATTCAGGTCAGGACTTTGGCTAGGCCACTCCAAAATCTTCATTTTGTTTTTCTTCAGCCATTCGGTGGTGGACTTGCTGGTGTGTTTAGGATCATTGTCCTGCTGCAGAACCCAAGTTCGTTTCAGCTTGAGTACACGAACAGATGGTCGGACATTCTCCTTCAGGATCTCTTGGTAGACAGCAGAATTCATAGTTCCTTTTATCACGGCAAGTCTTCCAGGTCCTGAAGCAGCAAAACAGCCCCAGACCATCACACTACCAACACCATATTTTACTGTTGGTATAATGTTCTTTTTATGAAATGCAGTGTTCCTTCTACGCCAGATATACTTGGACACACACCTTCCAAAGAGTTCCACTTTTGTCTCATCGGTCCACAGAATGTTGTCCCAAAAGTCTTGGGGATCATCAAGATGTGTTGTGGAGAAATTGAGACGAGCTTTGATGTTCTTTTTGCTCAGCAGTGGTTTTCTCCTTGGAACTCTGCCATGCAGGCCATTTTTGCCCAGTCTTTTCCTGATGGTGGAGGCATGAACGCTGACCTTAACTGAGGCAAGTGAGGCCTGCAGTTCCTTGGACGTTGTTGTGGGGTCTTTTGTGACCTCTTGGATGAGTCGTCGCTGCGCTCTTGGGGTAATTTTGGGCGGCCGGCCACTCCTGGGAAGGTTCACCACTGTTCCATGTCTTCGCCATTTGTGGATAATGGCTCTCACTGTGGTTCGCTGGATTCCCAAAGCTTTGGAAATGGCTTTATAACCCTTTCCAGACTGATAGATCTCAATTACTTTCTTTCTCAATTGTTCCTGAATTTCTTTGGGTCTCGGCATGATGTATAGCTTTTAAGGATCTTCTGGTGGACCTTACTGTGTCAAGCAGCTCCTATTTAAGTGATGTCTTGATTGTGAACAGGTGTGGCAATAATCAGGCCTGGGTGTGGCTAGAGAAATTGAACTCAGGTGTGGACAACCACAGTTATAGTATGTTTTAATAAGGGGGGCAATCACTTTTTCACACAGGGCCATGATGGTTTGGATTTTTTTTCACCTTTAATAATAAACACCTTCATTTGCAAATTGCATTTTGTGTTTACTTGTGTTGTCCTTGACTATTGTTTAAATTGGTTTGATGTTCCGAAACACTTAAGTGTGACAAATATGCAAAGGAACAGGAAATGAGGAAGGGGGCAAACACTTTTTCACACCACTGTATATGTGCAGATAATCATTGGGACATGTGATTTTAGTGGGACTTATGTGGGGACATGTGTTTTTATTATTGGGGACATGTGTTTTTATTATTTGGGGACATGTGCATTTTGGGGACATGTGTGTTATGGGGACGTTGTGTTTTCACTAGACTGGTGATTAGTGAGTAAAAAGCTGTAAAAAACAGCTCATACTCACTGATCTTCAGCCAGCTGCAGCGATCTACTCTCCTCTCCTCAGCGATGACTTCCGTGTGAGGAGAGGAGGAGCCAATTGCCTAGCAACCGGCTGTTTGTTTACATCACATGACGGCCGTGATTGGACACGGCCATCATGTGATCAGGAGGGCCAATCACAGAGCCCTCCTGCAGATCCGAGATGTGCCGTGTCCGGGTGACATGGGTGCATCGGGATTGCGCCGCTGCGTGGGCACGCACGTGCGCGATCCCCCTACTTCTGATGGACGTTCAGGAACGTCCACTCAGAAGTTAAGAGCCTGGGTGGGGTAATGTTCATTTTTTTATCTTTCTTTTTTTTTATTTTTACTTTTTTTATCACAGGGGACAAAAGGTCCACTATGTTATGCATGTATGGTGACAGGTTCTCTTTAATTAGATATCAGAGGTCTAAAAGACCCCTAATCTCTTACCAGCACTCTAAGGAAACGAATGCAGTGCAGATCGGGGTGGCCATCAATGGGGAGAGGTGTAGCAGTTTTCCAGTTTTGTTTTTTGGGGGAGTTCAGGGGGTTTGACATGGAGCCCAAATACATCATATTTCATTAAGGTGGTCTAGTAGGCCCTCTTTTGCATGGGGTTCTTAAGGCCAAATGGTCTCCCTTAAAACCTGTTATTGAATATTTTTCATAGTACAATAGAAAGTATTTAATTGATTGGTACACAGTTTGGTATTTGGGTTGTATCATGGTAGATAGGAGAGATCTGCAGCAAGTAGTAGTAAACCAGAAGATCCATGCTGCTATTAAGCAAATACTTATAAATCCACCAAAAAGAACAGTGCTTTAGTTAATTTCTTGGTGTGGTGAGAGGCAGGTCACATGCTATAGAGTGAGTAGGAGAAAGAGGAGGAGATGTTAAGGAGATGGTGAATTGTTTTGGATATGGATTTAATAACTGCATGCCAGTTTGACCTGCCTATAATTTGGAGATCACAATTGTAGGTGATTGCAGTTTCAATAGGTGAGGAATCGAGTGGTGATCCACACAGATTGCATTTATGAAAAGGATTTTCATCTTTTCATCACACATACAGACTGGGAATTTTATTTATTTGTATAATTTCAATATATATTTGTATTGTATTAAATTCATGACATTAACTCGAGAGCTGTTCTTTTTGGTGGAAAAACACAAGTTGCGAATTTCGGGGCTTGTACTTTTCCCCAATTGAACATTTGACAAATCTTGTTCAATTACACCTGAATCTGGTATCTCTGAACCCCAAGGGCTAAGAACGTAATTAAGTAAGCTTACCCAAGATTTATTTATGCAGAATTTTTGTTGCAATAGATTTTTATTGTTAATTATAACAACAGTTTACAAAACATGTCAATAATAAGTGGCAGTAGGACGAGATGCCCCCTAAAAGACAAATGCTTCATACTGGTAAAGCATATAATGAGAAAACAAGTAAGAAAAACATATCCCTCCCCAGACCATGGTTGCAATATAGAAGGTAAGAGAATAAACCTTGACCAGTCCGAGAATGAGAGCGCATGATAGCAATAGTACATTCGAGAACAAGGGGTCAACGAGGCCCCCTCCTGATTCGTGGGGACCCGGAGATCCCCCCTTAACACCTTCCACCCGGGGCCGAGACGGGCCCAGGGAAGATCGCCCAGCCGCCCCAAATGGGAACACACTGCGACCGGGCAACTCCCCAGGGCCCCCTCCACCCCCCAGCAAAAGGGACAGGTCAACCAACTACATTGGTTATGCATTCGAAATATAGCAAGTGAGAACTATGAGTTATGCAACTGAATGAGGCACACGGGATATATACTCAATATCTGGGAGGAAGAGCAAAAGAACACAGTAGAACAAATGAAGATTTCCTTTCAGCGTATAGATTAAGAAATCCAATAAGTGAAATGTTAACTAATCACAAAGAATATTTGCAACCAAAGGGAGCATCCCCTACAGGGAGGGGAAAAGGGAGTATAGGAGGAAAAGGGGATAGACAAAGAAAATAAGAGCAGGGAAAGTAGAGGAAAAAGGCAATTAGCGCAGAAGAGTGTAAAAGGAGATAAAGGGAGGTGTAGAAGGTCGTCTGGAGAAGTGAGCGACAGCCAGTAGTACAGCTATTTCAGTGTGGGAGGGTGATCCCAATAAAAGATGCCCAAGGTTCCCAAGTGTGATAGAATTTCTCAGAACGATCCAAGATTACACCGGCCATTTTTTCTTGATTCATGATCCAAGAAATTTTTTTCTTTGCTACTCTGGGTGATACAGTAGGCGTCTTACAGGCTTTTGCCAGGGTAAGTTTGGCACCCAGTAAAATAAAGTGGATGAGGCGTTGTGTAATCTTGGGCGCTCCCGTGACTGGGAAGTTGAGAAGTGCAATGAGGGGGGATGGTAAGATAGGCTGTGAGGTAATTATGCTTATCCAGGAGAAAATTTTACGCCAGAAATGTCGAACCCTGGGACAGGACCACCAAACATGAAACATGTCACCTCTAAGGTTACAGCCCCTGAAACATAGAGGAGATGTTGACGGGAAGATGTGGGCAAGTCTTGTGGGTACTAAGTACCACCTGGTAAGTACTTTAATGCTCGCTTCTATGAGACCGGTATTCATGATGCCCTTGTATGAGTAGGAGAAATTCCTTTGCCAAGTCTCCAGGTTCCAAAATTGGGCTAAGTCATCTTCCCAAGCCAACATGTAAGAGGTTTTGGACTGTTTACCCGAGAGTGCCCTGTAAACCAGTGAGATCCCACCCCTCTGCTCGATGCCTTGCCCACACCATTGTTCATAAGGGGTAATTTGTGGTCCATCTGGGAAGGATCTGCATTTTTTGTGAAGAAATGCGGATATCTGTGTAAATCTGAAGAATTCAGATCTGGGCATGTCCAGTTTACTTACACAATAGGCCTTCGTTAGGGGGCCTAAAGGTCTGAGAAAGTGACCGATTCTGTAGAGCCCTTTGTCTAGCCACCACTGGAACGCTTTGATGTCTAGGCCCGGGTAGAAGTCTGGGTTGTGAAATAAGTGTTTCAGGGGTTCTAAAGAAGAAATTAGGTGTGTGTTACCCCTGAGGGAGTCCCATAAAGTGAATGAGTGGGACAGCGTCGGCGACATGATCGGGGGTCTGGATTTTTTGGGGCTCCATAGAAGGAAATCAAGGGTATGAAGCGGGACTGCCAGTCTTTCAATGTGTATCCAGTCAGGGTGTTCCCATCGGGAGTAGATTCTGGAGAGCTGTGAAAGTTGTGCTGCTTGGAAATACCAAAGCAAGTTTGGCAGGCCCAGTCCCCCCTCTGTCCTTGATCTATATAGGACCGACTTAGCCAGTCTGCGTCCACCCTTCCCCCAAATAAATTTGATGACTTTGGCTTGGAAGAGCCCAAGGTGGTTTTTGTTTATTGGTATCGGAAGGGTTCTAAAATAGTAAAGGATACGTGGGAGTAATGTCATTTTGATGGCATTGATCCTACCTAGCCATGTCATGGGAAGTCCCGACCCCTTTAGGAGATCTCTCTCTAATTTTTTGTACAGCGGCGGGTAATTAGCTTGGTAGAGGAGATCTATCCTTGGTGTCAGTTTTATTCCCAGGTATGTAATAAATGAGTTGGTCCATGAGAGTCTAAAGCTATCTCGAAGCCTAGAGATGAGTGAGTCTGCAAGATTAATGTTAAGTGCTTGAGATTTGTTGTAGTTGACCTTGAGGCCAGATACCAAGCCAAAGTCATCTAGGAGGCGGCATAAGTTAGGGAGCATTGTGAGGGGAGAGGATACAAAAAGTAGGATGTCATCCGCAAACATTGCGCATTTGTGAGTTTGGGAGCCACAAGATATGCCTTTGATATTAGGGTTGTTCCTAATAGAAATCGCTAAAGATTCAATCGCTATAGCGAAGATAAGAGGGGATAGAGGACATCCTTGTCTCGTCCCCCGTAAGATAGGGAAAGATTCAGAGTAAAATCCCTGCAGACGTACCTGGGCCGAAGGGGTTGAGTAGAGAGCCCTCAGAACATTGAGAAAATGCTCACCAAAACCCCAACGCTGTAAAGTTGAAAAGATGAACGACCAGTTAATAGAATCAAATGCCTTTTGCAGGTCCAAGGAAAGCAAACAGCCTTGTCTAGGAGCTCCTTTGTCCCAGTTGGAGTTTAGGATAGAAATCAGATCAATGGCTCTACGCGTCTGGTCAGAGCCTTCTCGGCCTGGTATAAAGCCTACCTGGTCCTTATGGATATACAGACTAATGAAAGAGGCCAGGCGGTCTGCAAGGATCTTAGTCAGAATCTTTAGATCATTGTTGATGAGGGAAATTGGTCTATAGTTGGAAACAGCACTAGGGTCCTTGTCTGGTTTAGGAATAACCGTTACATATGCCATATTAGAAGAAGCTTCTAAGGGACCCCCTCTCCGAAGCTCATTGAAAAAACGAGCAAGGTATGGGGCTAGAGTGGTGGAAAAGGATTTGTAGTAAGGTATAGAGAAACCGTCCGGGCCAGGAGCAGAGTGGGGTTTTAATTTTTTGATCACAGCACAGACTTCTTCCTGTGAGATAGGGGCATCTAAGATCTGGCGATGTGAAGATTTCAAAATTGGGTTTTGTACCGTGTCGAGGAACTGATCAACCTGCGCTTGCGTCGGGCAGTCTTTATTACTATAGAGGGATTGGAAGAAGGAATGAAATTGTTCCATTATGCGTTGCGGATTTTGGGAGAGGGTACTACCATTTATTTTGATTTTAGGGAGAGCAGTGTGTTTGATTTTTGGAGAAAGTCTACGTGCTAAAAGTGTGCCTATCCGATCTCCCTGGCAGTAAAAACGGGATTGATTCCAGCGGATCCATTTTTCAGCTCTAGTAGTGAGTGCTAAGTTTAAAGAAGCACGAGCTGCATCCAGGTCCGAGATGGGAACCTCGGAGGGGCGAGCCTTGTGTCTTTTAGATAGGGCCGTGAATTCCTGGTCCAATCTGACAATATCAGATTTTTGTGCTTTGTTAATTTGAGAAGCAATTTGGATAAGGTGTCCTCTGAGAACCGCCTTATGAGCAGCCCAAAGGCACGAGGGTCCAACCTCCGGGGTGTCGTTGACTTGAAAATAAGTTTTAATTTTGGTATCAATCTCTGCCTTCCTGCCCGGGTCGCTCAAAATAGATTCATTGAGGCGCCATCTCCTACCGGGTCGAGCCACTCCAGGGCGTCGGAAGGCTATCACCACCATAGAGTGGTCCGACCAGACTACGTCTTTAATGAAAGCTCTGTTTGTTAATGGAATGGTATGGGAGGTAACCCATATGTGATCTATTCTCGAGAAAGATTGGTGGGGACTGGAGAAATGGGTAAAATCCCTCAGGGATGGATTCATTTCCCTCCAGATATCAATCAGCCCATGTTGAGAGATTAGTTTGGCTATGCGCAGACTTTGTTTAGTGGGTCGAACAAGGCGTTTACCCGGAGGACATGCCTTGTCCATACCCGTGTCAAAGGCCGTATTCGAGTCACCCCCAAAAACTACAGTCCCCTCCAATAAAGGTGACACGGTGTCTAGTAGATTCTTAAAGAAGGCATATTGACCTCTGTTGGGGGCGTAATATGAAATGAATGAGTAGAGATGACCATCTAGCTCTCCAATCAATAGGAGAAATCTGCCTTCTGGATCTTTAAGTTCTGACTTGAGAGAGAATGTACATCTGTTGGAAATAAAAATACCCACCCCCTTTGTTTTATCATCTGCATTAGCCAGTGAGAAATTAGAGAATTTGGAATGGATAAAAGAAGGATGGAAGCGTTTAGGGAAATGGGTTTCTTGTAGAAGTGCTACATCAACTTTTTGGGAGTGAAAATGTTGAAACATTTTCCGACGTTTAGCCGGGGAGTTTAGGCCTTGGGCATTGTGAGTGATTAGCTTAAGGGGAATTTTGTCTGGGTCAGTTACCGCCATCGAGCAGAGGAGTGGGAATACCCCGATACACAAAGGCACTTACCCTTAGTAGATTCATAGACCAGGACAATATCAGACCGGTGTGTGACTTCAGCTAGCATGGATGAAGACCGTGCCCTCATTCTCCAGACGACTTCTAGGGGAAAGAAAGAGTAGAGAATGAGCAAGAAAAGGGGATAGAGAGGAACAGAGAAGAGAAGAAGGGGGACAAACATGACCCCTGATGCGGGCGGAATAAAATACCACCTGCAAAAAAAATACAAAAACCTCCCCAATCTCAATCCCAAAGGGGATAAAGATAGAGAGTAATCCTGACCAGTGAAGGGTCAATACCGAGTTCACTAGGCAGGATGGGGTGCATGAGCACCGCCCTAGCAGGAAGGACCATCTAAGAATTTAAACAAAATGTAACTGTCAAAAAGGCCCCAGAACCAACGTTAACAATTGAAATCGTTTGAATCTCCCCAAAGGCCAGGAGAGAATAAAGAAAAACAAATCAGGAGAGGAAAAATACTTGAGTGTGGCAACATAAAATTGGTAAAAAAGGGTTAGCCAATTCCCCCCAACACAGAGGGAGACCTTGAGTGCCGCTCCCACCTATATGGTGAGGTATATTCTAGGCGATTTCCCCGTTCAAGGTCCCCGAGAGGGAAATAGTAGCCCCCCAAAGTCCCAAAACTTGTACTGCAGACAGTTCATAGTGAGTCAGGGAGGGACGTTGTCCTTCGATTTCTTGTATCTTGCAGGTTTCCACATCGAGTTCAGTGGACTGGATGGACTGGAGGGAAGTTGCCTTTTAGCCGAGTGAGGAGAGGGCTCCTGTTGCATAGCGATTGGGTCGTGAGAGATGAGGCCGAGTCGTAGGAAAAGCTGTTCCCCTTCTGGAAGTGAACTAAAGGTGTAGGGTTTGCCATTGAATAACATCTTCAGTTGAAATGGAAAGAGCCACCAATATTTAATGTCCTTATTCATTAAAATTTGAAGTAGCGGTTTCAAGGTGCGTCTCTTTTGAATGGTGGAGGGAGATATATCAGCAAAGACTTGTAATTGGTGTCCCTGAAAGACGATCTTGGACAGGGATCTGGATTTCTTCATGACTGCTTCTTTCACTGTATAGTGGTGAGGCTTTACTACAATATCTCGAGGCAGGCCATCATCCCTGGGGGGCCTGAGGGCCCTGTGAGCCCTATCAAGCTCTAGATGGTGTTGTGGGGTGTCAGGGAGCAGATCTTTAATGAAGGCCTGTATTGTCTCAGGAACGTCCTTGTAGGATTCAGGGAGTCCCCTGACTCTAAAGTTGCACCTCCTATTTCTATTTTCAAGGTCATCTATTTTGGCATTGGCAGTATCCAGTTGCTCTTGTAAAACTTGTAAGCAAGCAGAGTTTTGATTTGTTCTGGAAATCGTCGCATCCAGGTTGGATTCAATAGTTTCAATGCGAGATCCAATGTTCTGGAGGTCTGCTTTAATGTCATTTGTGATTTTGGTAGCCGTATTTTGTAAGCCCCTGTCCAGGAGTTCTGCAAATTTAGCAAAGAGTTCAGTCACATTGATCGGCTGCAGTAGGCCCAGATCCCCAGGCTGTGTTAGAAGTTGGGGCTGAGGGAGGTTAGCTCCCAAGGGTGGGAAATCCATGTCTGGGAATGATCGCTCCAGAAGGGACACTGTGGAGGCTGGGGAAGTCATTTCAGGACGATCGGTACCTGACTGTCGTTGCAGGGCAGAAGAGGGAGAGACTGCCAGCTGTGCCCCGGTCGTGTAAGCCGCGTCCGATCGGTGAGGCCCGGCCGCCATTTTCGCCTCTGTCTGGGAAGAACGGGTCGTCTCGAAAGTCGGCTCGAGGTTTCTCCTGACAGCCCCGGAGTACATTGGGGAGATCCCTGATGTATCCGCTACTCAGCGGACGTGTTGTGGAGTGAGCGTTGGTTCTCTGGGCGCCGTTATCAGTCCTGATCCGCCAGGGCGGGACAGAGCTCCAGGTCTATGCGGCCATCTTCGGAGCTGCCGCGCATGCGCCCTCTATTTATGCAGAATTTAAACAAAAAAAGTGCATCGCAGTAGAGGTCAAAATGCAGAACAACACAGCACATTGTGATATGCTTATATTTACAGACACTTCCTGGTGTGAATAAGCCTTCTTGGTTCTAAATGATATATACAGTATATAGTTTGTATAGCTTATAATGTATGTGTGTTCAGAGTGTACCAGCTCTGCATAATGGTGGTATATTAGCTAACTATAGTGTTGTTTCAGAAAAAGCAAAACAAATTGACAGACTTCTATTAGCTAGAAGATTAGCTTTTAACAATCACCATATAAACATATATCCTTTCAGCCTTAAAGATAAAAGTTCATATGACACAAAACATTGTGTTCAGATTCTTAAATCAATACTTACAGCTCAAATTATAGCATTAAACTAGTGCTTTGAAAAGAAAGCTATTGATTCTAATCTGCTTGAAGCAATCAATTACTCCCTGTCCTCATTATTCTAAACTGTAATGAAAACTAAACTGTGTTGTGCTGAAAACTAAATGTGAAGATGATCATAAACCAGAATTTAAACTCCATGGATTATTCATATCATCCCATTTAGATTTGCCATTTCCATTATGAGTACATTTACCATGAGCATTTAATGGACATCTAAAAGGGAATTCATTAAAGCAAGAGATGTTGGCAGCACTTACAGGCTTCAGACTGCTTTATGCTTTCCTTTAATAGTCTAGTATTATAAAAGTGATTTATTGTGATCATCCCATCAGTAGTTTGCATAAAAATCGGAAAGAGGTAACAAATTCTGAAAGAGAGCACTTTCATAATGAAATGAAACATTTCAAAGCAAAGTTCTCTACCTTACTACAATTTTTTATTTTATTTTGGATGGTTAATTAAATTGTAAAATGTTCCCATCATCCTTTTTATACTAACCCTCAATTTATTGTACTATTAATAAATTAAGGAATGCTTTAATAAGAACTGAGAAATTTAGACAGTTATTAATATAATACATATACAAAAGCCATGTAAATATTTAAAAAAGCACACTCAACAATAATTAAATAATTCCTTAATATAATAATGTAACTTATATAATGCATAAATGAAAGCTATGTAAATTATAACATGCATACTTATATACATACAATTTGATAAATAAAGACTATTTTATATTTCTAGAGATGTTGCTAAAATAACCAAACTACCCCCTTCTTTTGATGTAGAGTTTATTAAAGTGGGGTACCCCCTAAAAAAAAAAATTTAAAAGTCAGCAGCTACAAATACTGCAGCTGCTGGCTTTTAATAATCGGACACTTACCTGTCCCGGGTTCCAGCGATGCGGGGGAACGAAGCCCCCCCCTCGCTCCCCGCTCCGCTCGCGGCGCCGTCATGCATACTGTGGGCACCCGGCTGTGGCTTCACAGCCGGGCACCCACTGCGCATGCGCGAGCGGCGCAGGGCGCCGTGATACGCCGTACAGTCACCTGGGACACGTGACAGGTCCCAGGTGAATGTGCGGCGCGAGGGGAAGTGATGTCACCAGCCCGGGCAATGAAGAAGGCAGACTACGAGGGACCCCCTAGCAACCGGTATTTAGAGGTGAGTAAAAATTTTTTTTTTTGCCAATTATTTTTTTTTGATTTTTTTTAAGAATTTTAAGTAGTTTTATTTTTTGGGGGGCAACTCCACTTTAAGTTGAAAATGAAGGCAAAAGAGAATTGGAAGTTAAGAAATGTGAATATGGAGATATACAGTACATTAACAATTCAAAGGAAACATTAATCCTATAGTAGAACATTAATGGTGAGACTGGGCTATGAACTAGTTATTCTTATGCTAGAATTTTAGATTAATAAATCTTAATGCACTCTGCCTCCCTCATTACCCTGTTATGGCATTGATGTTTGACAAAGTTATTGATCGTCGCCAGTGAACAAAGAGATATTGATGTCACAACATGTTGAAAATAGCATGGAATGCAATGTTCTTTGGCATATAAGGGACTTCAACATCTCAATAGACACACATTTAAATTAATGATTGTCTATAGTACATGAATTAACCATTTAAGGGCATTTGTAATACATTTTATATTTACCCAGGGGTTACCCAAGGACTATAGCTTACATAAAATATCCTAAAAACCAATAGAGCAAGCGTAAAGTGAAGGGTGCATCCTACAACTAGTTTTCCATGTTTCTGGAGCTATTTAACTTGCTATGTAGACTATTGCAGCAGTTTTATCAATAACAAGCAATGAAACCATCCAATCCAGGTTTTTGAGAAACATATGGAGCTTTATGAATGCTTCTTGGAAAGCTACAGTGCTTTAGTGCTTGAGAGAATATTGACAAGCAAGGTATGATTGATTAAGGCTGAATAAACTCTTGATTTTGCTACTCCTGTTGTTAACCAATTCAGCCCCGGAGGATTTGGCTGTTCAATGACCAGAGCACTTTTTACAATTTGGCACTGCACTGTTTTAATTGGTAATTGCGCAGTCTTGCAATGCTGTACCCAAAGGAAATTTGCGGCCTTTTTTTTTCCACAAATAGGCATTTCTTGTGATGGTATTTGATTGCCTTGCAATTTAAATTTTTTTGTGATATAAGCGGAAAAAAATCCAATAAACTAAATTTTAGTAATACATTTAGGACAAAGTGTATTCAGCCACATGTCTTTGTTAAAAAAAAATATTAATAAGCGTATATTTATTGGTTTGCGCAAAAGTTACAGCGTCTACATTTTCTGAAATTTACGTAGCTTTTAGTTTGTGACTGCCTATCTCATTTCTTGAGGTGTTAAAATGGCAGGGCAGTACAACACCCCCCACCCCCCCAAAAGAGCCCATTTTAGAAAGTAGACACCCCAAGGAAATTTCCGAGAGGCATGTTGAGCCCATTGAATATTTTTTATTGTCAGAAGTGATTGAAAAATCCATTGTAGCGGTGAGTCGGTAGAAGCAGAGGGTGGCGGGGGGTCATCCCCTCTCACCTCCCGTAAGAATGATCAACAGTGGAACAGCCGCTATGATCATTCTTATGGTGTATGGAATCGCCGTCTAAAAAATATGATATCTGAATGATGCTCGTAGCTGCAGGCATCATTCAGATATCCCCGCAAAAATCAAGGATGTCATTTGATGGCTGGCGGGTGGACAGGAAGTGGTTAAAACGCATTTTTTTTAACATAAAGTTGTTCATTTATACAATATTTCTAACTCATAGCATGTATATACCAAAAATGACACCCCAAAATAGATTCTCCTACTCCTCCTGACTATGGCAATAGCACATGTGTGAGACTTCCACAGCGGCCGAGTACAGCCAAGTATGGCTGAGCAGGGCTGGGTATGGCTGGGTATCGCCGAGTATGTCTGGGTATGGCTGGGTATGGCAGAGTATGGCTGGGTATCACTGAGTATTGCAGAGCATGGCTGGGTATGGCTGGGTATTGCAGAGTATGGCAGGCAATTGCAGGGTATGGTAGAGTATTGCAGAATATGACAGGGTATGGGAGGGTATTGTAGATTATGGCAGAGTACTGCAGGGTATTGCAGAGTATTGCAGGGTATTGCAGGGTATTACAGAGTATGGCAGAGTAATGGAGGGATGGCTGAGCCAGGATGGATGGCTGTAGCTCTGTGTCACAGAGCAGCACTGTGGGCACTACAGATCCAGCCCACAGCGCTGCTACCACCAATCTCTCCCCCTCTCCTCTCACATTGTACCGATTGGTATACAGAGAGGAGAGGGGAGAGAGGACATAATCATGACATGACGCCGGTTTGTGTACAAGTGATCGTCCATCATTTGACGGAGCGATCACGTGGTAAGCCAGGTCCTCTGGACCCGGTGGTCACGGATGCTCTCAGGTGCGCACCCCAGGGGGCGAACGAGAGCGGGATTCTGGGAGAACGTCACTGTCCCAGAAATATGCAACCGCCCTGTAGCCGTCAGGGATCCCCCAGCATGGGATGTGTGAATATACTGGATGACCTGAGCATTGGCGCTCATGTGTGAACCGGTACGTGCCTCAGGTGTGTGCCTCAGGCACGTGTGCGATGGGTGCGGGTGCGCACACAACGGGCACACACACGTTCGCGCTAGCGCTGTTTGGCGCCAATGGCCCTTTAAGAGGATCACAGCTACACTTGTGCGGCGCTGTTCGTCTGCAGCTCTGTGCTCAAGTTCTTGATTCATGTTTGTTTGATCCTGTGATTACCGACTCGTCTGATTGCTCTGACCTCTCCTGTCCCAATCCCGGCTTGCCTAACCCTGCTTATGGACTTCTGCCTGACCCCTGCCGGCCATCCGACCTTGCTCCAGCCTGCTGCATCGGTCTGCTTGTCTACCTGCTTTGATCCAGCTTGCCTGACTATTCTTCTGCCTTGCTGCTAGTGTGCTGTGTCCTATCCAGGTCCTGTAGCCGCTGCTCAGGCATCCGCCGGTCCACTGGTTGCTGATCCGCTGTCATCTCAGCCATCTCCTGCAGTTCCAACCTGCCTGGAGAATCTTCACCCTGCTTCTCGTCAGCCGCTGCAACCTGCTCAGACACTCCTACCCCGCTGTGCTCACGGGACCACTGTCTCATGTGTGTGTGTACATTATATATATATATATATATATATATATATATATATATATATATATATATATATATATATATATATTACTGCTCAGCAGGAGTCCACTCAAGTACAGGTGGCTGCCTTGCAGGAGGCAGTACAGCGGCTGGCTCAGGGACGTGAACAAGTGGCTGTTGCCGCTGGCAACCAGGTGTCTGTGAGGGCCAGACATTTTTTACAAAAAATGAATGCCCAGCGACGATGTGGAGGCCTTTCTCACCACCTTTGAGAGGATAGCGGAGAGAGAGGGGTGACCCTGTGACCAATGGGCCAGCATTATCTCCCCTTTCCTCATCGGTGACCCGCAAAAGGCCTATTTTGACCTCCCAGCAGAACATATCAGCGACTATGAGCGTCTGAAGGCAGAGATCCTGGCCCGCCTAGGAGTGACCACAGCTGTCCAGGCTCAGAGGGTGCATCGCTGGCGGTACAAACCTGACCGACCACCCAGGTCGCAAATGCATGAACTGGTTCAGCTGGTTAAAAAATGGCTGCAGCCAGAAAAACTGTCAGGCCCACAGATGGTGGAACGAATAGTGATGGACTGGTACCTGCGGTCCCTGCCAAATGACCTACAGCGCTGGGTAAGCCATGGAGACCCCGCAACCGCTGACCAGCTGGTGGAGTTGGTTGAAAGGTACACCGTGGTGGAGGACCTACTTGGGCCTGCCAGGCATAGGGAACCCACACCAAGGGCAACCAGACCAGCCATAGCGCCTAGGAGAGAAGCCCTGCCAGACGCTGGGATCCGCAAAACCACATCATCTGCTACAGAACCTCGAAGGGTGGTTCCTGTCCCAAGAACAGGAGACCTACAGTGTTGGCGATGTCGGTCCTGGGGACATACCCGGGCGCAATGCCCACTTCAGGAGGAGCCTATGGACTGCGGGATTGGTCGGAGAAGCTCCTTCTACGTGCAAAGAGTCTGCACCACTCACCTGGATCCAATTGCAGGACAGTTTGAGTGTGAAGTGTGGGTGAACCACCTTCCTGCCAGGGCGCTACTGGACTCTGGTAGCATGGTAACATTGGTACATGCCAGGGTGATTGGGAGACTTGGCCCTGTAAGGAAAACCCTACGGGTAGTGTGCATCCATGGGGACACCAAGGAGTACCCCATGGTTGCGGTGACTGTGTCCTATGGCCATACCTCAGTGACCCAAGAGGTCGGGGTAGTGAGAAGCCTAATACATGACATTATAGTGGGGTGGGAATGTCCACTATTTTTCGAACTGTGGAGCCAGGTACAGATGGGGATGCCAGGACAGCCAGGAGAGTCGGAAGGACCTGGGCCTGAAACCCCCACAACCCACCCCACTGATACAGAGATACCCGTTATTGATAATGATACTGTAGAGAATATTAAGTTGAAGGATGTGACTGTTTCAGATTGGAAAACCGAGTTAAACTCTGAGGGGGGGGGGGGGTCTTCCCGTTACAGGTTATGCTGGGGGAGGATGACGAGGAGCTCTCCCCATTGCAGTCTCCGGTTGAGGAAAGTGAAGGGGAAACATCCTCAAGGCCAGTACACCCAGATCTAGATGTACCCAGGGGTGCGTTTGGCACCGCCCAGTTGCGGGATCCTACCTTGGTCAATGTCCGAGAGCAGGTTACTGTTGTGGATGGGGTCCCACAAATGCCGGGAGCAGATCAGAGGTTTCCTCATTTTGCGTTAAAGGAGGACTTGGTTTATCGAGTGGCTGAAAGCCGTGGGGAAACTATAGAGCAGTTGCTGGTTCCCCAACCGTATAGGCGGATGCTACTCGATCTAGCCCACAACGTCGCACTGGGAGGACACTTGGGGGCAGAGAAAACAGAGGCCAGGATAACCGATCGGTTTTACTGGCCCAGGGTGAAGGTTGAGGTTAAAAGATATTGTGCATCTTGTCCCATTTGCCAGTTAACTGCCCCAGTGTCCCACTATAGAAGCCCTCTGGTACCCTTGCCAATTATTGAGGTTCCATTCAAGTGGATCGCCATGGATCTCGTGGGACCCCTGGTAAAATCGGCAAGGGGGCACCAGTATATATTAGTCATCCTAGACTATGCAACCAGGTACCCAGAAGCAGTTCCTTTGAGGAAAACTTCCTCTAAAGCCATTGCCCGGGAACTATTTCAAATGTTTTCGCAAACTGGTTTTCCCAAAGAGATATTAACGGACCAGGGCACCCCTTTTATGTCAAAGGTGATGGCGGACCTGTGCAAACTGTTTCAAATTAAGCAGTTGTGGATGTCCGTCTATCACCCGCAGACCGATGGCCTAGTGGAGAGGTTTAATAAAACTTTAAAGACCATGCTAAAAAGAGTCGTCCAGAAGGACGGGAAGGATTGGGATATGTTACTCCCCGCCCTTTTGTTTGCCATCTGGGAGGTTCCACAAGCGTCCAGGGCTTCTCCCCATTTTAGCTAGTGTATGGGCGACGGCCTCGGGGGGTTGCTGGATCTGGTAAAGGAAACATGGGAAAGTGAGTCCTCACCACACAAAACCATAGTAGAGCATATCTCTCAAATGCAAGAGAGGGTGGCTAAGGTGATGCCGCTGGTGAGGGAGCACATGCAGAGGGCTCAGGAAGCCCAAAGAAGGGTGTATAACCGGTCTGAGAAAGTCAGAAGCTTAAGACGGCATTGTGCCAGGATCCGGTGCTTGTTGCCCCAGACTTTAATAAGGATTTTGTTGTACAGACAGACGCTTCAAATGAGGGGTTAGGAGCAGTCCTGTCGCAGGTAATCAACGGGGAAGAGCACCCCGTAGTTTTCCTAAGTATAAAGCTGACGGCAGCGGAGAAAAACTATGCGGTGGTGGAGCGGGAGTGTCTTGCCATTAAGTGGGCATTGGACTCCTTGCGGTATTTCTTCTTAGGCAGAAGGTTTCGCCTGGTATCCGACCATGCCCCGCTGACCTGGATGAGGCAAAATAAACACACGAATGCCAGAGTAACGAGGTGGTTCCTGTCTCTCCAGGAGTTCAATTTTGTGATGGAGCACAGACCCGGGAGACTACATCAGAATACCGATGCTCTCTCCCGGGTCCACTGTATGGTGTCAAATGGTGCCTCCAACACCTCCGTGTTGAGGCAGAGGGGGGGGGATATGTACAGGACGCCAAGGTTGGGTCCTGGACGGGTGCTATGTGGCGCCTATATTCGGGAATCATGGTAGGCCTCAGGGGGTCACCCAAAAATGGGTGACAAATTCCAGGGATAGTTTCGGGAGAAGACTGACTCACGGTCCTCTCTATATTTTAAGAGAGATAGTTGGAACCCGGAATTTGGGAGGCTCTGAAGTGACATTTGGGTGGGAAAGAGCCTCCCTCCCTGACCACAGGGATTTGGCCCACGGGGGTTAACGGCCTCCAGGAAGACAGACAGCCTATAAGACAGGAAGTAGTAGAGAGGTGGGGGTGAGGAGGAGAAGGAGATGAACACCTGTCTGAGGAGCTGTCTGGCTGTGTTGTTGTATTTGCTGTTTTGCTGTTTTGGAGGCTGCAAAAAGATCTCTGCAAGGACTCTAAAGAAACTTTTTGGTGAAGACCTGTCTACAGAACTGTAGGTGCTTTTCTTTTTTGTATTATTTGTGCTGAAGATAAGCGGACTTTAATTTAAGTTTTTTATATGCTGAAGAAAAGCTTTATTTTTGATTTAATTATAAATAAATATATTTTGGTTTCACCTTATAACGGTTTATGCACTTAATCCCGTGGAGCTAGTATCCCCAAACTTCACAATATATATATATATATATATATATATATATATATACATATATACTCTGCATCTAGTGTAGCCTATATCTACAGTGCATTCTGTGTTGTACTACTTCTAATACACTTCAGATGGTGTACACGGTATCAAATACAGTGTATACAGTTTCTACTACACATGTGGTTGTGTACACTGTATCTAATTTACAGTTGTATGTGTGTATGTATATATATATATATATATATATATATATATATATATATATATATATACACACATACACACATACACAATTCAAACCAGACTCTTTTTTTAGGCATGTGGCCAGGAAAGGGAGGGCAGCACATGTGCACACCATCTTCCTTCCTGTATCTTACCAGGTCAGATTCCTTCAACATTAGGAGTGCATCCTGAAAGGGAGAAGGGGTGTTTAAGCCTTTCTCACTTGCATGGCATTTTGTCCTCATGTTGAGGGGACAAGGTTTTCATACCCATATCCTGCCCCCCACCAAAAAAAAAAAGTACAGTGGTGTGAAAAAGTGTTTGCCCCCTTCCTCATTTCCTGTTCCTTTGCATGTTTGTCACACTTAAGTGTTTCGGAACATCAAACCAATTTAAACAATAGTCAAGGACAACACAAGTAAACACAAAATGCAATTTGTAAATGAAGGTGTTTATTATTAAAGGTGAAAAAAAATCCAAACCATCATGGCCCTGTGTGAAAAAGTGATTGCCCCCTAAACCTAATAACTGGTTGGGCCACCCTTAGCAGCAACAACTGCAACCAAGCGTTTGCGATAACGTGCAATGAGGCTTTTACAGCGTCTGGAGGAATTTTGGCCCACTCATCTTTGCAGAATTGTCCTAATTCAGTTACATTAGAGGGTTTTCGAGCATGAACGGCCTTTTTAAGGTCATACCACAACATCTCAATAGGATTCAGGTCAGGACTTTGGCTAGGCCACTCCAAAGTCTTCATTTTGTTTTTCTTCAGCCATTCGGTGGTGGACTTGCTGGTGTGTTTAGGATCATTGTCCTGCTGCAGAACCCAAGTTCGTTTCAGCTTGAGTACACGAACAGATGGTCGGACATTCTCCTTCAGGATCTCTTGGTAGACAGCAGAATTCATAGTTCCTTTTATCATGGCAAGTCTTCCAGGTCCTGAAGCAGCAAAACAGCCCCAGACCATCACACTACCACCACCATATTTTACTGTTGGTATAATGTTCTTTTTATGAAATGCAGTGTTCCTTCTACGCCAGATATACTTGGACACACACCTTCCAAAGAGTTCCACTTTTGTCTCATCGGTCCACAGAATGTTGTCCCAAAAGTCTTGGGGATCATCAAGATGTGTTGTGGAGAAATTGAGACGAGCTTTGATGTTCTTTTTGCTCAGCAGTGGTTTTCTCCTTGGAACTCTGCCATGCAGGCCATTTTTGCCCAGTCTTTTCCTGATGGTGGAGGCATGAACGCTGACCTTAACTGAGGCAAGTGAGGCCTGCAGTTCCTTGGACGTTGTTGTGGGGTCTTTTGTGACCTCTTGGATGAGTCGTCGCTGCGCTCTTGGGGTAATTTTGGGCGGCCGGCCACTCCTGGGAAGGTTCACCACTGTTCCATGTCTTCGCCATTTGTGGATAATGGCTCTCACTGTGGTTCGCTGGATTCCCAAAGCTTTGGAAATGGCTTTATAACCCTTTCCAGACTGATAGATCTCAATTACTTTCTTTCTCAATTGTTCCTGAATTTCTTTGGGTCTCGGCATGATGTGTAGCTTTTAAGGATCTTCTGGTGGACCTTACTGTGTCAAGCAGCTCCTATTTAAGTGATGCCTTGATTGTGAACAGGTGTGGCAATAATCAGGCCTGGGTGTGGCTAGAGAAATTGAACTCAGGTGTGGACAACCACAGTTATAGTATGTTTTAACAAGGGGGGCAATCACTTTTTCACACAGGGCCATGATGGTTTGGATTTTTTTTCACCTTTAAAAATAAACACCTTCATTTACAAATTGCATTTTGTGTTTACTTGTGTTGTCCTTGACTATTGTTTAAATTGGTTTGATGTTCTGAAACACTTAAGTGTGACAAACATGCAAAGGAACAGGAAATGAGGAAGGGGGCAAACACTTTTTCACACCACTGTATATGGTGGATTGCAGGGGGAACTAGTCAATATTTGGAAGTCCCCTTTATAATAAGGAGGCCACCAAATATCCACCCAGGGAATGATTATAGGGGTACATTAGTGTCCCTTGTTACTCATCCTCAGAAAGATTTAAATAAAAAAAAAAAAAAGGAGAGACCTCTGGACAAAGTCTTTTAAATTAAAGAAAACACAACAGAAACAAAACAGAGATTTTTTTTGTCCTATTTGTAATCCACGTTAACCACTTAACAACCGCCCATTGCCGATTAACGGCTTCAGGGCGGTTGTTTAACTCTGAGAGGCCGTTAATTAACGGCCTCCCAGAATTCTGCTCTCGCGCGCCCCCTGGGGCGCGCACATGAGATCATCCCTGACACCGATCTCTTTCCCCTCCGCTGTACCCATCGGTACAGAGAGGGGGAGGGAGGAACCGGCGTCATGTTATGACGCAGGTTTGTTTACAAGTGATAACTCCGTCATTTGACGGAGCGATCACGTGGTAAACGGCCGCTCGTCGCGGCCGTTTACCACGTGATCGCTCGTCAAATGACGGAGTGATCACTTGTAAACAAACCGGCGTCATAACATGACGCCGGTTCCTCCCTCCCCCTCTCTGTACCGATGGGTACAGCGGAGGGGAAAGAGATCGGTGTCAGCAGCGATGTGGGCTGCATCTGCAGTGCCCACATCGCTGCTCACCGAATTTAACCCCTCAATACCCTGCCAATACTCTGCCAATACTCTGCAATACTCTGCAATACCCTGCAATACCCTGCAGTACCCTGCCATTACTCTGCAGTACCCCCCATTACTCTGCAGTACCCCCCATTACTCTGCAGTACCCTGCCATTACTCTGCAGTACCCCCCATTACTCTGCAGTACCCCCAATACTCTGCAGTACTCGCCATTACTCTGCAGTACCCGCCATTACTCTTAAGTACCCCCCATTACTCTTCAGTACCCCGCCATTACTCTGCAGTACCCTGCCATTACTCTGCAGTACCCGCCATTACTCTGCAGTACCCCCCAATACTCTGCAGTACCCTGCCATTACTCTGCAGTACCCCCCAATACTCTGCAGTACCCTGCCATTACTCTGCAGTACCCCCCAATACTCTGCAGTACCCGCCATTATTCTGCAGTACCTGCCATTACTCTGCAGTACCCCCCATTACTCTGCAGTACCCGCCATTACTCTGCAGTACCCCCCAATACTCTGCAGTACCCCCCAATACTCTGCAGTACCCTGCCATTACTCTGCAGTACCCCCCAATACTCTGCAGTACCCGCCATTACTCTGCAGTACCTGCCATTACTCTGCAGTACCCCCCATTACTCTGCAGTACCCGCCATTACTCTGCAATACCCCCCAATACTCTGCAATACCCCCAATACTCTGCAATACCCCGCCAATACCCCGCCAATACCTTGCCATACCCAGCCATACTCGGAGATACCCAGCCATACTCGGTGATACCCTGCAATACCCAGCCATAGACGCCCCCTCGCCACCCTCCGGTGCTTCTACCAACTCGCCAGTACGATCAAAGCCAGAATCTTTTATTTTTTTTATTTCAGGCTTCCCAGCCTAGAGGTGAGATGTGGGGTCATATTGACCCCCAGATTTCACTGTAAAGAGGACCTGTCACCCCATATTCCTATTACAAGGGATGTTTACATTCCTTGTAATAGGAATAAAAGTGATCAAAAACTTATTTTTGGGGAAAAAAATTTCAAACTAAAATAAATAAAGTAAAATAAACAATAAAAATAAAAATAAAAATTTAAAGCGCCCCTGTCCCCATGTGCTCGCATGCAGAAGCGAACGCATATGTAAGCCCCGCCCACATATGAAAACGGTGTTCAAACCACACATGTGAGGTATCGCCGTGAACGTTAGAGCAAGAGCAATAATTCTAGCCCTAGACTTCCTCTGCAACTCAAAACATGTAACCAGTAAAAAAAATTTAAAGCGTCGCCTATGGGGATTTTTTAAGCAGCGACGTTTGGCGCCATTCCACGGGCATGTGCAATTTTGAAGAGTGACATGTTTGATATCTATTTACTCAGCATAACTTCATCTTTCACTTTATGCAAAAATTGGGCTAACTTTACTGTTTTTTTTAGCACAAAACTGTTTTTCCCCCAAAAAAACACGTTCGAAAAATTGCTGCGCAAATACCGTGTGAGATAAAAATTTGCAATGACCACCATTGTATTCTCCAGGGTCTTTGCTAAAAAAAATATATAATGTTTTGGGGTTCTCTGTAATTTTCTAGCAAATAAATGATGATTTTTACATGTAGGAGAGAAATGTCAGAATTGTCCTGGGTGCTCCAGAACGCCTGATGGCGCTCCCTGCATGTTGGGCCTCTGTATGTGGCCACACTGTGTAAAAGTCTCACACATGTGGTATCGCCGTACTCGGGAGTAATAGCAGAATGTGTTTTGGGGTGTAATTTGTGGTATGCATATGCTGTGTGTGAGAAATAACCTGATAATATGACAATTTTGTGGAATAAAAAAAAAGGAAAAAAAATCTTGATTTTGAAAAGAATTGTGGGAAAAAATGACAACTTCAAAAAACTCATCATGCCTCTTACTAAATACATTGGAATGTCTTCTTTCCAAAAAGGGGTCATTTGGGGGGTATTTGTACTTTTCTGGCATGTTAGGGTCTCAAGAATTGAAATAGGCCATCAGTCCTTCAGGTGTGATCAATTTTCAGATATTGGCACCATAGCTTGTGGACTCTATAACTTTCACAAAGACCAAATAATATCCACCAATTTGTACTTATTTTTACCAAAGATATGTAGTAGTATACATTTTGGCCAAAATTTATGAAGAAAAAATTACTAATCTGCTAAATTTTATAACAGAAACGAAGAAAAATTTATTTTTTCGCAGAATTTTTGGTCTTTTTTCTTTTATAGCACAAAAAATAAAAAACTGAGAGGTGATTAAATACCACCAAAAGAAAGCTCTATTTGTGTGAAAAAAAGGACAAAAATTTCATATAGGTCCAGTGTTGCATGACTGAGAAATTGTCATTCAAAATGTGAGAGCACCAAAAGCTGAAAATTGGTCTGGTTATTAAGGGTGTTTAAGTGCCCAGTGGTCAAGTGGTTAAACATGACCACACTCCACCTGTCGGCCCACTGTACTTACACAGCTAAATTAATCCAATCATGGAGTGTGCTATATCTTTGCAATGATAGAAATAGAAAAAATCATAAAAAAATACATACTTGAGATACACCTCTAATTAAAAACATTTAAGCTCCATTTTGGAGCAATTAAATATATTCCATCCACACCATCTATACTGGCAAGACATACACAAATGTTTGGCGCATACTATAACCACAAAGGTGAAAATGCTTTAGCTTCCACATTTACGATTAGTGTCTCACTAGGGCACCAGAATTTTTTTTGTCTATCAAACAAAGCATATGATAAATCAGGGCCAATGAGTTGAAGAAGAAAAAAACATTTCAATTTAAGGTAACAACGATGCAAAGTAATATAATTCTTCCCAATGCCGTTGTACGATCATTAGAAAAGCTACTTAATAATTTTCATTTCCTAGAGGCTACAGAGAGGTATTATTGCATATTAAAAAATCTAAATTCAGCTCCCCCAGAGGTAAATGAAAGTTATTAAAACAACCTATTTATTGTTGCGATAACTATCCATTTGTGTTAAAGAAAAAAAAAACAATTTTGAACACATACAAAGAAAGAGGTAGTTAAGTTATAATTGGTATTTTCAGTATTCTGAGCATTAGGGTACGTTAGCTGTATTATGCTTTAGTGCATTGAGAGCTACAGAGAACAGACATTTCAAGAGTGGCAAACTTTCTTAAATCCCTGGTGGAGATGAGGTTTATAATTTGCTGTTAATGATAGTTTATTTACATTTATAATTGCTTCGTTACGTAAAAATCAATATGGCCCTGTTGCCAGATTGACCTCAGATCTCAAACTTTTTTTGTTATTAATTTCTTTATTAAATTGCAGTTGGATATCTATACCCTTAAAATACAGTTTTAAAAATGGAATATATAAGATAACATTTCCAATTATTTACACATTTTTTTAACTCAGTTTTTTTTATTTTTTTTTGCTTTTTAAAGATTTTATTGAACATATCGCATATGAGTTGTGGTACAAATCGTATTTGTCAATACCATAAAACTAAACATAGCGCAAGATAAATTGTGAACAAAGAAAAAGAAAGAAAAGGGAAGAGATGAGAGTATCAGGCAGCGGAGCGTGATATCCTTGATAGAAGATGATTACTGGAGGGGAGGGACTGCCTCAATCCCCTCCCCCTCAGAACATCCATAAGAGGTTGAAAACGAGCGGAGAAACAGATGAACATAGCATTTGTGCAGTATAAAGTGGGCGTTGAACAAAGGCCTAGGAAAATCTATGAGAATTTACACCTTACAGAAGAAATATATATCTGATAAGGTCGGACATACCGCAGAGGGCTCAATTCAGTCACTTAGTGGGACAGATGGACTTCCTCCGCCCTCCAAATAGAGAACATTGGTGGAGGGGCTCAACTGGAGATATTAAGATCAGGTGCATGACTAAGCTCTCGGGTCAGGTAACCAGTATTGCCAATTAACATAAAATTTACCCAAGTGCATGTGTGCTTTTGCAAAAAGGAATTCCATCAACATATGATCGTTCAAAATCTTAATGACATCAGAAATGGAAGGTGAGCAAGGTTGTTTCCAGCGACGGGAAATGGCCAGTCTTGCCGCTATTAGTATGTGTGTAATTATGGGGTGGAATTTAAGGGGCCACAATGTAAGATCAAGACCAAAAAGAGCCGTCTGCGGTGTCAAATTGACAACTGTACTCGTAACGTCCTGGATAAAGGAGGAAATTCCTGCCCAAAAGCTATTTATGGGCGGGCATTCCCACCAGATTTTCATCACAGTCTCCCAATGTGACACATTCCTAGATACTACTGCCGGAAAACGGATTGCTCGGTACCAAAGTGATGGTGAAGCTTGTATTTGTAATGTACGTTCCTATGAGTCAATCGCCGGAGTGGTTCGATCCGGACTAGGCTTCATCAAGAGACCATAGAAATATGATATACCCCTTATCTTGCAGTTAATTGAAGAGAATGCATGCATTATGTCTTTAGTCAAAGAGCAGACCGATGTCTGGATAGAGGATAGAGCATGACGGATCCTCAGGTATATGTAGAAGTCTTTGTTGGGGATGTTGAAGATCTCTGAGAGCTGTTGGAAGGACTTAAGTTGGCCACTTTGGAATAGATCCCCTAGGGTTTTTATGCCTTTCAAGGACCAGCTATGGAGCTGTAGATCCCACGATAAGAGCGAAATGGCGGCAAGTGGGAGATGATATAGGGCTTGTACATACTAGCCACCTGCGGTTTGCAAGATCGCCTTCCAGTTACTTGTGAGGGCCTTGACCATTGGAAGGTGAGAGTGTGTGGAGTGCAGACCCATCCAAATAGCCGCAAGGAAGTGTGAGGGAGGGATCGACATATCTGCAATTTCGATCGAGGTCCATGGCAGGGAAGCAGCTGGGTCCCACAGTTTTCTAGTTTGGTCTAGTATAGTGGCTTTGTAGTAAGCTCTGAGGTCCGGGACTCCCAGCCCAGCAAATCTAGTAGGTATGTTAAGCAGCGGGGCTCTGATACGTGATTTATGGGCCGCCCATATAAAGTTGTTGATAATCCTTTGCAAACCAGCAATATCAGGTTTCAGAATAGGTACAGGTAAAGTTCTGAACAGGTAAAGAACATGCGGCAAATGGAACATCTTAGCTAAAGCGATTCTACCTGCCCAGGAAGCTTTTACGGATAGGAGTGAAGTAGCAGTTTCCTGAAGCTTCTGGGTCAAAAGAGCAATGTTAGTACGTAAGATCAGGGAGGCTGGGGAAGTCAATTGAATGCCCAAATAAGACAAGGAGGAATTGGGTGCCCAGGAGAAGGGAGAGGTTGATGTTATTCTCGTTTTATGAGGAATGGGAAGGGAAATACCTAACATCGCCGATTTGGAAGGATTTAATTTATATAAGGAGATTTGGCTAAAGCTGTGTAGAAGGGCACAGAGAGGAGGGAGAGAGTGAACGGGATCAGTAAGCCAGATGACTATGTCATCCGCGTAGAGGCCAATCTTGTGGGTACTCTGGTTAATTTCGAGACCTGTTATGTCAGGGTTGGATCTAATGGCTTGCGCTAATGGTTCAATCATTAATGTAAAAATGAATGGGGAAAGAGGGCACCCCTGGCGGGTCCCATTCTTTATCAGGAAAGGGGAAGAGAGTAGACCTGATGTCAGGACCCTAGCACTTGGGGTAGAATATAGGCCTAGTATGGCTTGAAGAAACTTGCCCGAGATGCCAAATTTTTGAAGGACCATGTCCAAGTAGAGCCAATTGACCCTATCAAATGCCTTCTCTGCGTCTAAAGAGAACAGCAGAGAAGGCACTTGATGATGCTCCGCCCAATAGAGCATGTCAATCAGTCTGCGGGTCCCATCCGAGGCTTGTCTTGAGGGGATAAAACCCACCTGATCCGGGTGAATCAAGGTGGAGATGTAGCCGGCTAATCGGGTGGCTAGTAGTTTTGAGTAAATTTTGGTATCGTGTTTAGCAGCGATATGGGGTGATAATTAGCAGGGTCATGGGATGGTTTGCCCGCTTTGTGTATGGTTGTGATAACCGCTTCTAGGGATTCAGAGGGTATTTCCCCAGTAGCTAGGAAATTATTAAACGAAGCACATAAGTGAGGTAGCAACTGGTCGATATATGTTTTATAATAGTCATTTGTGTAACCGTCAGGCCCGGGAGCTTTTTGAAGAGGGAGGTCTTTTATCGCGTTGGAGAGCTCTTGATGCGTGAATGGTTGGGCCAGTGATTCTAGTTGCGCCGGGGAAAGTGAGGGGAGCTGAAGGGGGGGCAAAAATTCTGATATGTTTCCCACCGTAAGGTGTGGTTCTTATGTGGAATTGGAAAGGTTATACAACTTTGAGTAGAAGAGACTAAATTCATCGGCTATATCCTTGGGATTGCAAATTTTCTGTCCCTTCTGGTTTAGGAGGAAAGGGATCCTATTCTGTGCTGCCCTCTTTTTATATTGTTGGGCCAGATGTTTCCCGGTTTTATTGCTTTGGGAGTACCAAGTGAGTCGCAGGCGTCTTAGGTAATAATTAAAGTTTTTGTGAAGAAATGAGCTAAGGTCATTTCTTAGGGTACAAAGTTATTTTGCGATCAGGGGGGAAGGAGCGCTTTTATTTGTCACCTCGAGATTGTGAATTTTCTTTAAAAAGGAGTCTATCGTTGCCATCCGTTTTTTCTTCTTCTGTGCACCCAACTTGAGGCATACTCCACGAATAACTGCCTTATGGGCATGCCAGAGCGTTGTGGGATTAGAGACAGAGCCAGAGTTAGAGTCAAAAAATAGTGATATCTCAGATCGGATGAATTCTCGAGTCTCAGGTGTGCTAATAAGCACGGAATTCAAACGCCAGAGTGTATGTCTGGCTGTGGGTGGGGAAGTGGCAATAGTAATCGACACTGGGGCGTGATCAGACCAGGTTATGAGGCCCACTGTGGCTTCACTAATTTTCTGAAGTGTAATTTTAGAGACTAGAAAGAGATCGATCCGAGAATATGACCTCTGAGCGTGCGAATAGAAGGAATAATCCCTCTCGGTATCGTGGAGGCATCTCCATGGATCATGGAGGTCCTCCTGCAAGGCCGCAGCGGATATAGCCGTGGAGTGTCTGCGTTTCATATTAGACGTTTCTAGCTGGATATCAAGAACATCGTTAAAATCCCCACAAAGCACTAGATGTTCCTTGGGGTAAGGTTGAATTTTGTTCACTATGGACCTATAAAATTCTTTTTGACCTGTGTTCGGGGCATATTGATTATTGAATACAGCCGACAGGATCAAGTATCTACCAGCTGGATCCTGTTCAATATGTGTGAGAGAGAAAGATACGGACGATCGCACAGCAATCATCACACCTCTCGCTTTCTTATCGGAGCGAGCATGGAAACACTGGGGAAAAAGCTTGTGGGAGCATTTTGGGGAGTTGAGTTCAGAAAAATGCGTTTCCTGAACACATAATATATCTGCTTTTTGGGCTAAGGCTTCTCGCCAAAGTAACGACCTCTTAAAGGGACTGTTAAGGCCTTTGGCGTTTAATGACACTATCTTAATCGACATTTTTCATGGGGGTGGGGCCTGATATCAGTCTTTGCTGTGGTACCGAGAGAGATATACTCCGCTTTAAAGGGGAACTCCAGAAAGAGAGTAAAAGAGCGAAATATTGCAGCTAAATTAGAGTGCCGCTCGTACTCCGTAGCCGCTAAACTAGGTGATCAGGTCAGGCAGCCCCCAAATGGGACTGACTGCCCTAACCCGACACCTGTAAAAATCAATACAATATCAACTCTAGAAGAGAGACAAAAGCAACAACAAACAAAAAACAAAAAAAAAGAGCCAAGTAAATAAGCAAGGTGTAGTGAACTATAGGGTGTTTATCCCTTTAACAGGTTAAATCAAACCAATAGACGTGCGTAGCACATCAAAAGAAAGTATGGAGCGTGGAAGGGGTATCATAACCGCTTCCACTCATCCACAGCATCACTATGTAAGTGTTATATAACATATTTAACATAGGCAGCAGTATGCATCTGTAGCGACTAAGGATACAAATTACCGCATGGTTCCGGATAGGTTCAAATTATGTGAGAGCATGGGAGTCCCAGGGGGTAGCCATTCTGGAAGATGGTCTCGTTCCAGGTGTATTAGGAGGAGGTGCTTGGGAGATCATACCCCAATTATGGGTTGCGATATGACACCAGGAGCTTAGTGGGATGCCCCCACTTGTAAACCACTTTATGTTCAGACAGAATGGACGTCACTGGGGCGAACGCTCTGCGAGCCTGAGCCGTAGTGGCAGAAATATCATTGAACAGTAATGCCCCGTACACACGAGCGGACTTAAATCCGAAGGAGTTTCCGCCGGAGTTCCGCCGGAGTTCCGCCGGAGTTCCGACAGAGTTCCGTGGAAACGGACTTGCCTACACACGATCCCACTAAAGTCCGCCAGTCTGGTACGCGGTGACGTACACCAGGTCCGACGAGACTATAAAACGGAAGTTCAATACCAAGTGCGCCACCCTTTGGGCTCGTTCTGCTAATTTCGTGTTTATCTCGTGTTAGTAGAAGTTTGGTGAGAGACGATTCGCGGTTTTCAGACTCGTATTTTTCAGAACGTTTTTCACTGCTTTTCAGTTTGTGCTTGTGAGGTTTGTATCTGTTTTTTAGTGCGTGTAGTCAGTTCGTGTCTGTATTTTGCAGTGCGATCTAACTGCGCTCGCTGACTTTCAGCTCGCTCTTCACAGGCCTTGCTGTTCTTCAGTGACGTCTGTTAAGTTCGTTCTGACAATCCGACCGTTTTGAAGCCATGTTGCGTGTACGTACTCGTCGTCGAGTTCGTGCTTTGCTTGCGCTTGGTGTTGTAGTTCATTCTGCAACCCAAGAACAGTCCGTGGACGGGGTGTTGAGGAGTTCATGGACGAAGAATTGGTTGCTCCAGCGTGACCAGTTCTCGCACATGCCTTTGCTTCGTGAGATCCGGGAGAATAATCCTGATGATTTCAGGAATTATCTCCGGATGACGGACCCCGTTTTTCACCGTCTGCTGGCTTTGCTGACCCCTTATATCAGCAGGCAGGATACCTGCATGCGGCAAGCCATCACTCCGGAGCAGAGGCTCGTCGCCACGTTGCGCTACTTGGCGACAGGGAGAAGCCTTCAGGACCTCAAGTTCTCGACAGGCATCTCCCCCCAGGCTCTGGGGATCATTATCCCCGAGACCTGTTCTGCCATTATACAGGTCCTGCAGGAGGACTATATTAAGGTAAGATTTAGCATTTAACATCACATTTTATTGTCTTTAATGTTTGCTAATGCCTTGTATTTCTTTCCTCAATCTCTAATTACCATGATTGCAATATGCTGTGAATGTCCCCTTTGTCCTCATGCATGCTGCAATCTTTTAATGCTCCTTTTTTGTTTTTCATGCATATTTGCCTTCATTAAACCTCACCAACATGCTATGGTAGGCCCATATCCACCTAGTCTAGTCACTTAAAATGTCTTTTGTCAGCTCCATTCTATTGCTTTATCCTAAAACCAAACATTTTAAAGATTATTCCAAATGGTCTGTGTCCCCTTAACTGAATCCCCCCCCCCCCCCCCTTAATAGTATCCCAAATGGTCTGTGTGTCCTTTAACTGGATCCCCCCACACTTAATATAATTCCAATGAGTCTGTGTGTCCTTAAATTAATGTTGAATTATATATTGTATTTTTAACACACTTCAACCCTGGAATGATTTTCCCCCCTTCCTGACCTTCATCACTTTTTTGGGTGATTTGGCAGTGCGTTGTTTGAATTGACAATTGTGCGTCCTTGTAACATGGCTCCTCCTAGTAAATTATCTTCATTTTATTAGCACAAAGAGATTTTGTATTTGGTTGTCTTTGATCACCTCTGCTTTTTTTATTTTTGGTGATTAACCACCAACAAACCCAAAATGCATTTTTCAAAATATGCATTTTTTTCTCACTTTTCGCTCTAAAGAAAGATAGGCACAAAAATATATCACCATGATTTTTTTGGACATCATTTTATGCTGATACGTATTCTTTTAGTAAACAAAAATGTGTTAAAATGAATCACAATAAGCGTTTATTGATTGTTTTGGGCAAAAGTTCTATCGTTTCGTAAATATGGTCTATTTTGCTGGCATTTGTAAAATCTTGCCATTTTTGAAAATAGTAATGGCGTTGCTAACCGTTTTATTTTTGTTTTTTTTTCTGGTGACTGCCACATTATGGCGGACACATTGGCCAATTTCCAAACATTTTTGTGACCATTGTCATTAATACAGTGATCAATGCTGTAAAAAATTGTATTGATTACTGTAAAAATGTCACATGCAGTGAAGGTGTTTTATTAAGCACAAGGGGGCCAAGGAATGGCTTAAAGTGTGTTCTGGGTGAGTGTTTATTAACCACTTGAGGACCGCCGTATTGCCATTGTACGTCAGCACAATGGCACAGGCAGGCACAATCACGTACATCTACGTGATTGCCTTCCAGCGGGTGGGGGGTCCGATCGGACCCCCTCCCGCTGTTTACGGCGGTCCGATTCGGTCCAGGAGCGCTCCGTGATGAGGGGATGGCCGTTGGTTTTCGGCCACCCCCTCTGGATCGCTCCTGGCCAATGAGAAGCTTCCTCCCCTGTGTATTGTTTACACAGGAAGGAGGAAGTGATGTCATTCTCCTCGGGGCGGTCTTTTTGACCGGACTACGAGGAGAAGAGTAAAAGTAAGTGTGCACCAACACTACACTGACATGTAGGTACACACAGGCACACAAACCCCCCCCGATCCCCCCCCGATCGCCCCCCGATCCCCCCCCGCCCCCCCTACCCCCCCAGTCACAGTGTCACTGATTGCATTGATCATTTCTTTACTGATCAATGCATTCAGTGTCAGTTGTGACAGTAAAAACTGTCAGGACAGTTAGTGTTAGGTCCAGGGTAGCCCCCTATCACCCCCCAATAAAGATTTAACCCCCTGATTGCCCCTAGAGTTAACCCTTTCACCCCCTTTTGCCAGTGTCACTAAGCGATCATTTTTCTGATCACTGCATGTGTCGCTAGGTAGCTAGTTATTTTTTTAGGTTCACCGCCAGGTTTTTATTTCGCTAGGTACCCCGATATACTACCCAATAATGTTTTTAACCCCCTGATTGCCGCTAGTTAACCCTTTCACCCCCTTTTGCCAATGTCACTAAGCGATCGTTTTTCTGATCGCTGCATTAGTGTCGCTACAGTCGCTAGGTAGCTAGTTATTTTTTTAGGTTCACCGCCAGGTTTTTATAGCGCTAGGTACCCCGATATACTACCCAATAATGTTTTTAACCCCCTGATTGCCGCTAGTTAACCCTTTCACCCCCTTTTGCCAGTGTCACTAAGCGATCATTTTTCTGATCGCTGCATGTGTCGCTAGGTAGCTAGTTATTTTTTTAGGTTCACCGCCAGGTTTTTATATCGCTAGGTACCCCGATATACTACTCAATAATGGTTTTAACCCCCTGATTGCCGCTAGTTAACCCTTTCACCCCCTTTTGCTAGTGTCACTAAGCGATCGTTTTTCTGATCGCTGCATTAGTGTCGCTACAGTCGCTAGGTAGCTAGTTATTTTTTTAGGTTCACCGCCAGGTTTTTATAGCGCTAGGTACCCCGATATACTACCCAATAATGGTTTTAACCCCCTGATTTCCGCTAGTTAACCCTTTCACCCCCTTTTGCCAGTGTCACTAAGCGATAATTTTTCTGAACGCTGCATCAGTGTCGCTAGTGTCGCTAGGTAGCTAGTTATTTTTTTAGGTTCACCGCCAGGTTTTTATAGCGCTAGGTACCCCGATATACTACCCAATAATGGTTTTAACCCCCTGATTGCTGCTAGTTAACCCTTTCACCCCCTTTCACCAGCGATCACAGTATAAGTGTCACTGGTGACGCTGGTTAGCCAGTTAGTTATTTAGGTTCCCCGTCAGGTTTTTATATAGCGCCAGGGACCCCCATATACTACCTAATAAAAATTTGAACCCCCTGATTGCCCCTAGTTAACCCTTTCACCACTGATCACCGTATAAGTGTTACGGGTGACTCTGGTTAGTTTGTTTTTTATAGCATTTTATATTCAAATCCGGAAGGCAGTGCTTGGTTTTCGGGGTCCCGTACGTGGCTAGGCTCCCAAAAAGTCCCCCACATGTGGTATCCCCGTACTCGGGAGAAGCAGCAGAATTTATTTTGGGGTGTAATTTGACTTCTGCCCATAGCATGTGTGAGCAATATATCATTTAGTGACAACTTTGTGCAAAAAAAAAAAAAGTTTGTAATATTCCCGCAACTTTTGGCAAAATATAAAATATTCCATGGACTCAACATGCCTCTCAGTAAATAGCTTGGGGTGTCTACTTTCCAAAATGGGGTCATTTGGGGGGGTTTTGTGCTATTTTGGCATTTTATGGCCTTCGAAACTGTGATAGGTAGTGAGGAGTTAAATCAAAAATTTGCACCCTTAGAAATCCTGAAGGTGGTGATTGGTTTTCGGGGTGCCGTGCGCGACTAGACTCCCAAAAAGTCCCACACATGTGGTATCCCCGTACTCGGGAGAAGCAGCAGAATGTATTTTGGGGTGTCATTTCACATATGCCCATAGCATGTATGAGCAATATATCATTTAGTGACAACTTGGTGCAAAAAAAAAAAAAGTTTGTAATATTCCCGCAACTTGTGGCAAAATATAAAATATTCCATGGACTCAACATGCCTCTCAGTAAATAGCTTGGGGTGTCTACTTTCCAAAATGGGGTCATTTTGGGGGGTTTTGTGCTATTTTGGCATTTTATGGCCTTCGAAACTGTGATAGGTAGTGAGGAGTTAAATCAAAAATTTGCACCCTTAGAAATCCTGAAGGTGGTGATTGGTTTTCGGGGTGCCGTGCGCGACTAGACTCCCAAAAAGTCCCACACACGTGGTATCGCCATACTCGGGAGAAGTAGCGGAATATATTTTGGGGTGCAATTCCACATATAACCATGGCATGTGTGAGCAATATATCATTTAGTGACAACTTTTTGTAAAAAAATTTTTTTTTTTTGTCATTATTCAATCCCTTAGGACAAAAAAAATAAATATTCAATGGGCTCAACATACCCATCAGCAATTTCCTTGGGGTGTCTACTTTCCAAAATGGGGTCATTTGGGGGGGATTTGTACTGCCCTGCCATTTTAGCACCTCAAGAAATGAGATCGGCAGTCATAAATTAAAAGCTGTGTAAATTCCAGAAAATGTACTCTAGTTTGTAGACGCTATAACTTTTGCGCAAACCAAAAAATATACGCTTATTGACATTTTTTTTACTAAAGACATGTGGCTGAATAAATTTTGCCCTCAATGTATGACTAAAATTTAGTTTATTCGATTTTTCTTATAACAAAAAGAAGAAAATATCTTTTTTTTTCAAAATTTTCGCTCTTTTTCCATTTATATCGCAAAAAAAAAAAATCGCAGAGGCAATCAAATACCATCAAAAGAAAGCTCTATTTGTGGGAAGAAAAGTACGCAAATTTTGTTTGGGTGCAATATTGCATGACCGCGCAATTACCAGTTAAAGCAGCGCAGTGCGAAATTGCAAAAAGACCTCTGGTCCTTAAGGTGTTTATTGGTCCGGAGCTGAAGTGGTTAACTGTCTGGGGGATGGGCTAGCAGTGACATGACCCTGATCACTGCTCCCAATGACAGGGAGCAGACGATCGGTGTCCTGTGACTAGGCAGAAGCGTGAAATAAAGTTTGTGTTGTAATGTACAATGTTTAATGTGCAAAAGTACTTTTTTTGGTTTTTTCTGCTTTGCCTCCCCAGTTTCCTTCATCGCCACAGGAATGGCAGACTGTGGCATCCCATTTTGCCACCCGTTGGGACTTTCCGAACTGCGGTGGTGCGATAGATGGGAAGCACGTCCACATTGTGCCACCACCCCATTCGGGGTCATACTTTTATAATTACAAGGGGTTTCACAGTATTGTGTTAATGGCGGTGGTGTCGGCACAGTATGAATTTCTGTATGTGGACGTGGGGAAGAATGGCCGGATGTCGGATGGAGGAGTCTTCGCCCAGACGGAGTTCTACCGCCGTCTACAGACAGGTGGCCTGGGATTGCCACCTGATTCGGAGAATGTGGAGGAACTACCCTTCGTGTTCATCGCTGATGAGGCTTTTGCTCTGGACGACCACATCATGAGGCCATTCCCCCAAAGAACCCTCACCCCGGAGAGGAGGGTTTTCAACTACCGGCTGGCCAGAGCGAGAAGAGTTGTGGAAAATGCATTTGGAATAATGGCCAGCCGGTTCCGTGTTTTTCTGACTGCTATAAACCTAGCCGAATACAAACTGAACCATGTCGTACTTACGTGCTGCATTTTGCACAAATTTTTACATAAAAACTCAACAACTTATTTATCCACAATAATGCCGGAGGCTGGACTTGGTCCGGAATCACTGACAGGCCTGGATACTGGCCGTACTGGCTTGGCCCCCCAAAGTGCCTGTGAAGTTCGCCAAAGATATGTGACTTATTTTAACGGTAGGGGGGCCATTGCAATGCCACACAATATTTAATTTTTAAAAAGAGTAAAATAATAAAAGAACCTCAAATCTGAAATGTGTTTTCTTGCTTGCTTTTGGTTTGTGCTGTCTCCTATGTTATCCTAGTGCACTTGTAGTGCCAAGTGTATTTTCATTAAATTCAATAAGGCCCATTGTCACTGGATACACAAAATCACTTTTCCCAAACTGGTATTGAGCATTGAAAGAATACGCCACACATTCTTGATTCTTCAAAATTTTAATTTGGCCACATTCACATGTGCCATTGAATATTTAGTGATATAATTTTTTTTTGGGTTTATTTAACTTTGTTTGCCAAACATTTTTTAGTTTCCTTTTTTTTCAAATTTTTAAAAACATTTTTTTTTTTTTGTGGTTTTTATTTTTCGTTAAAAAATATGAAAAATGTAACAACAATCAGCCACAATCGTAAAAATTTGGGAAGTAACAATCTTTGAACTAAAACAAGGGAAATGAAGAACATGATCGATATTATGGAGAAACGGATTATATTCTCCCCAAAATATCGATCATGTTCTTCATTTCCAGCTGCATATTGTCAATCTGAGTCTTCATGAGATCCAGGCTAGTTCGCATGTCATCTAGTTCCCCATTCCAGCACATTATCTGGCCAATCAGCCTTTGTGCGCTGTCACTGGAAAATGGGGCCCTTTCCACAACCATAACATCACCTACAATAGATGGGAAAAATTGGGTCAAAAATTATGCAGTCATACATGGATTTCAACAAGCTGGGGTGTCAGACACTCACCTGGTGGGGTGCCCATCTCCCCTACTTCCTCCACCTCTCCTTCCTCAACCTCTCCTTCCTCGACATCCTCGGGGGGGGCACTGGTGCTTGGAAATGTGTCGCTTTCCACAACAAGAACATCACCTAAAATAGATGTAAAAACATGTGTTTGGAAATATGCAGGTATATATCGATTACCTGAAGCTGTGGTGTCAGACACTCACCTGGTGGGGTGCCCATCTCCTCTCCTTCTTCCACCTCTCCTTCCTCCACATGCACATCCACGGGGGGGATGGGGCTAACCTCACATTCATGCTGGCAAGGGTGGCGGTCCCTGGGATCCTGCTTTGTGAGGCTTTTCTCCCCTATGAGAAATTAACAAACAAAAAGGTATACTTTAGCACACAGATATTTAAGGCCAGAACTAGGAAGATGAAACCTTGATTAGAAGTGTTGTACAATTGTCGGTTTATGAAGAGATGCAAAATGTGAAGACATGATAAATCAATTCACTTTGCCAAAAAATCAAATAATTTGCTTTTTGTGCCAAGGTTCACACATGCCCAACCCCCCCCCCCCCAAAGTATACCAGGGAACCCCGTGTGGCGTGTGGTTTACCCTAATAAATGTTCTCTGGTGTCCCACACCTTTGCTCATGAGTGCAGATGTGTTTTTACCCAGCTGCCAAGTGTCCTCTCCTTCAATTACACTGAATGTTCTTTTCTAGTCATTGTATTTTGAAACACATCTAAACCACAATGTCCTAATCATTTTTTGTGTCCTAAAAATTACACAGCCAAAAAATGCTGTTTAAACCCTGTATCATAAACGAGGTTTGCCACGAACAATTTACGAGGGTTTGTTAAAACGATACGATTCTTTTACTGTATCCAACATGAAAGCAGCAATTTTTTACATTGTACAAAGGTAAAGCATATGGATCTGTATGCAATAATCATAAAATAGGAACACACGACAAGTACTTACTTTTTTTCAGAACTTTCTTGATCCTTCTGTATTGATCCGGCTCCCTCAATTTAAGGTCGGACCACCGTTTCCTCAATTGGTCTTTTGACCGTCGTACCCCAAAACGATTATGCAGGGTCTTAACTACTTTGGCCATGATTCTGGCCTTGCGCAAGTTCGGATGGGTGTATGGTCCATGCTTGCCATCATAATCCTTACTTCGCAAGATTGCCACCATCTCCACCATCTCTTGAAATGCCATATTTGAGGCCTTAAATCTCCTCTTTCCGGATCGGGACGTTTGTGGCTCCGGGGATTCGTGACTACTGGAGTCGTTAAGATCAAGCACCTGTTGTGTTTCCGCCATGTTTCTCCTACTGCGCACCGTAGAGAAAAGGGGGCGGGAAATATTCTTGGAAAAGAACGTCATGGGCGGGCAAAGCAGGCGTAGTTCTACGCGTACGCACTGGATCTTACGCCAAAATGCACATGTCGTACGTACGTTAAGTGCGCAGAAAGGGCGGGAAAACATGAACTTGACTAAAAGAACGTCATGGGCGGGCAAAGCAGGCGTAGTTCTACGCGTACGCACTGGATCTTACGCCAAAATGCACATGTCGTACGTACGTTAAGTGCGCAGAAAGGGGCGGGAAAACAAGAACTTGACTAAAAGAACGTCAGGGGCGGGCAACGCAGGCGTAGTTCTACGCGTACACACTGTATATAACGACAAAAATCACATGTCGTATGTTCGTTTGCGAAAATAGGAACGGAAGTTGGGAGCAAGCAAAACGAAGGTAAGTTTAAACAAATTCCCCAAATAAGTGGCAGATCCTGGGGTCTATATTGGGCTAAGATTAGGAGAGTCTGAGCTAACATTATTGTTTTTGGCTTGTGTATTGTCTTTCAGAAAAATGAATCAGAAATTTAAAGTTTTAAGTCTATTTATAGACAAATATAAAGAGATGACAAATCTGTGGCATTCCAAGCACATTGATTATTTTAATAAACCAGTAAGGAGGGCAACACTGGTGAAATTTGTGACATTTGTGCAGCCTTGGATCCCAGAGGCAGACGCGGACTTTGTGGAAAAGAAAATTCAATTATTGCGAAATATGTACCGAAAGGAAAATAAGAAAATCGAGAAATCCAAAGCATCAGGAGCAGCACCAGGTGCTGTGTATGTACCCAGGCTGTGGTACTTTAACAAGCTACGGTTTCTTGGCGACCAGTGTAAAGCCAGGGAGTCGCTTTCAACTCTTCCCTCCACCCTTCCCTCCACCCTTCCCTGCAGCATTCCCTCCACCTCAGCAGAGGCTGATGAGCAAGCGGAGCCTTCCATCTTGGAAGAAGCGGATGCACCCAGCTGGAGCCAGGTATTTTGTTACAAAAAATAGTGATATTCATAATATTAATGATGTTAACTAGATGTTCTAATTTAAACGCTATTATTGATGTTAAAAAAACCTAAAAATTTGGACATATCAATTTACAGTAGTGGCCACAAATGTTTGTCACCAGCAGAAACAAGAAATAGTGGTGTCATAATGATACTCTTTTATATGTATTAACAGAATTTTGAAGTCAGGAGCTGAAAAATGTTTATGATTGATGAACAAAAAACTAAAACAATGTCCCTTTTTTATACACAGGATGAGCTCAGCCAGGAGGAAGGTGGGGAAAGTGGCAGGCAGGAGGAGGCTGGGCCCACTGTCAGCCAGGAGGAGGCCATGCCCTCTGTCAGCCAGGAGGTGGCCGGGCCTAGTAGAAGCCTGACAACATCACAGGTGCCTCCCCTCCGTCTTCCATCAAAAAGGGCAAAAAAAAATTCGGTATCACAGGAGGAATCCCTGCGCCTAATTCGAGAGGCTACTAATGTCTTAAACAGCCCCCCTGATGCTGAAGAGGCCTATGGCTGCTACATCGCCAGCCGTCTCCACCAATTAGAGATGGGCCAACGTCTCCAGTGTGAAAGGCTAATTTTCTTGGCGTTACAGAAGGGGCTGAGTGGCGAATTATCTGCCAACAGCAATATTGTGGAGCAAGTTCCTCCTGTTCCTCCTCCTCCTCCTCCTCCTCCTCCTCCTCCTGCCACGAGTACACCACCGGAGACACAGCCTCCCAGGAAGGCTACAGGGAAGGGTGCAGTGAAGGGTGGAGCGAAGAGAAGAAGGTGCTGACCTGGCTTCACTCTGGTCCGACCAAAGACGCAGCCTGTTGTACCACAGCCTGGGGACATATATACCATCTGATGCTGCTCTTGATGTCTGGGATTCTGGGACCATATTGGATTTCGTAATATTTGAATTTTCTTTTCCACAGAGTTTCACGTTTGCCCTGGGGCCAAAAGGCTACACAAATGTCACAAGTTTCTCCAGTGTTGCCTTCATTTTTTTTTGTTTGTTGAACCAGAATAAATGGATATTTTTGTTTGAAAATATAATTGCCTATGTGTTTTTTGGTCAAATACATTTCTAAAAGACAATGTGAAATTAACAAGGGACACTAACCTCCTTGAGGTTACAAACAAAATAAAAATGTTATTGTGGTAACTTGTCACCAGAATAAAAATAAAAAGGTTATTGTGGTAATGAAAAAAAAAAAAAAAAAAAAAAAAGTTTTTGGTGTTAACTTGACGGAATAATTAAATATGGAGATCACAAGAAAAAAAATGGTAAAGAATTCTACCAAAAATATGGAGGAAAAAAATTAGTCACCACCATTTTTTATTTTTTTTTTTGTTTGGAGTAATTTTTTCCTCCATATTTTTTTTGGAATTCTTGAACATTTTTTTTCTTGTGATCTCCATATTTAATTATTCTGTCAAGTTAACAACTTTTTTTTTTTTTTTTTTTTTTTTTACTTGACAGAATAATTAAATATGGAGATCACAAGAAAAACATGGTAAAGAATTCTACCAAAAATATGGAGGAAAAAAATTAGTCACCACCATTTTTTATTTTTTTTTTTGTTTGGAGTAATTTTTTCCTCCATATTTTTTTTGGAATTCTTGAACATTTTTTTTCTTGTGATCTCCATATTTAATTATTCTGTCAAGTTAACAACTTTTTTTTTTTTTTTTTTTTTTTTACTTGACAGAATAATTAAATATGGAGATCACAAGAAAAACATGGTAAAGAATTCTACCAAAAATATGGAGGAAAAAAATTAGTCACCACCATTTTTTATTTTTTTTTTTTGTTTGGAGTAATTTTTTCCTCCATATTTTTTTTGGAATTCTTGAACATTTTTTTTCTTGTGATCTCCATATTTAATTATTCTGTCAAGTTAACAACTTTTTTTTTTTTTTTTTTTTTTTTACTTGACAGAATAATTAAATATGGAGATCACAAGAAAAACATGGTAAAGAATTCTACCAAAAATATGGAGGAAAAAAATTACTCCAAAAAAAAAAAAAAAATATATATATATATTGAGATGGGGCTTTAAAATAAAAACAAGATCATTCATGAGATGAGGAGAAATAAGACAGAAATGTGTTTTGTGAGAACTCTGTGAGTGAATATGAGCAGCAAAGCAACTTCGTTCTTCTAGCATTATAAATAAAGACTTCGTTCTTCTAGCATTATAAAGAAGATGCGCTATACATTTAAACGAGCACAGAATTTGCAGCATGACGAATGTGCTACTTCCAATACGAACTGGAGTTTTACAAGACCGAGCACTTCCGTCTCGTACTTGCTTCAGAGCATGCGTCGTTTTAGGACTGTCGGAACAGCATACAGACGAGCGGACTTCTACATCGGAACTGGGTCCGGCGGAGTTCCGTCGGGAAAATTTGAAGCATGCTTCATTTCTAAAGTCCGTCAGACTTTGGCGAGTCAAAAGTCCGTTGCAGCCCACACATGATCGGATAGTCTGACGGACTCGGTCCTTCGGACTTTGGATGTTGAAAAGTCCGCTCGTGTGTACGGGGCATAACACTTTGGTAAATGGCTCTGGCAGTGTGCGCAAGGCTCTCGCAGCACGCATGATTTCTTCTTTAACATGAAAGAAGTGCACTCTCGCTAATATGTCTCCAGGGACTGAGGGTGGGAGGTGCTGTGGCTTGTGCAGTCTATGCGCCCGATCGATGAGCAAGTCTTGTCTCGTCAGTGATGGAACAAGTTTGCGGAACAACTGGTGCAGGTACGGAATTATATCCGTTGTTGCCAGCGATTCTGATACCCCCTTATCTTTATATTATTCCTGCGTGAGCGATCTTCGAGGTCTGCGATTTTTAAACGCATTTGAGATATTGCTGCAGCCTGCTCATCCTGTACGTCCACCATCCTGTTATGCGCATTAGTGGCTTCAGAGAGATTTTGCTCAATATGCTCCGTGCGGCGCTCTAAAGAGTTAACTGTATCTTGGATTTGATTAACAGAGATTTTCAGCTCTCTATGTAATTCAGCTTGGAGGGACATAAGCATTGCTTTCATACTGTGTTCTGAGGCAGGACTATCTGTGGAAGGGAACTCAGCAAGTGATTGTGCCTGGGTTTGTGCTATAGAGGGACTACAGGTCCCAGTGCTATGCTGTTTCTTAGAGGGAGGCTGTTTGTCAGGGGAAGGAGCAGGGAAGTCAGCTAGCCTCTTACCTCTGTCCCCCGGAGATACAGCGTGATTGTCCAATTTATCCATGTCCTCCAGCTGCTCAGGGCCGTCGAATGCCTCGCTTGCCTGTGCACTCGGCAGGGTCTCCGGTCTCCTGCATGCGCGATCGGCGCCATCTTGGCTCCCAGGCCGTGGAGGCTTCATGTAGAAGTCTAAGAGCCGTCGGGGTCCCTTTACTTTCGATTTCTTGCGGGACATACCCCCAGCTGTGTCCCCCGTCCCGGAGGTTGCTTGTTCGTGTGGGGCTGCCTATATCGCTGATTAAGGCTGTGGAGGAGCGGAGCAGACGCTTCAGGCGGTCATCCTCAGCAGCGGCCAGACCACGCCCCCCCCCTTTTAACTCCATTTTGTCAGCTCCCAGGAAAAATTGTATCACTTTAAAAAAGCATAGTTTTACAACAAGCTGTGAAAGAAATGGTAAATTCTGTATATACTGTAACTGTATTTTGTTTTGTATGCTTTGCTTTGTATTGCACAATGCACTCATTTTGCACATGCCACTAATAATGTATTATTTACCTATTTTCATTTGTTCCAGTCCTGATTATAAATTAGTTTGCCTATGTTATGCCCCTTAGTACCATAAAAGCACAGTTGTAATATTAATTTTATACCTATGTAAGCATGTGTATAAAAAACGTAATTTGTGCCGAATAACCAGTTCCTGACCGGCGCACGCCAATGTACGTCGGCAGAATGGCACGGGCAGGCATATTGGCGTACAGGTACGTCCATTTTTATATGCCACCCTGCCATCGCGTGCACGCCGCTGGTGGCGTGCTCGCTTGCCGGTCGGAACCCTCGTGAGTCCGGTCGTGGGTCCTGTGGACTCGATCACCGCGGGGATACCCGCGGTCGTTTCACGGGGCGACTGAACGGGGAGATGCCGTTGTAAACAGTATCTCCCCGTTCTCCCTAGCAACAAGTGACACTGATCTCTGCTTCATGTGATTGGAGCAGAGATCAGTGTTCACTAACACAAAGCCCAGCCCCCCACAGTTAGTAATACACCTCTCAGAACACTTAACCCCTACACTGCCACCCCCTGGTTAACCCCTTCACTGTCAGTGTCATTTACACAGGAATCACTGCATTTGTATGGCACTAATTGCTGTATAAATGACAATGGTCCCAAAAATGTCCGATGTGTCCGCCATAATGTCGCAGGCACAATAAAAATCGCTGATCGCCGCAATTACTAGTAAAAAAAAATTATTAATAAAAATGCCATAAAACTATGCCCTATTATTTAACTTTTGCGCAAACCAATTAATAATCACTTATTGCGATTTTTTTTTACCAAAAAAATATGTAGAAGAATACGTATCGGCCTTAACTGAGGAAAACATTATTTTTTAATATATTTTTGGGGGATATTTATTATAACAAAAAGTAAAAAATAATGCGTTTTTTTCAAAATTGTCACTCTATTTTTGTTTATAGTGCAAAAAATAAAAACCGCAGGGGTGATCAAATACCACCAAAAGAAAGCTCTATTTGTGCGGAAAAAAGGACATCAATTTTGTTTGGGAGCCACGTCGCACGACCGCGCAATTGTCAGTTAAAGCGACGTAGTGCCGAATCGCAAAAAGTGGTCAGGTCTTAAGGCAGCAAAATGGTCCGGTCTAAAAGTGGTTAAACTGCACAGTGATTCAGAAAGATGCTGAGTGTATCTTTTTGTGGGTGCTCCCTACTGCAGTAGGTATTATTAATGCTAAACCACTAATCAATATGAGGATAGTAGTTGGCTATCTATAAAATTTCCAGAACAAAGCAAAATATATACTGTGTAGCATTTTAGTTCAAAAACTTTTTTTGGTGATATTATCTTGCATATTATGTTTTTTTTTATGCGATACATAAGCAAAAAGTAACAAAGCTTAAAAGTTACTATGGGCAGGGCTGTCATTAGGGAGGTACATCTTTAACAGGAGGCAGCTGCTGCCAGAGCGGATCGGCTGCCAGGATGCAGGGGAGGGTAGAGAGGTGGGCGGATCCCATGTGTGTGCGAATGGAAGCCCGCTGTCATGAGCTGTGGGGTGAGGTCAGCTGCCAGGTCAGAGGGCCTCATGGAGGAGGACATCAGTTGGGAGAAGCCACTCCCTACTCTTTTGTGCATGCAGGTCATGGCCCCCTGTCACAGTCGGACATGCTCCGCTTCGGTCAGGTACCAGTGTGTGCCGGGCTGTGCAGGGTGGGTGAGGCCAGTTGGTGCCAGTGGAGGGCCCCATAGAGGAGGAAGTCAGGGTGGAGAAGCCCCCCCACTTTTTCTTGCAGCTGCCAACAGAGATCCTGGTGGAGATGGGACACAGGCTCAGCTACCCCTCCTGGCACTGCTGGACAGGTGAGAGCTGGGAAGACTGGTGCTTCCTTAGGTGTGTGTGACACTGCCCCCACCTGTCCTGCTTCCTCCCACCTGTGACACTGCCTCCCACCTGTGGCACTGCCTCCTACCTGTGGCACTGCCTCCCACCTGTCCCGTTGCCCCCCACCTGTGACACTGCCTTCCATCTGTCCCACTGTCCCCCACCTGTGATATTGCCTCTTACCTGTCCCGCTGCACTCCCACCTGTCCCACTGCCCCACACCTGTCCCACTGCCTCCCACCTGTCCTGCTTTACCCCACCTGTGACACTGCCTCCCACCAGTCCCAGTTCCTCCTACCTGTTCTGCTGCCTTCCATCTGTTCCACTCCCTCCCACCTGTCCTGCTGCCCCCCACCTGTGACACTGCCTCCCACCTGTCCCACTGCCCCCAACTGTGACACTGCTTCCCACCTGTCTCGCTCCCTCCCACCTGTGACACTGCTTCCCACCTGTCCCGCTCCCTCTCACCTGTGACGCTGCTTCCCACCTGTCCCGCTCCCTCCCACCTGTGACCCTGCCACTCACCTGTCCCACTCCCACCCACCTGTCCCACTCCCTCCCACCTATCCTGCTCTTTCCCACACTGACACTCACCTGTCCCACTCCCACCCACCTGCCCCGCTGCCCCCCACCTGCCCCGCTGCCCCCCACCTGCCCCGCTGTCTCCCACCTGTCCCACTGACCTCCTCCCATGACACTTTCCCTTCCAGTTCTGCTGCCCCCACCTGTCCCGCTGCCTCCATTTCATCCAGCTGCTCTTCTCCTGTGACACCCCCTCCTAATCCATTGCCCTCCACCTGTCCCCTTGCTCCCTTCCTGTCCCATTTCCCCCCTTCTGTGGTAGGAGAAGATGGGACTGGAGGAGGAAGAGGTAATGGGATGGAGGATATGGGACTGAGGAGAAAAATGATTCCTGGATGGCCGCACATCAAAAAAGGCATCTTTATTGGCAAACGATTAAAATCAAAGTACAGTCACCTCATAAAAATAGGGAAAACAGGACAAATAGCTAATGCATTTCACACCCCATCATGGTGCTTATTCATAGCTAAACAAAAGAAGCATGTTCATGGGTATATATAGAAGTATTTAGACAACCCTATAGGCTAAATGACCAATCAAAAAGAGCAGTCTCAATCCCATAAGCACGCTTCAAAATACTTCCCTTAGCAAAATGGAACACACCTGAGCAACAAAAGGGTGGCCAACACTTGTAGTTGTCAGCCATGCTCAGTGTGTGGATCCATAATCCCAGGGGTAGAAAAACATGATAAGTACTAAAACAATCCTGGATCAAGTACAAAATAACAGCTTCAATATCAAAAGTATCTTATCGGACATTATCTGCTGAACAAATTGCCAGAACTATGCGTACTTCACTATATAAAAATGAACAAATAATAACATATAAAGCATCCATGCATATTGTCATGACACCTGTAAATTTGAACAGATCCAAAAAATGTGCTAATGTAATCCATATAATAAATTGAATTAAAAATATGTAAATGTTATATCATAATTTCCATATAAATACAAGCACCCAAAGGAAAAGCCAGTGCTCACACCATTAGGCATATTACACATACCAAAAATTCCATATAACAACAGGTTAATATAAAAACAATGTCAAAACAACAGCCCTTATGTGGAGGGGGCACTGAAATAGTGCATGTGAAAAATGGAAAACAAAAAGGTTTTTACGTAGAACCGTAAAAACATAAAGAAGGACCCAGAGGAAATCAAGTAATAAAGTTACTTATGAATCAATGAAGATATAAATATGTCAAAATCGCATGAATTGCTCTATCAATGTTTTTCTAGCAAAATCGCTTAACATAGAGATGTTTAGCAATTTAAATTACTTAAGAATCAATGAAGATATACGTATCCAAATGGCATAAATCACATTAATTGTATGCGATTTCAAAAACTTTTTCTGGCAAAATCGCATAATATAAAGATGTTTATCAATCTAAATTACTTATAAATCAATGAAGATATACGTATCAAAGTATATTTATTCATAGAAGTGAGAGACGTCCCACTCAAAGTTCAAGCTGGTGGGACTTCTAGTATTTAAATTAAAAATCCATCAAAATTCTTGTTTACACAGCATACTGAATTTATCTTCGCCTCTAGGTGGTTTAACTATTTTTTCTATACCTTGAATGCTGAGGCTGAAAGTATCTCCTGAATGGACATCATTCCAGTGATGAGATACGTTAGTGGCATATTCTTTTTCTATGTCATAGAGATGGTCGTGCAGACGATCTCTCAATATGCGAGTAGTTCTGCCTATGTACTGGATAGAACAAGCAGTGCACGTAATGGCATAAATTATATAGCGTGTATTGCAGTTCATAAAAGACTGTATTTTATATGATTTACCCATAGAGGAGGAAGAAAGGGTGCCCCCCCCTTTTATGAAAGGGCAATACATACAAGACTGGCTATTTATATGTTCCTTTGAACTGTAGCCAATGTGTAGCAGGTTTTTTTACTAAGGTAAATACTGGGGGACAATAATCCACCCAGAGACAGTGCTCTCCTTGACAGGTACGTATACCTTTCTCAAGAATTGGAGAATAAATATGATCGTTAGACAATGCTGGTAAATATTTGGTAACTATCTTTGCGACCTTAAGGAACTCAGCACTATATGAAGTAGTAAAGGTTGGAATAGAGTGAGATCTATTTGAATTTCTGTGTCTGCTGGGTTTATCGATTAACAGATTAGCCCGAGATCTTTTGTTGGCAATAGACAAAGCCCTATTAATAGTTGATCTGGAATAACCCCTGGCTTCAAATCTATCTGACATCTATAGTGCCTCCTGTTCAAAGTCTGCTTGTCTGGTACATAGTCTTTTTAATCTTAAAAATTGGCCTATCGGGATGCTTTTAATGGTGTGGGATGGATGGCTGGAATCTGCAGATACAAGAGTATTACCCACTGTTGGTTTCCTGTATAGATTCATAATTGTCTCCTGTGAGCCTCACATCCAGAAATTCTATGGTTTTTGGAACATGGTAACCAGTAAATTGTAAATATAGATCGTTGTCGTTCATATACTCTAACCATTGATCCAGACTGATGTGAGGGTCAGAGACAATGAACAGGAGATCGTCTATATAGTGAAAGTAAAAGACAGTGTACCTTCAACGGGGACTTTCAGGTCCAAAAATGTGGGACCCCTCCCACCATCACATATACAAATTAGCCAAGGATGGCGAGAACGTCGCTCCCATAGAGGCCCCGCACTTTTGGAGATAAAAGTCCCCATCGAACATAAAAAAGTTGTGTGTCAAACGGTATTCTAAGCTCATGATAATGAATTCATGTATGGCTAGAGAAAACTTTCCTGATCTTTTTAAGAAAAAAGACACCGCCTGCAAGCCCAGAGAATGTGGAATTGAGGAATAAAAGTTGGAAACATCACATGTTATCCAAATGAATTCCCCATTCCAAACCAAACCATCAAGCCTGGACAAGAGTTGTTTAGTATCTTGTAGGTAGCCCGGCAATTCCGCCACCAATGGCTGTAGCTGCTTGTCTACCCACTGTCCCAATCTCTCATTTAAGGAATCTATACCCGCCACAATTTATCTACTTATAAGAGGGGTTAACCCTTTGTGTAATTTAGGAAGGTGATGAAAAATGGGGATAACAGGAAACTTAGGTATAAACATTTTTCACTTTTTGTGTAAATAAACCCATGGAAACAGCACGATCCAACAAAGAGGACAACTCAGCCCTAAAGGAATCAGTGGGGCCTCCTCTTAATTTGCGGTAAGTCAAGGGGTCTGATAGTTGTCTCACAGCCTCTTCTCTATACATGGTTGTGCTCATGACAGCCCCTTATCCACATTTCAATCACATCCATCACAATGCTATCATCCTTACGCAAACTCTCAATAGACATTTTTTCATCATGAGACAGATTGTCCACTGGTTTCTTTGAAATACTGCATGCTAAAGCAGTCAAATCCCTTTCAACCAAAGTTTGGTACATGTCCATATCCTTGCCTCTCGAGTTCACAGAGTAAAAGTCAGATTTCATCTTAAATGATAATGCACCACAATGGACATCATTATCGTCTATATTAGTGTCTGATTCAATAGCTAAATCAATAAGGTCTGTAAGGGCACACACATCTTTAAATGATTGAGGGGAAGGGGTATAGACTCACTGACCATTATCTTATCCGCTGGTGGGGAAGTGGTCAATTCCGCTGATTCAAAATAATGTTTTTACAGTGTTAAAGTCCTGGCTAATTTATTCACATCCAAGATTGTTCCAAAAAAATTAAAATGATTGGTGAGGCAGAAGTTTAAACCCCTAGATAACAAAGCAATGTCAGCGGAAGATAAAGGTCTTGAACACATACAAATTTTGGATTACTTCCGTCCCCACAACTGGTAGTGACCCTCCTTTGTATTTTCTATGCCTTTGACCTCCCCTCCTCATTTTCCTTTTTTCTTTTTTTTTTTTTTTACTTTTGTAGTATCCTGTTCCACCCGAGTTTAAAGGCAAGGCTTTATCTGTGTGTGTATGTCCAGCAACCTCATGTCCAGGGAAGAATCGGATCCAGTTAAAGCCTTCGTGTCCGAGAAACGGACAAAGAAGATCTTTGTCGGTGAACTGAACGAAAGGTGGGTTGCTTCCATATATATACCTTATCTGTGTCATAATCAATTTGGTCTCAAAGGTGTTTTTCTTTCTTAGTGGCAGTCACACTCCTTTCCAATTTATCAAGTTTTTTATTGAGTTGACATCAAGCTGCAAAAAAACAGGTTGATTTTGCTGTTCTGTTAGCTCACTTTGGATTACAGCCATTTCACCTTGTACACGATTCAGCTCCTTTTTCTTGCATGTGGTAAGAGTGTTAGTCCATTCAAGTTTAAATTCCTCATCAGGAAATTCAAATGTGGGGAATTTCCTGATATGAGGGCCCCGAGGGATTTGCTCCAATGTTAAATATTCAGTGAGGGAAATAATGTCCCAGTAAGCTTTGATTTCCTTGGCCATCAACTCTTCCAGCTTTCTAAAAGTCCTTTTCAAAATTAAATCCCTAGTATCAACATTTTGCAATTAAATAGTTTGCTGGCTGGAACGAAGCGGGTTGTCAGAAGGAGCCGTCTGGGTCCGACTAAAACCTGTATCCATATTAAGATATGGTTTCAAATGTAATAGAACCAGATGCCATGTCCATGCAAAAGCACTCCTGCTTTGAAAACCAAGTGTAACAGAGGATATAGGACTGAAGGAGAAATGGGATGGAGAAGATGGGACTGGAGGAGGAGGAGGACATGGGATGGAGGACATTTGATCGGATGGAGGAGATGGGATTGCAGGAGGACAAAGAGGACATGGGATAAAGAACATGGTATGGAGAAGGAGGAGGATGTGGGATGGCCAGTGGGAATATTCAGTGGGACAGCCAGTGGGAGGGTGCTAGAGAATGTTGGCAGGGGTTCCACAATTTCTGATGGCTGCCCTGACTAGGGAGGAGATTTACTAAAACGAGTGCACCCGGAACCTGTGCAACTGTGCATATTAAACAATAAGCTTCCAGGTTTTATTATCAAAGCTTAATTAAATAAGCTGAAGTTAAAAGCTGATTAGTTACTGTGCACAGCTGCACCAGATTCTGTATGTGCCATATCTCTAAGGAATAAGGAGAACAAAAAAGAAAAGAAGCAATAGACAAGACAATACAAAAAAAGTTTGTATTTATTTATAACACATCAAAATAGACTAAGCAGTTACGCTTTGTGAAATAAATTTAGCTATACTGTACCCAATAGCTTCTGTTCATACAAAAACAGCACACAAGGAAGATACGTACGTATTGCTCATTAAATAAATAAAATAAATAACAAGCAGGAAACAATTGAAACATACACATTGTCTCCCTCTGTCCCCAACATGATTATATGGAAAGAAAGGAGGTATTAGTAACAGTGTGTACTACTAGTATGTTATTGGGATTTTAAGACAATTTGTTAAAAAAAAAAAATTATAAAAAATATTTATTATTAAAAGTCAAGAAAATATCGTATATATCAAAAACATAGACAATACAACAATTCAACAATTATTGCATAAGACCAAGATATTACATCACATTGAATACAATTCATAGTGTGTATCCAAAGTTGAAGTTGTATTCCCCAGCTACTTGCTATTCCGCCATAAAGGCACTTGTAGACGGTTATTCAGTAGGTGGGGGGATGTCCAACGCGTTTCAAAATATAGACATTTAACAATTTCTTCTTAAGGGTTTAATACCACTTCTGAAATTAAAAGCAATAACATTTTAGCATCAATGCTTCCTACATTCATGCATAAACTTTTCAATGTGCCTTACATATGCACTTACATCACATTACACACAACTTTTGACATACATTATGAATGTTATTCAATGTGATGTAATATATTGGTATTGTGCAATCATTGTTAAATGTCTTGTTTTTTATATACAATATTTTCTTGACTTTTAATATTAAATATTTTTTATAATAATATTTTTGAATCAAATTGCCTTAAAAATCACAATAAGGAGGTAAATACTGTAACTAACATGTTTAATAAGGTACTTCTGAACTCAGAGCCTACTACCTCAAATTGGTGAAAATGAATAAAGCATATTAACATACATTGTAAGTTCTAAATAAATCATTAAACCAGGGCAGTATATCTATTATCCAGAAGATAGGGGCCCCATTGTTGCCAAAACGTATTCCAGTTGAGATTTACACTGGCAAACATAAGCTTTAAACTGATGTAGTTGTTGAGAATTTTAACTGTTAAGGGGGGATAATCCTTCCATTTCCACTGTCTCACCAGTGGCACCATCTGGATGTTATCAGTACATGTGTAAAAAATATCTAGAAGTCAGAAGGCCATTGCTCAATCTATACACCCAGTAGCATGTAGAAATATGGGTAATAGAAGCAATGATCTCAAAGACATCTTTTCAAAAACCGATAAGATTATCAATTGACTCAAAGATCTAATATATCCACAGTCTCTCTAGTACAAAAAAATCCCTGGTAGCCTTTGAGGGTTCTTATACCACCTATATTATAATAATTGTTATGTGGATGCTTTAGGAGGCCAGCAAAAAGAATTGCTCAATTTCTGGGGCGTGATAATGATTTTTAGTTGCCTGTCACACCCTTCTATGGTAGTAAATGATTTGTGCAGCTCCAGTTTAAAAATGTTAGGAATAATGGATTCAGACATCCATCAGCAGGGAAGACCAGATTTTTGTGGCCACACTCAGAAAATTGAAAGCCAACTGTGTATGAGTTAAGTAAGATTTATTTACAATGAAACCAAATCCATCCAAACACCAGCAAACAGAATAGACAGCAAACATGAAGTTACAGGGTGTACAGGTTGTGCTATGATGTTTAATAATCTAATGGCCTGGGGGTTTTGCATAGTATTCAAAAGCAAAATGGGGAGATAATTAGCAGAGCCCAAAAAAGATTCCTGAGGGAATATCAGGGGATGAGCTTCGAGTTTGAGTCAAACTCATGTTCGACTCAAACATTGCCCGTTCGCCTGTTTGCTGAACAGCAAACAATTTGGGGCTTCCCCAGTGACGTGGGGGTGACCCCGCCCCCTCTGATGTAACAGAAGCCTGTGGGCGGGGTCACCCGTACATCTCTGGGGAAGCCCAGCTTTCCCCTTGCGTCAGAGGGGGCGGGGTCAGGTGATGGGTGGTCCCGTCCTCCTCAGCTAAGACATGTCAGGCTGCGGGGGTTCCTGCAGTGTCTCCAGTGGAGACAGGATGAATGCGCTGCGCTGGACCATCGCTGGATCAGATCACCCATTGCTGGACCCCGGAGAAGAGATCAGCCATCGCTGGATAGCAAGAGTGGATTACCACCGCTGGAATCTTTTATTTTATTTTTTCTTATTATTAATGAAGGACTTTTCCCAATGGTGTATGTGTGTTTTTTAACAATTTTTTACACTTTCTTTGTGAAATGGTAGGGGTACTTTTGTACCCCCTTACCATTTCAAACAGGGGGGCAGGATCTGGGGGTCCCCTTGTTAAAGGGGGCTTCCAGATTCTGATAAGCCCCCCGCCCGCAGACCTCCACTGTCAGGGCTGGCTTAGCCCTTCCTTCTCTGGGCTGGCTGCTCAGCTGTCAGCTAATTGTCAGCTCCCATCTCTCTCCACAGTTACCAACTTTTCCTTATCCAGCTCGTCTGACCTGCCTACTTAAAGCTGTCCAGCTCACTTCATATCTGCCTTCGCCTTGGTCACATGACAAGAAACCAACTCCTGTGGTTCTGTTCATAGACTGGATTGCTGCTGCGCAGTCTCTGTGCAGGCACCCACCTAGAGTACTACCTCTATAAGAGGTATGTCTGGTTCCGCTCCACTTCCCCAGCGATTTTGGGGTGACCCAGTTCAATGCACAGGGTTTCCCACGGACAGAAGCAAAGCAGGTTTTGTGAGATCTTTGCTTTCTGAGAGAGCCTTGGCCTGGGCTAACCCTCTATGGGAGACGCAACAACATGTTGTTTTGAGTTACCCTGAGTTTGTGGCCTCCTTTAACCACTTTCAGACCGGACCATTTTGCTGGTAAATGACCAGAGGTCTTTTTACACTTTGGCACTGCGCTGCTTTAACTGGTAATTGCGCGGTCATGCAATGTTGTACCCAAACGAAATTTGCGTCCTTTTCTTCCCACAAATAGAGCTTTCTTTTAAAGGTATTTGACTGACTCTGCGATTTTTATTTTTTGTGATATAAACGTAAAAAGACCGCAAATTTTGAAAAAAAATGATATTTTCTACTTTTTGTTATTAGAAAAATCCAATAAACTCAATTTTAGTCATACATTTAGGCCAAAATTTATTCAGCCACATGTCTTTGGTAAAAAAAAAGTCAATAACTGTATATTTATTGGTACGTTTTCTGGAATTTACGCAGCTTTTAGTTTACGACTGCCTATCTCATTTCTTGAGGTGCTAAAATGGCAGGGCAGTACAAAACCCCCCCAAATGACCCCATTTTGGAAAGTAGACCCCCTAAGGAAATTGATAAGTGGCATGTTGAGCCCATTGAATATTTTATTTTTTTGCCTCAAGCGATTGAATAATGACAAACATTTTTTTTTTTTTTTACACAAAGTTGTCATTAAATGATATATTGCTCACACATGCTATGGGCATATGTGAAATGACACCCCAAAATAAATTCTGCTGCTTCTCCTGAGTACGGGGATACCACATATGTGGTACTTTTTGGGAGCCTAGCCGCGTACGGGGCCCCGAAAACCAAGCACCGCCTTCAGGCTTTCTAAGGGCGTAAATTTTTGATTTCACTTCTCACTACCTATTACAGTTTTGAAGGCCATAAAATGCCAAGATGGCACAAAACCCCCACAAATGACCCCATTTTAGAAAGTAGACACCCCAAGCTATTTGCTGAGAGGCATGTTGAGTCCATGGAATATTTTATATTTTGCCACAAGTTGCGGGAAAATTACAAACTTTTTTTATTTTATTTTTTTTACACAAAGTTGTCACTAAATGATATATTGCTCATACATGCTATGGGCATATGTGAAATGACACCCCAAAATAAATTCTGCTGCTTCTCCTGAGTACAGGGATACCACATATGTGGGACTTTTTGGGAGCCTAGCCGCGTACGGGGCCCCGAAAACCAAGCACCGCCATCAGGCTTTCTAAGGGCGTAATTTTTTGATTTCACTTCTCACTACCTATTACAGTTTTGAAGGCCATAAAATGCCAAGATGGCACAAAACCCCCACAAATGACCCCATTTTAGAAAGTAGACACCCCAAGCTATTTGCTGAGAGGCATGTTGAGTCCATGGAATATTTTATATTTTGCCACAAGTTGCGGGAAAATTACAAACTTTTTTTTTTTTTTTTTACACAAAGTTGTCACTAAATGATATATTGCTCACGCATGCCATGGGCATATGTGAAATGACACCCCAAAATAAATTCTGCTGCTTCTCCTGAGTATGGGGATACCACATATGTGGGACTTTTTGGGAGCCTAGCCGCGTACGGGGCCCCGAGAACCAAGCACCGCCTTCAGGCTTTCTAAGGGCGTTACAGTTTTGAAGGCCATAAAATGCCAAGATGGCACAAACCCCCCCCAAATGACCCCATTTTGGAAAGTAGACACCCCTAAATTTACGGGTACACTAGTGAGACTAGGTAATAAATGGCGGGTGCCCTGAAACTATAAAAAAATAACTAACCAACCAGCGTCACCTGTAACAGTTATATGGTGATCACTGGTGAAAGGGTTAACTAGGGGGCAATCAGGGGGCTTTATGCGGTAGTATATGGGGGTCCCTGGCGCTATAAAAAGCTGCGGCGAACCTAAATACCTACCTGCCTAACTAGCGTCACCTGTGACACTAATACAGCGATCAGAAAAACGATCGCTTATTAGGCTGGGTTCACACTGGAGCGATGCGGGAACGCCATGAATCCGCGGCGGGTTCCCGCATCGCATGCCTCCCGGCAGCAGTTCACACTGCCCTATGCGAACTGCTGGGAGTGTCAGTGAAATGTTAATGACACCCCAGATCAGTTTGCATATCGCAGTGCAATCTGCAAACTCGGATCGCATGGTGTGAACACCCATGTGATCCGATTCTGCTGCGGACCAAAAAAAGGGTCCCGTGCGAGTTTGCGGCGGGTGCGGCGAATGGCTGAACTCGAATCGCAGAGATCGGATGTGATTTGCACTGCAGTGCGGTGCGAATCACATCCGTTCTCATAAACCGCTGCAATGTGAACCCAGCCTTAGTGACACTGGCGACGGGGGGTGATCACGGGGTTAAACCTTTATTGGGGGGGTTAGGGGGGTACATTAGAACTAAAGGGGGCTAACCCTAACTGCCCTAACAGTTATTACAGTCACAAATGACACCAATGCAAAAAAAAAAAAAAAAATGCATTGGTGTCACTGTGACTGGGGGGGCAGGGGTAATTGGGGGGGTGATCGGGGGTAAAGGGGGGGTGTGAGTGTGCCTGGCATGTTCTACAGTGTAGTGTAGTGCTTGTGCAACTCACCGATGCTCTCTCCTCGGTGCCGGAACGAAAAATACCGACACGGAGGAGAGATTACATCACTTCCTCTCCTGTGTTTACATTACAGGAGAGGAAGTGATGCAATGCTTCACTCCCATTCGTCAGGAGCGATCGCGAGGGGGTGGCCATGAATGAATGGCCGCCTCCTCATCACCGATCGCTCCTGCACGGATACCGACCCGCGGGAAGGCAGGGACGTACATGTACGCCCATATGCCTGCCCGTGCCATGCTGTCGACGTACATCGTCGTGCGCGCGGTCGGGAAGTGGTTAAAAGGGTATTTGACGTTCCCGCGCACTCTGCTTCTGCTGCCAAGTGCCTGATGTCCATCAAACAGAGTACGAGAACTGTTGCCGACTACGCCATTGAATTCCGTACTCTGGCAGCAGAAGTTGCTTAGAACAATGAGGCCCTCGTGGCTGCTTTTTCTCATGGTCTCTCGGATTCCATCAAGGATGAGATAGCAACCAGAGATATACCCACTGAGCTGGAGAGCTTGATCTCGTTTGCCATCCTCATTGACTCCAGACTCAGAGAAAGACTTTCTCTTAAGGAGCGCTTACGGAAGCCTCCTGTACATTTGCCTCCGAGCTTTGTAGTCCCACCCATGCCTCCCTCCCCTCCCATGCACCTGGGCTTCACGGAGGAGCCTTTAGGAGGAGGGAGAGATTGTGCCTTTATTGTGGCCAGGCAGGTCACTTTTTGAAGTCTTGTCCAACCGTGCAGGGAATGGCCGAACCTTGAGGTCCTGTCATGGACAGACCTTAGGTGGCGTTGTTTCGTCCCCAGTTATCCAGAAGGATAAACCCCTGGTTTCGGTCACCCTTTCTTGGACTAAGTCGTTCATCGAGATACAGGCTCTAATTGACTCTGGGGCTGCAGGCCTGTTCATTGATGCTGTATTTGATCCAGCTGCGTGACACTCCTTATTGAAACCATTGGTCTGAAACCGATTTACCACCTCAGTGCCACGCCCTCAGCCGATTCAGGTTGAGAAGCATGAGGAGTATTAGGTACAATCCATTATTGACTCCCGTATGTTCCGTGGGGGCATACAGTACCTGGTGCATGGGAAGGGGTGCGGTCCGGAGGAATGCTCCTGGGTTTTATCCTCGGACGTATATGCCCCTGTCCTCCTCTGCAATTTTCATAGACGTTTTCCCCTCAAGCCCGGTGGCCCTCCGAGTGTCATTGAGAAGGGGGTACTGTCAGGGCTGGCTTAGCCCATCCTTCTCTGGGCTGGCTGCTCAGCTGTCAGCTAATTGCCAACTCCCATCTCTCTCCACAGTTACCAACTGTTCCTTATCCAGCTCATCTGACCTGCCTACTTAAAGCTATCCAGCTCACTTCATATCTGCCTTTGCCTTGGTCACATCACTAGAAACCAACTCCTGCAGTTCTGTTCAAAGACTGGATTGCTGATATCCCTTCTAGCTCCTTATCCTGCTTGCTGTTGCTCTACTTGGATCTCTGACTTCTGGCCTGGCTGATTACCCGGTCTGGTTATTGAACTCTGGACTGGCTGACTTCTCGATCCGGTTACTGGACTCTGGCTATGCTTTGACTATGCTTTCTCTATTTACCTTTTTATTTTTATTTAATAAACAAGTGTGATTTAATTGTACTTCTGTCTTGGTCTGATTCATGGTTTCTGACACCCACAACCACCGGCCAGGGTTGTGGGGATGAGGCCCTTGTCCCCATCAACATGGGGACATGGTGCTTTGAGGGGTCACAGACCCCCAAAGCATCCTCCCAATGTTGAGGGCATATGGCCTGGTATGGTTCAGGAAGGGGGGTGGCCGCTCTCGTCCCCCCTCTTTTCCTGTGGCCTGCCAGGTTGTGTGTTCGGATAAAGAGTCTGGTATGGATTTTTGGGGGGAACTCCACGCCATTTTTTTTACATTTGGCGTGGAGTTCCCCTTAAAATCCATACCAGACCTGAAGGGTCTGGTATGAATATTTGGGGGGAACCCCACGTAATTCTTTTTAATTTAATGCGGGGTTCCCCTTAATATCCATACCAGACCTGAAGGGTCTGGTAATTGAATTTGGAAGGAACCCCACGCTTTTTTTTATCAATGACTTTCAATGACTGTTCTCTGTATTAGGGGATCCGACAATTCATTATAACCGCGAGTGCTTTTAAATTACTTTTTTTCCTGCAGAAATTACACTTTGTGCAGGGACAGTTCTAAGCATGTGAAACATGTGCCCCTTTACAGACATACTATACACACCCAGGTACGAAATTTAAAGGAATATTACATTTTTATTGTTTCACTTTAAGCATTATTAAAATCAGTGCTCCCAAAAAAACTGCAGTTTTTAAAACTTTATTTTGCATTGGTACATGTCCCCTGGGGCAGGACCCAGGTCCCCAAACACTTTTTAGGACAATAACTTGCATATAAGCCTTTACAATTAGCACTTTTGATTTTCAACATTCAAGTCCCATAGACTTTAATAGGGTTCTAAATTTCACACGAAGTTTAGGTCGTTCGCAGGTTCTGGTGCGAACCAAACCGGGGGTGTTCGGCTCATCCTTATCTCTGTTGCAGCTGCCTGGTTAAAAACTTGACACACGTGGGACGATAATGTGTCTACATATGTTTTATGACATTCCCTGCTTGACCCAACAGGGTCAGTGCTTTTTGAAGAAATAGACCTTTAATTGCTGCCATTATCTCCTCTACAGTGAATGACACTGACCATAGAAAGTTGGCTGGGAGTTGCAGAAAGGCATAAAGAGTGGAGAAACTGATGAACCCTCTGAATGTGGGGATAGGGCCTGATGTAAATTCTCAAAATGTTATAGAAAATATTATAATTTCCAAAACGAATTAGCTATGTTATGAAAATTACTGGCTAATTTTCAATTTTTATCCTGAAAATAGGAAATTCTAGTTTGTCCCATCTTACACTTAAACTGCTTGCCCATTGTGTACGGCCCTTAAGTCTTTTAATATAATAACAATATTGGCTTTTGGGGCAAGAGTTAAACTGGCATATAAATGTGCTCCACTCTGCTGCATGCAGGCTATATTGTTTATTTTAACCACTTCACGCCATAGTTATAGCCGAAAGATGTCTACAGCATGGCGCTCAATTGCCGGGAGGGCGTCTCTGGACGTCCTCCTGTTTTCTTCCCTCTCTGCGCGCCGCCGTGGGCACGCACCGGGGAAATTTTGTGTTGGCCGTGTCCCTTGGACAAAGTCAATCACAGATGGTGCTAAATGGCCAATCACCAGCCCATTTAGCACTCGATCGGAGCTTCCAATCAGAGATGATCTCAAATGTAAATATATGAGATCATCTCTCATTGACGGCTCTCCCTCCTCACACAGAGACTGTGTGAGAAGGGAGAGCTTCCTGCTGCAGTGTGAGTGAAAAAAATCACACAATACAGTGGCACATATTAGTGCCGTCTGTCCCCAATGCCACCTGTTAGTGCCATCTGTCCCCATTACCACATATCAGTGCCAACTGTCTCCAGTGCCACCCATCAGCGCCATCTGTCCCCAGTGCCACCTATCAGTGCCACCTGTCTCCAGTGTTACCTTCCCCCCAGTGGGACCTGTCCCCAGTGCCATCTGTGATTAGTGTCACGTGTCATCAGTGCCACGTATCAGTGCCATCTGTCATAAGTGCCACCTGTCAGTGTCACATGCCATCTGTTATCAGTGTCATGTGACATCAGTGCCACATATCAGTGACATCTGTCATCAGTGTCATGTGCCATCAGTGCCACGTATTAGTGCTTGTCATCAGTGCCACATATTAGTGCCATCTGTCATCAGTGCCACATCTTTGTGCTATCTGTCATCAGATCCACGAATTAGTGCCATCTGTCATCAGTGCCAAGTGTCATTAGTGCCACATATTAGTGCCATCTGTCAGTGTCACATGTCATCAGTGCCACATATTAGTGCCACCTGCCATCAGTGCCACATCAGTGTCACGTGCCATCAGTTCCATGTATCAGTGCCTTCTGTCATTGCACAACCTAATGCTTAGTACAATTTAGGGTATTCAGGTGGCTCTAGCATTAGGCCTCCTGTAGGACCTAATTTTGACAATAGGAATGAGTTTGACTTTGGGGGTAACCCACAGAATAGCTTCTATCCCTTGCGGGATTTGAATGGTCCCAGTGAGGATAGGGAACCTATTCGTTCAAATCAGTTTGGGGTGGCCAGTAATTGCCCCTCGAATAGTTCACAGGACTCTGTTGCCAATAGAGGCTTAGAATATGCATGTTCTGGGCCATTGTGCCATGAACCTAACCAGTGGGGTTTTCACAGGCCCAGTCAGGGAATCAAAAGGGCTATAGACAGAAAAGAGGAATTAGAGGGGGGAGAAGAGTATGAGCAAAAGAGAAAAAAAACGTAGTGGGAACTGGTATCTTCAATCTTAGCATGGCTGTTCTAACTTAATCAGAAAAGACCGTACTAGATAAAGGGCTGAACCCCCCCGTAGAATAAGTTTGAAACCTATATGGATGTACACAAGTACATCCAAAAATGAAACATCATAAGGTATATGCTTCCCAATCCCTTTAAGGATAGGGTAATAAGACCTAACGATTATCATCATTCTGGACTCTCCAATGCTTCGCTGTTTAACCCCCCAGGGGCATTAGCCCCGTCGATTCGTGTCTTTAGGGATGTGATTCTCAAAGACCTTGAATCGATGCCTGTTAAGAAAACTACACCTCAACCTGAGCTTATTGCTGGCCTAGATTTGTTATGCAATAATAAGGATCTCGTTATTAGATCTACTGATAGGGGGGGGGGGATTGTTGTTTTAAATAGAGCTGATTATATTGCTGAAATGTATCGTATCTTGGATGACCGTGAAAGCTACTCCCTACTCAAATCCGATCCCAAGTTTCTATATCTTAACGAGTTACAAGATATTGTTAAGAGAGGATTTGATCAAGGTATCCTTGACAAGAAAGAAAGATCCTATCTTGTTCCTAAGGCACCTTGCACGCCCATTATCTATTACTTGCCAAAGATTCATAAAAATCTTACCTGCCCCCCGGGACGTCCTATTGTCAGTGGGATTGATTCTCTTACGTCCCGGGTGGGCAGGTATATCGGGTGGTCCAGATGTGCTGAGGCAATTACGTTGACCTTCTGAACGGAGGTTTGCATGCCGGCCAGCATTTCATGCTTTTTTACTGCTATGTTTGTGAGTATATTTTGTTTATTTAAATAAAAGTATCCTGCCTGGTTTACGCTATGGGAGGCTTTCTTTGTGTTTTCCGAGTTACCATCGAAACCATTGCCTGCTTATGTGGAAATCTTCATGGTCCATTCGAAAGTGTTTCCACAATAGGAGTCAGGATCGGTGCAGTTTGGGTGACAAATTCAATGAGCGTTTACATACCACTTTCTGGTAAGCGTGCATTCCCACTGTTGACTCACGGGTTTCTGGCTTGGTGAAGGTGGATCGCACGGCTGACTGGCACCCTCTTAAAGAGATATCTCTTCCATTATAAAGACTTTTTGTTTCGACTTTTTCTCATTGGTTGTGGTTCACTGGTTCACCTTTTTTATGGATATCATTTTTTATTAATTTGTCACTGGGTTTTTATCTTATTTAATTATAATTAATAATCACTGTATTTATTTATAATTATTTATTTATTGATTATAATCAATTTAAATTAATTTACTTATAGTCAATAATTAATGAATTTATTTATTCATTTATAATTATTTATTCACTTTTTGAATATAATCAACTGTTATTAATCACTATATTCATTTATTCATATTTCATTTTTGAGCATTTATCACTTCATTTTGATTGTATATGAATTGTTCTAGCTGATTTCACTTAATCTATTGGAATTATCTGATTAATTTTCATTTCTTTGCACAAACAGTAATAGCCTCAGTGGGGTTAGGTAGCGCAGCTAATTTTGTTCTTTATATGCACTGTATTTTGGATGTGTATCACATCCTGGTAGCTGCAGCTGTAACTGGGTTTTTGTTTTTTAATCTTTTAGATTAGGAGCGCAGTAATTTTTTTCTCTTATTTGCCGTCTTTGTACACTTGTCTTTGTACTCCTCACCTGGTTGCTGCCACACATGCTTGACACCATCTAAACCAAATAAGTTTATCTTGGTCTCAGACCATGGGACATGGTTCCAGTAATCCATATCCTTAGTCTGTTTGTCTTCAGCAGATTGCAGGCTTTCTTGTGCATCATTTTGGAAAAGGCTTCTTTCTGGGATGACAGCCATGCAGACCAATTTGATGCAGTGTGCAGCGTATGGTCTGAGCACTGACAGGGTGACCCCCCCACCCCTTCAACCTCTGCAGCATTGCTGGCAGCACTCATATGTCTATTTCCCAAAGAAAACCTCTGGAAATTATGCTGAGCACGTGCACTCAACTTTTTTGGTTGACCATGGTGAGGCCTGTTCTGAGTGGAACCTGAGTGGCCAACCTGTCTTGGCCACCATGCTGCAGCTCATTTTTAGGGTCTTGGCAATCTTCTTATAGCCTAGACCATCTTTATGTAAAGCAAAACATTTTTTTTTAGATCCTCAGAGAGTTCTTTGCCATGAGGTGCCATGTTGAACTTCCAGTGACCAGTATGAGAGAGTGAGAGTGATAACAACAAATTTAACACACCTGCTCACCAGTCACACCTGAGACCAAGTAACACTAAGGAGTTACATGGCACCGGGTAGGGAAAATGGCTAATTGGGCCCAATTTGGACATTTTCACTTAGGGGTGTACTCTCTTTTGTTGCCAGCAGTTTAGACATTAATGACTGTGTTTTGAGTTATTTTGAGGGGAACGTAAATTTACACTGCTATACAAGCTGTACACTCACTATGTTACATTGTAGTAAAGTGCAATTTCTTCAGTGTTGTCACATGAAAAGATATAATAAAATATTTACAAAAATATGAGGGGCGTACTCACTTTTGTGAGATAATGTATATGGCATTAAACTTGCAGTAATGCAATGAAATATATTGTGGTAAACTTACATTAATGCAATGAAATGTATAGCATTAACCTTGCAGTAACGCAATGAAGAATACGGAGTTAAACTTGCAGTAATGCAATGAAATATATGGCGTTAAGCTTGCAGTAATGCACAGAACTATATGGTGTTAAACTTGCAGTAATGCACATAACTATATGGCGGTAAACTTGCGGAAATGCAATGAAATATATGGCAGTAAACTTGCAGCAACGCAATGAAATATACAGCCTTAAACTTGCAGTAACACGCAAAACTATATGGTGTTAAACTTGCAGTAACGCACAGAACTGAATGGCGTTAAACTTGCAATAATGCAATGAAATATATGGCGTTAAACTTGCAGTAACACAATGAAGAATACTGCGTTAAACTTGCCGCAATGCATAGAACTATATGGTGTTAAACATGGAGTAACGCAAAATAATATACAGCATTAAACTTGTAGTAATGCAATGAAAAATATAGTGGCATTAAACTTGCAGTAATGCACAGAACTATATGGCATTAAACTTCTAGCAAGGCACAGAACTATATGGCGTTAAACTTGCAGTAACGCAACGAGGAATCATACATTAAATTTGTCACAATGCAAAGAACTATATGGCGTTAAACTTGCAGTAATGCAATGAAATATACAGCATTAAACTTGCAGTAATGCAATGACATATACGGCATTAAACTTGCAGTAACACACAGAACTATATGGCATTAAACTTGCAGTAACACAATGAAATATGCGCCATTAAACTTGCAGCAACACACAAAACTATATGGTGTTAAACTTGCAGTAACGCTATGAAATATACGGCGTTCAACTTGCAGTAACGCACAGAACTATATGGCATTAAACTTGCAGTAACACAATGAAATATATTCAGTGGTAAACTTGTTGTAACACAATTAAATATTCAGCGTTAAACTTGCAGTACCCCACAGAACTATATGGCGTTAAACTTGCAGTAAAGGAATGAAATATATAGCCTTACACTTGCAGTAACACAATGAAATATACAGCATTAAACTTGCAAGAACACAATGAAATATATGGCGCTAAACTTGCATTAACGCAATGAAATATACGGCGTTAAAAATGCAGTAACACAATAAAATATACGCGTTAAACTTGTAGTTATGCTCAGAACAATATAGTATCAAACTTGCAGTAACACAATGAAATATGCAGCGTTAAACTTGCAGTAATGCGCATGCAATGATATGGGGAGTGGGAGTGGCCTGGTCATTTATGGTGTGGAGCTATCTGCATGGATGGTTACTAATTTTCTTATCTAACCTCCTGTTCATTTCTGAACATGGTTAAACTTGCAGTAACGCAATGAAATATACGTGTTAAACTTGTAGTAACACTCAGAGCTATAAAGTATCAAACTTGCAGTAACACAATAAAATATAATGATTACTAACGTATTAAAATTAATAAAAAGTCCAAAGATAGCTGTTGAGTCGAAAAGTCCACGTGAGGCATCTTCAGTGGTATACAGTCAGTTCACGCATAAAGTGACTTACTGCCAAGGGGGGGTACCACCAATGGTAAAATTGGCTGCTCACCTCATTGTATTAACCCTTTAAATTACAGAGGGTTGTATGCACTTAAATATCAACAAATGCTTATCAACTTGTCCAATCGCTGTACTCCTCTCTGACAATATCCGACCGATTCGCAAACGAAAACACAGCTTTCTCCCATTCAGAGTCAAATGAACTGACATGTTTGTGGAATACCCACACTGGATCGGTATATAGCAGTATTCAAAATTCCTCAGACCATGTGGATAGAAAGACAGGCCATAGTGCTCTCCATAGAAAAACGTTTTAATGATGAATATACATAAAAAACACACTTACAATAACGAAGCGTCATACGATCATTAAAATGAACAATGAACGCATGTGATGTCATGTGATCACCATCCTTACGTTACATCCCTATGGGCAGGACTTCATCAGCGGACACGGAAACTTTGTGACACCCGATATATAAATATACAATAAGGGTTTCCTATAGTGCGCTTACTGTGAGCACGACGTGGCGGACAACCTATCCATGTTTACGAAAGTTACCAAGGTAACAACACATCCTGTCGTGTAGTACGAATCTACACGATAACAGGCAAAGACCTCGGGGCAGCCCTTGTGAATTTAAACAAACGTTACCATGTTAACGGCTCATCCCATCATGCCTATCCGCACTATGCAAATGAGCACAACAACGAGCGGAATTTAAAAAAGGAATCATATCAATATTTGCAAACATTGCCGTTGCAACAATGAATCTCTTCCCCTTATGTATATAATGTAATCAAATAAATACAAACTTAATGGGTACTCAAATCCAATACAAAAGAACCCCATTATTAACCACTTCCCGACCGGCGCACGACGATGTACGTCGACAGAATGGCACGGGCAGGCATAAGGGCTTACATGTACGTCCTTGCCTTCCCGCGGGTCGGGGGCCCGATCGGGCCCCCGCCCGGTGCCTGCGGCGGTCGGTATTGGTTTGGGAGCGATCCGGGATGAGGGGGCGGCCATTCATTCATGGCCACCCCCTCGCGATCTCTCCCGACGAATAGAAATCCTTCGTCACATCACTTCCTCTCCTGTAATGTAAACACAGGAGAGGAAGTGATGTAATCTCTCCTCCGTGTCGGTATTTTTCGTTCCGACACCGAGGAGAGAGGATCGGTGAGTTGCACCAACACGACACTACACAGTAGAACATGCCAGGCACACTCACACCCCCCCGATCACCCCCCCAATTACCCCTGCCCCCCAGTCACAGTGACACCAATGTCTTTTTTTTTTGCATTGGTGTCATTTGTGACTGTAATAACTGTTAGGGCAGTTAGGGTTAGCCCCCTTTAGTTCTAATGTACCCCCCTAACCCCCCCAATAAAGGTTTAACCCCGTGATCACCCCCCGTCGCCAGTGTCACTAAGGCTGGGTTCACATTGCAGCGGTTTATGAGAACGAATGTGATTCGCACCGCACTGCAGTGCAAATCACATCCGATCTCTGTGCGATTCGAGTTCAGCCATACAGATAGTATGGCTGAATTCGCATCGCACCCGCCGCAAATTCGCACGGGACCCTTTTTTTGGCCCGCAGCAGAATCGGATCGCATGGGTATTCACACCATGCGATCCGAGTTTGCAGATCGCACTGCGATATGCGAACTGATATGGGGGTGTCATTAACATTTCACTGACACTCCCAGCAGTTCGCATAGGGCAGTGTGAACTGCCGCCGGGAGGCATGCGATGCGGGAACCCGCCGCGGATTCGTGGCGTTCCCGCATCGCTCCAGTGTGAACCCAGCCTAATAAGCGATCGTTTTTCTGATCGCTGTATTAGTGTCACAGGTGACGCTAGTTAGGCAGGTAGGTATTTAGGTTCGCCGCAGCTTTTTATAGCGCCAGGGACCCCCATATACTACCGCATAAAGCCCCCTGATTGCCCCCTAGTTAACCCTTTCACCAGTGATCACCATATAACTGTTACAGGTGACGCTGGTTGGTTAGTTATTTTTTTATAGTTTCAGGGCACCCGCCATTTATTACCTAATAAAGGTTTAACCCCCTGATCACCCGGCGGGTGTCATTTGTGACTGTAATAACTGTTAGGGCAGTTAGGGTTAGCCCCCTTTAGTTCTAAGGTACCCCCCTAACCCCCCCAATAAAGGTTTAACCCCGTGATCACCCCCCGTCGCCAGTGTCACTAAGGCTGGGTTCACATTGCAGCGGTTTATGAGAACGGATGTGATTCGCACCGCACTGCAGTGCAAATCACATCCGATCTCTGTGCGATTCGAGTTCAGCCATACAGATAGTATGGCTGAATTCGTGTCGCACCCGCCGCAAACTCGCACGGGACCCTTTTTTTGGTCCGCAGCAGAATCGGATCGCATGGGTGTTCACACCATGCGATCCGAGTTTGCAGATCGCACTGCGATATGCGAACTGATCTGGGGGTGTCATTAACATTTCACTGACACTCCCAGCAGTTCGCATAGGGCAGTGTGAACTGCCGCCGGGGGGCATGTGATGCGGGAACCCGCCGCGGATTCGTGGCGTTCCCGCATCGCTCCAGTGTGAACCCAGCCTAATAAGCGATCGTTTTTCTGATCGCTGTATTAGTGTCACAGGTGACGCTAGTTAGGCAGGTAGGTATTTAGGTTCGCCGCAGCTTTTTATAGTGCCAGGGACCCCCATATACTACCGCATAAAGCCCCCTGATTGCCCCCTAGTTAACCCTTTCACCAGTGATCACCATATAACTGTTACAGGTGACGCTGGTTGGTTAGTTATTTTTTTATAGTTTCAGGGCACCCACCATTTATTACCTAGTCTCACTAGTGTACCCCTAAATTTAGGGGTGTCTCCTTTCCAAAATGGGGTCATTTGGGGGGGGTTTGTGCCATCTTGGCATTTTATGGCCTTCAAAACTGTAACGCCCTTAGAAAGCCTGAAGGCGGTGCTTGGTTTTCGGGGCCCCGTACGCGGCTAGGCTCCCAAAGAGTCCCACATATGTGGTATCCCCGTACTCAGGAGAAGCAGCAGAATTTATTTTGGGGTGTCATTTCACATATGCCCATGGCATGCGTGAGCAATATATCATTTAGTGACAACTTTGTGAAAAAAAAAAAAAGTTTGTAATTTTCCCGCAACTTGTGGCAAAATATAAAATATTCCATGGACTCAACATGCCTCTCAGCAAATAGCTTGGGGTGTCTACTTTCTAAAATGGGGTCATTTGTGGGGGTTTTGTGCCATCTTGGCATTTTATGGCCTTCAAAACTGTAATAGGTAGTGAGGAGTGAAGTCAAATATTTACGCCCTTAGAAAGCCTGAAGGCGGTGCTTGGTTTTCGGGGCCCCGTACGCGGCTAGGCTCCCAAAAAGTCCCACATATGTGGTATCCCTGTACTCAGGAGAAGCATCAGAATTTATTTTGGGGTGTCATTTCACATATGCCCATAGCATGTGTGAGCAATATATCATTTAGTGACAACTTTGTGTAAAAAAAAAAAAAATAATCATTTTTTTGTCATTATTCAATCGCTTGAGGCAAAAAAATAAAATATTCAATGGGCTCAACATGCCACTTATCAATTTCCTTAGGGGGTCTACTTTCCAAAATGGGGTCAATTGGGGGGGTTTGTACTGCCCTGCCATTTTAGCACCTCAAGAAATGAGATAGGCAGTCGTAAACTTAAAGCTGCGTAAATTCCAGAAAACGTACCTTAGTTTGTAGATGTGACAACTTTTGCGCAAACCAATAAATATACAATTATTGACTTTTTTTTTACCAAAGACATGTGGCTGAATACATTTTGGCCTAAATGTATGACTAAAATTGAGTTTATTGGATTTTTCTAATAACAAAAAGTAGAAAATATCTTTTTTTTTCAAAATTTGCGGTCTTTTTACGTTTATATCGCAAAAAATAAAAATCGCAGAGGCAATCAAATACCATCAAAAGAAAGCTCTATTTGTGGGAAGAAAAGGACGCAAATTTTGTTTGGGTACAACATTGCATGACCGCGCAATTACCAGTTAAAGCAGCGCAGTGCCAAATTGTAAAAAGACATTTACCAGCAAAATGGTCCGGTCTGAAAGTGATTAAACACATTTTTATATGGCAAAGCATGAACTATTTTCTCCAAACTTGAGTTTACAAAAGTCCACCTCCTACAGAATGCATATAAAGATGTGTTTCGAACTTAATATTCAAAAACAATTAAGAATATTAAAATGTGTATAATACACATATATCAACGTGACATCACCTGCAGCCAATAAATTAAATAGTACTAAAAATACAATAAAAAGTAAACAATAAAATCATCATCAGAAATAAAACAGTTAATATCAAAATCGACATTCAATCCACCAGGCATTAATACATTGGTCTCATGTATCCAGTAAGATTCCCTACGACTTAACTGGCATATGAAATTACCCCCCCCCCCTTCCAATGTTTTGTGATCCTCTCAATCCCCCAAAACTTTAGGCCTTTAGGGTTTTGCTGATGCAATTGCTTAAAGTGTCGGGACACATTGTGGGTTTTCAGACCTTTTTTAATATTATCAGCATGTTCTGCACATGTAAAGGTCTAGAAGTGAGTCCTATGTATTGTAACCCACATTCGCACTCTAACATGTAAACCACCCCGATCGTGTCACATGTAATCAATTGCCGAATATCGTATTCCCTATTAGTTGCAGAGGCCAGAAACTTCTTCCGTTTCTTAATGTTGACTTTAGAATGCTTACACGGCTTACACTGCCCACAAGCGTAGAACCCCCCCAAAAAGGAGAACAATTGGTTCTCTGGTGGAATAGGGGGGTTAAGAACGCTGGGAGCAAGACGGTCCCTCAGAGAGGGAGCTTTTTTATAAATAAACTGTGGATGAGTACGTAGCATGGGTCCCAAAATGTTGTCCTGCTTTAAAATGGACCAATGTTTAGACACTATCTTTTCAAATTTTTTATGTTGAACATTGTAATCTAAAATCATTCTAAAATTTTACTCACTATTATTAGTCTCCCTAGGTTGACTGGAGACTAAAGTAGACCTATCAATCTGTTTGACCTTTTCAAATTCTACCTTCAAGACTGACCTATTATATCCCTTTTGTTCAAATCTGATGATCAACACTTCGGATTGAGATATATAATCCTCACTCCTCGTACAATTATGATGTAACTTAATGAATTGTCCCCTGGGGATGTTGCATAACCAAGATTGGTGATGACAACTCCCCAGGGGGATATAAGCGTTACGATCAGTAGGTTTAAAATGGTTAACCAACCTGAAGTTACCCAAATCTTTGTTGATCTCCAGATCCAAAAAGAGTATGTGATCTTGACTCACATTCCATGTGAGCGAAATATTCCCATCATTGGAATCCAATGATTGAATGAAAATGTTGAGTGAAAATCTAGTACCATCCCAAATCAAAATAAGATCCTCTATAAATCTACAGTAGCACACCAGTTCTGGGGGGCGATGTTTAAAAACTGCTTCTTCCTCCCAGTGGGCCATAAATAAGTTGGTCACACTGGGAGAAAAACGAGCTCCCATTGCAACCCCTCTGGTCTGTAAATAAAATTCCTTGCCATACCAAAATTAATTTCGGCTCAGGCAAAAGTTTAAACAAGTCAGCAAAAATTCCTGATGTCTACCCGACAATGCTGATGATGACAAGGCCCACTCAACTGAGGTCATAGCGTCATCATGCCCTATGATGGTGTATAGCGAGCCTACATCAGCTGTCACCAAGATACTGGAAGGGAAACATCCCAATTCTTCCAAAATTTGTATATGTTTAGTATCTTTCAGGTATGCCGGAGTGTTCAACACTAAAGGCTGAAGAAAAAAGTCAATATATTGACCCAATCTAGCAGATACAGAATCGATACCATTCACTATAGGCCTCCCTGGGGGATTGCTACTGTCTTTATGGATCTTAGGGAGAAAATATATTATAGGAGTTCTACAAAACAAAGGGTCTAGATATGCTGCTTCCTTTTTGGATAAGATCCTTTGGTCTTTTCCATCTTCTATGATGGAATGCAGTTCATCTTTATACGTTAACATTGGGTCTCTATTTAGGATTTTGTACGTATCCTCATCATTTAGTAGTCGGGACATCTCCCTTTGGTAATACTTCTTACTTAAAATTACCAAACCCCCCCCCCTTATCTGTGGGCCTTATGACAATCTCTTTGCGTGCTTCTAGAGACTTCATATCTCGCTTGATATATTGAGGATCCATAATTTTCTTAACCCTTAATTCTTCCACATCTTTTGTGACTATATTTTTGAATACTTCCATATATTTATTCTCCACATTAGGAGGGTTAAAAATAGACTTATTACGTAAATTAGAATGGTCACCCCCACTCTGTGTGGGGCCTACACGTGAATTAGACTAAAAGTATTTTTTTATGTTCAAGGTCCTAACATATTTCTGAAGACTCACATATGTCTGGAATTTGTTTACATTTTTTTACGGGTGCAAATTTCAAGCCTCTGTCTAATACTTTTATTTCATCAGTGTTTAATGCAATACTACTAAGGTTGTAGATCCCCATACCTATTGGGGCTTGGGCCTTTTGTAGTCGCCTACCCCCTCGTTTTCTTCTCTTTCTTTTCATTTCCTGAGAGGACCCACACTGGGTGAGGTGTGAGGAGGAGGTTATCTCCACCATTCCCCTACATTGGGTCTGTATACTGGTGGAACTTCCTCCTGTGAAAATCCCCTCCTCCATAAGGTGCCTGGTTAGCTAATGGTGCATATTTATTATAGGTGGGTATTGGTCTTTCTGGGGGAAAATAAGGTCTCCCTCCTCTCTGCTGACCTCCTCCCTCCCCATACTGGTTATTCGTCCTCCAATCATTAGATTGATTTACATAATGAAGAGAGGGGGGATAATGATTATCCCTCATAGGCCATGATTGCCGATTCTCTCCTCTACCTCTTCCTCGTTTGTTTTTACCCCTCCTATCATTTCCCTGAGCGTAATTGTTCTCCTGTGTTGGAAACTGACTAAATTGCTGGGGTGAAGCATATGTATGGATAGGTTCTACACTCAGAGGGCCTTTCTCTGTGTTTTTATTAGTCTCACCTGTGGGGTTCTGACTAATGTTAGTAGCTGAATTAGAGTCTACTTGCCACTTAAAAATGTTACCCCCTCCAAAGTCATCAAGATCTCTCACAATTTTTTTCTTTTTATTATTTTGAATCTCTAAATCCCATTTGATAAGTTTATTCTTAAGTTCAGCAGACAATTTAATAAACTCCTCACTCTCCTTGTGAAACTCCAAATTTTTGGTGATTTCTTTAATTTGAGAGTCCAAAACATGCATCTTCCTTTGCTTACGCAATAGAAGAAACTCCAAAAACTCAAAACCCTTTTCAAGGAAGAAATTTGGGATGGTACTAGATCGTCACTCGACATTTTTATTCAATCATTGGATTCCAATGATAGGAATATTTTGCTCACATGGAATGTGAGTCAAGATCATATAGTCTTTTTGGATCTGGAGATCAACAAAGATTTTGGTAACTTCAGGTTGGTTAACCATTTTAACCAGACCAGAGGTCTTTTTACAATTTCGCACTGCACTGCTTTAACTGGTAATTACGCGGTCATGCAATGTTGTACCCAAACAAAAATTTGCGTCCTTTTCTTCCCACAAATAGAGCTTTCTTTTGATGGTATTTGATTGCCTCTGCGATTTTTATTTTTTGCGATATAAATGGAAAAAGACATGGAAAAAAGATATTTTCTACTTTTTGTTATAAGAAAAATCAAATAAACTCAATTTTAGTCATACATTTAGGGCAAAATTTATTCAGCCACATGCCTTTAGTAAAAAAAAATGTCAATAAGCGTATATTTATTGGTTTGCGCAAAAGTTATAGCGTCTACAAACTAGAGTACATTTTCTGGAATTTACACAGCTTTTAATTTATGACTGCCTATCTCATTTCTTGAGGTGCTAAAATAGCAGGGCAGTACAAACCCCCCCAAATGACCCCATTTTGGAAAGTAGACACCCCAAGGAAATTGCTGAGGGGAATGTTGAGCCCATTGAATATTTTTTTTTGTCCCAAGTGATTGAATAATGACAAAAAAAAAAAAAGTTTACAAAAAGTTGTCACTAAATGATATATTGCTCACACATGCCATAGTTATATGTGGAATTGCACCCCAAAATATATTCTGTTGCTTCTCCTGAGTACAGGGATACCACATATGTGCACCCCGAAAAACAATCACTGCCTTCAGGATTTATAAGGGTGCAAATTTTTGATTTTACTCCTCACTACCTATCACAGTTTCGAAGGCCATAAAATGCCAAAATAACACAAAACCCCCCCAAATGACCCCATTTTGGAAAGTAGACACCCCAAGGAAATTTTTGAGGGGCATGTTGAGTCCATTGAATATATATATATTTTTTTGCCCCAAGTGATTGAATAATGACACAAAAAAAAGGTTAAAAAAAGTTGTCACTAAATGATATATTGCTCACACATGCCATAGTTATATGTGGAATTGAACCCCAAAATATATTCTGCTGTTTCTTCTGAGTACGAGGATACCACATATGTGGGACTTTTTGGGAGTCTAGCCGCGTACAGCACCCCAAAAACCAATCACTGCCTTCAGGATTTCTAAGGGTGCAAATTTTTGATTTTACTCCTCACTACCTATCACAGTTTTGAAGGCCATAAAATGCCAAAATAGCACAAAACCCCCCCAAATGACCCCATTTTGGAAAGTAGACACCCCAAGCTATTTACTGAGAGGCATGTTGAGTCCATGAAATATTTTATATTTTGCCACAAGTTGCAGGAATATTACAATTTTTTTTTTTTTTTGCACAAAGTTGTCACTAAATGATATATTGCTCACACATGCTATGGGCATAAGTGAAATTACACCCCAAAATAAATTCTGCTGCTTCTCCCAAGTATGGGGATACCACATGTGAGGGACTTTTTGGGAGCCTAGCCATGTACGGGACCCCGAAAACCAAGCACTGCCTTCCGGATTTAAATATAAAACGCTACCAAAAAAAACTGTTAACGATCGCAGGGATCAGGACTGACTCTGCGAACGCTGCAGTTATGTGTTTAGTGTTTTGTAAGTGACAGTGATCAATTTATACTGCACTTGGGTGGGCTGGGCGGAGGGGCAAAACGCAGGTGCTAGCAGGTATCTGGGCTGATCCGGCTAACAATGCGTTTTTTTGGAACCCTAAACTGCTGGGGACGCTAGTATAGATCTGATCAGTCAGATATTGATCTGTTCAGATACTATACCACTATGGGAGGTTTATGCTTTGCGCGTGGGTGTTAGCGGTACTGGCACTAACCTAGCGCTGCCTGGGGTGACGCAGACCCTGACCCTAAAACCTAATTGATATCACCCGCTGGGTGATCAGGGGGTTAATCCTTTATTGGGTAATAAATGGTGGGTGCCCTAATGCTATAAAAAGCAAACTAACTAGCCAGAGTCACCCATAACACTTATACGGTGATCACTGGTGAAAGGGTTAACTAGGGGCAATCAGGGGGTTAAATTTTTTATTAGGTAGTGTATGGGGGTCCCTGGCGCTATATAAAAACCTGACAGGGAACCTAAATAACTAACTGGCTAACCAGCATCACCAGTGACACTTATACGGTGATCGCTGGTGAAAGGGTTAACTAGGGGCAATCAGGGGGTTAAAACCATTATTGGGTAGTATATGGGGGTACCTAGCGCTATAAAAACCTAGCGGTGAACCTAAAAAAATAACTAGCTACTTAGCGGCACCAGTGACACTAATGCAGCGATCAGAAAAATGATCGCTTAGTGATACTGGCAAAAGGGGGTGAAAGGGTTAACTAGGGGCAAGCAGGGGGTTAAAACCATTATTGGGTAGTATATCGGGGTACCTAGCGCTATAAAAACCTGGCGGTGAACCTAAAAAAATAACTAGCTACCTAACGGCACCAGTGACACTAATGCAGCGATCAGAAAAAGATCGCTTAGTGATACTGGCAAAAGGGGGTGAAAGGGTTAACTAGGGGCAATCAGGGGGTTAAAACCGTTATTGGGTAGTATATCGGGGTACCTAGCGCTATAAAAACCTGGCGGTGAACCTAAAAAAAATAACTAGCCACTTAGCGGCACCAGTGACACTAATGCAGCGATCAGAAAAACGATTGCTTAGTGACACTGGCAAAAGGGGGAGAAAGGGTTAACTAGGGGCAATCAGGGGGTTAAAACCATTATTGGGTAGTATATCGGGGTACCTAGCGCTATAAAAACCTGGCGGTGAACCTAAAAAAATAACTAGCTACTTAGCGGCACCAGTGACACTAATGCAGCGATCAGAAAAACGATCGCTTAGTGATACTGGCAAAAGGGGGTGAAAGGGTTAACTAGGGGCAATCAGGGGGTAAAACCATCATTGGGTAGTATATCGCGGTACCTAGCGCTATAAAAACCTAGCGGTGAACCTAAAAAAATAACTAGCTACTTAGCGACACCAGTGACACTAATGCAGCGATCAGAAAAACGATCGCTTAGTGACACTGGCAAAAAGGGGAGAAAGGGTTAACTATGGGCAATCAGGGGGTTAAAACCAATTATTGGGTAGTATATCGGGGAGGCGGATACAAGCAGCTAAAACTAAAAAGGCATTAGGGGAGGGTATTTTTAATCTCAGCACCCAGGCACTTTCTGACCCCGAAAAACGGCTTTTGGATAAGGGTCTGAAATTTGCTCCACCAAGATGTCTGAGCAAATTTCAGACCTACATGGACATACACAAGTTTGTACGCAGATTAAACATCAAGCGGTACATGTTGGGTAACCCCATTCAGGAGAATAATAGGTCGAGTCCGGTCTTTCAACATTCCGGCCTTGCCAATGCATCCCTTTTCAATCCCCCAGGGACACTGGCTCCTAGTATCAAAGTCTTTAGGGATCTAGTACTTAAGGATTTGGATGGGATGAAAGTAAAGAAATGCAAACTTCGGGGTGATCTGCAGAAGGGTTTGGATTCCCTCTGCAACAATAAGTCCCTTGTCATCAGACCTGCAGATAAAGGGGGCGGCATTGCCATCCTGGACAGGTGCGACTATCTCAAAGAGTTGCATCGCATTACTGATGACAGGGAGACTTATTCCCTGCTTAGCAGGGATCCAGTGATTAAATACAAAAAGGAATTAACAGGGATTGTAGATGAGGGCTTCCGTAGAGGGATCCTTACGGACAAGGAAAAATCTTTCCTTATACCTATGGCCCCTAGAACCCCAGTTATCTATTATCTCCCGAAGCTACATAAGAGTACTACCTGCCCCCCTGGTCGCCCTATTGTTAGTGGTATTTACTCGGTGACGTCCAGGGTGGGCAGGTATATAGACTTTTTTCTTCAGCCACTTGTGAAGAAAATCCCATCATACATGAGGGATACCAAGCAAATCCTTAATATGTTAAACTCCTACAAACCAACCACAGGCTTATGGCTCGTGACAGCCGACGTCACATCACTTTACACCATTATTCCCCATGAATTGGGTTTTGAAGCCGCCAGGGTTTATTTGGAGCGAGACTCTGGTTTAACACAGATCCAGATTGATTTCATTTTGGCCCTTTTAGATTTTGCAGCCAAGCACAATTATTTCTGGTTCGACAACCAGTTTTATCGTCAAGACAAAGGGGTTGGCATGGGGGCCAAATATGCCCCCAGTTTGGCTAACTTATTTATGGCCAAATGGGAGGAGGATGTCATCGATTCTCCCAGACGACCGGAGATAGTGCTGTGGGCACGATATATTGATGACGTCCTCCTCCTGTGGGATGGTGACGAACATGAACTCCATGCCTTTATGGAAGGGCTAAATAACAACTCGAGAGGCATCAAATTTAGCTATGAAGCCAGCCAGGAAGGTGTGAACTTTCTAGATTTAAACATCAAGGTTAATAGTGAGAGTTTTGTTACCTCCACCTTCTTCAAATCCACAGATAGGAATTCCTATATTCCTATGGGCAGCTGTCACTTGGACTCCTGGTTAAGGTCGGTCCCTTTGGGACAGTACCTACGCATAAGGAGAAACTGTTCTGACACCAACAAGTTTGATGAGCAAGCCAAGTTACTATCTCAGCGGTTTTCGGAGAAAGGCTACGCGGCAGACCTGTTGACCGAGGCTTATACAAAAGCACAGGAGAGAGACAGATCTACCTTGCTGGCAGATAGGGAGAGTGAGGCCGATGCCAATCAGTCTTTATTACCCTTCGTTACTACCTTCTCGATGCAACATCAGAAGGTTAAACAGCTGATCCGTAGACACTGGCATATTTTGACCAATGACCAAACTCTTGGAACTATCCTACCGGAAGTCCCTAGAGTAATTTTTAAAGGAGTCTCTTCACTAGGCAATATGATTGCTCCTAGTGTACAGAACCCCCCTGTGAAGGACAGATGCTTCTTTCAGAACCTCAAAGGGTTCTATAGGTGTAGGAATTGTCAGGTGTGCTCCTACAATAAGAACAAAAATTCTAAAATCCTTGAATTCGTCTCCACCAGCACCCAGAGAAGGTATATAGTGGAGCCGTTCATCACATGCTCGTCAGAAGCAGTGGTTTATTTCATCCAATGTCCTTGTGGGCTTCAGTACGTGGGGAGAACTAAGAGAGCCCTCAAGGTCAGATTGAATGAGCATATCGCCAACATTAAACGGGGTTTTGACAAACATCCCCTTTCTAGAGATTATGACGAGAAACATGGAAGGGATCCGTCTAACACCTTGTACATGGGGATTGATAAGTACAAACCCCACTGGAGGGGGGGAGCTCTGGTCAGAGAGATCTCACGGCTGGAGATGTCGTGGATCCATAGACTAAAAACTTACACCCCTTACGGTATGAACACAGATACAGACGTTAATGCGTTTATTAATAATGCTTAACGTGTTGTTCCTGCCAGTGTTCTAGGCACAGACGTAAAGCATTTATGACTTTTTCCATCAGACATTGTGGGATCTGGATATTTGTGGATTTTTCTACCTCAATGTAGCGTTTGATGGTTTTTCTTGTAAGCTCCCATTCTTTCCATTTTGAGAGAGAAATATCTTTTTTCTCATCTTTTTTCTCATAATGTATTGAGTTCTACATAATACAGTTGTGTATGCCCCTTTCACTTTTTGCTGTGGGTGAACTTTGTAGCTTAGTTAATACCGCTATCTTAATATTATGAAGTGTTTAACCACATATTGAGTTAGCCATGTATTACAAAGTGCCTTGTATGTTTTATCCATTTTTGATTATTAAGTGTTAGTTAATAATTTTTAATTTTGTGGTTGGACTAGTCCCCTCCTCCCTTTTTAATTTAATTTTATTTGAGGTATACATATATATAATTCTTTATTCTTCCTCCTTCGTGATATGGAGGAAGATTTATTTGCTATGGAGGTCTGGAGCCATGACTACACTGTATTGAAAGCGAGACATGGCACCAGATGAAACGCACACACTTCCCTGCAGGGGGTGATGTGCGCCGCCCATCCGCCCACTACGTACGGTGTGTTGTCATCCGCTCGTTACGTACATTGTATTGAAAGCGAGACTTGGCATCAGATGGAGCGCACATACTTCCTTGTAGTGGGTGATGTGCGCCGTCCATCCGCTCGCTACGTACGACGTGTTGTCATCCGCTCGTGACGTACGATGTGGCGTCATCCGCTCGTTACGTACGGCGTGTTGTCATGCCGTTGTAAGGAGCATCGTTTTACAGTCGTAAACAGGGAGGGGCGGGTGATTGCATGGATCATTTCCGCCGCCTTGGCTCTCTGACCTTGCACTCTATTGGATATGAGAGTGAGGCCTGGTTCTTTGATCCCGGAAGTGAAATAGGCTCGCACTCTATTGGATATGAGAGTGAGGCCTGGTCCTTTGATCCCGGAAGTGAAACAGGCTCTCACTCTATTGGATATGAGAGTGAGGCCTGGTCCTTTGATCCCGGAAGTGAAACAGGCTCTCACTCTATTGGATATGAGAGTGAGGCCTGGTCCTTTGATCCCGGAAGTGAAACAGGCTCTCACACAATGGAGGAGGTGGCTTGTTCCAACATTCACTATATAATGGAGGCAATATGGCGTGTCACCCATACCCCAGACGACGTGAATTTTTCACGAAACGCGTTGGGTGGCGTGACACGCTGACTTGCCTCATGTGAACTGGTACCAGAAGGGATATCGATTGGTGTTCGCGATCGGCCGACGCTTGCCCAGTTTGATGATATGCCCGATGTTCTTTCATGTTTATAAGTGCATCTCTTGTTTTATATTTTTGTTTTAATAAATGATTTTACACTATTTGGAGCATCTTTTCCTCCCTATGGTGAACCTTCCTTGATCCTACAATGCTACACATCTGAGTCCCGCTTCAAACAGCGTTTTCCCCTGCTGGATGGTTTATGACTGGCGTATCTCCTAACCTGCCCTACATAAAAGTGTTCCATTTGGAGGGCTCAAATTTGATCCATCTTCAGACCCATTTTGTGATTAAGCGCTCCCTACCGGGACGTCTGGTAAGGGGCTATTATTACTTGTCTGGTGGAGGTGCACCTGGTTTTACTTCACGTTGATTGAAAAGTTTTACGATTGAATAGATCCCTTCTACACAGGGTGTTTCTCCAGTTGGACTTTTAATGGACTTTATGTTATCACATACATTTTCAGTACTGTTTGATTCTACTTTATATGTTTCTTGTTTTTGAATCGCTGACTTAGAATTGTACATTTTTTCCTTTTGGTTCATAACCTATGAGGGGCAATATATATGTTTACTGTATTTAGTTATAAGTAATGCCTTATGGTTTATTTAGTCATTAGTTTGGTGTGTTAGAATAATAGATCACAAGATACACTTCTTTAAGGTAGAGTGGTTTACATCCTAATAGAAGTATTAGGGATTGCGCAGTTCTCTTCTTTTTCTTTGTTTTTATATGTATATTTCACTTTGGGTATATATTAGAATTGCTGCATCACACATTTTCGTTAAGTATACACTGTAGCGCAGATTTCCTCTTCCTTTTTTCTTAGTATATCGGGGTACCTAGCGCTATAAAAACCTGGCGGTGAACCTAAAAAAATAACTAGCTACCTAGCGACACTAGTGACACTAATGCAGCGATCAGAAAAATGATCGCTTAGTGACACTGGCAAAAGGGGGTGAAAGAGTTAACTAGGGGCAATCAGGGGGTTAAAACCATTATTGGGTAGTATATCGGGGTACCTAGCGCTATAAAAACCTGTCGGTGAACTTAAAAAAATAACTAGCTACTTAGCGGCACCAGTGACACTAATGCAGCGATCAGAAAAATGATCGCTTAGTGACACTGGAAAAAGGGGGAGAAAGGGTTAACTAGGGGCAATCAGGGGGTTAAAACCATTATTGGGTAGTATATCGGGTTACCTAGCGCTATAAAAACCTGGCGGTGAACCTAAAAAAATAACTAGCTACCTAGCGACACTAGTGACACTAATGCAGCGATCAGAAAAATGATCGCTTAGTGACACTGGCAAAAGGGGGTGAAAGGGTTAACTAGGGGCAAGCAGGGGGTTATAACCATTATTGGGTAGTATATCAGGGTACCTAGCGCTATAAAAACCTGGCCGCGAACCTAAAAAAATAACTAGCTACCTAACGGCACCAGTGACACTAATGCAGCAATCAGAAAAACGATCGCTTAGTGACACTGGCAAAATCGGGAGGGGTTGTGTGCCTACATGTCAGTGTAGTGTTGGTGCACACTTACTTTCACTGTTCTCCTCGTAGTCCGGTCAAAAAGACCGCCCAGGGGAGAATGACATCACTTCCTCCCTGCCTGTGTTTACTATACACAGCGGGGAAGCTTCTCATTCGCCAGGAGCGATTGAGAGGGGATGGCCAGAAACCAACGGCCATCCTCTCATCCCGGATCGCTCCTGCAGAGAAACGGACTGCCGCATCCAGCGGGAGGGGGTCCGATCGGACCCCCCACCCGATGGAAGGCGAGCACGTACATGTACGTGCTTGTGCCTGTCGGTGCCATTGCACCAACGTACATTGCCATGCGGCGGTCCTTAAGTGGTTAAACCTACTGATCGCAACGCTTATATCACCCTGGGAAGTTGTCATCACCAATCTTGGTTGTGCAACATCCCCAGGGGACAATTCATTAGGTTACATTGTAATTGTACGAGGAGTGAGGATTATATATCTCAATCCGACGTGTTGATCTCCAGATTTGAACAGAAGGGATATGATAGGTCAGTCTTGAAGGACAGAATTTGAAAAGATCAAATAGATTGATAGGACTACTTTAGTCTCCAGTCAACCTAGGGAGACTAATAGTGAGCAAAATTTTAGAATGATTTTAGATTACAATGTTCAACATAAAAAATTCGAAAAGATGGTGTCTAAACATTGGTCCATTTTAAAGCAGGACAAAATTTTGGGTCCCGTGCTACGTACTCTTCCACAGTTTATTTATAAAAAAGCTCCCTCTCTGAGGGACCGTCTTGCTCCCAGCGCTCTTAACCCCCCTATTCTTCCATCAGAGAACCGATTGTTCTCCTTTTTGTGGGGGGGTTCTACGCTTGTGGGCGGTGTAAGCCGTGTAAGCATTCTAAAATCAACATTAAGAAACGGAAGACGTTTCTGGCCTCTGCAACTAATAGGGAATACAATATTCGGCAATTGATTACATGTGACACGATCAGGGTGGTTTACATGTTAGGCCGCGTACACACGGGCGGACTGTTCGCTCAACTTTGTCCGCTGAACAGTGTTTCAGCGGACAGTCCGCTCGTGTGTGGGGCTTCAGCGGACAGTTTCAGCGGACAGTTTGACGAACAAAGTTTTTCGGAAATTCCGAAAAACTGTCCGCTGAAACTTGGTTTGAGCAGACAGTCCGCCCGTGTGTAGGCCACTTTCGAAATGAGCAAACTGTTCCCGCTCGGAGGAAAGTCTGCTCATTTCGAGCGCGTGTGCAGGTAGGCGGGGCCCGCGACGGAGACGTCGCGGGCTCCGCCGCCTGGAATGTACTTAAAGGGGACCCCCAACGCCGAAAAAAATTGGCGTGGGGGTCCCCCCAAAGTCCACAACAGACCCTTGTCCGAGCACGCTACCCGGCCGGCCAGGAAAGGGGGGCGAGCGAGCGCGCCCCCCCTCCCGAGCCGTACCAGGCCGCGTGCCCTCAACATGGGGGGTGCCTTACAGGTGAATGGGTAGGGGTACATTGTACCCCATACTCATTCACATAGGGTGGGGGGCCGGTATCCGGGGGCCCCCTTATTAAAGGGGGCTCCCGGATTCCGATAAGCCCCCCGCCCGCAGACCCCGACAACCAACGGCCAGGGTTGTCGGGAAGAGGCCCTTGTCCTCATCAACATGGGGACAAGGTGCTTTGGGGTGGGGGGGCCGCGCGGCCCCCCCTTCGCCAAGGCACCCCCCATGTTGAGGGCACGCGGCCTGGTACGGCTCGGGAGGGGGGGCGCGCTCGCTCGCCCCCCTTTCCTGGCCGGCCGGGTAGCGTGCTCGGACAAGGGTCTGTTGTGGACTTTGGGGGGACCCCCACGCCGATTTTTTTCGGCGTTGGGGGTCCCCTTTAAGTACATTCCAGGCGGCGGAGCCCGCGACGTCTCCGTCGCGGGCCCCGCCTACCTGCACACGCGCTCGAAATGAGCGGACTGTTGCCTCGTGTGTGGGCGAGTCCGTTCATTTCAAAAGTTGCGCGGACTTAGTACGACGAACAAAGTTTGCCGTATTTGTCCGCTCAAAAAGTGCCGTGTATGGGCGTGTTCGTTCATTCAAAAGTTTGAGCGGACTGTTTGACGAACTTCGTTTCGGCAGACAGTCCCCGCGTGTGTATGCGGCCTTAGAGTGTGAATGTGGGTTACAATACAGAGGACACACTTCTAGACCTTTACATGTGCGTTTAGCAGAACATGTTGATAGTATTAAAAAAGGTCTGAAAACTCACAATGTGTCCCGACACTTTAACCACTTGCTTACTGGGCACTTAAACACCCTTCCTGCCCAGACCAATTTTCAGCTTTCGGTGCTCTCACACTTTGAATGACACTGTACCCAAATGAATTTTTTGTACTTTTTTTTTCCCACAAATAGAGCTTTCTTTTGGTGGCATTTGATCACCTCTGGGGTTTTTATTTTTTGCGCTATAAATGAAAAAAGACAGAAAATTTGGAAAAAAAAACGCATATTTCTTTGTTTCTGTGACAAAATTATGCAAATTATTAATTTTTCTTCATAAATTTTGGCCACAATTTATACTGCTACATATCTTTGGTAAAAAAAAATACCCAAATTAGTGGATATTATTTGGTCTTTGTGAAAGTTAGAGAGTCTACAAGCTGTGGTGCGAATCGCACAAAATTGATCACATCTGATGTACTGGTGGCCTATCTCGCTTCTTGTGACCCGAACAAGCCAGGAAAGTACAAATACCCCCCAAATGACCCCTTTTTTGGAAAGTAGACATTCCAAGGTATTTAGTAAGAGGCATGGTGGGCTTTTTGATGTTGTCATTTTTTTCCCACAATTCTTTGCAAAATTAGGTTTTTCATTTTTTTAATTTTTTTACACAAAATTGTCATTGTAATAGGTTATTTCTCTCACATGGCATGTGTATACCACAAATGACACCCCCAAAAAAATTCTGCTACTCCTCCTGAGTATTACAATACCATATGTGTGGAACTTTTTCACAGCCTGGCCACATAGAGAGGCCCAACATGCAGGGAGTGCCATCACGTGTTCTAGGAGCATAAATTACACATCTAACTTGTTGACTACCTATTACACTTTTGAAGGCCCTGGAGCACCAGGACGATGACACGTGACACTGATGACAGATGGCACTGATATGTGGCAATGATGACATGTGGCACTGATGACAGATGGCACTAATATGTGGCACTGATGACAGATGGCACTTATACGTGGCACTGATGACAAGTGGCACTTATACGTGGCACTGATGACACGTGGCACTAATACGTGGCACTGATGACAGATGGCACTAATACGTGGCACTGATGACAGATGGCACTAATACGTGGCACTAATACGTGGCACCGATGACAGATGGCACTAATATGTGGCACCGATGACGCGTGACATTGATGACAGATGGCACTGATAAGGGGCATTGATGACACGTGACACTGACAACAGATGGCAAGTGACACTGACAGGTGGCACTGATGACAAATGGCACTGATACGTGGCACTGATACGTGGCACTGATGACAGATGGCACTAATATGTGGCACTGATGACAGATGGCACTATGTGGCACTGATGACACGTGGCACTGATGACAGATGGCACTTATACATGGCACTGATGACAGATGGCACTGGGGACAAATGGCACTGACAACAGGTGGCACTGGGGACAGATAGCACTAACAGGTGGCACTGGGGACAGATAGCACTAACAGGTGGCACTGGGGGCAGGTAGCACTGGGGTGGATGGCACTGGGGCAGGATGGCACTGGGGGAGCATGGCACTTTTTTTATTTATTTTTTTATTTTCCCACTTACGGCCACTGCAGCCGTTCATCTCTCCCCTCTCACATGCTGTCTGTGTGAGGAGGGAGAGCGGCGCTGAAAGATGATCTCATATGTTTACATATAAGATCATCTCACATTGGACACGCCGATCGCGCTGTAAACTGCCGCTGTGATTGGCCGTTTACAGTGATCTGTGTTTGCCTGTCTCCGGGGGACAGGACAAACACAAAACTTCCCCGATGCGCACCCGCGGCAGCGCGCATTGCGGAAGTAAACACCAGGACGTCCAGGGACAGCCTCCCGGACAAAAGTGCCTGCTCTATAGCCGTCATTCGGCTATAGGGCGGGTGGGAAGGGGTTAAACAATTCCATCAGCAAAACCCTAAAGGCCTAAAGTTTTGGGGGATTGAGAGGGTCACAAAAGGGGGGGGGGGGTAATTTCATATGCCAGTTAAGTTGTAGGGAATCTTACTGCATACATGAGACCAATGTATTAATGCCTGGTGGATTGAATGTCGATTTTGATATTAACTGTTTTATTACTGATCGATGATTTTATTGTTTACTTTTTATTGTATTTTTAGTACTATTTAATTTATTGGCTGCAGGTGATGTCACGTTGATATATGTGTATTATACACATTTTAATATTCTTAATTGTTTTTGAATATTAAGTTCGAAACACATCTTTATATGCATTCTGTAGGAGGTGGACTTTTGTAAACTCAAGTTTGGAGAAAAAAGTTTATGTTTTGCAATTTAAAAATGTGTTTAATAATGGGGTTCTTTTGTATTGGATTTGAGTTTGTATTTATTTGATTACATTATTTACATAAGGAGAAGAGATTCATTGTTGCAACGGCAATGTTTGCAAATATTGATATGATTCCTTTTTTAAAGTTGTTGTGCTCATTTGCATAGTGCGGATAGGCATGATGGGATGAGCCGTTAACATGGTAACGTTTGTTGAAATTCACAAGGGCTGCCCCGAGGTCTTTGCCTGTTATCATGTAGATTTGTACTACACGACGTGATGTGTTGTTACCTTGGTAACTTTCGTAAACATGGAGAGGTTGTCCATCACGTTGTGCTCACAGTAAGCTTACTATAGGAACCCCTTAATTGTCTATTTATATATCGGGTGACGCGTAGTTTCCGTGTCTGCTGATGAAGTCCCGCCCATAGGGGCGTAAGGTACGGACGGAGATCACGTGACATCACCCGCGTACATTGTTCATTTTAATGATCGTATGAAGCTTCATTATTGTAAGTGTGTTTTTTATGTATATTCATCATTAAAATGTTTTTCTATGGAGAGCACTATGGCCTGTCTTTCTATCCACATGGTCTGAGGAATTGTGAATACTGCTATATACAGATCCAGTGTGGGTATTCCACGAACGTGTCAGTTCATTTGACTCTGAATGGGAGAAAGCTGTGTTTTTGTTTGTGAATCGGTCGGATATTCACAAACGAAAGAGTACAGCGATTGGACGAGTTGATAAGCATTTGTTGATATTTAAGTGCATACGACCCTCTGTAATTTAAAGGGTCTATATGATGAGGTGAGCAGCCAATTTTACCATTGGTGGTGGTCCCCCCTTGGCAGTAAGTCACTTTATGCATAAACTGACTGTATATCACTGAAGATTCCTCACGTGGACTTTTTGACTCAAAAGCTATCTTTGGACTTTTTATTTATTTTAATATGTTAGTAATCATTTTATTTTAGTTAGAGCGCTGTACCATCTGTTTGATATATTGTATTTTGGGATTTGGTAATTGATCCTTGGTGTTCAGCAGCTTTTCGTAAAGGGGTTGTACTGCGCAAATTTTTTCTGTATTTATAACACAATGAAATATGCGGCGTTAAACTTGCAGTGACGTACGGAACTGAACGGCTTTAAACTTGCAGTAATGCAATGAATAATATAGCATTAAACTTGCAGTAATGCACATGCAATTATACGGGGAGTGGGGGCGGCCTGGGATTTGGAGCTATTTGCATGAATGGTTACTAATTTTCTTATCTAACCTCCTGTTCATTTCTGAACACGGTTTTGAGTCTGGGTGGACACGCAAGCCACTTAAGTGACCTTGCTCCCGTCTTCTGATGGGAGCAACCTCATGTTTGATTCCCCAGGACCATGACCTGGGGAGGGCTTTGTCACCCTGTAGTTCTTATTTAATGGTTAAAATGTTACTTACAGTGCAAGGCAGTAAGCCTTGCAATCCTCTCCTAATACTTATACATTTCTCTGCTTTCTTCTTCTTTTCTTGGGCTCTGACCTCCCGCTTCACTCCTACCACATCCTCATGGACCCCTGGGCTGCTCAAGTCCTCCAGTCCTTGGAGCCTGGAGGCTCTGCATCTATGTCGCTGTGAGTGTGCTCTGTCAGACCATGATGTCAGCTGATTATCTAACTAAGTACTCAGTTATTACACATAATGTGCAGGGCTTTAATTTCCCTACCAAAAGGCCAGTTGGAATTTTTACATGACATGCTGGCAGTGCTGCTTCCTAAAGTGCAGGGACGTGTGATTCTAGGTGGGGACAGTAATCTACCTTTAGAACAAATGTTAGATAAGTTGTCACCTAATAAATCCATATCTAAACATGTACCCAGAAGCAGCAGTAACTTGGGATGGCTGCTAAAATGAATGACTTAATTGATGCTTGGCAGAAGGACAATCCATCCACCAGAGATTACACGTCCATGGTTCATACTTTCAAATAGATCATATGTTTATAGGATCCCCATTACTATCCTACGTGAAATTGGATCACTCGCCAATTAGGTTATCCCTTATGGACCTGTGGAAAAAGCCATGTCCCTCCCTGTGGCGTCCTAATGCAATGTTATTAAACAACGTTATTATTGCTAACGGAGATAGAAGCGCAGATACGCAAATTTTTTCAGGCAAATTTGCCCTTGGCCACGTCCCCAATTATAAATTGGGCAGCCCACAATGCCACTATTTGTGGTAAGTTACTACAAATAGCGGCCAGACTCAAACGATCCCGGGACAGTACGATAACACAACAAGAGACAGAATTGAATGACCTGCTATATGAACAACGGGCATGACCACAGATATTTGGCTTAAAATTGATATGGCCAGACTGGCATTAAACTCAGATACTACATGATAGGGGATATACCTGCCAAACTTTTAGAGCAAAAATTTGTTCCTCACCCCTACACGCCAGCATTGCCTAAACGTAGACTGAATAATGGGCAGTTGAGCCAAAATGAATAACTAATTTTAAAAAAAATTTACCAAATTTTACTCCAAATTATACAGTGACCCAGCGAAATAGGGACAGGCTAAAATGGAGGATTTTTTCAGTAATATTTCCTTGCCCAAATTGACACGAGAACACTTGGAACTAATGGACAATTCTCCAAAATAGAAATAGGACAGTCTAGAAAACGTTTGAACCCCTCAAAAGCCCCGGGATCAGATGGGTTCTCAGGACAATACTACCAAATATTTCAAGAGGTCCTAGCCTCACATCTCTGTAAATTTTTTAATGCAATCAGACAGAGCACAGATCTTCCAGCACAGGAAAACACACTATTAACTGTGCTTAGTGTTACCATCTACCACATGCCCATCTTTTCCTCAGTAATGCCCAGGACCAGATATCTCATTATTATGAGATTCCTACACTACAATGATAATACCCAGTGCCCTCCCCGAAATGACCCAAATTTTGACAAGCTTTATAAAATTTGGCTACTACTCAACTATTTTTCTGATATCTTCCCCTAATTTTTTAACCCAGACCAACACATTTGCGTGGATGAGTCCCTTGTCAAATTTTCTGGGAGGCTGGGCATAAAACAATTTATTCCCTCCAAAAGGGCCCACTATGAGGTGAAGATGTACAAATTGTGAGACAGCACTACAGGGTATACCTATGCCTTCATGGTATACGAAGGGAAGGACACCCAGCTACATTCCCCCAATTGCCCAGAATACATTGGATCGAGTGGGAAAGTTGTTTGGGAACTCATAAATCCACTCCTGGAGAAAGGCTACCATATCTATATGGACAACTTTTATACAAGTTTACCCCTGTTCCGGAACTTCACAGAAAGAAAACTCCAGCATGTGGCACCGTAAGGACTAAACGGAAGGGCTTTCCTCAAAGCCTCTTCAACAAAAATCTAAGAAGAGGAGAGACAGCGAGCTTATGGAAAGAAAAGAAATTCTGGCTGTGAAGTGGAAGGACAGAAGGGATGTGTATGTTCTTTAATCGATCCACAATAATACCTTTCGTGGAGATCAACAGGAGGGATGGCCGAGTTCAAAAGCCAACATGTATCCACGAATACAATATGTTCATGGGTGGTGTCGACTTCAACGACTAGATGTTCGAACCCTACCTTGCCACAAGACGAACATACCAGTGGTATAAAAAAGTTTCCATTTATTTATTTAATTTGGCCATATATAACAGTTACGTAATTTATCACAAATCTACTGAAAGACACAAATCCTTCCTTGCCTATCAAGAGGAAATCACCACTGTCCTTACATTCCCAAACGGCCCACCAGAAACCATTAGATCTGATGTGATTAGTAAACTCTCCGAACGACACTTTCCCGAAAAAATCCCTCCCAAACCAATAGGCCAAAAACGGCAGAAAAAATGCAAGGTGTGCACCAAAGGAGGAGTGAGAAGAGACACCACTTTTTATTGTCCCCAATGTCCTTCCCAACCAGGCATCTGCGTAGTTGGCTGTTTCCGTCGTTACCATACTTCACTACATTATTAGTGAAGTATGGTAAACATAACCCTCACTTCCTGCCATTTACCTTTACACCCCTTATGCCTCTACTTGCTCTGTAACTGACCCTGGCTTGTTATTCGACCATGATTCTGCCTACCGATTCTGTTTATACCTCTGCCTGATCTGGAACTGACCCTGGCTTGTTATTCGACCACGCTTCTACCTACCGATTCTGTACATACCTCTGCCTGATCTGGAACTGACCCTGGACTGTTTGACCATCCTTTTTTCTTGCCTCTTGGACTGATCTTGTACCCTGCCACTGGACTAGTGGGATTCATAACATAGGGGTCTAACATATGTGAGGGGCTCCAGAATTGTTTTTCTGGATGAAGAAAACATATTTTTTTGTTTTCTCATTCGTAGATTAGAGTCTGGAGACTCGGAGGCTTCAAAGAGATTTGGGTGGGAGAAGCCTCTGCCCCTATCCCCATTCTGCCCTGAACGAGGCCCTACTTTTGCCTGCTGCCTGTAGGACCTATGCCTTCATGCCTCTGCCTGTCGCATGAACTGACCACACCACATGGATGGACCATTGCTGACAATCTCTGCCTGCACTGACCCTGGACTGTATCCCTGCCTGTACCGACTATGGAAAGTGTTCCTGCCTGTTGTCTGGACAATTGCGTTTGCTTTTGCTGACCAAGTCCATGCCTGCTGCCTGGACCAGTGCTATCCTCCTGTGGACAACTGTGCTACTAAAACCACAGGTAATCTTTTTTTTACCCTTTGCTCAACAGAATGTTTTTTGGGGTGTAATTATTGGTATGTGCATGCTATGTGTCCCTAGAACACCTGGCGGTGTTCCTTGTATGTGGCCAGGCTGTGTAAAAGTCTCACACATGTGGTATTGCCATACTCGGGAGGAGTAGCAGAATGTATTTTGGGGTGTAATTTTTGCTATGTACATGCTATGTGTTGGAAATATCTTATAAATGGACAACTTCTGGAAAAAAATTAACCATTCAAAAGACTCATTATGCCTCATAGATTATATGTTGGGGGGTTTCGGCAATGCACTAGAGCGGACGTGTGCTCCGTGAGCTCCGGTGCTAATTCAGCTTTATTATTAAGATTCCCTCACAGCCACTTCACCCGAAGATGGGACGGAAGACGGGCAAGTCCCTAACCAAGAAGGGTGCCTCTACGGGGTCCATTAAGAGATTCCTCTAGCCCGAACCCGAAGATGTGGGGGAGCAGGACGGCCTAGGCCACTCGCCACACTAGGCGCTACTAGGGGTGAGCCCCGCCTCCCGCGATAAGGCCGGAACGCAGACCGCGCTCTCCTTATTCCTCCGCCGACTCGGGAGGTGAGGAGGGCCTGCCTGTCTCAGCCGGAGTGGCGACGAAGGTGAGCGACCTCCCAACCAAATCTGACCTGGCATCTATGCTGCTAAACCTGGAACGGGTCATCAAGAAAGAGGTCTCCGAGGTCCGCTCGGACCTGTCTCAGGTACTGCTAAGGGTGGAGGAATCCGAACAGCGCTTAGACCGTCATGCGAGTGCCATTCGGACACTGCAGACGACCACCCACCAACTTTCCATTGCACACCGGACAACCCTCTACAAAATCGAGGACCAGGAGAACCGCAACAGGCGTAACAATATCCAGATTAGAGGCCTGCCGGCCTGACCTACTACCGTCTATCAGAGGCATCTTTAATGGCCTCCTAGGCCGAGCGGCGGATGCACCCTTGAAAATAGATCAGGTGCATAGAGCCCTTCGTCCTCGCAACCTCACTACTGACACCCCGCGTGATGTCATTTGCAGGGTCCACCATTATCCGGAGAAGGAGATGATAATGCAGAAGGCCAGAGGCACCACGCCATTTGACTTTGACGGTGTGATGCTCTCCTTTTTCTCCGATCTGGCGAGGGAGACCCTGGACAGACGCAAGGCCCTGAGTCCCCTTACGGAACTGCTCCGGGCGGCCTCCATCAAATACAAATGGGACTTCCCTGCGGCGCTGATCACCTCGGCAGACGGTAGAACCACGGTTCTCCGTTTCCCAGAGGCCCTGGTCAGATTCTGCAAAGACTTAAATATCGCTGCCTGGCTGGCAGGATGGCATCGACCACGGTTGGCAAAGAGCGGGCCGCAACCAACGCGTCTCCAACCAGGATCACCAACCTTGAACCCACAGAGAACCATGTCGCTTGCTTCTCCAACTGGAGCTGGTTCCTTGGCTGCTACCGCAAGTATACCCCCTTTTTTTGTTGACCCCCTTTCTTTTTTAGCTGGGATCACTTTGCTGCCCTATGGGAGCTAACAACTGTTGTGAGTGTCGCACTCTCCCTGCCCCGCACATATGCTAAGCCTGACTTTTCACCACGGCTGACAAGCCCTACTGCTATGCGGGTAGGTTACTGACTGCCTGCTGTTCCCATGGGCTCAAGTGGGGGACCCCGCTCAGGTTTGGACATTGGGTTCTTTTTGTTTTTGGTTTGGTTTTAGTTACTTTTATCTAATTTGTTTCTCTAGAACCGTGCCCTGATTTATGTATTTCCTTTTTCACCTACACTAGGATGCTGTGAGTTTTTGATGCAGTGTCGGTGCTGGGCCACTGGGACGCTGCTCGGACCCCCATGGCGTGGTTTGCGCCCAGTTGCCTGAGCTCGGCCTCCCCCTCTCAGGGCGGGAGCCGTTTGGTGCGTGTGCGGGGGCCCTGAGCCGGACGTGCAGCCCGCTTTTTCACTGCATGATTATGCGTGCACCAATAGCTGTTGTTAGACAGTGTTTATTCTGGTATTTATGTTTTCTACTCTCTCTCCTGTTATTCTATCTTTCTTCTCCTTGCTCTTCTTCACTCTCTCCTTTTCTGTTCCCCTCCCTTCCCCTGCCTCTCTTTTTATCCTCTCCTATACACCCTCACCCGTTTAGACCTAGTCCACCTTGGTTTTGTACTAATGATATTATGGTGTTCGCGGTTCCACCCCTTAAGACCCCATGGCCACGGTGAACCTTGTATCTTTAAATATCAGGGGCCTACATGCCCCAGGGAAAAGACACAGCCTGTACAGGGAGCTGGATCGCCTGCGGGGGGACGTGGTCTTCCTGCAGGAGACCCACCTCACACATACGACCCTGGTCAGACTACATTCAGCGAAGTACCCCACATGGTACTATAGCCTTTCGGATGTTTCCAAAGCTAAAGGAGTGGCCATTGGGCTGCGTAGGGGAACCGCGCTCACACTGGAGTCTATGTTGAGCGATCCTGCTGGATGCTTCTTGTTCCTGAGGGGCACCCTGGGCAGCATGCCATGCATTCTGGCTACACTTTATTCCCCCAATCGGGATCAAGCGGGTTTCACACTTAACTCCTTGCGGGGTTTTTCCTGTGGCTGCATCCTCCTAGCGGGTGATTTTAATGTTTCCTTGGAACCTACTTTGGCTACTTTGGCTCGTCCTTATCCTGCAAAAAATTTAAATTCATCCGTGCACGGCTCCATGACTTACAGCTGATGGATGCTTGGAGGATTAGTCACAAGCGAGAGAGAGATTTTACTTATTCCACGGTACATCAAACGTATTCTAGAATTGATTTATGCTTCATTGATCACCAACACTTACCACTAATACTGAGATCAGGCATAGGAACCTCCCCCTTATCGGACCACGCGTCCATCTCACTAACTATTAAAGTAGAGTCGCTACCCCCTAAATCCACTAATTAGAAGTTAAATGAGGATCTTATATCTGAGGAGTTGGACAAAAAATTAATAGGCGAGGAATTGGAATTTTATTTTAAGACTAATGTAAGCCCCGATGTTTGCCCAGGTGCAATATGGGAGGCCCACAAGGTATTTATTAGAGGTAAACTTATGGAATTGGGGTCTAGGAAAAAGAAGGAGCGTATACTACAACAAACCACATTATTGCAGGAAATTAAACGCGTATGCCTTGTACACACGATCAAACAATTCGGTGGAAAAGTCCGAAGACTTTTTACCCAAAAGTCCGGCGGACTTAGAAAGTAGTTTTGCACTCCAATCTGTCCGCCGGACTCGCATTTCGGCGGACAATCCGGACGTGTGTGTGCCAGTCCGCCGTACTTTTGAAATGAACAGACTTTTCCCGCCCGGAGAAAAGTCCGCTCATTTTGAGCGCGTCTCCAGGTAGCCAGGGCTAGCGAAGGAGGCGTCGCTGGCCCCGTCACCTGGTATGGACTTAAAGGGGAACCCCTACGCCGAACCCCCCTCCTGAGCCGTACCAGGCCGCGTGCCCTCAACATGGGGAGTGCCTTGGGGAAGGGGGGCCGCGCGCCCCCCCACCCCAAAGCACCTTGTCCCCATGTTGATGAGGACAAGGGCCTCTTCCCGACAACCCTGGCCATTGGTTCTCGGGGTCTGCGGGTGGGGGGCTTATCGGAATCCAGGAGCCCCCTTTAATAAGGGGGCCCCCGGATACCGGCCCCCCACCCTATGTGAATGAGTATGGGGTACAATGTACCCCTACCCATTCACCTGTGAAAAAAAGTAAAAAAAAAACACAACACAAAAGGGTTAAAATAGTTTATTGCACAGCTCCGGGGGTCTTCTGTCCGTCTTCTGGGGTCTTCTCGCCGGACTCCTCCGCTATCTTCTGCTAGCTCTTTTACTAGCGGAGGAGCCCGGCTTTCTTCTTCACCGCCACGGCCCTCTTCTTCCAACTTTGGGGGTCTTGTCCCCCTCTTCGGTTCTTCTTGCCGGGCCACCACGCCGTCTTCTAGCTCTTTTACAGCTCTTTCTGTCACCGCTGTCGCCGTCTTCTGTTCTTCTGTTCTTCTCTTCTTCTTTTCATCTCTTCAGATGCTGCCTCCGCTCACAATGGCAGGGATGCGGCGCGCAGCGACTTATATAGGGAAATCCCTGGATGATGTCGCCGCCCATTATGATGTCACAGTCCCAGAGGATGCTGGGACCCCCCCATGTTGAGGGCACGTGGCCTGGTATGGCTCAGGAGGGGGGGAGGCGCTCGCTCGTCCCCACTCCCTTTCCTGGCCGGCCGGGTAGCGTGCTCGGATAAGGGTCTGATGTGGACCTGGGGGGGACCCCCACGCTGATTTTTCGGCGTAGGGGTTCCCCTTTAAGTCCATACCAGGTGACGGGGCCAGCGACGCCTCCTTCGCTGGCCCCGGCTACCTGGAGACGCGCTCAAAATGAGCGGACTTTCCTCCACGTGTGTGGGCGAGTCCACTCATTTCAAAAGTATGGCGGATAGTCCGGCGGACTTAGTACGCCGTATTAGTCTGCTGAAAAAGTGCCGTGTGTGGGCAAGTAGCTCATTCGGAAAGTCCGTGGAACAGTCCAGCGGGAAGTCCGCCAGACTAAGTCCGCCGGATAGTCCGCTACGTGTGCGGTATTAGAGCGACAACACAAACTAAATCAGGCCCCGACTCTTTTCCACACCCTGACTGAAAAACGGGAGGCGCTGAAGTCCCTCCTACACCTGGAGCAGAAACAACGCTCTCGGCTGGTATCCCAACGGTTTTATGAATGGGGGGATAGACCTGGCAAGTTGTTGGCCAACTCCGTGAGACAGCGGAAGGCTGCAGCGTTTATTGCTAAAGTCAAAACCCCCACAGGAGCTATGGCGTTCGACACTCCACACATAGCCAAGGCGTTTAGGGAGTTCTATCAGCATCTATACCACGTACACCAGGCTGTTAGAGATAAAGAAGCTAAGGGGCAACTCATCCATGAATATTTGGCCCGTGCAGACCTCCCTAGACTCCCCACGGAGACCTTGGCTTCCTTAGAGGGTGAGTTTACGCCGGCGGAGCTCCTAGGTGCCCTGAAAGGTATGGCCTGTGACAAGGCCCCGGGGCCGGATGGCCTTATGGTCACTTACTATCGCTCCTACGCTGACATACTAGTCCCCCATCTGGCTACCTATGCTAATGGGACATTGACTGCCGGAGCTCTGCGTCTGGAGACTACCCATGCTCATATTACGGTTATCCCCAAGGCGGGGAAGGATCCTAGTGATTGCACGAGTTACCGCCCCATTTCGCTATTGAATATTGACGCAAAGATTTATGCCAAAGCTATTGCAAACAGACTGCTCCCCCTGATCCCGCAGTGGATCTCGCAGGACCAAACGGGATTCGTCCCGGGAAGGGAGGCACGGGACAACTCCCTGCGCACTCTTTCCTTGATGGCACATGTACGGCGGACCTCCCAGCCCACCCTGTTACTCTCTACAGATGCTGAAATGGCGTTTGACAGGGTGGACTGGGAATATCTCATGGCGACGTTATCTCACCTCAGAATCGGCCCCTCTTTTGCAAGCCCAAAACTCGGCATTATACCAACAACCCACTGCCCAACTACGAATTAATGGAACCCTAAGTGACCCCTTCACCTTACACAATGGCACGCGCCAGGGCTGCCCACATTCTCCAATTCTGTTCGCGATCTTCTTGGAACCCTTTCTCTCCATGGTTAGGCGAAACCCGAATGTACATGGTATAGCAGTAGGCAAGACGGAACATAAGTACGCAGCATATGCGGACGACATACTATTCTATATTTAACAACCCCTAATTACCCTCCCAAATCTTATGTCTGAATTCTCGGCTTACGGTACGGTTTAAAATTTTACAATTAATATGTCCAAATCGGCATTATTAAATATATCAGTCCCCGCACACTCTGTGTCACAGTTGAAACACGCCTTTCCCTTTACTTGGCAGACGAGAAGTATGAAATACTTAGGTATTTACCTTACGCCCACCCCGCTGACTCTCTTCCGTACAAACTTCCTTCCCCTCCTTAACACACTTCGGTCAGATATCCAGAAATGGTCCCAGCTGAGGCCTTCTTGGATGGGGAGAATTGGGATGGTTAAGATCAATCTGCTGCCCAGGGTGCTCTTCATGCTTCAGATGATCCCGTTTGGGATACCGATAGGTTTCTTTACGATATTGAACTCTATGGTGTATAGATATGTATGGAATAGGAAGAGACCCAGGCTTCCTAGATCCCTACTTATCCACCTTAAGTGCGATGGAGGGCTAGCGGTGCCGGATTTTAGGCTTTACTACCGCTCCATTGTATTAACCAGGCTCTCATATTGGAAATACAGCAAGGATGCCGAATTGTGGGTTGCTTTGGAGGCAGATCTCAGTGGTACCAAACTTTCTACATTGATGTGGATACCGAGGAAATACCGAACCTTCTCAGCCAATACATCACCATTAACACGATCAACCCTTATGTTATGGGATTCCCTGTGTAAGGCCCAGAGATGGGCGTACAACTCACCTTTGATGCCCTTGATGGGGCACAACTATTTTCCGCCTGGCAATATGGATCCCCAAATTCACTCCTGCCACCTGGGAACTAAAACTTACCTGCATCAGGTTGCTGGCTCCTCCGGCATTTTACCAATTTCTAACATCATGGCCACCTTTCCCATCTCTTATATGGATCGTTGGAAATACCGCCAATTGGTGGCCTTTGTTCACTCACTCCCGCAACCCATACGCTCCTTCACTGAGCTGATTCCGCTGGAGGTCGCATTCTCAGATGTTCATCCAATAGAGAGACATTACAGCACATGGACATTTGGACATTCCCCCTAACTTATAAATAGACCTGATCCGGTGGCCATTTTACATTCTTTCTACTGTCACTATAGGGAGAGGTTGCTGTGTGGAGCAGGGAGAGACTGCAGTGACCCAAATCGCTAGCTATTAGGTCCACAAAAGTTATTTTAAGGACTGGTATGGTATAGGTGTAGTTCAGGATATAGGTTTGAGGCAGTGCTATTCAAGTCATTGTTGCAGCAGATTGTCTTTTGTCAGTGCAGATAGGGACAGATAGGACGCTGTGTGTTGCAGAGAGGGACAGTCAGTTTAATCATTAGCTGTTACTATTAGGTCCACAAAAGTCCTTTTCAGGACTGGTATGGTGTAGTAGTACAGGATATAGTTTTGAGTGCTATTCAAGTTATTGTTGCAGCAGCCTGTGTTTTGTCAGTTTAAATAGGGACATACAGGAAGCTGTGTGTGACAGTGAGGGAAAGTCAGTTTAATCAGTAGCTGTTACTATTAGGTCCACAAAGGTCCTTTTCAGGACTGGTATGGTAATAGGGTTGTACACGTATAATATTCTTTCTTCCAAATATAGAAAGAATATTATACTTGACTGCTGCCCTTCTGTTGCAGTAGTCCTTTATGAGTATAGGGACTAAGGTGCAGTCTGCTAATCACAACCTACTAGTTTCACAAAGGTCCTTCTAAGTACTGGTAAGGTATAGCGTACTAGAGTATATAGGGTTGAGTGAGGTACAGTCTGCTAATCCTTAAGGACTGGTATAGGTCCACAATATATAGGGTTGAGGTGCACTACTGCTGACTGCTGCCCTATTCTGCAGTAGTCCTTTATCAGTATAGGGACTGAGGTACAGTCTGCTAATCACAACCTACTAGTTCCACAAAGGTCCTTCTAAGGACTGGTAAGGTATAGCGTAGTACAGTATATAGGGTTGAGTGAGGTACAGTCTGCTAATCACAACCTACTAGTTCCACAAAGGTCCTTCTAAGGACTGGTAAGGTATAGCGTAGTACAGTATACAGGGTTGAGTGAAGTACAGTCTGCTAATCACAACCTACTAGTTCCACAAAGGTCCTTCTAAGGACTGGTAAGGTATAGCGTACTAGAGTATATAAGGTTGAGTGAGGTACAGTCTGCTAATCCTTAAGGACTGGTATAGGTCCACAATATATAAGGTTGAGGTGCACTACTGCTGACTGCTGCCCTATTCTGCAGCAGTCCTTTATCAGTATAGGGACTGAGGTACAGTCTGCTAATCACAATCTACTAGTACCACAAAGGTCCTTCTAAGGACTGGTAAGGTATAGCGTACTAGAGTATATAGGGTTGAGTGAGGTACAGTCTGCTAATCCTTAAGGACTGGTATAGGTCCACAATATATAGGGTTGAGGTGCACTACTGCTGACTGCTACCCTATTCTGCAGCAGTCCTTTATCAGTATAGGGACTGAGGTACAGTCTGCTAATCACAACCTACTAGTTCCACAAAGGTCCTTCTAAGGACTGGTAAGGTATAGCGTAGTACAGTATATAGGGTTGAGTGAGGTACAGTCTGCTAATCACAATATACTAGTTCCACAAAGGTCCTTCTAAGGACTGGTAAGGTATAGCGTACTAGAGTATATAGGGTTGAGTGAGGTACAGTCTGCTAATCCTTAAGGACTGGTATAGGTCCACAATATATAGGGTTGAGGTGCACTACTGCTGACTTCTGCCCTATTCTGCAGCAGTCCTTTATCAGTATAGGGACTGAGGTACAGTCTGCTAATCACAACCTACTAGTTCCACAAAGGTCCTTCTAAGGACTGGTAAGTTATAGCGTAGTACAATATATAGGGTTGAGTGAGGTACAGTCTGCTAATCACAATCTACTAGTTCCACAAAGGTCCTTCTAAGGACTGGTAAGGTATAGCATAGTACAGTATATAGGGTTGAGTGAAGTACAGTCTGCTAATCACAACCTACTAGTTCCACAAAGGTCCTTCTAAGGACTGGTAAGGTATAGCGTACTAGAGTATATAGGGTTCAGTGAGGTACAGTCTGCTAATCCTTAAGGAATGGTAAAGGTCCACAATATATAGGGTTGATGTGCACTACTGCTGACTGCTGCCCTATTCTGCAGCAGTCCTTTATCAGTATAGGGACTGAGGTACAGTCTGCTAATCACAACTTACTAGTTCCACAAAGGTCCTTCTAAGGACTGGTAAGGTATAGCGTACTAGAATATATAGGGTTGAGTGAGGTTCAGTCTGCTAATCCTTAAGGACTGGTATAGGTCCACAATATATAGGGTTGAGGTGCACTACTGCTGACTGCTGCCCTATTCTGCAGTAGTCCTTTATCAGTATAGGGACTGAGGTACAGTCTGCTAATCACAACCTACTAGTTCCACAAAGGTCCTTCTAAGGACTGGTAAGGTATAGCGTAGTACAGTATATAGGGTTGAGTGAGGTACAGTCTGCTAATCACAACCTACTAGTTCCACAAAGGTCCTTCTAAGGACTGGTAAGGTATAGCGTAGTACAGTATATAAGGTTGAGTGAAGTACAGTCTGCTAATCCTTAAGGAATGGTATAGGTCCACAATATATAGGGTTGAGGTGCACTACTGCTGACTGCTGCCCTATTCTGCAGCAGGCCTTTATCAGTATAGGGACTTAGGTACAGTCTGCTAATCACAACCTACTAGTTCCACAAAGGTCCTAAGGACTGGTAAGGCATAGCGTACTAGAGTATATAGGGTTGAGTGAGGTACAGTCTGCTAATCCTTAAGGACTGGTATAGGTCCACAATATATAGAGTTGAGGTGCACTACTGCTGACTGCTGCCCTATTCTGCAGTAGTCCTTTATCAGTATAGGGACTGAGGTACAGTCTGCTAATCACAACATACTAGTTCCACAAAGGTTCTTATAAGGACTGGTAAGGTATTGTGTACTACAGAATATAGAGTTGAGTGAGGTACAGTCTGCTAGTCCTTAAGGACTGGTATAGGTCCACAATATATAGGGTTGAGGTGCACTACTGCTGACTGCTGCTCTATTCTGCAGCAGTCCTTTATCAGTATAGGGACTGAGGTACAGTCTGCTAATCAGAACCTACTAGTTCCACAAAGGTCCTTCTAAGGACTGGTAAGGTATAGCGTAGTACAGTATATAGGGTTGAGTGAGGTACAGTCTGCTAATCCCAACCTACTAGTTCCACAAAGGTCCTTCTAAGGACTGGTAAGGTATAGCGTACTAGAGTATGTATGGTTGAGTGAGGTACAGTTTGCTAATCCTTAAGGACTGGTATAGGTCCACAATATATAGGGTTGAGGTGCACTACTGCTGACTGCTGCCCTCTTCTGCAGCAGTCCTTTATCACTATAGGGACTGAGAGTTTTGTCACAGGGTCATTTAAAAAATGACAGGCAGAGGAAGAGGCAGGCCCTTCCGCAGGGGTGGTAGGGGTAGGGCAGGAGCAACAGGCTTGATCCAAAGTGGGAAATTGCAGAAGGTGCGTGCGATTACGTCAAAGGAAGCACCAGAATTGGTTGACTGGCTCACTCAGCCTTACTCTTCTGCACCCTCCTCATCCTCTCGATCTGCACCCTCTTCTTCACTCACTGCTATGTGCACCCCCAAAGACACTACCACCTACAACACCACCACCACCACCACATACCTTCCGCTTGAGTCACAGGAATTATTTTCCGATCCATATCAAGACATTTCTGATGTACAGCCACTCTTGGCATTGGATCAGGAAGAGGAGGTAGCAACAACCGCCACTCAGCAGTCTGACGACAGTACCCAGATCAGCCCAAAGAGGAGGTTGGTCACCGGTGTTGCTGCCTACTCCGAGATCTCTACTTATAGCGGTGGGGAAGGTGACATCGATGATGACGTGTCTAGTGATGACGTGTCTAGTGATGTCACGTGGGAGATATGGACCATCAGATAGGGAGGAGAAGCAGGAATAACTTACATTGCACAGGAGGGACAAAGCTGACTGCTAATGTATCAGGAGCGAGTCATCGACCATGTACGGTCACATCTGGCGCTCCCAGGACACCGGCACATGGCTCCGCAGTGTGAGCTTTTTTTAACGTGTCCACTGCTGACAATAGTGTTGCCATCTGCAATCTTTACAGTCAACGCATTAGTTGCGGTAAGCCCAACACTCACCTAGGGACGACCGCCTTAAGAAGGCACATGAGCTGCCATCACCGAGCCCAGTGGGAGCAACGGAACACACAAAGCCACACTCCAGGCTCTCACCGTCCAGCCTTGTCTTCTACTTCTCCTTCTCCTCTCTCTTCACAATTGTCCTCCACTCCACCTTCCATCACGCCAAGGTCACGTTTTTCTGCAAAAAGGCAGGCTTCCGTGGGCCTAATGTTCGAGGGTAAAAAAATGATGACGCTGGATAACCCTCTTGCCCAACGGTTGACGGCTGGCTTGTCAGAACTGATAGCCCACCAACTACTGCCATATAAACTGGTGGACTCGGAGGCCTTTCGAAAATTTGTGGCCATTGGAACACCAAGGGCATCCCAGAGCTTTATGGCCATGTTCAGCGGCAAGTGAATGTATCTCTGGCACACAGTGTCGGTGCCAAGATACATCTGACCACAGACACGTGGTCTAGCAAACATGGGCAGAGAAGGTATATCACTTTTACTGCCCACTGGGTGAACCTTCTGACGGCCGTCAAGCATGTAACCCGTGGCACCCGTGTAGATTTGGTTTTACCGCCATGGATTGCATGCAGGCCTGGCTCTTCTTCTCCTCCTCCTCCTCCTCCTACTCCATCCTCCTCCCTCTCCTCGGCTGACTCCTCCTTTTTCGCTGCTAGCGTCTCTTCCGCTGCGCCGCCCCAAGCTCCCCAGAACCTATTCGACATGCCAGGTGAGACGTTGCCATGCCATGCTGCGTCTGTTGTGCCTGGAAGCCAAGAGCCACACTGGCCCGGCACTCCTTTCAGCTTTGCGTTCACAGGCAGATCAGTGGCTAACACCGCTCAATTTGACAGTTGGTAAAGTGGTGTGTGACAATGGTGCCAATCTGCTTAGCGCATTGAGACAGGGCAAAATTACGCACGTGCCATGCATGGCACACGTCTTAAACTTGGTCGTGCAACGATTCGTTGTCAAATACCCTGGGGTCCAGGACATCTTGCGGCAGGCAAGGAAAATCTCGGCCCATTTCAGAAGATCTTATACGGCCATGGCTTGCCTTGCTGACATTCAGCGGTGACACAATCTGCCGGTCAGACGTCTTATTTGCGATTGCCCGACGCAATGGAACTCAACCTTCTACATGCTTGATAGGCTGCTCCAGCAGAAACGTGCAGTTAACGTCTACCTGTATGAACTCTGCGGGAGAACAGGTTCTGGGGAGCTGGGTTTTTTTTCTCCGCGCCAGTGCCTGCTCATGCACAACGCATGCAGACTTCTGTGGGCATTTGAGGAGATCACCAAACTGGTCAGTCGCAGCCATGGCGCCATGAGTGACATGGCACCTTATGCCTTCTTTATGGAGCGTGCATTGCATCATGTCATTGATCAAGCTGTGGAGGAGCAGGAGCGGGAAGATGAGGAAGTTGCAATGCTGGATGAATTCCCAGGGGGGCTACTCTATCTGAGACAAGTGAACAACAGGAGTCTGAAGAGGAGTCAGAGGAGGATGGTGCCGGGGCGGATGAGGAGGAGCAAGAAGAGCATGCTTTAAACCTTTCTGGGATCCCTGTTGTGCGTGGATGGGGAGAGGAGAATGAAGAGGACGACATTATCCTGGATGATGAGCAGGAGCCAGGCCACCACACCGCTTCCAGTTTAGTGCAAATGGGGGCCTTCATGCTCCAGTGTTTTAACAGGGACCCCCGTATAAAAAGCATAAGGGTCAAGGACCAGTACTGGGTGGCAACATACTTAGACCCCCGGTACAAACACAAAATGGTGGAAATGTTACTGCCGTCACAGAGGGCTGTCAGAATGGAGCACTTCCAGGCCTTGCTTCGAGAAATGCTGCATTCTGCTTTTGCGTGCACTGGCAGAGGAGCAATTCCCACTCCCGGAGAAGGAGTTGTGGGTACCAATCCAACAGCACCTGAAAGAAGAGGCCGGTTTGAAGATGTGTTGGTGACTTCTGATATGAGGTCATTCTTTCAGCTGACCCATCGACAGGTGTTATCCGGATCCAGCATCAGGGAACGCCTAGACCGACAGGTGTCCGACTACATCGGGTTAACGGCCGATGTGGACACTCTGAGGAGTGATGAACCCCTGGACTACTGGGTGGACAGGCTTGACCTCTGGCCAGAGCTTGTCCAATTTGCAATGGAACTGTTGGCTTGCCCCTCGTCCAGTGTCCTGCCTGAAAGGACGTTCAGAGCAGCAGGGGGGATCGTGACCGATAAGCGTACTCGCCTAGCTCACGACAGTGTTAACTACCTCACATTTCTAAAAATGAATGAGGCATGGATCTCAGAGGAATTCAACACATGTGACCAGTAGACCATGTATATGTCTAGAAACGATTTTTTTAATCGAGCACACAGGCCTTCTTTCTTCATTTGGCTCACTTCCTTGTACTAAAAAAACACACCGTACTATATGCCCGTACCCTCCTGTTTGAAGAGGTTGAGCGGTGTCATATTTCTACTGGGGCTGCTTATTATGAGGGGCTCCCACCATCCCTGTGCTATGCTGACTTACTTCTGGGGCTGCTTATTATGAGGGGCTCCCACCATCCCTGTGTTATGCTGACTTCCTCCTGGGGCTGTACCTCTGCTGTGCATATTATGAGGGGCTCCCACCATCCCTGTGCTATGCTCATTATGAGGGGCTCCCACCATCCCTGTGCTATGCTGACTTACTCCTGGGGCTGCTTACGGTGCAGGTGTCAGTGCTGTATATCACGGTGCTGTTGTCAGTGCTGTATATCACGGTGCTGGTGTCAGTGCTTTATGTCACGCTGCTGATGTCAGTGCTCTCCATCACGGTGCTGGTGTCAGATCACTCTATCACGGTGCAGGTGTCATTGCTGTATGTCACGCTGCTGATGTCAGTGCTCTCTATCACGGTGCTGGTGTCAGATCACTCTATCATGGTGCAGGTGTCATTGCTTTATGTCACGCTGCTGATGTCAGTGCTCTCTATCACGGTGCAGGTGTCAGATCACTCTATCAACGTGCAGGTGTCATTGGTGGGAGCACTGATTTTAATGACGATTAAAGTGAAAAAAAAAGTGAAATATTCCTTTAAATATGGTGCCTGGTGGGTGTCTGTAGTATGCCTGTGAAGTGCCACGTGTTTCCCGTGTTTAGAACAGTCCCTGCACAAAGTGACATTAAGCGGAAATAACACCATTTAAAACTGCTTGCGGTTTTAATGTTATATCTGGTTCCTGCAATATGGTTGAAAATCATTCAGAAAAATGGCATGGGTAGCCCTCCCTGCCCATTACCAGCCTATTTGGGTCTTGTACGCATATTAAGGGGAACCCTGTACCCATATTAAAAAAAGGAAATGCGTGTGGCCCCCAGGCCCTATATACTCAGAACAGAAGTATACAGGCGGTGCAAACAAGACAGGGACTGTGTAGGTTTGTTGTGTTAAGTTGAATCTGTTTGTAATTTTCAACTGGTACATTTTTAAAGTGTAGCTCCAGTCAAAAAAAATATTTTTAAGCTTTTTGGAAAACATAGGGAAGGGTTATCACCCCTGTATAATTTGTTTTGTCGTCCATCTTTTTTCATCTCACTTGCTGTTGTCTCCTTCCGTTTGCAAGTAGGAGATGTTTGTAAATTGGATGTTTGAAAGTAGGGGCCTGCCCTATATGCTCTGCAGAAATGGCGGAACAAGGTGTTGGTTTTGCAACAACATTGTAAGCCCTCAAAGTGACTCTTGGCGGGCGCTGGAGCGCCCTGCTGTGAACCATTATATCAAGAATTGTAATTACATGCCATTGTTGAACAGTGGTAGAAAAATTGACCTTTGGTGGTTGTGGTGCTGGTGCCACAACACTATAAGTCCTCACAGTTACTCTGGGTGGGCACAGGAAGGGGCCCTCCTGTGAAATATTATATCAAGAATTGTAATTACATGTCCCTGTTAAGCAGGGGCAGAAAAATTGGGCCTTAGGCACTGGTGCCATCACACTGCAACCTCTGCCATACACTCTAGTTTTATTGCAGGAATTAGCCCTGCTGCAAAGCATTGCATCAAAAATTGTACTTAAACGCCCCTGTTAAACAGGGGCAGAAAAATTGGGCCTTAGGCACTGGTGCCATCACACTGCAACCTCTGCCATACACTCTAGTTTTATTGCAGGAATTAGCCCTGCTGCAAAGCATTGCATCAAAAATTGTACTTAAACGCCCCTGTTAAACAGGGGCAGAAAAATTGGGCCTTAGGCACTGGTGCCATCACACTGCAACCTCTGCCATACACTCTAGTTTTATTGCAGGAATTAGCCCTGCTGCAAAGCATTGCATCAAAAATTGTACTTAAACGCCCCTGTTAAACAGGGGCAGAAAAATTGGGCCTTAGGCACTGGTGCCATCACACTGCAACCTCTGCCATACACTCTAGTTTTATTGCAGGAATTAGCCCTGCTGCAAAGCATTGCATCAAAAATTGTACTTAAACGCCCCTGTTAAACAGGGGCAGAAAAATTGGGCCTTAGGCACTGGTGCCATCACACTGCAACCTCTGCCATACACTCTAGTTTTATTGCAGGAATTAGCCCTGCTGCAAAGCATTGCATCAAAAATTGTACTTAAACGCCCCTGTTAAACAGGGGCAGAAAAATTGGGCCTTAGGCACTGGTGCCATCACACTGCAACCTCTGCCATATACTCTAGTTTTATTGCAGGAATTAGCCCTGCTGCAAAGCATTGCATCAAAAATTGTACTTAAACGCCCCTGTTAAACAGGGGCAGAAAAATTGGGCCTTAGGCACTGGTGCCATCACACTGCAACCTCTGCCATATACTCTAGTTTTATTGCAGGAATTAGCCCTGCTGCAAAGCATTGCATCAAAAATTGTACTTAAACGCCCCTGTTAAACAGGGGCAGAAAAATTGGGCCTTAGGCACTGGTGCCATCACACTGCAACCTCTGCCATATACTCTAGTTTTATTGCAGGAATTAGCCCTGCTGCAAAGCATTGCATCAAAAATTGTACTTAAACGCCCCTGTTAAACAGGGGCAGAAAAATTGGGCCTTAGGCACTGGTGCCATCACACTGCAACCTCTGCCATACACTCTAGTTTTATTGCAGGAATTAGCCCTGCTGCAAAGCATTGCATCAAAAATTGTACTTAAACGCCCCTGTTAAACAGGGGCAGAAAAATTGGGCCTTAGGCACTGGTGCCATCACACTGCAACCTCTGCCATATACTCTAGTTTTATTGCAGGAATTAGCCCTGCTGCAAAGCATTGCATCAAAAATTGTACTTAAACGCCCCTGTTAAACAGGGGCAGAAAAATTGGGCCTTAGGCACTGGTGCCATCACACTGCAACCTCTGCCATATACTCTAGTTTTATTGCAGGAATTAGCCCTGCTGCAAAGCATTGCATCAAAAATTGTACTTAAACGCCCCTGTTAAACAGGGGCAGAAAAATTGGGCTGCTGGCATCACCCAGAACCAAAAATGTTCTTCCAACATATCAGCGGAGGAGGAAGAGGATAGACAATCAACATAACAGGACAGTCACTCAGCATCAGCATAGGCAGTCTTGAAGGGATGTGGTATTTCAAAAAAAATTATTCGGTTACATCAGCTTCAGGTGCTTGGTAGCTGTGGGTGATCCAAGACTGATTCATCTTGATGAAGGTCAGTCGATCAACTGATTCGGTGGACAGGCGCACCCTGTGATCGGTAACGAAGCCACCAGCAGCACTGAAGGTGCGTTCCGAAAGAACGCTGGATGCAGGACAGGCCAGTAGCTCAATTGCATACTGTGCAAGCTCTGGCCAGTGATCCATCCTCAAGACCCAGTAAGCCAGAGGATTTTCAGTGGGAAAGGTGTCCAAGTCTGACCTTGCCCCTAGGTATTCCTGCACCATGTAAATTAGACGCTGGCGATGGGTGCTGGAACCAATCATACCTTGGGGCTGCGGACTAAAAAATTGTCTGAAAGCATCAGTCAGACGGCCACCTTCTCCACCGCTCCTTCTGACTGATGCCTCAGCAACACGTTGTCCAGGACCAGGAGTTTGTGACCTCCCAGTCTCTGGGAACGCGTTGCACAGAGCTTTCTGCAAGGCCTCCCGGAGATGTCTCATCCTCTGCTCCCTCTGCGATGGCAAAATAAGGTCGGCAACCTTACCCTTGTACCGTGGATCAAGGAGAGTGGCCAGCCAGTAATGGTCCCTCTCCTTGATCCGAAGAATACGAGGATCCTTCCGCAGGCTTTGCAGGATCAGGGAGGCCATGCAGCGTAGGTTAGCTGAGGCATTCGGTCCGGAGTCCTCTGGGTGACTAAGGACAACATGATCCGCAGCTACCTCCTCCCAGCCACGTACAAGTCCACGTGTTTCTTGGGACTGTAAATCATCCCTATAAGACTGCTGCTGCTGATGCTGAGTGCCAGCCTCCACCTCCATGCTGACACAATCATCCTCCTCCTCCTCTTCCTCCTCCTCACCCTCTTCCTGTGTGATGGGTGGCACAGCAGGAACACTGTCTGGATAAAGGGGGCCTTGAGAGGCAAGGAAGTCCTCCTCTTCCTGCCTCTGTTCTGCCTCAAGTGCCCTGTCCATTATTCCACGCAGCGTATGCTCCAAGAGGTGGACAAGAGGTATAGTGTCACTGATGCATGCACTGTCACTGCTCACCATCCTTGTGGCCTCCTCAAACGGTGACAGGACAGTGCATGCATCCCTGATCATGCCCCACTGGCGTGGTGAGAAAAAACCAAGCTCCCCTGACCCTGTCCTGGTGCCGTAGTCGCACAGGTACTCATTGATGGCCCTCTGCTGCGTGTGCAGCCGCTGCAGCATGGCCAATGTTGAGTTCCATCTGGTGGGCATGTCACATATAAGGCGGTTCTTGGGCAGGTTCAACTCCTTTTGGAGCTCAGCCAGCCGAGCACAGGCATTAAATGATCGGCGGAAATGCACACAGACTCTCCTGGCCTGTTTCAGGACATCCTGTAAGCCGGGGTACCTGCCCAAGAACCGCTGCACCACCAGGTTAAGGACGTGAGCTACACAGGGCACATGGGTCAGTTGTCCCTGTCGGAGGGCGGAGAGGAGGTTGGTGCCATTGTCGCAAACCACCATTCCTGGCTTAAGCGGGCGTGGCGTCAACCACCTCTCGGCCTGCCCCTGCAGAGCTGACAAAACATCCGCCCCAGTGTGGCTCCTGTCCCCCAAACAAACCAGCGCAAGCACGGCATGGCATCGTTTTGGCTGCGTACTTGCGTAGCCCCTGCAACGCCTACGGAGCACCGCTGGTTCTGAGGACAGAGCACTGGAAGAGGCCATGGAGGAAGAAGAAGAGGAGGGGGTGGAGGAGAGAGGTGTGTCACAACCAATAGTAGCATTTTGGAGGCGTGGTGGCGGAACAACCTCCAACACTACTGCACCTTGTCCTGCATCCTTCCCAGCAGCCAGGAGAGTGACCCAATGGGCCGTGAAAGACAGGTAACGTCCCTGTCCATGCCTGCTGGACCATGAGTCAGCGGTAATATGCACCTTACCGCTGACCGCCCTGTCCAGCGAGGCAAGGACATTGCCTTCCACATGCCGGTAGAGAGCCGGAATCGCCTTCCGTGAGAAAAAGTGGCGTTTGGGGACCTGCCACTGAGGAACCGCACATTGTACAAACTCACGGAAGGGGGCCGAGTCTACCAACTGAAAAGGCAGCAGTTGAAGTGCTAGCAATTTAGCCAAGCTAGCATTCAACCGCTGGGCATGTGGATGGCTGGGAGTAAATTTCTTCCGCCGGTCCCGCAGCTGGGGCAGGGACATTTGTCTGCTATAATCGGACGTGGATGTACCACTAGCAGAGTTCCCGGAAGCACTTGGCTGTGACACACCTAATTCTACACCTTCATTCCTCTCAGAGCAGGTTTCAGAGAGGACTGAAGGTCTAGTGGGGTTGGAGATGCCAGCTGATGAGGAGCAAGGAGAGGTCCGCTTTGTTCTTTGGTGTGGGTCTTTGAGGTATGCTTGCCAACGAGCTGCATGGCAGGTCAACATATGTCTGGTCAAGCATGTGGTGCCCAAGCGGCTGATGTTTTGGCCACGTGAGATACGCTTGAGACATATGTTGCAAATAGCAGCGGTGCGATCTGATGCACTCGTCTCAAAAAAGGCCCACACCAAAGAACTTTTAGAATAACGCGCAGAGGAAGCGCTCTGCGCAGAGGAAGCGCTCTGCGCAGGCGGAGCTCTGCGGTGTGATTCAGTCGGTGTGCTGCCCCTAAGCTGGCCCCCGGAGGGCATCCTGCCTCGTTGGACATGTGCCTCCTCCTCCTCCTCCTCCTCCTCCCTCCTTCCAGGCACCCACGTGGAGTCAGTGCCCTCATCATCCCCTCCCTCTTCATCGCTGTAGCAAACCTGGCAGTATGCTGCAGCTTGTGGAACATGACTGCCAGATTGCTGTCCTTCTTGAGCATCCCCTCTCTCTGTGCTCACGCTACTGCCTTCCTCTAGCTGAGTGTCATCATCAGAGCCCACCAAACACTGGGCATCCTCCTGGAGCATGTACCCAACACTGTGCTCAAAGAGTTCAGGAGACTCCTCAGGAGGACGTGGTGGGTCTAGGGAAGGAGTCACTGATGATGACATTGAGAGGAGGGACGACGATGTGTTGGCAGCTGCTTTTCTACTACCCTGAGACTGGGTGAGAGAGGATGAGGAGGATGAAGAGGGCTTGGTCATCCACTCTACCAAGTCGTTGGCATGTTGCGGTTCAACATGTCCAGCTGCAGAAAAGAAGGACAAGCATGTCCCATGGCCACGTGCTGATGACAATGCACCGCGTCCACGACCAGCACTGTTGTCTCTAGACACAGAGCCTGCTTGCCCTCTTTTATCGGCTCGCGCCTGTCTGCCTCTCCTTGCTGGCCTTCCAGACATGGTAATGGCCTGAAGGGAGTTGGGTAAAACAGTAGTTGGGTAGTTTATATTGTGCTGGAGGCACACAACACCCACTATCTCCTGCAGATGCCTTTTTTATAGAACAGCAGAGTTAAAGGGGTATATACAGATGTATACTGTGCTGTGCTGGAGGCACACACAACTTCCAATAACTCCCGCAGATGCCAATCGGGCCCAAATAGAGAACAGCTATGTAGGTGGATAATAGCGGTATGTACTGGGTACAGAGCAGGCACACAGCACGCACTATCTCCTGAGTGACACTACTGACTGCAAGCTCTATTGTTAAAGATGGACCACTAGCTATATAGGTGAGGTGAATATCACGGTGTATACTGCGGTCAGGGCACGCAGACAATAACAAGAAAACAGCAGAGTTAAAGGGGTATATACAGATGTATACTGTGCTGTGCTGGAAGCACACACAACTTCCAATAACTCCCGCAGATGCCAATCGGGCCCAAATAGAGAACAGCTATGTAGGTGGATAATAGCGGTATGTACTGGGTACAGAGCACGCAGACAGCACGCACTAACACTACTGACTGCAAGCTCTATTATTAAAGCTAGATCACTAGCTATATAGGTGAGGTGAATATAGTGGTGTATACTGCGGTCAGGGCACAGACAGTAACCACTACACAAGAGCAAAATAGTAAATCAGCCAAAAACGATTGGTGTGTAACTGTGTTGAAGGTACACAGAACACCCACTGCTTCAGATGCTAACAAACACTACACGAGGCCGCCTGAAAGGCAGCTTTATATAGTGTGGGGCGTGCACTACACAGCCTGAGCTATGATTGGCCACAGGCAGGATGCCTGTGGCCAACCATTGCTCTCCTCGCTACTGGCGCTGCGATTGGCCAAGCATGCGGGGTCACAGTGCATGCTTGGCCAATCGTGAGACAGCAATGCATTGCGCCATCGCAATGCATTGTGGGCCACACGAATTTTGCCGCGAACGACCCAAACGTTCGGAATTCGGCGAACGCATGAACGACCGATGTTCGAGTCGAACATGCGTTCGACTCGAACACGAAGCTCATCCCTATCCCTAACGATCCATGGTATATACTGTTCCACTGTACGGGGAAACCAACAGGCCCCTATAAAAGATCGATTACGCCCCACATACTTAATGCGGCAAAAACCCTCATTCTGTAATTTTGTAAAATGGGGAAGATCCCAACACTCCGACGTTGGTTAATTAAAGTAGATAACCTTTATTACATGGAGGACTTGACCCTCTCCCTCCGTGGTAAATCTGATTTAGCAAAGAAAATTTGGGCCTGTTGGGTTTCCTTCAAATACTCCACTAACTATGCAGATATTATGTCTCAACCGTTGTAATCTCAATATTTTAGGTTCCTATTAAGATGTTGGGGACACCTGTAGAGCAGGGGCGGACTGATAACATCCAGGGCCCCCGGACCAAATTAAGCAAGGGCAGGCCCTGCCCATGACCCGCCCCTGGCCCGTTCCTTCATTTTGCATAAAGTACAACTTCTGCCTTTTTTTTTTTTTAAAAACACTATTTAACAGAGTCTAATGGGACCTGGAGGGAGGTCTTTCTCTGACAATGTCCATTGGACAGTCTGTTAGAAATTGTCCCCTCCAGGCCCCATTAGAGACTACAACAGAGTCTAATGGGACCTGGAGGGGGGGTCTCTTTCTAACAGTGTGCATCAGAAAGTCTCTGTTAGAGAGCGAGACCACCTCAAGGACCCATTGGAGAATTCAAAAGAGTCTAATGGGACCTGGAGGGGGGTCTCTCTAACAGAGACCCTTTCAGTGTCCATTGTAGAATCTGAGTCACCCCTTTAGGTCCAATTATAGACTGAAAAGGAGTATAATGGGACCTGGAGGGAACAGTTAACACCTTCATTAACTCTGGTCCTCAGGGGATCCCCTCCTTGTGCCATGACTCTCAGCCCTGCCCATAGGTGTGCGTGGCCTACTGTATTGAAGTGTGCACCTCAAAGCTCCAACATATATGCATTTGTGACATATTAACCGGCCTTGTCCCCACTCATCATCCTAAAACAATGGGGGGGGGGAGCAGGTGAGCACACAGGGGGACCTGGGCAGCAGAAAGAAAATAAACTGGGACAAGAGGGGTGGCATACATTGGTACCAATACCTGTATTTTCCCCGATGGGGTAGGTGCCAGGTAGATAGCAGGCGGGCAGGCACAGCGGCTGCATATTATGGGCACAAAGCCTGCAATTGATGGAGCACAGTTGGCTGCATTTGCTGTGATTATAGGGGGTGTATGAAGAATGTATGGAGTGTGCTGTGATTATAGGGGGTGTATGAGGAATGCATGGAGTGTGCTGTGAGTATAGGGGGTGTATGAAGAACGCATGGAGTGTGCTCTGAGTATAGGGGGTGTATGAAGAATGCATGGAGTGTGCTGTGAGTATAGGGGGTGTATGAAGAACGCATGGAGTATGCTGTGAGTATAGGGGGTGTATGAAGAACGCATGGAGTATGCTGTGAGTATAGGGGGTGTATGAAGAATGCATGGAGTGTGCTGTGAGTATAGGGGGTGTGGGGAATGCATGGAGTGTGCTGTGAGTATAGGGGATGTATGAGGAATGCATGGAGTGTGCTGTGAGTATAGGGGCTACATGAGGAATGCATGGAGTGTGCTGTGAGTATAGGGGGTGTATGATGAATGCATGGAGTTTGCTGTGAGAATAAGGGGTGTATGAGGAATGCATGGAGTGTCCTGTGAGTATATGGGGTGTATGAGGAATGCATGGAGTGTGTTGTGAGTATAGGGGGTGTATGAGGAATGCATGGAGTGTGCTGTGAGTATAGGGGGTGTGGGGAATGCATGGAGTGTGCTGTGAGTATAGGGGGTGTACGATGAATGCATGGAGTGTGCTGTCAGTATAGGGGGTGTATGATGAATGCATGGAGTGTGCTGTGAGTATAGGGGGTGTATGATGAATGCATGGAGTGTGCTGTGAGTATAGGGGGTGTATGATGAATGCATGGAGTGTGCTGTGAGTATAGGGGGTGTGGGGAATGCATGGAGTGTGCTGTGAGTATAGGGGGTGTATGATGAATGCATGGAGTGTGCTGTGAGTATAGGGGGTGTATGATGAATGCATGGAGTGTGCTGTGAGTATAGGGGGTGTATGATGAATGCATGGAGTGTGCTGTGAGTATAGGGGGTGTATGATGAATGCATGGAGTGTGCTGTGAGTATAAGGGGTGTATGAGGAATGCATGGAGTGTCCTGTGAGTATATGGGGTGTATGAGGAATGCATGGAGTGTGCTGTGAGTATAGGGGGTGTATGATGAATGCATGGAGTGTGCTGTGAGTATAGGGGGTGTGGGGAATGCATGGAGTGTGCTGTGAGTATAGGGGGTGTATGATGAATACATGGAGTGTGCTGTGAGTATAGGGGGTGTATGATGAATGCATGGAGTGTGCTGTGAGTATAGGGGGTGTATGATGAATTCATGGAGTGTGCTGTGAGCATAGGGGGTGTATGATGAATGCATGGAGTGTGCTGTGAGTATAGGGGGTGTATGATGAATGCATGGAGTGTGCTGTGAGTATAGGGGGTGTATGAAGAATACATGGAGTGTGCTGTGAGTATAGGGGTGTATGAAGAATGCATGGAGTGTGCTGTGAGAATAGGGGGTGTATGAAGAATACATGGAGTGTGCTGTAAGTATAGGGGTGTATGATGAATGCATGGAGTGTGCTGTGAGTATAGGGGGTGTATGAAGAATGCATGGAGTATGCTGTGAGTATAGGGGGTGTGGGGAATGCATGGAGTGTGCTGTGAGTAAAGGGGATGTATGAGGAATGCATGGAGTGTGCTGTGAGTAAAGGGGGTGTATGATGAATGCATGGAGTGTGCTGTGAATATAGGGGGTGTATGAAGAATGCATGGAGTGTGCTGGGAGTATAGGGGTGTATGAAGAATGCATGGAGTGTGCTGTAAGTATAGGGGTGTATGATGAATGCATGGAGTGTGCTGTGAGTATAGGGGGTGTATGAAGAATGCATGGAGTATGCTGTGAGTATAGGGGGTGTGGGGAATGCATGGAGTGTGCTGTGAGTATAGGGGGTGTATGAGGAATGCATGGAGTGTGCTGTGAGTATAGGGGGTGTATGATGAATGCATGGAGTGTGCTGTGAGTATAAGGGGTGTATGATGAATGCATGGAGTGTGCTGTGAGTATAGGGGGTGTATGAAGAATGCATGGAGTGGGCTGTGAGTATAGGGGTGTATGAAGAATGCATGGAGTGTGCTGTAAGTATAGGGGTGTATGATGAATGCATGGAGTGTGCTGTGAGTATAGGGGGTGTATGAAGAATGCATGGAGTATGCTGTGAGTATAGGGGGTGTGGGGAATGCATGGAATGTGCTGTGAGTATAGGGGATGTATGAGGAATGCATGAAGTGTGCTGTGAGTATAGGGGCTACATGAGAAATGCATGGAGTGTGCTGTGAGTATAGGGGGTGTATGATGAATGCATGGAGTGTGCTGTGAGTATAATGGGTGTATGAGGAATGCATGGAGTGTCCTGTGAGTATATGGGGTGTATGAGGAATGCATGGAGTGTTCTGTGAGTATAGGGGGTGTGGGGAATGCATGGAGTGTGCTGTGAGTATAGTGGGTGTATGAGGAATGCATGGAGTGTGCTGTGAGTATAGGGGGTGTATGAGGAATGCATGGAGTGTGCTGTGAGTATAGGGGGTGTATGAGGAATGCATTGAGTGTGCGTATGAGGAATGCATGGATTGTGCTGTGAGTATAGGGGGTGTATAAAGAATGCATGGAGTGTGCTGTGAGTATAGGGGGTGTATGAGGAATGCATGGAGTGTGCTGTGAGTATAGGGGGTGTATGAGGAATGCATGGAGTGTGCTGTGAGTATAGGGGGTGTATGAGGAATGCATGGAGTGTGCTGTGAGTATAGGGGCTGCATGAGGAATGCATTGAGTGTTGCATATGAGGAATGCATGGAGTGTGCTGTGAGTATAGGGGGTGTATGAGGAATGCATGGAGTGTGCTGTGAGTATAGGGGCTGCATGAGGAATGCATTGAGTGTTGCGTATGAGCAATGCATGCAGTGTGCTGTGAGTATAGGGGGTGTATGAGGAATGCATGGAGTGTGCTGTGAGTATAGGGGGTGTATGAGGAATGCATGGAGTGTGCTGTGAGTATAGGGGGTGTGGGGAATGCATGGAGTGTGCTGTGAGTATAGGGGGTGTATGAGGAATGCATGGAGTGTGCTGTGAGTATAGGGGGTGTATGAGGAATGCATGGAGTGTGCTGTGAGTATAGGGGGTGTATGAGGAATGCATTGAGTGTGCGTGTGAGGAATGCATGGATTGTGCTGTGAGTATAGGGGGTGTATGAGGAATGCATGGAGTGTGCTGTGAGTATAGGGGGTGTATGAGGAATGCATGGAGTGTGCTGTGAGTATAGGGGGTGTATGAGGAATGCATGGAGTGTGCTGTGAGTATAGGGGGTGTATGAGGAATGCATGGAGTGTGCTGTGGGTATAGGGGCTGCATGAGGAATGCATTGAGTGTTGCGTATGAGGAATGCATGGAGTGTGATGTGAGTATAGGGAGTGTATGAGGAATGCATGGAGTGTGCTGTGAGTATAGGGGGTGTATGATGAATGCATGGAGTGTGCTGTGAGTATAGGGGGTGTATGAAGAATACATGGAGTGTGCTGTGAGTATAGGGGTGTATGAAGAATGCATGGAGTGTGCTGTGAGTATAGGGGGTGTATGAAGAATGCATGGAGTGTGCTGTAAGGATAGGGGTGTATGATGAATGCATGGAGTGTGCTGTGAGTATAGAGGGTGTATGAAGAATGCATGGAGTATGCTGTGAGTATAGGGGGTGTGGGAATGCATGGAGTGTGCTGTGAGTACAGGGGATGTATGAGGAATGCATGGAGTGTGCTGTGAGTATAGGGGCTACATGAGAAATGCATGGAGTGTGCTGTGAGTATAGGGGGTGTATGATGAATGCATGGAGTGTGCTGTGAGTATAAGGGGTGTATGAGGAATGCATGGAGTGTCCTGTGAGTATATGGGGTGTATGAGGAATGCATGGAGTGTCCTGTGAGTATAGGGGTGTATGAGGAATGCATGGAGTGTGCTGTGAGTATAGGGGGTGTATGAGGAATGCATGGAGTGTGCTGTGAGTATAGGGGGTGTATGAGGAATGCATGGAGTGTGCTGTGAGTATAGGGGGTGTGGGGAATGCATGGAGTGTGCTGTGAGTATAGTGGGTGTATGAGGAATGCATGGAGTGTGCTGTGAGTATAGGGGGTGTATGAGGAATGCATGGAGTGTGCTGTGAGTATAGGGGGTGTATGAGGAATGCATTGAGTGTGCGTATGAGGAATGCATGGATTGTGCTGTGAGTATAGGGGGTGTATGAAGAATGCATGGAGTGTGCTGTGAGTATAGGGGGTGTATGAGGAATGCATGGAGTGTGCTGTGAGTATAGGGGGTGTATGAGGAATGCATGGAGTGTGCTGTGAGTATAGGGGGTGTATGAGGAATGCATGGAGTGTGCTGTGAGTATAGGTGCTGCATGAGGAATGCATTGAGTGTTGCGTATGAGGAATGCATGGAGTGTGCTGTGAGTATAGGGGGTGTATGAGGAATGCATGGAGTGTGCTGTGAGTATAGGGGCTGCATGAGGAATGCATTGAGTGTTGCGTATGAGCAATGCATGCAGTGTGCTGTGAGTATAGGGGGTGTATGAGGAATGCATGGAGTGTGCTGTGAGTATAGGGGGTGTATGAGGAATGCATGGAGTGTGCTGTGAGTATAGGGGGTGTGGGGAATGCATGGAGTGTGCTGTGAGTATAGGGGGTGTATGAGGAATGCATGGAGTGTGCTGTGAGTATAGGGGGTGTATGAGGAATGCATGGAGTGTGCTGTGAGTATAGGGGGTGTATGAGGAATGCATTGAGTGTGCGTATGAGGAATGCATGGATTGTGCTGTGAGTATAGGGGGTGTATGAGGAATGCATGGAGTGTGCTGTGAGTATAGGGGGTGTATGAGGAATGCATGGAGTGTGCTGTGAGTATAGGGGGTGTATGAGGAATGCATGGAGTGTGCTGTGGGTATAGAGGCTGCATGAGGAATGCATTGAGTGTTGCGTATGAGGAATGCATGGAGTGTGCTGTGAGTATAGGGGGTGTATGAGGAATGCATGGAGTGTGCTGTGAGTATAGGGGGTGTATGAGGAATGCATGGAGTGTGCTGTGAGTATAAGGGGTGTATGAGGAATGCATGGAGTGTCCTGTGAGTATATGGGGTGTATGAGGAATGCATGGAGTGTCCTGTGTGAGTGTGTGAGTGTGTGATTATGAGGAATGCATGGAGTGTGCTGTGAGTATAGGGGGTGTATGAGGAATGCATGGAGTGTGCTGTGAGTATAGGGGGTGTAGTATGAGGAATGCATGGAGTGTGCTGTGAGTATAGGGGCTGCATGAGGAATGCATTGAGTGTGCATATGAGGAATGCATGGAGTGTGCTGTGAGTATAGGGGGTGTATGAGGAATGCATGGAGTGTGCTGTGAGTATAGGGGATGTATGAGGAATGCATGGAATGTGCTGTGAGTATAGGGGGTGTATGAGGAATGCATGGAGTGTGCTGTGAGTATAGGGGGTGTATGAGATATGCATGGAGTGTGCTGTGAGTATAGGGGCTGCATGAGGAATGCATTGAGTGTTGCGTATGAGGAATGCATGCAGTGTGCTGTGAGTATAGGGGGTGTATGAGGAATGCATGGAGTGTGCTGTGAGTATAGGGGGTGTATGAGGAATGCATGGAGTGTGCTGTGAGTATAGTGGGTGTGGTGAATGGGTGGGTGTGGTGAATGCATGGAGTGTCTTTATATCTATATATATATATATATATATATATATATATATATATATATATATATATATATATATATATATATATATATATATATATCTCTTTATGTCTTTTAGATCTTTTTCTGCTGTTTTTAAAGAAAATATATATTTTTTAAAGGGGTGGGGGTTGGGCTTGCCCAGGGCACAGTATCGTCTAGCACTGGATCTGTTTGGGTACTGTAAATCAGGCACTCCTGATCTGGGAGGGCAATTTAATGATTTCAGTGCCAGTGCCCAAGGCAAATCAGAGTGCCAAGATCACAGGGCAGAATTCCTCTAGCAGCAGATCAGGCTACCTGCTGCTGATATAAATCAAATGACAGGACCACAGAGTGGAGTTTCCCTCCCCCTCCCTAAGCTCAGCAACAGCTCCCTTATGAAAACAACAGCCATCAACCATCCTAATTCCTCCTCTTCACCACAGCCTGCACAACAGGGAACCCCCTCCCCCTCCTGCCAGATGACTCAGTCAGCTCTCTGCCTACAGCAGCTCTGCTCCCTCCCCCACGGTCTAGCAAGGAAACAGCTCAGCAGTCATCATCTTACCTTCCTTGCTTCTGGGCTCTCACTCTTTCTGCTACACCCTCTCTTCTCTCTTCACTCTTCACTCTTCACTCTTCACTCGCCAGATGCAGAGGCACCATGTGACACAGGGGAGCTTTTAAAAGGTAGCACCTCTGCACAACATTCTGAATCAATCCGCCCCCTCTCAGCCGGGACTAACTAAACATCAGCGGCTTATGCGGCTGTATCCCTCCTCTACAAAAAAGAGTCCCCAGCCAAGTAGCAGACATGATTCACAGCAGGGACAATATTATTTCAAATAAATCATGTGAATTGTATGCCAATACCTCAGTGCAATTTTTGAGGGTGCTATGAGGTGCCACCCCTGTGGGCCACTCATGGGGTCCCCCTAACTACGGGCCCTCGGTCCGTGCCCGAGTGACCACCTGCTGTAGAGGCTGAGTTGAACTCCCTCCCCACCCCACCCTCCCCCTTCCCCATTCCCTTCTCTGTTTTTTGTCTTCTGTCTCTTTTATATCTTTATCAACTGTACTTCTCTTTCAAATTGGAAGGAAGGAGGTACTCCTCATTGACATGTTGACCTGAGAGTCCCAGCTTAGACGGTTTATAGTAATAAGTTTTGCTTTATGATCTTGGGGACTTACAGGTCCCAACCCACCTCTGCTGCTCTGTCCTTCATGTATTGGACATTGTCTAGAGCAATGGATGTTGTTAGTGCTTTATCTGATGTCCCATGAGCTGGTTCATATATTTTATTGTACATGCTTCTTTTCTTCAATAAACATTGATTAAAAAAATAAAAAGTAAATAAATTATACGTTGGGGTGTTAGCTTTCCAAAATGGGGTCATTTTGTGGACGTTTCCATTGTCCTGGTGCTCCTGGGCCTTCAAAAGTGTAATAGGTAGTCAACAAGTTAGATGTGTCATTTATGCTCCTAGAACACCTGATGGTGCTCCCTGCATATTGGGCCTCTCTATGTGGCCAGGCTGTGATTTTTCACACATGTCCCACACATGTGGTATCGCCCAACTTAGGAGAAGTAGCAGAATGTATTTTGGGGCATCATTTGTGGTATACACATGCCATGTGAGAGAAATAACCTATTACAATGACAATTTTGTGGAAAAAAAATCTTAATTTGCAAAGAATTGTGGGGAAAAAAATTACAACATCAAACGCCTAACCATACATCTTATTAAATATCTCAGAGTGTCTACTTTCAAAAAGGGGTCATTTTTGGGGTATTTGTACATTCCTGGCTTGTTTGTGTCACAAGAAATGAGATAGGCCACCAGTACTTCAGGTGTGATACATTTTTTATGATTTGCACCACAACTTGTAGACTCTCTAACTTTCACACAGACCAAATAATATCCACTAGTTTGGGTTATTTTTACCAAAGATATGTAGCAGTATAAATTGTAGCCAAAATTTATGAAGAAAAATTAATCATTTGCAAAATGTTATCACAGAAACTATGAAAAATGTGTTTTTTTTTCAAAATTTTCGGTCTTTTTTCATTTATAGCGCAAAAAATAAAAAAACCCAGAGGTGATCAAATACCACCAAAAGAAAGCTCAATTTATTTGAAAAAAAGGACAAAAATTTCATTTGGGTACAGTATTGCATGACTGAGTAATTGTCATTCAAAATGGGAGAGCACTGAAATCTGAAAATTGGTCTGGTCGAGGGGGGTTTAAATGCCCAGTTGTCAAGTGGTTAAAGAGATGCCCCTTGCAATATGCAGTTAGTTTTGTCTCAAATAACTCTTCAGCATAAAAGGATTTTATATTATAGTTATATTCATTTAACCACTTGAACTGTATATGTAGTTTACAGCCTAAGTTTGCCTTTACAAAATATTAGCACAAGGGGCTCACTTCAGTTTGACATGTGTGTGCCTTGTGCTTCTGTCTTCTAATTCAGTAGTAATCTTTCACCCAGCTTTGTTGTCATAATCTTCTGGTTCTGTGCAGGTTAATAGAACTTAGGAGCTGTCACAGACAACCATCAAGAGTCCCTGATTATGGCAACCCTTTGTCGCCAGCACCTACATTAAGAGAAGGAGTACTATAGCTTCTATGAATGAAATAGGGTCTCTGAATAGATAATGGGTAGACTTTTTAATCATCCACCCTTCCTCCATTCATGGATCCAGTTTCACTCCAAGAAAATGTATAATGGTTTCTATGAATGACAGAGCTGGGTGGAAAGAGTGGGCATAGTTTGGGCACTCTTCCTCAATTCTATTAACCCTTGTCATGCCTGCATGCCTGAAGATTACAACAATGGGTGTGTGGGTGTGTTGGGGGGGGGGGGGGGGGGGGCTTCAGAGAAGGAAAATTACTACTGAACTATAAAACAAAAGCACAAGGAACAGATAACACTGAACAAAAGGAATGTCCCTTTGCTTGTTTTGCAATTTTTTAGGGAACTTAGGATTTAAAATTTAGAAATGTATTAAGAAAAGTATGTTTGGATCAAACATTGCAAGGTAGATTACAAACCAGGTTTAGTCATAACAAACAAAACATATGTATAGAATATTAGTAGAAGCAAAATGTACCAATTATACAATGAGTAAAAAAGAATAAAACACTAAAATACATAAAACATAAGGTAAAACTGATTACTTCATACTAGATGCACATCCGAAGGTAAGGATTTGGAGCACATTTGTGTGTGTGTGAGCTCTAACGTTTTACAAAAATATGATGGTTTATCATTAAGTGGTTGAAGAAATGTATTTGCCTCAATTTATAAATATCAAGCATTTGTGTTATAACATTTCCAAAGTCTTTTGAAATTTCAACAAAAATTATATAGAAGATCATTTTTTGGTATTTGGAATTTGAAATTTCAGCTCATAGGATATAGCAGGGTTAAAAACAAAAAAGTTTGCTTTGCAAAGAATTTTAGTGGTATGGCTTTTGTTCTGTAACCATAAATTATCTCCAATTATGCTTTTATGATGGCCTCTTCCAAAAGTATCAGCAGGAGATGTGTCGAAAGAAGACATTGAAAAATACATGAAGATATGAAAGCAATGAGGAAGAATATAAATCCAGTCCCATTATTGTAGTACTTGGTTTTGCCTCTAGATAGCAGCAGAGTTCTTCTTGTGAGATGGAAAAGTAGCTAATGGTACCACTGTGTAAAAAATGATGTGTAGCTGAAAAATAAAAAAATAGTTACTTTAAAAAGTATCTTCTGTTTTTAATCAACAAAGTTTTGTAATAAGATATCTAAAAAGCACAGGACACATGGAAGCACTGTGTTCATGATAACTTTGTAAAACAGAGAATTTTGTTTAATTCGTTTGGATCTGTTTGGAGATCTCTGTATTCTTATTCTTATTTAGGGGTTCTTTATTTTTTGAGTGGAAGATATATATATATATATATATATATATATATATATATATATATATATATATATATATATATATAATGTTTTTTGTTTTGTTTTTTCAAAGGATTGACAGTTTCCTAATCGTTTATGAGTGGCAAGGTTTAGATGTTTTCAGTGTTTATGGTTCATTTGAGAAAAATGTGCTGCGTTATCGTAAACTTGAAATCCATATATGAAAAAAAAAAAGGACAAATTATGGCAAAGAAATGGTAAATAAAGTGCTGACACAACCTAGCGTGTATGTATATCTTCCAAATTAAGACAGAACAAATGTAATTATTATCATATGGAAACAAATCATAATAAAAAATATGATAATTAAAATGCTGATACAACTAAGCGTGTATGTGTATTGTTAAATTAAAGACGTTGTGATTCTAATAAATGTGGTAACAAATCATGACAAAGGTGCAAAATCTTGAATGAGCAATAATTCCACTTTTCCGTTGTGATCAGAGGTGCTCCACCTGAAGAAAGCCTCCACCGACTCCCAAAGGTCAAACTCTCACCTTCACTAATTGACCGCCACTACAAAGGTCAAACTCACATATTATTCAAGCAGCAGGACCCAGGAGGCACCTCTAATCACAATTGAAAAGTGTAATTATTGCACATTCAAGATTTTTCACTTTTTGAGACTTTTTCATCATCTGTTACCAAAGAAACGTATTAGATTTGTGATGTCTTTTTTTTTTTTTTTTTATGATACACATACATGCTTGATTGTATCAGCACATTATCTGTCATATTTTTGCTAGAATTCATAATTAGTTTTTTTGATATATTGGTTCAAAGTTTTAGATAGCACAATTTTCTCACATTGTTATTTTCTTTTATTTGTGCTGCAGCTTTGTCTTCTTATGGGCTGGTGTGCAATTTTATTTTTATACGCAGTGTTTATACAGTTGATTTATTATCTAAAGTGGTGTTTCTCAACTCCAGTCCTCAAGGCGCCCCAACAGGTTAATTTTTTAGGCTTTCCATTACTTTGCACAGGTCATTTGATCAGTTTCACTGCCTTAGTAATTACTAGGGTTGCACCGATATCGATACTAGTATCGGTGCAGATAGCCAGTACTTGTACTTGGGCAAATGCTCCCGATGCTTCACCTGATACCTTTACATACAAAGGCTCCCAGATGTGGGAGGATAAGGCGGAGATGAGAATAAGTTCTGGCACAGTGAAGAGTCCTTGCAGCGGAAAGTAAGCTGGCTGGGGCAGGGGTGTGGGTCACAGCTGCATGTGCTGCCCATCAGAGTTGGTGACCAGGGGGTTCCAGAATCATTAACGGAAGTGACGGCCCATGTCTCCACCAGGGACTGTACACTGCGACGCTCATTCTGGTAAACCCTGCACTCGGCCCCAGTAAGCCTGCAGTCACAAGGTGGCAGCAGACACCCAGCCCATATAGTTTACTAACTATATGGGCTGGGTGTATCAAGATGTCCGCTGCTGCATAATGACTAGGCTTACTGAGGCCAAGTGCAGGGTATATCAAGATGGGCTCTTGTATACTCTACTCTACTATATCAGTACCCATCAGTCAGTGCCACCTATCAGGGCTGCAAATCAGTGCCCACCAGTAAGTGCCACATTGGCGTAAATCAGTGGCCATCAGTCAGTGCCTCCCATCAGTGCCCATCAGTCAGTGCCACCTATCAGTGCTGCAAATCAGTGCCCATCAGTCAGTGCTCATTAGTGCTGCTGCATATTAGGGCCTCCTCATCAGTGTCACCTAATACTTTCAGTGCCCATCAGTGCAGCCTCATTAGCGCACATCAGTAAAAAAAAGTACTTATTTACAAAATTTTCTGACAGAAACTATAACATAATTTTGAAGAAGACATTAAAAAAAAGTATTGGTGATTGTTATCGGCGAGTACTTGAAAAAAGGTATCGGTACTTGAACTCAGTCTTAAAAATGTGTCGGCCAGCAGTTGTTTGCTCCCCACATTGCAATTATTTTTGTTTTTATGTATCACGTGATTTTAAATTTTTCAATAAACCATCATTGGTTGTATTTCACCATGCGAGGCGTTTTTTTTAATGTTTTGTCCCTTTTATGGTGAACCTTCACGAGACTTCTGGCACCAGGTTCTACAGCAATTCATGGTACGGAAATTCCATTTACCTTCTCCATCTGGATATCGTAAGGAATCCCAAGAGGAAAATATCATCTGGCCGGTGTATTGGGGTGAGTGGATGGAGCCCCCCCCCATAAGCTCGTAAGACACACTACTATAAGGTGGATGTGTCCAACCCATCCAACCCATCCGGTAAGAGTATCTACCTTCTCTAACTTGCTTAAAATCCATTTTCAAGAGGTTCTGAAGTCTGAGAACTTCTCGAGTTATTTAGCCTTGAATACCATCTGATGACTCTAACAAAGCTCCAGATGCACCAGAGTGATTAATTTTGGTAAAGTTTACACATATTTTGTGGACTTCTGTATCACTACTATTTGTCTGTTTGCTAGAAATATATATTTTCACTTATTGAGATAGGTGCCTTCAAGCGCTGCACTGATTTATATATGTTAATTTGAACTTGGTTTGTTTGTGTGCTAGCAGCTGGGCTGTGTTTTTCACAGGAATATTGCAGTTTTACTACTTTTGTATTGTGAATTAGCGCAGTGTTTTTCTTTCTTCTAAAATATAACTTTTATCTGCAAGCTCAGTGCACCAGCACTGCATATGTTACTGTGACATACACCCTGTACATATTCTGGGTGTATTCTGCTATTGCAAAAACACCCATTTAGTGCAAAAAACAACTTTGCAGTGTTTTCTGCATATGTGGAGGTGCATGTTACACAATTTATATATTTTTCTTCTATTATGCTATTCAAAATAATTTTTTTAGGGCAAAAACTATTTTTTGAATAGCATTTTCGCCATTTCTGCAGCTCTAAGATACACGTTTACATACTCTGGGTGTATTCTGCTATTGCAAAAAACACCCATTTAGGGCAAGATCCTAAATTTGGAAAATATGAGGAGAACGTCAAAGAAGGGACGTGGCTCCGGTCGTGGTGCTGCTGGTGGAGCTCCTGTTGCAGGGAAAGGACGTGGTCAATCTGTGCCAGCTACACGCACAAGTGAAACACCTTCCTCAGGTGCGAGTAGATGACAGAGCCTGCAGTGGTATTTGGTCAGGCCTAATGTGGCTGTACGAATGTTGAGGCCAGGACAAGTACAGGCGATAGTAGATTGGGTTCCTGACAGTGTCTCCGGTTCCTTGACATTGTCTCCCACCCAGTCTCCTGATGAAAGATCAGAGTTGGCACCTGCAGCCGACGTCCATCAGTCTTTCACATCACCCCCTTGCAAATCAGCCGTCTGAGCCCCAAATCATGCAGCAGTCTCTTCTGCTTTTTGATAACTCTGTTAGCAGGGTTTCCCAGGGTCATCCACCTAGCCCTGCCCCAGAAGTGGAAGAGATTGAGTGCACTGATTCCCAACCACTTATGTTTGAATATGAGTACATGGGAGGACCATCGCAGCACGTCTCGGATGATGACGAAACACAGGTGCCAACTGCTGCTGCTTTCGCAATTGTGCAGACCAACAAGGAGGGCATGGGTGAAGACTGGGTGGAAGATGATGTGGAGGACGATGAGGTTCTGGACCTCACATGGAATCAACATCATGCAGGTGGCCAGTGTAGTTCGGAGGAAGAGGCGGTGGTCGCACAGAGCCACCAGCTCAGCAGAAGAGGGAGCGGGGTGCAAAAGCGGAGCGTCCGTCCCCTAGACAGTATGCCTACTACTGCCCAACACAACAAGGGACCGAACAGACCAAAGCGAGGTCCAAGGAGTTCCCTAGCGTGGCAGTTCTTCAGACAATGTTCTGATGACAAGACATGAGTGGTTTGCACGCTGTGCAATCAGAGCTTGATGCGAGGCATAAACGTTCTCAACCTGAGCACAACCTGCATGACCAGGCATCTAAGTACAAAGCACGAGCTGCAGTGGAGTAGACACCTCAAAAAACAAGAAAGGTCTCTGGCTCCTCCTGCTTCCTCTTGGAAGCACCTACCACCTGGGTCACCAACCATCTCCACAATGTCCCATGTAAGCGTTCAACTCTCTATCTCCCAAACACTGAAGCGGAAGAGGAAGTACCCCCCTAGCCACCCGCGATCCCTGGCCCTGAATGCCAGCATTTCAAAATTCCTCGCCTTTGGAATGCTGTCATTCCGTCTGGTGGCATTGGCTGTCCCACAGTACGTCGTGCCCAGCCGCCACTACTTTTCCAGGCGAGCCATCCCTTCCCTGCACAACCAAGTGGGGGACAAAATCAGGTGTGCACTGCGCAACGCCTTCTGTGGCAAGGTCCACCTAACTACGGATGCGTGGACCATTAAGCACGATCAGTAGTGTAGTGGCGGCTGGGCCTGAGGCGGATAGCAGTTTGGCGCATGTCCTTCCACCACGAGGATTGCAGGGCGCTTCAGTTTGCCTCCTGTTTCTAACTCCTCCTACTCCGCTTCCTCATCCTCTACCGCCTCCTCATCCAGTCAGCGTAACACCTTCACCACCAACTTCAGCACAGCCAGGGGTAAACGACAGCAGGCAGTTTTAAAACTTTCCTGTTTGGGGGAAAAACCCCACACCGCGCAGGAGTTGTGGAGGGACATGGAACAACAGACTGATAAGTGGTTGGTGGCAGTGAGCCTCAAGCCCGGCCTGGTGGTGTCCGATAATGGGAAAAATCTCATAGCAGCTCTGGGCCTAGCTGGATTGAGGCACATCCCTTGCCTGGCGCATGTGCTGAACTTGGTGGTCCAGAGGTCCCTTAAAAATTACCACCATATGCCAGAGCTGCTGCATAAAGTGCGGGCCATCTGTGCGCACTTTCGGCGTTCTCACCCTGCTGCTGCTCGCCTGTCAGCACTGCAGCGTAACTTCAGCCTTCCCGCTCACCGCCTCATATGTGACGTGCCCACAAGTTGGAACTCCACCTTGCACATGCTTGCCAGACTGTGCGAGCAGCAGCTGGTGATAGTGGAATTTCAGCTGCAGCACGCACGCGTGAGTCACTCTGTGGAACAGCACCACTTCACCACCAATAACTGGGCCTCCATGTGAGACCTGCGCCAACAAACGCCAGGTACACAATTGTCCGGCAGCAAGAGCACAGTTCTAGAGGATGACGAGGTGGAGGATGAGGAGGAGGAGATGGAGGAGGAGGAACCATGTTCAAAGCAGGATGGCACCCAGACCAGCTCATGGCCATCACTAGTGCGTGACTTGGGGGGATACAGAGGACAAAGACGATAAACCTCCCACAGAGGACAGCTTTTCATTGCCTCTGGGCAGCCTGGCACACATGAGCAATTACATGCTGCAGTGACTCCGCAACGACCGCCAAGTTGCCACATTCTAACTGGTGCTGATTACTGGGTGGCCACCCAGTTACAAGGACAACGTACCGTCCTTAATTCCCTCATTGGAGGAAGAGGTCACCAACGCAGCCGGGGCACCGCCAGCACCTCAGAAGGCAGGGTTAGCATGGCTGAAATGTGGAAAAGCTTTGTCAGCACGCCACAAGAACCAGCACCACCAGCTGAGATGTAACTTCTTAGCAGGAGGCAGCATTTAACCAACATGGTGGAGCAGTATGTGTGCACAAGCTTACACGTACTGAATGACGGGTCTGCCCCCTTCAACTTCTGGGTCTCCAAATTGGGCACATGACCTGAGCTTTCCCTTTACGCCTTGGAGGTGCTGGCCTGGCCTGCCCTGCAGCCAGTGTATTATCTGAACGTGTATTTAGCACGGCAGGGGGGCGTTATCACAGACAAGCTAGCTGCTTGTCCAGAGCCAATGTGGACAAGCTCACGTTCATTAAAATGAACAAGGCATGGATCTCACAGGACTTGTCTGTACCATGTGCAGAATATACATGTATACCAGTGTTCTGACAAAAACGGTCTGGTGATCGGATAGTGTCCGGTCAGAGGACAAGGAGATTCTGAAAATCTCAGAAGATGAATGGCGCCTGAGTGCAGTTTCAAGCCCCATCATCCAAGTGGACACATGGTAGCACATAGTAACAGGGCCCCTCACGGCCTCGCTTCGCTTCGCTTGAACCTCGGATTGTGTGACTTGAACCTGGACTCACAGCGTAGCACTGTTCGTCTTCTGAGATTTTCGAAATCCCCTTTTCCTACATACTGAGAAAATGCAGTACAGGGCGGACACTATCCGATGGGGGACAGAATTCGACACATCACCAGCCTTACCCAGCCATTGTTGTATTTTTGAACCAGCGTTGGCTACCTCGTCCTCCTCCACCGCCGTTTCCACCTACACTGCCACATCCACCGCCACCTCAACCTCCTATTCCATATGGACCTCATCTTCCTAGGTCAAGATTATAATTTTTTATTTTTTTTATTTCAAAGTATTTTATTTTCCCACTAGCTTATCCATTAAATTGAATCATTTTTTCTAGAAAGGGCATATTCTGGGGCATTCTCACCATATGTGTGGCATCGTGCCGTTGAGTTTCTGAGGTACTTAATCAATTCCTGTACCTCTTCTTCTGAGAATGGGGCCTCCAGCATATATATATTGTAATGGACGCCGTGGCTGGGTCCTGGAAGGATGCTATATTTCCCCTCTGTTTGGGTTGTGCTCTCTTTAAGGGAATACAATTGATTAACCCACCTGTTAAGGCAGTGTCTTTAAAAAGCAAGACAGGAAGTTGTAGATGGGTGTGGAGGAGTGTGAGCAGCTTGCTGCTGGTTGAAGAGTGGTTTGCCCTGTGGGAGACTGTAGTCCGTGTAAGGGACTGGGAAAGGCTGACAACCTTGAGAGTCAGGAAGACTAAGGAAGTCGGTGAGTCCAGGGGGCTGGAAAGAGTTGACAAATCTGTTGGGAGCAAGCAGAGGAACTGTTGACAATTGAGAGTCAGGTGGCTTGGTATGTTCATTTGTGTGCTGAATGAATTTAAACCCCTGCGTGGGATTACTGGATGAACTAATATTTTGTTTTCTTATAATAAACGTGGGCTACCAGGCCCTTAACCATAAACTGCCTGCCTGATGTAGACTAAAACGTGCATCTACCAATTGAGTTTAATCACCCCGAACATTACAAGTGGTGCTCGAATGCGGGCATGTAGATGGTGGAATCTGGGTCCTTGCTCCATGGTGAGTCGCATCAGGAACTGCTGCTAGCTGTGTGTGGCAGCCAGGCGAACAGCATTGCGTATACGTTTATTTGATGGACTGTGTTGCATGCAGGTTGTGTACCTGTGAAGGAAGAATCAAACATCAGATTTTTTTTTTTTTCTTTCTCTGCTGAGAACTGTTACAAGCTGCTGTGTGCATGTGATTGCAAGGATGAGGCAGTCAAAAAGCAAGAAGTTCATGTTTAATCAAGTTAAAGAGGATGTTGTTCCTGGCAGCCTGAGCCCAAAGGTGCCACAGCATGACGCAAGGAGGCCTCTGCGCTGCATCCGTTGTAGTGAGTGGGGACATGCTGTTGCCCATTGCCCCTTGTCACAGGAATGTTTGTGGAATAACCAAGCTGGATGGGAGGTTGATGAATTCTGGAGCTCATCTACTAATGATTGTGATCAGCTGTGTCCTCAGAAGTGGTATCCAATGGCAACGAGTGAGAGCCAATCATGGAGGAGATGCCAAGAAGTGAGCTCAGCATGGCCTGAGAAGATGTCTCCACCTTGTAGGACCAGTAAAAAGGGGCCAGTGACATGTGAGACAGCGAATGAATGGTTCAAGCGGAATCGCAAAGAGTCGGGTGCACTGCAAGGGGCTGAGATCTTGGCCTCTGACTATGTGCAACCCATGCTGCCTACAGAGGAGGTGGGAGACTTCCTTGTAAGATTTGAAAAAGTTGCTGTAAAGAGAAAATGGCCTAGGGACCGGTGGCCAAAACTGCTGCAAACCTTATTGCGGATAGAGTTCCGGTCGGTTTACCATTTGATGGATGGGGGCCAGGATGACTATCGCAAGTTTAAAGAGGAAATCCTTCTTAGAGGAGAGTTCCATCGTATCATGGGCCGCCAGCAATGCTCCAGGATGGGAGAAGTGTCGCCGGAAGTCCTAGGAATTGGAAATCCAGAGAAACGTAAGGTTTTCTGTCATGGCCACTTAGGCAAAGGGGTCAGTCCAGAAAGGAGAGTATATCAGCCTGAATCCTGCATGAGGTATAGCCAACCTGCTTTGGAGCGCAAGTCTGCAGTTACCCCTAGCAACAAGGATCTTGTGTTACCTACAGGGGGCGTCAGTGGGTCCAGAAAGGCTGCAGTTTTGCTCCATGGCCACATGGGGGAGTCAGCCTGTGGAGACACCACACCAGTGAGACAACGCACTCAAGTGAAGGCTATGACAACAGCTGCAGGAACTGGTAAGACTGTTTCAGTTTATGATGCTGAATCCAGTGAAGTGGGAGTATGTCCAGTGGGGAGATCCGCAGTACAAATGGACATAGACTTTCTGCATTGTGCTACCCAGAGCAGTGGGGAGGCGCAGCGTAAAGCCCAACTAGACGCAGGGCTAAAGACTGAAAAGGACATGGGGACTCTGCATATGCCTGCTATGATCCAGCAGATGGCTGGGAAAATTGAGCTAGGGGTGACCAAAACGGTGCTGGTACCATGTTCCCTAGTGACAGCTGCTGCAGGGTTGCCCAGGGAAACTTCCAAGGAGCTTGCAGTGTTGGAGCAGAGAGTTTCCCAGGTCAGCTATGGAGCTGCCCAAATAGGCAAAAGTGCCCCTTTACAGAGAGCAGGTGCTGTGAAGAGTCGCTCAGAGGTTATGGTGACTCATAGACAACCCACAAAAACAGCAGTTGTGTCTACATGTAATGAGAATGCTAATGATCGTACTAACAAAAGTGATACTATTGCTAAACGTGATGAGTGTAATGACATTGAAACATGTATTTCTTGTAATGTCATATCTGAGAGTGAGGTTGGTAATATGTTCACTACCAGTGATGAGAGTAGGAGATCTCCCATGACAGGCAGAGGCACAGGATTGTCCATGGAAGTCTCATGGGGTCTCCATGTGTTGGAGTCAGAGGCTGTCCAGGATGGCTCTGGTGCTATGCTGGTGGAACAAGGGGGGACTAATTCACACAGTGGGAGCGTGTGGGCGCAGCCCCACAACCCTACAGGTAGCCCAGTGGGCAAGGGGTTAATTCAGCCTGCAAAAGTTGAGTGTACAAAGCTGAATGTGTCTGTAATGCCACCAGAAAAAGGTGTTCAAAATGGTGTGCTGCACCAAGCTTTAGGTGATGAAGCATCACCCCAATGCAACGTTGATAAAAGTGTGGTGTTACAAAATGATGTATATAGAAATGAGGAATGTGCAGTTAAAGCTAATGAATCCCAGGTTTCTGTGTGGCCTTCTACAGCAGGTGATGCAACGCTGTGGAACACCCATGGTGGAACCACAATGGACTGGGACAGCTGGGCCAAACAATTGCTAGCCATGCTGGGTAAGGCTAGCTTAAGTAACAAGGGTGTGGACACAACTGCTATGCCAGACAGGGGGATCGCAGAGCCGTCGGTGGTTGAGGGCGCCTTGGTCCTTGCAAAGGTTGCTGCCCTCCCCTCTGAAGAAACAGTTCAGGGCACTGGCATCGCAGATGTGTTGTCCACAGCTCCACAGCTAAATGATATTGAGTATCAAAGTGATAGTGTGACTTGTAATGACCTGCAGAGGCTCACCAACACTGGTGCAGAAGGGATAAGTGTGAGACATGTGTCTGACAGCTCTCCAGGGGAGAAACAGTCTGTGATGATGAGTACCTCCAAGGAGGATGAGGTCTCTTCAAATGTCTCACCCTCTCAACCTGCAGTCGCTGAGCCCCTCCATGTCTTGGACAGGGTAAAAGACCCTAGAAAGTTCTGGTGTTTAGACATGGGATGTTTAGAGATGACCGAAACCTTACTGGAAATGCTAGAGTTGGTAAAGATGAACTTACTGTATACTTGGGTATCTCCACCGCAGTTGGACCAGGGGGTGCTGCGTAGCACCAATGGGTGGAGCCAAGTGGTACAGGCAGTGCTGGGAAACCTTGACCAACAGTGGAGTTGGTGGGACCAATGGTTACCCATTTGGCACAGGATCTCCAGATTCTCTGTGAGCGTACTTCTAGTTATTGATTGGTATGGAAGGCACACGAGAGAACTGCTTGAGATATCAGAGGTCTCTCCGTCTGATGTGATGACTAGAAACATCTCGGCTGGTGTGGTCCGAGGTACGGCGGAGCAGTGGTCAGTAGAGGGCGCAGATACTGCCTTTCCCGCTAGGCCTCATGAGAAGGAACGGCCCAGAATGGACTCAGCAGTAGCAGAGATGCTTTCTGTCACTGGCCCAGAGGTACAAGTTAAGGTGCCCGGAGACACTATGGGAGAAAGTGTTAATATTGGTTGCCATAACAATGTAATGTGTTCACATGGAAAAAATGGTTTATGCTTGGGTCAGGGTAGGTTGTTAGAACAAGTACCCATGGAGTGTTGGACAACGGGTGAGGTGGAGCTGTGCTATGGTCCCGTCGGATGTAGTCCCTCCTCGGGTCTTCTTCTAACAAGCACTGATGATACGGAAAGCTGTGATCTGTTAAGAGTTCGTTCTGCAAACAATGATTTGGTTGCCATGGGTAACAAGAGAAACTGTTTTGAACCTGAAATACAGATGGTGAAGGGTAAAATGGGTATTTGTAAGTTGAAAGGAGGGCTCAAGGAAGGCAGAGTTCCCCCAAGAAAAGTGAATAAGCCCAGGGACCCCAAAAGAAGAGGAAGGCTGAGTATAGGACAATATAGGAACCTGTTAAGATCCAGGGGGGAATGTTCCTGGAAGCGCACCCGGAAAAAAGGTTGGGCCTACGTGGCTGACAGCCAGCACAGAGGTGTCCCAACCATCATGATGGGTGCTGGTGTTCCTCCCTCCGGATCGAAACACAGGGGGGGGATATGTAATGGACGCCGTGGCTGGGTCCTGGAAGGACGCTATATTTCCCCTCTGTTTGGGTTGTGCTCTCTTTAAGGGAATACAATTGATTAACCCACCTGTTAAGGCAGTGTCTTTAAAAAGCAAGACAGGAAGTTGTAGATGGGTGTGGAGGAGTGTGAGCAGCTTGCTGCTGGTTGAAGAGTGGTTTGCCCTGTGGGAGACTGTAGTCCGTGTAAGGGACTGGGAAAGGCTGACAACCTTGAGAGTCAGGAAGACTAAGGAAGTCGGTGAGTCCAGGGGGCTGGAAAGAGTTGACAAATCTGTTGGGAGCAAGCAGAGGAACTGTTGACAATTGAGAGCCAGGTGGCTTGGTATGTTCATTTGTGTGCTGAATGAATTTAAACCCCTGCGTGGGATTACTGGATGAACTAATATTTTGTTTTCTTATAATAAACGTGGGCTACCAGGCCCTTAACCATAAACCGCCTGCCTGATGTAGACTAAAACGTGCATCTACCAATTGAGTTTAATCACCCCGAACATTACAATATATATATATATATATATATATATATATATATATATATATATATATATATATATATATATATATATATATTTTTTTTTTTTTTTTTTTATGTAATTTTAAGTTATTTCCCTATCCACGTTTGTTTGAAGAGCACTTGCCATGCTCTTAACAACATTGTGTTGCCATTTGCAGCCCTCTAGCCCTTTCCATTACTTTTGTAGAGCCATTTTAGTCCTCAAAAGTTCTGGTCCCCATTGACTTCAATGGGGTTTGGGTTCGGGGTCAAGTTCGGTCCCGAACCCAAACTTTTTTCCGAAGTTCGGCCACACCCGTCGAACCCGAACATCCAGGTGTCTGCTCAACGCTAATAAAAAATGATACTTTATATTTCTACCCACACAAATCTTTATTTGGAATAAACCACATATTTATCCCAGTGGTGTACTCACCAATCCTTTTAGATTAAAGAAGAGATGGTGTATGAATGATATGCACCTAGTCAACAAATCCTACTGCTTTACAGCATGCCCTCAAAGAATACCTCCTGCACAATGCTTCTCCGAATATCCAGACATCTCCCCGGTTCTCCTGTGGGAAGCTCATAAATCACTAATATGAGGTACCTGCCTTTCTGTCTCTTCCCATCTTAACCGGGACAAAAAACTTAGATTACAGCATTTAGAAACAGACTATTACCAGCTATTTCTTCAAATCCAGTCTTCACCCATCTAATTGAAACAAGGGTGAACAGCGGCGCTAGATATGGTGATAACATAAAATTATATAACAACTGGAATATAGGTATACATAAAATGTGTGTGAATAAGCACACATGCTATTAAAACATTTGTTTAAAACATAATGTCCATAAATGATCCGAGATCTTGTATGATTAGCACCTGGAGGCAGCTCCCTTAGAGTGAAGCGATGAGCTCTGTGTAGAAATGGGAACAGAGGGGCGCCAGACTGAGTGCAGTATAAATCATATATTTAATAAAAACAAGTAGTAACTCACAGGTTAAATTAGATGAGTTCAGTATGCAGTGAAAATCGCCAGTCCTGGAGTCTCATAAATGTCTTCCCTTTGCAGCCTGGGGCACTGGTGTGATCTTACAGGGATCCAGAAAATGCTGGGAACCAGGAGGCAGGAAACAAGAAGCAGCTGGTCGTGACTTCACAGGAACAGGAAGTGTGATTATTCACAGTGGCAAGGAATGGTAATGCATTTCGAAGCTACAGCTTCTTCATCAGACCATGATTAGCTGGCAAACCTGGCAGTCTTATATTACAGAGGAAATAGAAACAGAGAGATCTGATGGGCTGGCCAGCCCGTCAATCAAATACACAGATTCAAAGAGGTAGATGGCTGGAGACCGAGGAGAATGTAAATATGAGTAAGAAGCTTGCTGATTAATAGTGGAAGATAAGTTTATAACGTTTGCAGAAATCGATCAATTCACTAATTGATTAAATACATAAATATAAAATGTATAAATATACCTCAAATTTAAAATGAATACATTTTTATAAGTAAATTAACTAAAAAATGAATTAAGAAAATTATTAGCAATTTGGAAATCAATTGATTATTATAAATTATAATGAATTAATAAAATGGTGAGAATGGAGGAAAGAGAGGACTCTATGCTAGGTATAATATTACGTTTCTAAGTTATATCATGACCAAAACATCATGTACATGTTCACAACATGCAGTTGTAAACATGTACATGTGCAACAAATGCATGTATATACGTGAGTATATACAAACATCTTTCTGTCCCAATACTCTCTAGAGGGAACATACTATTGTATAAAAAAGGGGAAGGGGGAAGAGAAAAAAAAAAAAAAAAAAGGGGGGGGGGAGGGGGTGGTAAAAACAAAAACAAAAAGGGGGGGTGGTAAAAAAAAAAGAAAAAAAAAGCGGTGCCAAATTTGTGTCTGTTGCCCAAATGAGCTATTTAGTGGATAAAACTGGGTATCCATTCACCAGTAACCGGGCAACCCACTGAGGCATGACCAGGGGAAAATCACACCAGCACCTGATTAAATAACAGTGCTGATTTCGATCTCCTCGTTCATTCCTCTAGGCGACATAGTATCCAAAGTGAAAATCCAATACGTTTCCTGACGACACAGTCTTTTGAAACGTTCTGCTGGGGGAAATTTATCTGGAATTGATTCAAGGACCCAAACTTTTAGATCCTTGGATGATTGTTTATGATATTCTAGAAAGTGGCGGGGGACACTGTGTTTAGGGAGACCAGCATCGACAAATCTGCGATGTTCCCCAAATCTGGCTCTAAGGGCTCTGATTGTACGGCCCACATATAGCATGCCACAAGGGCAGGCTAGACAGTAAACCACAAACATGGAAGAACAGTTATGGAAGGTGTTGAATGTGTATGTCTTACCCTTATGAGCAAAGGATTTTTGACCATGTTCAATATGAGCACAAGTCAGGCACAGGGATTTTTTACACTGAAACATGCCCACCAGAGGAATGAGTGTTAGTTGAATGTTATTGGATATAGATTGGGCATATTTAATTTTGCTAGGAGCGATTTTCCCTTTTATATTTGGAGCCTTCCTATAGGCAAATTGTGGCACTGTAGGAATACTGGTTTTTAAGTGTGGGTCTTGCTGTAGTATAGACCAGTGTTTTTTGAAAACGCTCTCCATTTTCCAGTGTTTGTTGTGATATTGGGTTATGAATCTTGTTCCTACATTTTCTTGTGATCGCTGTTTTGATTTTGGAATGTCATTGGTATTGTAAACCATATGAGCCTGATCGATGAGGTCTGGGGGGTAGCCTTTCTCTATAAATTTCTGTTTGAGGTGAACACTTTGTGCATTATAGTCCTCCAACCTAGTGCAATTGTGCCGTAACCGGCAAAATTGACTTTTGGGGACATTTTTAACCCATCTCGGATGGTGACAACTGGTGAAATGTAAAAAAGAGTTCCCTGATGTGGGCTTGGTGTAACCTTTAGCTATAATTGTGGACTCTTGGTGACTGAGTTCCAGGTCCAAAAAACAAAGAGAAGTGGCATTTATTTCTGAGGTAAAGGAAAGACCAAAATTGTTAGAGTTGCAGTGTGATAGAAATTCCTGTACAGTATGAGGAGGACCATCCCAGATGATAATAATGTCATCGATGTAGCGCCCATAGAAGACCAGGTGCGCTGCGAATGGGTTATGTGCCCATATGTACCTGGTCTCCCATAGGCCCATCGTGAGATTTGCATAACTGGGGGCAAAATTTGCCCCCATAGCAGTCCCAGTATTCTGAAGGTAATAATCATCCTCAAAGTTGAAGTAATTATGTTCCAGGCAGAATCTGGTCGCTTTCAGAATAAACTGTGACTGTCTGGAATTGATGTCACTGTCCTCGGATAAAAAATGCAAAACCGCCTGTAGTCCAACCTCATGCGGGATCGAGGTGTACAATGAACACACATCCAACGATACCCACAGATATGTTGTTCACCCTTGTTTTTACTGTATATTGAAGCCATTAGTGTGCTGCAGTTTTGTGTGTTAGCATACAACCATGGAATTTTTATCACAAATCGAATGTATGAAAAATGACAATCTTGAACAGTTTTATGAATTTTTTTCTCCTTCTTTCTTCTCTTCCACTGCTCCTCTATCTGGTCCTAATACAAAAGATGCTTGCACAAAAATTAAGAAAATTGAAGAATTGATTAATTCAGCCAACCAACAGTGGTGGGATGGCTTTTTCCTTAACCACTTGCCGACCGCCGCACGACGATGTACGTCCATTTTTTGAAGAGGGATATCTCGGTAACGGCAGCAGCTGCTGCCACAACCGAGGTGTCCATCTCTTCAGGCGGCGGTCGGCTGTACGATAACGGTGGTCTCCGCGGCGGATTCGCCGCAAGATCACCGCTATCGGCGGCGGGAGAGGTGCCACCCCCCCTCCCGCCGCCCTCCCGCACCTTCCGCCGCTTACCGGAGCCGTCGGTAGCGGCGGAGGCGATCGGGTCCTTCACTCTGCTGGGCATAGAGACAAGTGAGGCTAAGATGGCCCCCACTCGTCTCTATACCATAGGAGGGCGGAAGCGACGTCAAAACGTCACTTCCGCCTATACCTCTTAAAGGTATATTTTTTTTTTTAAATGTCAGATTTTCTTTTTTTATTTATTTTTTTTTTTTTTTTTGCATTTTAGCCCAAATATGAGATCTGAGGACCTTTTGACCCCAGATCTCATATTTAAGAGGACCTGTCATGCTTTTTTCTATTACAAAGAATGTTTACATTCCTTGTAATAGGAATAAAAGTGATCCATTTTATTTTATTTTTTTTAAAAAGTGTAAAAATAAATAAAATAAATTAAAATAAATAAGAAAAAAAAAAATAATTTTTTAAAACACCCCGTTACGACGAGCTTGCGCACAGAAGCGAGCGCATACGTGAGTAGCGCCCGCATATGAAAACGGTGGTCAAACCACATATGTGAGGTATCGCCGCGATCGGTAGAGCGAGAGCAATAATTCTAGACCTCCTCTGTAACGCAAAAAATGCAACCTGTAGAATTTTTTAAATGTCGCTTATGGAGATTTTTGAGGCTAAAAGTTTGACGCCATTCCACGAGCGGGCGCAATTTTGAAGCGTGACATGTTGGGTATCAATTTACTCGGCATACCATTATCTTTCACAGTATAAAAAAAATTGGGCTAATTTTACTGTTGTCTTATTTTTTTATTCAAAAAAGTGAATTTTTTCCAAAAAAAGTGCGCTTCTAAGACCGCTGCGCAAATACGGTGTGAAAAAAAGTATTTCAATGACCGCCATTTTATTCTCTAGGGTGTTAGAAAAAAAACAATATAAAATGTTTGGGGGTTCTAAGTAATTTTCTAGCAAAAAAAACTGTTTTAAACATGGAAACACCAAGTCCGAAAAAGAGGCCTGGTCCTTAAGTGGTTAAACAGTATTCTGAGTCCAGAATTTCTCCGCGGGGACTTCGTGTACTTAAGAATTGTCCTTTTCTAGATAAAGATCTCCTTATAGAATGGGAGCAGATTGCAGAATTTTGCACTCAAAAATGGATAAAACTGCTGATTATGCAGAGAGACAGGAAATTTTATGCCCTGAAAGAGCAGATAAAGACCACTATAACATCATTGTCCTCTTTAACCCCCTCTGCCCCTAGAGAATGGTCAATTAGAGAGTAGAGAATTTTGAAACAACATACAAAAAGGAAAGAGGATTTCCTTCTAAAATCGAAACTAGGAAAATTCCGTAGAGATATAGATGATTATAACTCGAACAGAGTTTTCAATTGGAAAAAGAAAAACCGTTTGAATAATGTGCCACCACTCATGTCCCTGACTCCTACTTCTCACATCCATAATCATTCGAATCTCATTCCCTCCAAATCCAACCACCAGACTGCTACTTCTAGATTTTCCAAATCTAAAACCCCAAGTCCCTTTCCATCTTCTCAAAACCACAGAACAGTATCTTCCTCCAATAATAAATCTGAGACCCACAGGCCAACATCTGTACATCCCACGGCAGACATCAGTCTGAGTCGTACAGATACCACCAATAGAGATTTGTCCAATACTACATCTGCCTCAGGTACACTAACCACTGCTATTATAGTGACAGAGGACACCACCCCTACCATTTCATCATCCATTGATCCCGTCACCATTATCCATGATGCACCAATTGCATTAGGTATGACTGATAACACTGTCCCTACTTGTGATCTTTCAATTACGCCCTTGGCACCAGCCAGAGATAGTGATCCTATACATGATGTGGCTGGAAACATTGGCCACCCACCTGGTTCTCCTAGTGCTCTCAATAAATCATCTTTTTTATGCCTAACCCCCCGATCCAGCCCCAACAAAAGAAAACACGACGACGACGAGGCAGGAGAGGGGGCAGATCTAAACACACCACACCCAGAAAAAATGCGGAGACTGTAAAGATCTTCAATTTGTCTTCCATTAAATTTACTGATGATGAACTGTCATTATTACAACGAGGTCTAAATTTCGCCCCTACTATTCCACTTAATCCATTTACCATTTTCAAAGATTTGAACAAATTCATACGAAATATTACTCTCAAGAGACATTTCAGTCTACAGGCCAACAAACACAAAGATACCATAGTAGCCAATGTCAACACCATCCCAGTGCCTGACACCATTTTCGATACCTCCATAGAAATACGAGCCATGAGCGATTTGATGGAACTATGGGAGGATTGTGATAATATGGAGCAAATTCTTGAATTCCAACAACTAGCCCATTCTCCACCTATTAAACATACCTCTTTTAAACCAAAGTCTATCTTTAACCCCACACATAACAAAGGCCCCTACATAGAATCATTTTATCAGGTGGTATATTCAGAACTTCTGGAAATATGTAAACAATACAAATCCATACATAATAAAGCCAATCTCACCTCTCAAGAATGTCTAGCTATAAACAACTTAAGTAAGAACGAACAAATAATTATCAAAATGGCAGACAAAGGTGGTGGTATAGTCATTCAAGACCGAGCCACCTATCTTGATGAATCACACCGCCTACTTTCTGATCGTAGCACATATACAAAACTAAAAACAGACCCTTTACCAGATTTCATCAAGGAATCCAAGAATTTGATTACCATAGCTTCATCTGAGGGTGTCCTTTCTAAAGCTGAAGCCTCTTTCTTCCATAGAGAATATTACAATGTACCGTACTTCTACCATCTTCCAAAGGTACACAAGAACCTTGAGAATCCTCCTGGACGTCCCATTGTGGCATCCATGGAGAGTATTACCACCAGTTATTCTCTCTACATCGATCAATTCCTCCAACCTCTGGCCCAAGCTCTCCCCTCGTATATCCGGGATGGTACCCATCTCCTAGAGTTATTACAACCATATACTTGGGAACCAACATATCTGTGGGTATCGTTGGATGTGTGTTCATTGTACACCTCGATCCCGCATGAGGTTGGACTACAGGCGGTTTTGCATTTTTTATCCGAGGACAGTGACATCAATTCCAGACAGTCACAGTTTATTCTGAAAGCGACCAGATTCTGCCTGGAACATAATTACTTCAACTTTGAGGATGATTATTACCTTCAGAATACTGGGACTGCTATGGGGGCAAATTTTGCCCCCAGTTATGCAAATCTCACGATGGGCCTATGGGAGACCAGGTACATATGGGCACATAACCCATTCGCAGCGCACCTGGTCTTCTATGGGCGCTACATCGATGACATTATTATCATCTGGGATGGTCCTCCTCATACTGTACAGGAATTTCTATCACACTGCAACTCTAACAATTTTGGTCTTTCCTTTACCTCAGAAATAAATGCCACTTCTCTTTGTTTTTTGGACCTGGAACTCAGTCACCAAGAGTCCACAATTATAGCTAAAGGTTACACCAAGCCCACATCAGGGAACTCTTTTTTTACATTTCACCAGTTGTCACCATCCGAGATGGGTTAAAAATGTCCCCAAAAGTCAATTTTGCCGGTTACGGCACAATTGCACTAGGTTGGAGGACTATAATGCACAAAGTGTTCACCTCAAACAGAAATTTATAGAGAAAGGCTACCCCCCAGACCTCATCGATCAGGCTCATATGGTTTACAATACCAATGACATTCCAAAATCAAAACAGCGATCACAAGAAAATGTAGGAACAAGATTCATAACCCAATATCACAACAAACACTGGAAAATGGAGAGCGTTTTCAAAAAACACTGGTCTATACTACAGCAAGACCCACACTTAAAAACCAGTATTCCTACAGTGCCACAATTTGCCTATAGGAAGGCTCCAAATATAAAAGGGAAAATCGCTCCTAGCAAAATTAAATATGCCCAATCTATATCCAATAACATTCAACTAACACTCATTCCTCTGGTGGGCATGTTTCAGTGTAAAAAATCCCTGTGCCTGACTTGTGCTCATATTGAACATGGTCAAAAATCCTTTGCTCATAAGGGTAAGACATACACATTCAACACCTTCCATAACTGTTCTTCCATGTTTGTGGTTTACTGTCTAGCCTGCCCTTGTGGCATGCTATATGTGGGCCGTACAATCAGAGCCCTTAGAGCCAGATTTGGGGAACATCGCAGATTTGTCGATGCTGGTCTCCCTAAACACAGTGTCCCCCGCCACTTTCTAGAATATCATAAACAATCATCCAAGGATCTAAAAGTTTGGGTCCTTGAATCAATTCCAGATAAATTTCCCCCAGCAGAACGTTTCAAAAGACTGTGTCGTCAGGAAACGTATTGGATTTTCACTTTGGATACTATGTCGCCTAGAGGAATGAACGAGGAGATCGAAATCAGCACTGTTATTTAATCAGGTGCTGGTGTGATTTTCCCCTGGTCATGCCTCAGTGGGTTGCCCGGTTACTGGTGAATGGATACCCAGTTTTATCCACTAAATAGCTCATTTGGGCAACAGACACAAATTTGGCACCGCTTTTTTTTTCTTTTCTTTTTTTACCACCCCCCTTTTTGTTTTTGTTTTTACCACCCCCTCCCCCCCCCCCCCTTTTTTTTTTTTTTTTTCTCTTCCCCCTTCCCCTTTTTTATACAATAGTATGTTCCCTCTAGAGAGTATTGGGACAGAAAGATGTTTGTATATACTCACGTATATACATGCGTTTGTTGCACATGTACATGTTTACAACTGCATGTTGTGAACATGTACATGATGTTTTGGTCATGATATAACTTAGAAACTTAATATTATACCTAGCATAGAGTCCTCTCTTTCCTCCATTCTCACCATTTTATTAATTCATTATAATTTATAATAATCAATTGATTTCCAAATTGCTAATAATTTTCTTAATTCATTTTTTAGTTAATTTACTTATAAAAATGTATTCATTTTAAATTTGAGGTATATTTATACATTTTATATTTATGTATTTAATCAATTAGTGAATTGATCGATTTCTGCAAACGTTATAAACTTATCTTCCACTATTAATCAGCAAGCTTCTTACTCCTATTTACCTTCTCCTCGGTCTCCAGCCATCTACCTCTTTGAATCTGTGTATTTGATTGACGGGCTGGCCAGCCCATCAGATCTCTCTGTTTCTATTTCCTCTGTAATATAAGACTGCCAGGTTTGCCAGCTAATCATGGTCTGATGAAGAAGCTGTAGCTTCGAAATGCATTACCATTCCTTGCCACTGTGAATAATCACACTTCCTGTTCCTGTGAAGTCACGACCAGCTGCTTCTTGTTTCCTGCCTCCTGGTTCCCAGCATTTTCTGGATCCCTGTAAGATCACACCAGTGCCCCAGGCTGCAAAGGGAAGACATTTATGAGACTCCAGGACTGGCGATTTTCACTGCATACTGAACTCATCTAATTTAACCTGTGAGTTACTACTTGTTTTTATTAAATATATGATTTATACTGCACTCAGTCTGGCGCCCCTCTGTTCCCAACCCATCTAATTGAGTAGGACCTGCCTAGAGAAAACTAAAGCAGAGCTGGACCTGCTTTTGGCTGAGCCACCTGACAAGGCTACTCATAAGTCCAAACACAAAATCTATATCCCAGCTAATAAGCCGGATAGCTTTTTGGCTCTTCGCCTCCATCAGCTGGACCAGGTCCGAAAACCAATTAGATTTGAACTAGCTAAGAATCACCATACGAGGGCCTGGCTTGGCGGCGATCCGGGATGGCGGCGTAGACCTGGAGCTCCTGTCCACGAGGCCCAGCTTACAGTAATCACGGCGGGGAAAAGACGCCAGAAGAACAGCGGTAAGCAAGGACCGCCACGGGGGATGTCGGCAGTGAGGTCCCGCTCCCCTTCGGAGCAGAACGCGCAGCCAAATAGGCAAATTCCGGACCTCTTCCATTCAAGGCCTAGAGGCGGCTCGCAAGCCGCGGCCTCGAGTAGATTGTGCTCCCACAGCAGGAGCCCGTTACGCTCGAGGATGGACCCCGACGTCCGAGAACCCCAAATGCTCACCATAGATGACCTCAGGAGTGTAGCTGCTGACATCAAGGGCACACTATCCGCCGATATTGCGGATTTAAGAGGAGACATTCAATCCATGTCAGTCAGAGTGGAAGAAACTGAGTCAGTGCAGGCCCGCCATGATGCCTCCCTGTGTCACGTTCAACAGATTACACGCCATCCATCTAAGAGATATCAATCGACATATGGAGGACCTGGACAACAGGGGGAGAAGTCAGAACCTTAGGGTGAGAGGTCTCCCCGAATTAGTTGAACCCAATCACCTTACTCAAGCGGTTACCCACATCTTTAATGACCTTCTGGAAAGACCTCCGGAAACCCCGGTTGCATTTGAACGCATCCACCGAGCACTTCGTCCGAGGGGTAGAGATGCAGACCCCCCGAGGGATGCAGTATGTTGTCTAATAGACTTTCAGCTGAAAGAAGAGATCCTCCGCAAAGCTCGGGGAAGAAATCAGCTCACATACAGGGGAGCCACCATAAAAAAAATTCAGGATCTCTCCAGTATTACGCTGCAACGCAGGAGGGAGCTGAGGCCCCTCCTGGAAGTTCTCTGGCATAGAGCCATCCAGTACCGCTGGAAATACCCTTTTGGCCTGTCAGCTTCCCATCAGGGTCACACCGCAACCCTTAGGGTGCCAGAGGACTTGGACCACTTCTGCTCAGCCTTAGATATACCTACAGTGGATCTACCAGATTGGTACAGCGACTTCAAGCTCCCATCTTTAACGAGAGTCTCCTCCATGGAGGGAATAGATGAAGCTGGTAACTTCCACATTGGCCGATGGCGCAGAGCTCCTCACCAACATCCTCCTCCTCTCTCGCCCCGAAGGATCCCGGACGTCCCACGAAATGGCAGTCCCACTGCATCTCCAGTCCACAGAAGGCCTGGACACAATTGACCAGTCCAGTTCAAAATGAGGACACCCCCACAGGGGGCCTTTCAAATTCACGCTATAGAGGAACTACCGAGTGGGAGGAGTCCGGAATAGGGAATCCAAGGGCGAGCCCCTCCCCTTACCGGAGGGCCTCCAATTTGACGAGAACGGTTGCCAGGTATTACATTTTTATATTACACAATTGTGCCTGGGTTCCCGTACAGCCCGACACAACGGGTAATTTTGGCACAAATGATATTGCAATATCTTTGCGATTAGTAGCCAACATGGATTCCTCCCCCTCGTGTACAGCGACTTTTCTCAGTTGCTTTGGAGCTAGGGTCTTGGTTCCAACGTTTTTTGTTTTTTATAGTTGTCAACTTCATTGTTGTCGGTAGGGCAGTCGATTGCTCAAATTTAGGTCTTGTCATGCATCAGTTATGTTCTGTTACATGTTGCTTAGGTTGTAGCTTCCAGTGTCTCACCACGATTAAATGGTGCCCCTACACAGGTTACCCCCTAGACATATTAATCTAAATTAGTCATGAAGCAGTTTACCTCGCTCATGAATTAGGCCGTTTTAGTCTTTGAGCTAAAATTCCAGGATTCTGGAATTCTGTACATCTTAGGAAATGCCTCCTTCCACTTGAAAGCTCCCCTCCATGCTCTAACCTAAGGGCATTATCAGCTTGTGTGCATTCCAGAGGACACACAAACCCTCTAGTGTCCTGTCCAACCTATGGTGGGCAATCCCCTCCCCTCTTTGCTCCCTAATACTATGGTTTCTTTCCAGCTCTATTGTATGAGTTGAGTAAAGGGGGAAGGTAAAGCTATTCTTGGCCCCTATCTCTCCTATTTGGGTTCTTTACCTGTTATATATGCCACCCCACCATTTATATGACACTTTAGGCCTCATTAGGACTTAGGGCTCGCTTCCCCTCGTGATACTCCGTCCACCACCCCCACACAACGGACGCTGGTAGTCTCTGTTGACCACACTGAATTTAGACTCACTGAGAAGGTTGACGAGCTCAACCTACTCTTCAGCCTGACCCTTATTACCCCCTTCCCCATTACGTGAAGACCCATCTACCTAGGCTCCCACTCTTTTTTTTTTTTCCTCCTCTTCAGTCCTCCCACCTAACGACAATGCCTCCCCTCAATCCTCGCCAACAGCATGATAGCCTGAAACTAGTATCCTTGAATGTAAAAGGGCTTAATACCCCGGAAAAACGCACTCAAGTGCTCTCACTCATGCGATCACTGCAGGCAGACATTGTCTTCCTGCAAGAAACTCATTTTTGTTCTAAATCGATCCCGAAACTATTTAGCCCTAGCTTCCCCCTCTGCTACAATGCCACCTCCCCCACCTCAAAATGTAAGGGGGTCTCCATTCTTTTCGCAAAAAATTCACATATTCAAAAAACAGACACGCTAGCAGACGAACAAGGTAGGTTTATCTTCCTCAAGGGAATGTTCAGAAATAGGAAAATTACACTGGCCAATATCTATAGTCCTAACACCTCACAAGTTCCTTTCTTCCGTGAAACTATAAATAGATTGTCTGAATTCCAAGAAGGCCTACTGATTCTAGGCGGGGATTTTAATGTCCCGCTAGAGCCTCTCATTGATACGTCCTCCGGCACCTCCAGCATCCCCTTCAGAGCCATCAAGCAAATTAAGAAAAGCTTACAAGAGGCACTCCTTCATGACACGTGGCGCATACTCTTCCCCAAGGAAAAGGACTTTACATTCTTTTCTATTAATCACAATAGATATTCACGTTTAGATTACATCATGATTTCACAGCAGGGTCTCCAACATCTAGTGAGAGCAACCATAGAACCCATGACAATCTCTGACCACCATCCTGTCACAACAACACTCTTCTTTCCTGAAACACTGACTCGATCCAATGTATGGAGGTTAGACGCGAGCATTCTGACAGATAAGATCAGGGAGATGGAAATTCGAGACTGTTTAATGCATTTCTTTCGTGAGAACGACACACCCGACACATCATTCCAATTGCAATGGGAAGCCCACAAATGCGTCGTGAGGGGGAAAATGATTGCTATTACAGCAGCGATGCGAAAAGAGAAACAAGCTAAAATGACAGCCCTACTGGCCAAACTCAGAAAATTTGAAGCGCAACACAAGCGCTCCCTAGCACTAGACACCCAAGCTGAGCTTACAGAAACCCGCGCATGCATCCAAGAAGAACTTAATCGCCACGTCAAAAGAAAATATATCTTGACCCTGAAGCTCTTCTACGAATTGGGAAATAAAACAGGCCATCTATTGGCACAAGCGCTGCGGGTGAAAAAAGCCAAGCACACAGTTCACCAAATCCGATCGCCGACGGGCGCCGTACGCGAATCAAACCCCGAAATAGCACGGGAATTTGAAAAATACTACGCTTCCCTTTATAACTTGAACGGGAATTCTTCGAATACCCAAGACCCACAACTCAGGCAGAAGAACTTTATAGAATACCTTAAAAACATACCGGTAGGTAAAATTCCTAAAGATGCGGTAGACGCACTAGAAGCCCCGATCGCCACCACAGAATGGGTAAAGGCAGTAAAACAAATGAAACCGGGTAAAAGCCCGGGTCCTGACGGTCTGACGGCAGCGTACTATAAAATCTATATGGATACCCTCCATACACCCTTTTTAAAAGCATTCAATACTCCCTCCCTCTCTAGATCTTTCTCAAAGGGGCTCCTTGAGGCACATATAACTGTAATACCTAAGCCAGATAAAGATACTACTAATGTGAGCAGTTATAGACCTATATCCCTCTTAAACGTGGATATTAAGATTTTTTCCGAAATCTTGGCAAATAGGCTTCTCCCACTCCTTCCCTCTCTTATTTCCACAGACCAAGTAGGTTTTGTCCCTGGCCGTGAAGCGAGGGACAACACAATAAAGGTAATTAATCTACACCATCTAATTACTCAATCAGGGCAGAAGGCCATGTTTCTATCTTTGGACGCGGAGAAGGCGTTTGACAGAGTAGCATGGGACTACATGGAAGCAGTGCTACAGAACTTGGGCTTAGGCCCCCACATGCTCAACCTGATCATGTCTCTGTATTCGGTCCCAACTGCTAGGGTCAGGGTTAATAATACTCTGTCGGACGCCTTCTCCATCCAGAATGGCATGAGGCAAGGTTGCCCTCTCTCCCCAATTTTATATATTTTGACCTTAGAACCCCTTCTGCAAAAAATTAGGCACAATCCGGATGTCAAAGGAATACAAACTCCACACAGAGAATTTAAATACGCCGCCTTTGCGGATGACATCCTGTTATTCCTCTCTGAACCTATGACCTCCCTGCCGGTTGTCCTTAAAGAATTTAGAGACTTTCAGTCGATAGCTAATCTTAAAATTAACTTCACCAAGTCATATGCTTTGAACATATCTCTTCATAAAGCCACGAAGGAACAGTGCGAACTTAACTTCCCTTTTCGTTGGAGGAGTGACTGCATCCCTTACTTAGGGATTAATCTCCAGTCAGACCTGTCCGAACTATACATCAAAAACCACTTACCCTTGCTGTGTAAATTAACAGATGATCTCGTCAAATGGAATAAACCCACGTTCTCATGGTTTGGTAGAGCTGCCATTTTAAAGATGAATGTGCTACCCAGAATGCTGTATGTGCTTCAGGCAATCCCTATACAAATGCCTAGCTCCTTTTTTAAGTCCTACAGGAACATATGCACCAAGAATTAACTTCAGACAACTCACCTACCCAAAACACTTGGGGGGATTGGCCTTCCCGATATCTACAATTACTATAGGGCGATCCATTTATCCAGAATAGCGGACTGGAATCTTCACAGTCAATACAAGGATTGGATTCCACTGGAAGCCTCCTTTACCGGTCTCACACTAGCTACTATACCATGGCTGGAACAGGCCCACATCCCACCGGAATTACACCAGCATCCGCTGATAGGTCCTACTCTAGCGGGCTTTAAGCAAACCTGCTCCCAAACAAGGTTCTCATCGGTACCGGGCCCCCTTACGCCACTTAAATTCAACCCTAATTTCCCCCCAGGTATGTCTTCTCAATTCCTTGTAGACAGATGGTCGAAAAATCACGTCCAGGCTTTTCACTTCTTTGATTCGGGAACACTGCGCTCGGCGTCACACATTGCAACACAAATGGACAAAATGCCCATATCTCCCTGGTCTTATCTGTTAGGCCGCGTACACACGGGCGGACTGTCTGCCCAACTTAGTCCGCCGAAACACATTTCAGCGGACAGTGGGGACAGTGTGGGCTTCAGCGGACTTTTTCAGCGGACAGTCTGGCGGACTAAGTCTTACGGAATTTCCGTAAGATTGTCCGTCCAAACTTGGTTTCAGCGGACAATCCGCCCGTGTGTGTGCCAGTCCGCCGTACTTTCGAAATGAGCGGACTTTTCCCGCCCGGAGAAAAGTCCGCTCATTTCGAGCGGCTATCAAGGTAGGCGGGGCCGGCGACTGAGACGTCGCGGGCCCCGCCGCCTGGAATGGACTTAAAGGGGAACCCCAACGCCGAAAAAAATCGGCGTGGGGGTCCCCCCCAAGTCCACAACAGACCCTTGTCCGAGCACGCTACCCGGCCGGCCAGGAAAGGGGGGCGAGCGAGCGCCCCCCCCCCCCCCACCCTGAGCCGTACAAGGCCGCGTGCCCTCAACATGGGGGGTGCCTTGGGGAAGGGGGGCCGCGCGGCCCCCCCACCCCAAAGCACCTTGTCCCCATGTTGATGAGGACAAGGGCCTCTTCCCGACAACCCTGGCCGTTGGTTGTCGGGGTCTGCGGGCGGGGGGCTTATCGGAATCCGGGAGCCCCCTTTAATAAGGGGGCCCCCGGATACCGGCCCCCCACCCTATGTGAATGAGTATGGGGTACAATGTACCCCTACCCATTCACCTGTAAAATAAAAGTACCCAAAAAAAACACAACACACGAGATAAAATATTTTATTGCACAGCTGCGGGGGTCTTCCGAGGTCTTCTCGCCGGACTCCTCCGCTATCTTCTTGTAGCTCTTTTGCTAGCGGAGGAGTCCGGCTTTCTTCCTCCCCGCCGCCGGCCTCTTCTCCCGACTTCGGGGGTCTTGTCCCCCTCTTCGGTTCTTCTGTCGGGCCACCGCGCCTTCTTATAGCTCTTTTACAGGCGGTGGCCCGGTCTTCTGTCGCCGCTTTTGCCGCCGCCTTCCGTTCTTCTTCTTCTTCTTCTTCTTCTTCTTCTTCTTCTTCTTCTTCTCCAGGAGATGTTGCCTCGACGATCTCTCCGGCCGGAATGCCAGAGCCGCGCTGCGCGGCCACTTATATAGTGACAATGGGGCGGTGTCACATGGTATATGTCACATGGGTTGGTCACATGGGTTGATGTCACATGGGGACTATGACATCGTAAGGGGGCGGGGTCACCATGTGACACCAACCCATGTGACATATACCATGTGACACCGCCCCATTGTCACTATATAAGTGGCCGCGCAGCACGGCTCTGGCATTCCGGCCGGAGAGATCGTCGAGGCAACATCTCCTGGAGAAGAAGAAGAAGAAGAAGAAGAAGAAGAAGAATGGAAGGCGGCGGCGACAGCGGCGACAGAAGACCGGGCCACCGCCTGTAAAAGAGCTATAAGAAGGCGCGGTGGCCCGGTAGAAGAACCGAAGAGGGGGACAAGACCCCCGAAGTCGGGAGAAGAGGCCGGCGGCGGGGAGGAAGAAAGCCGGACTCCTCCGCTAGCAAAAGAGCTACAAGAAGATAGCAGAGGAGTCCGGCGAGAAGACCCCGAAAGACCCCCGGAGCTGTGCAATAAAATATTTTATCTCGTGTGTTGTGTTTTTTTTGGGTACTTTTATTTTACAGGTGAATGGGTAGGGGTACATTGTACCCCATACTCATTCACATAGGGTGGGGGGCCGGTATCCGGGGGCCCCCTTATTAAAGGGGGCTCCCGGATTCCGATAAGCCCCCCGCCCGCAGACCCCGACAACCAACGGCCAGGGTTGTCGGGAAGAGGCCCTTGTCCTCATCAACATGGGGACAAAGTGCTTTGGGGTGGGGGGGCCGTGCGGCCCCCCTTCCCCAAAGCACCCCCCATGTTGAGGGCACGCGGCCTGGTACGGCTCAGGGTGGGGGGGGCGCTTGCTTGCCCCCCTTTCCTGGCCGGCCGGGTAGCGTGCTCGGACAAGGGTCTGTTGTGGACTTGGGGGGGACCCCCACGCCGATTTTTTTTCGGCGTTGGAGTTCCCCTTTAAGTCCATTCCAGGCGGCGGGGCCAGCGACGTCTCCTTCGCGGGCCCCGCCTACCTGGAGACGCGCTCGAAATTAGTGGACTTTCCTCCGCGTGTGTGGGCGAGTCCGTTCATTTCAAAAGTAGGGCGGATTGTATGGCGAACTTAGTCCGCCGTATTAGTCCGCTCAAAAAGTGCCGTGTGTGGGCAAGTCCGTTCATTCAAAAGTTGAACGGACTGTCTGTTGAATTGTCTGACGAACTTAGTTGGGCAGACAATCCGCCCGTGTGTACGCGGCCTTAATCGTACACTTCCTAAAATCGATAGACAAAAATTCTGTTTGCTCTAGGCCACTTACCACATTTGAAAAACTATGCACCCAGAATGCCCCACAGCGACATCTTATCGCTATCACACATAACCTCCTATTCGAGGATATACGTCCCAGTTCGGGCAAGGCCTGCCGCAAATGGGAGGAGGATCTATCGATGACTGTGACTGATGATCAATGGGAAAACATATTTCGGAATATTCACTCAGGATCACTTAATGTGAACGCACAAGAAAACGGGTTCAAGATTCAGGTTAGATGGTATCGCACACCCGCTCTCCTTAAAAAATTCTACCCTTCCACCACTAATACTTGCTGGAGGTGTCAGACTGACATTGGGACATTAGTGCACACTTGGTGGACGTGCCCGTTGATACAGGCCTTCTGGAAGGAAATTTGTCAAATCACATCCCAAGTGACATCTTACCAGATAGACGCGACCCCGGCCCAATGCCTCCTCCACTTGTCACCTCTACCACACAGCGCATATCACAAGTCACTGGCAATGTTCATGCTTAATGCAGCGAAACAATGCATTCCCGTCCACTGGGGCTCCCCCAAGGTCCCCACACTGAAAGAATGGTTTCATAGGATCAACAAAATGGCAGACATGGAAGAACTGATTCACATTTCCAGAGATACAACCTCAAAATTTAACATAATCTGGACCTGTTGGAAACATTTTACATCCACCCCAAAATATACTGGAGTTATGACTCAAGCAAGAATATAATTAGGTTCTATATTACAGAGTATCCCACGAACCTGTCAACGCGACCTTTGAGGTGGGGGAGGTGGCGGAATAGATAAGTCAGTAGAAGGCGAAATTCTCCCCCATGTTAGAAGGGATCAGTGCTCCCCCCCCCCATTTCTGTTCCCACCTGTGTGGTTTTTTTTTCCTTTTTTTTTTCTTCCTATTCGTCCTCCCTCTAGTTGTCCCCCCTCCTAGATGATCACTTTACCTTTACCTTTGTCTACCCCCCCCCAACCCTCCCATGATTGCTCATTCCTAAGACTTTTAAGACATGTATCTTAACGTGTAGAATACGGGAACCAGGTTTAACAATGCACTACCCACAGGAAGACCACCCTATTATAAATGACTGAAGAACATTATTGGAATAGGTTACCATGCGTTGTAGTGTACAATATACCCTGCTATCTTCAATTACCCATTACGTGTCATCATAATTCCGGGCCCTTTTGGAAGTCGCCTGGGAAATGTACCCCAATGGCAAAGAGAGATTAGATTCACCCTTATTTGGGCACCAAACATAATTCAGCTATGTCACCCCTCCAGGGTAATCGTGGTTCAGCTCTATCACCTTGATTGTAATTGTAAATGTACACATATTAGCTTCGACAACTGTTTGTGACGTTAGCTGTTTTTCAGCCATTGGATATTGGTTTCCGTAAGAAATGATGGATTGTCCTTTACTTTCCTCTGTGCTTGTATCCTTTTCCTTGTTTCTCCCAAAAAAATGTTTATAAAAAATAAAATAAAAAAATAAAAAAAGAATCACCATACGAGGAACCCTGTCAAGGTTGCTCGTATGGATTTAGAAAGAAGTTATATGAAGCCAAGTCTAATTTCTCCTCTGATCAGGCTAACTCTCTATTACAGGATCTGCACATGCCACCTATGTTCAAGGACAATTGAGAGTCAATAGAACGCCCTGTCTTGGTCACGGAGGTCTTGCTGGTGATCAAAGCCCTTAAACCAAATATGCGCCCCACCCCTGTCGGCTGCATATTTAAAAAACATCCTGGACATATTAACCCCCCATTATCTAATGCTTTTTTTTTTTTTTTTTTTTTTATAAAATTTTATTGAACAAAGGCATACAACAAGTTGTACAAAAGTTGCGGGCTAATACTTTTCTCATTGAAACAGAAAAAAGATAAAGGCAGAAAATAAATAAAAACATTCAGGCAACTCGGGGTTTGATAACAACTAAGTAATTTGTATATAACAAAAAGGAGGATTCACCATTCCCCCAAAAAGGGAGAAGGGGAAGCCTCCCCTGGATGGATCTGGTGGTTAGAAGATAACCTGGTGTGCAATATAGGAACAATCTACAAGGTAACATAGAGTATAGGTGTAATGCAGTACATAGGGGAGAGGGGGGGGGGGAGGTGCTGCACAGTTCCCGGCCGTCCATGAAAGGCGATGCATGAATGAGGCCCCATGTGAGGGGGAGATAGATAGGAGCACAGAGACACGCATGGTATGATTTCAGGTTGCAGCGATTGGCGCCGGTAATGCGTGACCCTTATAGATGAAGGAGTGGTCCTCAAGGTGGGCTCGTTCCTGGGGGGTGAGTTTTGAAGACACATATAAGTCCCATCTATTGTGGAAGCGAAGTTTGGCTTTGGTGTGCAGAAAGCTAGTGTTTAGTTTGTCCCGAAAGAGGAGGTGCATGAGTTCTCTGTCCACTTGTGATACAGATGGTTTGTTCGTGGAAGTCCAGTTGGCCAGGATGTTTCTTCTGGCGAGTAATAAACAAAGCAAGGCCCAATCCTTGCCCAGAGGTGTGGAAGTAGCCGACCAAGGAAGCAGTTTGGGGTCCCAATGACCAAAGATAAGGAGTAGCGGATCCTTGGGGATTTTCAAAAGTGTTATCTTGAAGATAAATGCCAAAATTTCATCCCAGAATGAGGAGATAACCAGGCAGGACCAGTAACGATGGGTAAGGGAAGGTCTCGGATGCTGGCAGAGAGGACACAAAGAGACCGCAGGTTGACCTGAGGGTGGGGAGTATAGAAAAGGTATGTGCGCTCGGTGTACAATTTTTAGTTGGGTTTCCCTCCAAATTTCATTTGGGACCAACTTGTAGACTGATTGTAGTCCTTGTAGGATCTTGTCCACAGTATCAACACTTGGAAAGTCTTTAGCCCAATTAGAAACCGAGGAAAGTTCCAAAGAGGGTGTAGTATTCAGCAATAGAGGTTTGTAGATATCTGAGATACCATAAGAGTCTTTATGGAGAAGTACATCAATGAACGAGGATTGGAATCTTGCGTGCTCTGCTCTGCATGTTTTCTGCATGAAACTGAGGCATTGACCATAGTGGAAAGCAGATGAATCCGGTAAGGAAAACTTAACGGCTAGCTGGCGGAAGGAAAGTGGTCGACCAGAGTCCGGGTCACACAACGAGAAAAAGGAGTCAAGGCCTTGTTGACGCCATGTATCATAGGGTTGGCGGTCCAGCCCCGGGGCAAAGGTCGGGTTGCCTTGTAACGGGAGATGTCTAGATATGTAGGGAGACAACTTAAGGCTCTTTCGTGTTTCTCTCCAGGCAATGGCCGTGTTTCGCAGTAAAAGGTTGTGTTGCAATGACGGATCCAATTGTTTCCATTTGCAGTGGAGAAGTGCAGCTAGGGAGTAAGGATGGGTCATTTCAGCTTCCAGTGAATAGTTGGAGCAGCAGGATTTTTGGGATATCCAGTCCAAACCTACCCTTAAAAGACATGCTAAATTGTACATTCTAAGATTGGGAAGACTAATACCCCCTTCGCTCCTAGGAAGGTGAAGTTTAGGAAAGGCAATGCGGGGCCTCTTACCTCGCCACAGGAATTTGGAAATTGATGAGTTTAAAAGTTTAACATCCTTATGCCTGAGGAGTAAAGGTATCGTCTGAAGGGGATACAGAAACCAGGCGAGCAAAACTAACCATTTTTACCAGGTGACACCTTCCCAAGAGCGAAAGAGGCAGATCCATCCAGTTATCCAGTTCCTGCATAAGTTTAGTAAAGAGGGGGGGGTAGTTCAAGTGATAAAGAGATGAGGGGAGCTTCCCTATCCTAATGCCCAAGTAAGTGATATGGGTGTTAGCTACCTTAAAAATAGAGTGGTTTGCCCATGTCGGAGGTGGAAGGGAACCCAAAGGGAGTATTTTGCTCTTGGAGTAATTAATACGCAATCCCGAGCACTGCCGGAATCGGTCAAATATGGATTTGATCGTGGGCATGTCTGAGGAGGGGTTGGCAGAAAATATCAAAACGTCGTCGGCAAAGAGGGAGGTTCGTAACTCATGTGACCCGACTCTGATTCCGTGCAGCGGTGCATTATATGTCAAGTGTCTGGATAATGGCTCTAACGCTAGGTTAAAGAGAAGTGGGGACAGGGGGCAGCCCTGTCGGGTCCCCTTATGTAGCCGGAACTCATCAGACAGAAGGCCGGCGGCCACCAGTCTGGCTGCAGGGGAGGTGTACATGGAGCTGATCAGGTGCAGAAAAGGTCCGGTGAAGCCCATATCCCCCAGTACCATGGAAAGCCATTCAAAATTAACATTATCAAATGCCTTTTCGGCGTCCAGAGTAATAATAGCCAGATCGCTGGTTGGATGACATCTAGCATATTCTAATGCCATCATCACCTTCCTGATATTGATAGTTGCCGTTCTGCCCTTGACAAAGCCTGACTGAGCGGAATGGATCAGGGAAGGGATGATGTCGGCCAGCCTATTGGCTACTATTTTAGAAAGAATTTTGACGTCAAGATTAAGGAGCGAGATGGGTCTATATGACCCAGGCTCTTGCGGGTCTTTACCCTTTTTTTCTAACAACTTAATAATTGCTTGGTTACCTGACGGGAGATAGGGGCCACCAGACCATATATGTTGATAAACAGCAGCCAGAGTCGGAGTTAGAAGAGTATTCAAGGATTTATAGAACTCGCCTGATAAACCATCCGGGCCTGGGGCTTTGGAGGAGGCTAGCTTACGGATCGTGGCAGATATCTCTGAAGGGGAAATGGGGGCGTTTAACGAGTCGAGTTGAGAGGGAGATATTCGAGTCAGGCGCGTACCATCAAGAAAATCGCGAGCAGTGGGTCGATCAATGGGGTCCGCCGCATACAGAGAGGTATAAAAGCGGAGCATTGCCGCATTTATGCCCTTCGGAGTAGACATGACCGTGCCGTCGGGGTTGCGTAGCGACGATATGACCGTGGGACGGTAGGGTCCCTTGCACAATCTGGCAAGAAGCTTGCCAGCTTTGTTGCCAAATTTATGTAACGTGGCGTCGAAGTGGGCCCTTTTAGTGGTTTCCAATGTTTCAGCCCAAGTGTCAAATGACTGTTTGGCTGTGTGCCAAGCTTCGCGATTTTCAGGGGAGTTTAAGTTAGAGCGCGCCCGCTGGGCCAGATGTAGTCTGGAACTGGAAGCTTTGTATTGGGACTGGGCGTGTTTCTTGAAAGAGGAGGCATACGAGATAATGCGTCCCCTAAGGAACGCCTTACCTGCATCCCAGAACAAGTGCGGGTTGTCGACATGTGTTGCGTTTGTTTGCGAGTATGATGCCCACTCTTTCAACATGTAAGTTTGAAAATCTGCATTGTGCTGTAAGAAGGAGGGGAAGCGCCAAATTCTGGGATTAGGATGTAAGCCGGGGGTGTCTAGGGTCACTGATATCGGAGCATGGTCTGATATGGCTATGTCATGGATTTCCGCCGTCGGAAGAAAAGGGATTAAATCGTCAGAGCCAAAATAGTCAATCCTAGAGAAGACATTGTGTGGATAGGAATAAAAGGAAAATTCCCGGTCGGTCGGGTGGTGTAGTCGCCAGAGGTCATGGAGGTGGAGGGATTCCATAGTCAGCGCCAGGGTCGTGGGAGTGATAACAGTCGAGCAAAGTATAGGGCGGGGGGGGAGGACTTGTTGTCTGTCGGGTGAGCAACAGAATTAAAGTCACGCCCTACCAGATGTGGGAGGTGTGGGAAGCGCAGAAGCCAACTGGTCAGCGTGCCAAAAAAGGATTTTGTGGGACTATTAGGAGCATAAACATTTGTAATAGCAAGTTCCTTGGTCCCTATGAGGGCCCTGATAGTGAGGAGTCTGCCCTGATGATCTGTGTCAGTAGAAAGGATCTTACAAGGGAGATTCTTATTGATAAGAATAAGAACCCCTGCTTTTCGACCCACAGCTGCAGCGCCCGCCACCTCACCTACCCAGAGCTTCCTCATCCGGACAAAGTCCGATGAAGAGAGATGGGTTTCCTGTAGCAGTGCTACGTCAGTCTTGAGTTTCTTGAGGTGACGCAGTACCTTCATGCGTTTGTTGGGGGAACGGAGCCCTTTAACGTTCCACGATACTACTTGTAGCATGGTGAATCGTTAAGTGCAGTGATAGCGGGAACAAATAATACCATGTGTTCGGGAGGACCCGGGACATAAAACAGCAGGAGCTGCGCTCCAGAGAAGGCCAGGATAAACCTTGGTAGAATGACAGCAAGGGGGAATACATCAGGTATAAGTGCAGCTGTATAAGAAGGGGGAAGGAAGGGACGGGGAAGGGAGTGGCAAACAGGCCAACCAAAACAACTCACTGTGAACTTCTCTTTTTTCCGCATGGGAGGTCACTGTGTAGACCAGCTCCCAGAACCAGGCCATCGAACTGATATAAATACGGCTGCCCTAGAGAAGGAAATATGGCCCGCCGTCACCCCAGGCAAGGGTCAGAACGAAATGAGATGGTCCACACAGAAGACCCCACAAGGGGAACCAGTGATTGTAACCTGAAAGAGGGAATTGAGAGGCTACACACAAATATTGAGAGAGGAGGAATAAAATAAGATACATGCAGTTCTAATAATACAATAACAAAACATCCATAGGCCAAGGGCCCATGGGCCATGGTGAAGACATATGAACAGATAGTGCAGCGCCCAGAGCCAGTCACGGCCCTGGGCAAATAATACCTTATGAGTGCGCACAGCGCGCGGGTGGACCAGGATGAGAGTAAGTCAAAACAGGAGCCACTTCTACCAGGTGGAAACGGGTGGTAGGTAAAGCTGTGTCCCTAAAAAAGAAGGGAGAACAAAAAAGAAAAAACACGGTCCAAGTGTTCATCAACGAGCATTTAAAGCGTGGGGGGCAGGACCTGAGGCCCTGAAGCGCTTGGGGGAGTCCTTCCGTGGGCTCCTCTGGTCAAGAGCTCTATTGACAGGGGCTGCCTTGGGAGCCAGGCTCAGTGGAGGACCCGAACGTAGCGATTTCAGAAAACGCGATGCATCATCGGGGTCTTGAAAGGAGAGTTGTTCTCCGTTGGGTGCTTTGATCCGTAGAATTGCCGGAAATGCAAGAGTGAATTTCAACTGCCGTTGGAATAGTTCCGTACAGATATGTTGAAAAGCCTTCCTCTTCTTAGAGACATCCACTGAATAGTCAGCAAAAATCAGGATTTTGACTCCATCAATTTGAAGCGATCTGGACTGACGATACTGCTGCAAAATGGAGGCTTTGTCTGCGTAATTTAGATATTTAGCAATTATCGGGCGTGGGGACTTGCGGTCCGAGTTCGGCGCCCCCACACGATGTGCTCGTTCCACGACGAAGGGTCCCCCCAGGCCCAGAGCCTCCGGGATGCGGTTTGCGCACAGGTCTGATAGGGCAGAATGGTGGAGCGACTCTGGAATACCAACAAAACGCAGGTTGCTCCTCCTGGACCTATTCTCGAGGTCATCAAGTTTTTCCAAAATAAATTTGTTTGTTCTGTCCTGGGCTTGTTCCAGGGACTGCGTTTGGTATAATTCTTCCTCTAATGTAGAGATGCGACTTTCAGCCTCATTAAGTCTGGATGCATGTTCCCCAAGTTGGGCCTGAATTTTATGCATGCCCAGGGTGACAGCTTTTTCAACAGAGGCCGCTATCATAGGGGAGAGGAGAGCAGCCACGGCTTGTGCCAGAAGCTCAGTCTGTGGGTCTTGCAGCTGTGGGGATGGCAAAGCATGTAGCATGGCCGCAGGTGCTACAGGCCCAGGTACTTGCGTGGAGGCAGGTGGATGCATGGGAGGGGGTGTCTTGGAGGCCGTCTGGCCTTGCGCTGGGTCTCCTACCTCCATCGCTGGTGTCTGCTCCTCCGGGTAGGCCGCGCTGGCTGGAGCGGGGGCCGAAGCGGTGTAGGCCGAAGCCGGGGCCTCGATTTGCGGCGCGGCCCGGTTTTTTCAACGAACCGGTCCATCGTGGAGCCGGTATCGTGGGGAGGATGGCTGGCCGGTGTAACGGGCGAAAATGCCTGATTTAGAGCAGATTTGAAGGCCGGTCTGCGGGAGCTGTGTGGCGGGACAGCTACTCCATACGGCACCGGAACCGGAAGTTATCTAATGCTTTTAATGCCTTGCTGAAGCAGTGTTCCTTTCACAGGGACACAGTGACGGCTATAATATCCATGTTACCAAAACCTAATACAGACCATACAGTATGGATGAATTACAGAGTAGGATTTCCCTGCTCAACTTAGATATAAAAATCCTAGCTTAAATTCTAGCCCTTAGACTCAACCAATTATAGGAGGCTTAGTTCACAGGGACCAAGTGGGTTTCATCCCAAGATGCCAAGCCAGTGCTAACATCAAATGAGTGATTTTGCTTCAGCATTTGTCCAGAACTCACAAAATACCACTGCATCTTCTCTCGCTTGACATCAGAAAAGCTTTCGGTACTGTTTCATGGTCATACCTACATTTCATCCTCCAGGAATGAGGCTTTGGCACCAAATTTCTTGGATGGATTGCTTCTTTATATGACTACCCACAGGCATAAGTAAAGTACTCAGGATTTAGATCAGAACTGTTCTCCATTATGTGTGGTACTAGACAGGGCTGCCCACTACCCCCCTTACTTTTTGCCCTTGCAATTAAACCCCTTGTGCTCTTGGTTCGAACTAACCCTGACATTAAGGGTCTAGAAATTGCCTTGACTGACTATAAGTTGTGTTTATTTACTGATGACGCTTTACAGTTTGTCACCTCCCCATGTACAACTCTCCCAAATGTATTTAAACTACTGAATACTTTTGCTTCAGTTTCTGGATTAGAGGTCAACCTAACCAAATCCAAGGCCCTCAATGTGTCCCTGCCCTCAGGGGAGCTCTCTTTTTTTCAGGAAATCTTCCAGTTTCAGTGGTTTACATCCTCAATGCTGCATCTTGGAATCTACTTAATGAGTTGTCCCTCTCTCCTATATCGGGCAAATTATCTTCCGATGCTGTCACATCTATGGTCTCTACTAGCCTCTTGGCAACCACACTGCATCTCCCGGTTAGGCCGTATCGTCGCAGTTAAATTTACCTTATTCCCTAAAATAGTGTACCTCTTTAGGGCCCTGCCGGTCTCAATTTCCTGTTATTTCTTTCGGGCTCTACAGGGTTGTGTATATAAATTGGTTTGGGATACTATTAAACTGCAGAACAAATTACATGGAGGCTTGGGGGTCCCTAATTTTCTCAGAAACTTTCATGCCACTCAATTGACCCAGATTACACTCTATCATGCTACATCTGAAATGCCGCCATGGGTTGCTTTTGAGGCGATCGATATATCGGTAACTAATATGCTTTGGATGACACATACAGATCGTGTGCCTATAACCAAACCAGAAACACAACATTCGCTTACGCTTTGGGACAAACTCCGCTGTTCATTTAAGCTCAGGTCCCCTCACAGTCCACTCCTTTCTTTTCTAAACTATTCAGCTTTCTATCCAGCTTACTCTAGTCCATCCTCATTTTGACTTTGGCAAGACCTGGGCTTGACACTTATATGTGACTTAGTGACAAATAGCGACTTGAAAACATTTGCAGTATTACGAGAACAGGTCCAGATTCCGTTTAGGTAATATTTTCATTATCTTCAGATTATCTTCAGATTGCACACTCTTCTCTCACTAGCCTGTCCCCTCTAAATTGCCATCCTATGCAGTACAGTGGTCCAGAGACCTTTTAGGTAATATTTTCATTATCTTCAGATTGCACACTCTTTTCTCACTAGCCAGTCCCTTTATGAAGTTATATGTAACTCTGATCCACATGCCCCTGGTATTATATCACGTCCATATAGCCATCTCACATCACCTTTGTCTACATTGCCATCCTATACAGCACAGTGGTCCAGAGACCTTGAGATAGATGTAGAATTGTAGGATTAGGATGCCATCTGGGCCACCACAAAATCCTCCTCTCAAAATATTTTAGCCCTTGAAACAAATGATAAGGTCCTCATGCGCTGGTATTTGGTCCCAGTAAGGATCACCATATTTTTGCCTTATTTATTCCCCTTTGTGTTTCTGTGAGTGTGACCAAGAAGGTACTCACTTACAGATTTGGTGGGAGTGACCTATTGTACTGAAATTTTCCAAATGGTTTCCACAGACTGTTCTAGAGCTTAGTTCCATCTCATATTGCAACTCATGACAGTGGCTAAACCAACCACAGTGCATGCCTGGAAGTCCCCCTCTCTTTGTGCCATTGAAACTAAACATAGGGTCACCCAGGCTATCCATAGCAAAATTGAAGCAAATATTCAGGATAAAATTCCTAAACACCTCAAAATCTGGCAACCATGGGTGGACCATTTTCTTCCCCCAGGCTTTGATGAGTCTCTCCTGAAGCCCCAGATCCTTCACGACTACCAGTTTTGTATACTTTGGTAATAGTTCCAGTATTATTTCCTCTGTTGTTTGATCCAATATGCTTGGAAGATCCTACGCCTTCTATTCATTATACATGATGCATAATTAATGTGCCCTTAGAACTGATATATTGTTGAGCTTTGTACCCAAATGCATTTTTTTCCCTTTATATTGGAATCAGACTTGTACTTTTTCTATAACAATAAAACGTTTAAAAAGAAAATTGCTGTTCACAGATGCTCTCCATTCAATCTGACAGAGCTTGAGCTATTTTGCAAAGAAGAATGGGCAAAAACTTCACTCTATGTGCAAAGCTGGTAGAGACATCCCCAAAAAGACTTGCAGCTGTAATTACAGTGAAAGATTGTTTTACAAAGTATTGACTCAGGGGGGCTGAATATAAATGCACGCCACACTTGTCACATATTTATTTGTAAACAAATTTGAAAAACATGTATAATTTTCCTTTCACTTCACTTCATAATTATGTGCCACTTCATGTTGGTTTATCACATAAAATCAATTTACATTTTTGGTTGTAACATGACAACATGTTGAAAATTTCAAGGGGTGTGAATACTTTTTCAAGGCACTGTACTATGTTTATCCTGATTCTGTGGTTCTTTACCAAATAGTACACAGAGAAATGCTTAAAAACTACTTAGGCCGCGTACACACGCGGGGACTGTTCGCTCAACTTTGTCGGCTGAACAGTGTTTCGGCGGACAGTCCGCTCGTGTGTGGGCTTTCAGCGGACAGTTTCAGCGGACAGTCTGCTGAACAAAGTTTTTCGGAAATTCCGAAAAACTGTCCGCTGAAACTTTGTTTCAGCGAACAGTCCCCTCGTGTGTAGGCTTGTTCGTCAAACTAAGTTCCGCGCATGCTCAGAAAGGATTTACACGCCGAAGTTTGCATTGCAGTGTATAGGACGTCGTTTTCTAGTCCCGTCGTACGTGCCGTTCACGTCATCGCGCACGGTTTCAGCGGACTGTTCGTTCGTCGTGTGTGGCCAAGTCCGTCCATGCTAATTTTGAGCGGACTGTCCGCTGAAACTGTTTGACGGACAAAGTTGAGCGAACAGTCCCCGCGTGTGTACGCGGCCTTACCTTCATCAATGAGTGTACTAAGAAGTATATAATGATGGGTATTGTCTAATAAAGTATGTTTTTAGGGACATATAACTTCCTTTATGTATTTTCACTTACCTGCTTTGCTACTCTCTAGTGCCATAAGGGTGGTATTTTTGTATATAGAGTACATTGTTCAAAAGTGGTTTATGGGCAGATTCCAAAGCTCAGCTGTAGCTGTGTATACTTTGAGGTTAGAATATTAGATGTGTGCAGTATTTGAGGATATATTTAACAAATATAAAACATTAAGATGCTGAAAACAAATTGCTTTTCTTCTTAAGGACATATGACAACATTGACATTTCAAAATCAGCATATTTTTTAAGACTTTGTCTAAGGCCGCGTACACACGGGCGGACTGTCTGACGGACTTGGTCCACTGAAACGTGTTTCAGCGGACAGTCCGCTCGTGTGTGGGCTTCAGCGGACTTTTTCAGCGGACAGTCTGGCGGACTAAGTCTTTCGGAATTTCCGTAATATTGTCCGTCCAACTTTGGTTTCAGCGGACAGTCCGCTCGTGAGTAGGCAAGTTGGACGGACTAAGTATGGCGCATGCTCAGAAAGGATTTACACGGCCGAAGGTTGCATTGCAGTGTATTGGACGTCGTATTTCTAGTCCCGTCGTATGTGCTGTACACGTCATTGCGCAAGCTTTCAGCGGACTGTCTGTTCATCGTGTGTGGTCAAGTCCATTCATTCAAAAGTAGGACGGACTGTCTGTCGGATTGTCTGACGGACTTAGTTGGCCAGACAGTCCGCCCGTGTGTACGCGGCCTAAGAGAATGCTTGTTTTTTAGACATGATTAATTAATCCTGTACACTCCACCCCATTATAGCCTAACAAGCAGGAGAGACAATATCCTGATTATCTACAAAGGAAAGCATGATACCTTTATATTCATTGCTATGAAATAAACTATTGCAACCCTCCCTTTGTCTCACATGAAACATTGAATTAATAGGCTCTATGATCAATGAAAATCTTAAAGTGATTGTAAAGTCTAGAATAATTTTTTAATAAAATAACAAACACGTTATATTTACCTGCTTTGTGCAATGGTTTTGCTCAGAGCAGCCTTGCCAGTGCCCCAGGCTCCTCCTCGTCTCCTCTTCTCTGTGTGCCCCCATAGCAGGCAGCTTGCTATAGGGGCACACCTGCAGGGTTGCTCCCAAGCTGTGCTGTTTGTGTCCATATACACACATAGTGTGGCTCCACCCCGACCCATGAAGAGGAGAAGAGAGTGGAAACAAGACTGCAGCCGGGCACAACACTGGATCACTGACAGGCTCAGGTAAGTGTTTAGAGAGAGGAGATGGGAAATAATGCAGATAATGCATTAAGGTAAAAAAAAAAACACCCAGACTTAGAACCACTTTAATTTTGTTTCAAACAATATCCTGTTGCAAAAAACAAACCATCATAGTGCTAAATGAATTCAAAATAAAAATTAGTAAAAACAGCAGCATTCATGAGTACAAGAATAATGCAATATCAAAAACATTATATACAAACAATGACAGCAAAAGAAAGAAGCTGGTATGAGATGGGTAAAGAGAGAGGTAGTGTCTCAGTCCCAGTTAATATTTGCACAACACCTATCTAGAGCCCATGGGACTTTTGAAGAGTCAAGCCTCAAACACATATAAAATATAACAAAAGGTAATAGCATATATTTAAAACTATACAGAATACAAATTTAAAAACTTCTGCATTAAATCTAGATGATCTGTAATAATATCCCCCATCAACCTGGAATATCTGTGCTGACATTCTCACCACTTTATGCGAGATGAAAGACCTTGCTTCCTTCCTTCCAATGCGTTTGGTGAGATGAAAGACCATGCGGCTGATTTGCGGTTCGGCCGTGTCTTGTTCCAGGTTACAGGTATGTTATACCAGTGGCCAAGTCTTATGGGCACCATCAACACCATTTGTTTATGGATAATTTATTATACATTTTTCATTCAACGTTTAGATCTATTTATCAAGCAATTGGATTTGTTTCACAGTTCTTTCAGCTGTTTTATCTAGTTATTAGCACTTTATTTCTTCACAGGTATCACTTTCAACAGTCAGCATTGATCATTGCATATATGCATGATATTATACACATTCAAGGTTTGACACTTCATATAGATATAGATTTATGTGCTTACTTATTTATACCCATACACACTGTAGCAGAGCGGTACTGCTTGGGTTCGGGTCTAGTAAACAGCACTAAACAGTTCACTAATGAGTCAGCTGTGTTCTGGGCTTTGACTTCAGCCCCAGAATATTTTACCCCCTTCCTGACCAGAGCAGTTTTTACAATTTGGCACTGCGTCGCTTTAACTTACATAGTTACATAGTTAGTCAGGTTGAAAAAAGACATAAGTTCATCTAGTTCAACCACAAAAAAATATATATAATAATAATAATACCATACAATCCCATATACCCAATTCTATACCCGCAGTTGATCAAGAGGAAGGACAAAAACCCAGCAGAACATGATCCAATTTGCTAAAGCAGGGGAAAAAATTCCTTCCTGATCCCCTGAGAGATCAGATTTTCCCCAGATCAACTTTACCTATAAATGTTAGTACCCAGTTATATTATGTACACTTAGAAAATAATCCAGGCCCTTCTTAAAGCAATCCACTGAGCAGGCCAGAACCACCTCTGCAGGGAGTCTATTCCACATTTTCACAGCTCTTACCACGAAGAAACCTTTCCATATTTGGAGATTAAATCTCTTTTCCTCTAGACGTAAAGAGTGCCCCCTTGTCCTCTTTAACTGACAATTGCATGGTCATGCAATGCTGTACCCAAACAAACTTTGCGTCCTTTTTTTGCCACAAATAGAGCTTTCTTTTGGTGGTATTTTATCACCTATGCGGTGTTTATTTTTTTCACTATAAACAAAAAAATAGGGATAATTTTGAAAAAAAGTTTTTTTTTACTTTTTGCTATAATAAATATCCCCAAAATGTTTTTAAAAAACAAATTTCTTCATCAGTGTAGTCCAATATATAATCTTCTGCATATTCTTGATAAAAAAAATGCAATAAGTGTATATTGATTGGTTTGTGCAAAAATTATATAGTTTACAAACTATGGGAAAGATTTATGGCATTTTTATGGTGTTTTTATTATTTTCTTCTTTTTTTTTTTTACTAGTAATGGCAGTGATCTGCTATTTTTAGCGGTACTGCGACATTGTGACAGACAGATCAGACACTTCTGACCCATTTTGGGACCACTCACAATTATACAGCAATCAGTGCTGTAAATATGCACTCATTACTGTGTAAATGTCACTGGTAGGGAAGGGGTTAACACCAAGGGGACATCAAGGGGTTAAATGTTTGTTCCCTAGATGTGTTCTTACAATGAGGGGATTGGACTGACTGGGGGAGGAAACATCATTGTTCCAACTTAGCTGCGTTATCTCCCTATAAGTCTTCTGTAATTGCAATAGGTTTAAAGTGCCAATATAACAATAATATACAAATGAATACTGCAGTGGTATACGAGTGATTTATGTCACCATACAAAATCCCACATCATAAATTGCGAATAAACACAAAGGGTGGGGAGCACTTGAGTGAGATCACTGCAACAGATCTTTTTGATTGCGGTCACCAATCAAGTCACGTTTACAATTTATTTTTTTATATATTCAATAAGGACTTTTTTTCTATATTTAATAAGGACTTTATATTAATTTTGAACTGATCCTTATGTGATCAGGGGGTCACGGGACTATATGCACTTGAGCACTTTACTGATCACGTTTTTGTGTCACTATATATGTATTTTTTTTTTTTTAAGGATGTGTGTGTGTGTTTATTCACAATTTATGATGTGGGATTTTGTATGGTGACATAAGTCACTTATATACCACTAAAGTATTCATTTGTATATTATTGTTATATTGACACTTTAAACCTACTGCAAGTACAGCAGACTAATAGGGAGATAGTGCAGCATTTATTATTATTATTTTGATATGGTCTCTCCCCTGATAGACCAGTGATTTGTGTGTTTACACACACAAATCCCCATGCACGCGATCGTGCATGGCCGGTGGCTCTTAAAGGGGAACCTGTACAGGGCTTCGTGCAGCAATGTCATTGTGCCGCAGTAAATATCCGTGAGCTGGTCGGAGACAGGGTAGGTAATGACCAGACCAAGGTTCTAGGCTCCCAGTTGTAGATGACTCCACCCTGCAGGCAGGAGGTCTGGGCATGGGAGTCAGGAGGGCTTTACCTAGGAAAGAGAGTTAGGAGCCAGTGTAGCATGAGGCTACTTGCTGTATGCATGGAGGTGCTGAGCATCTGGTCTGTGGGAGACAGACCAAGGCCCTAAAGCATAAGGCCTCAGCGGGAGAGCTGCATTTATAAGCCATAAGCATTTATAAGCCAGGAGGGCTGAATATTGTTTATTTCGGTAGCAGAACTGAAATGCTGAATACCCCTGCCAGGGAATCTACAGTGTTTGTTTTGAACTTTCTTTTTAAATAGAGAAAAGCGAGTGGTGGTGTCCTTAACATTCTACGCATGGAGTGTAGAACCCCTGACAACATGTTTTTCAACTGCACATGTGTAGATTTTGAACATCTATATACATGTGATATTCCTGTGTAGTTTCTACCCTTCAGCTCATTTGGTGAACTTTATTCATTTTTCAGGATCTGGGTGTATCCTTTCCACCACTGGGCCAGGCATTGACGGCTGGGGGCCCATTCTGAAAGTGTTTGGCTCCTTCTCCCTCCCCCCTGCCCCTCCACAACTCCTGGGTAGAAAGAAGTGGACCTTTGGGCTGCTCCATCTGGCCTCATCTACTGTATGCATTTGTAAAATACTTGATTTTAAGAATTTGCTTTTAAACTACTATACTTAGGTAGAAGTTGGCCACAACCTTTCACAACTGTAAGTTGAAAATGTAAGGTGTGTTTTATTTTTAGTTTTTTGTTACTTATATGTGTACTTTATCTCCAGATATTCTTCTCCTGTGCTTCTCCTGAGGAAGCTAGTTCTTTCATCTCTTTCAGCACAGGTATTCCAGGTTGATGAGGGATATTAATACAGACCATCTAGGTTAATTCAGAGGTTTTTCAATTTGTATTCTGTATAGTCTTAAAAATGTATTTCTACTACTGATATATATGTATGACATGCTGTTTTAAACGAAAAAATGCTGCGCTTACCTAAAAACCCAACCACCAAATATTGTTCTAAATATTGTAAAGCTGCAATTATTACGATGTGACACACATCAAAAGTAAGCATAAAACACGAATATAACTGCGCTACCCCACAAATTTGACCTAACAAATGATTCGCATATATACTACCATGGACCTGGAATCCCCAGTAACGGTTCTCATACACATCAAAAAGAAATATCAGAAAAAATATTCAATATAAACACCATGTGACTAGTGTTGAATAAATAAAAAATGACAAAAAATATATATATAATTAATGATAAAAAACCTGCAATCCTAATAAAAAATATCAAATAAATAAATAAATTCATTATAAAATATCAAATGAGTAAATAAAGTGCTTCAAAAGAGAAAAGTACAGCAATTCATAGAACTACACAAATAAATTAATGTGCTCAAAAGGAAAGAGCAGTGCAAGCAGTCCATAAAGTTGAAAAATAATTCTTCCAACGAGATTCCGTATGGAGACAGGCTTCCTTCACCACCAATGTGCTGATAAATAGACCAAATGCACGCTTACCAGACCGAAAAAGAGTCCAGGCTTATAACACATATCATGTAAAGACCATCGGAATGGAACAGCAACAGTCCTCTCCAAAAACGACCTCCACTGACGGGATCATTCACAGGGTACAGACATGAAAAACTCCCATAGTGTAAATCCACATAGATACCAGTTTATTAAAAAATGAATAACATACTCACAAATGAATAATAAAAACAGCGTTAAATGCCGGCCGGCAAAACGAGCGCCCAATAGTTCCTGTCACGTGATGGCGTCAACACGTCGAGACCACCCTACGCACGTTTCGTCATATGTAACGTCGTCTGGGGTGTGGTCCAAGATGGTTCAACAATGAGCTTTATGGTTGGTATGCAGCATCCAAAATGTTGATTTCACTTGGATTTTAATATATGCAGTTGCCATCATCCTGCACAGAGAAAAACATTCTTTCTTCTGTGGGAGATCAAAAGTGATTTAATACCTCCTGTATTATGAAGTTTGGGACTCTGGTAAGCAATTGCATGTGGTGCTGGCTGCAGCACTGGAGTCAAATTGATTCAAAAGGATAATTTCACAAGTGGACACACTTTTTGTGATTGTCTTGTGAATATTATTTAGCGACCTATTTTTCCTTTTAGACCCCTTTCACACTGAGGCATTTTTCAGGTGCTTTTGGGCTCAAAATAACGCCTGAAAAACATCTCCCCTGCAGTCTCAGTGTGAAAGTCTGAGTGCTTTCACACTGAGGCGATGCGCTGGCAGGATGTTAAAAAACTCCTGCAAGCAGCATCTTTGGAGCTATGTATACACCGCTCCTGCCCATTGAAATGAATGGGCAGCTGCGCCAAACTGCTAGCAAAGCACCACTGCATCGGCGTTTGTGAGTCGCTTTAACCCTTTTTTGGATACTAGCAGGTGTTAAAAGCTAGTGGCGGAAAATCTCAGCAAAAATTACGGTAAAGTGTTGATCAAAAATAGTGCCGCTTTACCACCGGCTCCGCCGACACCCCAGTGTTAAGGCAGCCTAACAGTTGAATTTGTGTTAATATAAATTGGATATTTGCATGTAACAGTGCAACAGATTTTTGTCTATATAATATCCTGTTACAATTTTTATTGAAATTGATCACCCTGCATTGACTACGTGCATTCTGGGGAGATTGATAAAGTATTATTAACACTGAATGCAGTGGGCCTGTGTGTAAATTCATTCAAGTTGGTCCCTTTTCCCAGAAAAAAGTGGTGTTTATTGTATTGATAAATATTGGGTACAACTTAAAGGGGAGGTGGTCAAATAGAGTCTGACATTACTCATACTAATTTGTAGCATTAATGCAGAACAAAGCTTACTATGTCTATACCGTTCTTGGCATATAAGTATTAAAATGTCATTTTAGCCCCTGAGGAATAATATGTTTTAAAATGTGTCAGTCTATTTCCACAAAAGAATGTAAAATGCTTGGATTTTGCAAAAGTGTTTGACACAGTTCCCCACACATGGCTAATGTGTAAGGTAAGGTCTTTAGACTTGGAAAAATCTGTTTATTTCCACTGGTGGCTGTGTCATCTTCCGGGGAATCTCTCTCTCTAAGCATCTCCTATCTTCTTTTCTCCTCCTTAGCCTTGGTCTTATTGTTCTTTGTCTTTATAAATATTTCTTTGGATAAGCATTCTTCATAGTGTCGGGCTTATTCTCACAATATGTTTACTAAGATCCCTTTCTTTTCGCGGTAAGCCCTCCCATGATCTGTTTCAACAGTCTACAATTATTGTTATGTTTAGACCTCTGCACAGAAGACGGTCAATATTTGCTTTCAATAAAGTGCATTAGGGATGAGCTTCGTGTTCGAGTTGAACCCATGTACGACTCCAACATCATCTGTTCGCCCGTTCAGCGAATTCTGAACATTATGGGCCATTCGTGGCAAATTCGAGTGGCGTGTCACGGCCCATAATTCACTGCGGCATCGCAGTGCATTGCTGTCTGATGATTGACCAAGCATGCACTATGACCCGCATGCTTGGCCAAACACAGCACCATCTGTACAGTGAGCCGTAATTGGCCAAAGCCAGGGTGGCTTTGGCCAATTATGGCTCAGGGGGTTTAGTACACGCCCCACACTATATAAGGCCTTGTGTAGTGTGTTCTGGCATGCTGATAGAGAGAGAGATAGGTAGTGTCATTTAATTTAATTTGAGTTAGATAGAGCAGGCAGGAGGTGAGTCAGTTGGCTGCAGTGAGTGTATTGTGTATATATATATATATATATATATATATATATATGCATCCTAGGTGTTGTGTGTGTATATATATATATATATATATATATATATATATATATATATATATATATATATATATATATATATATACATACAGTGCCTTGCAAAAGTATTCGGCCCCCTTCAGAGGCGGACTAAGTGGGGGGGGCGGGCCGCCCCGGGTACCACACATTGGGGGGGGGGTGTCAGGCCAGCGCCCTCCCCCTCCGCAACTGAAGAGGAGACAGCGCCGTGGGTTCGCAGCCCACAAAGAGAGAGCCCGAGGCACTGGCAGTGGGCGGCATTGCAGCGGGGAGGTGCGAGCAGCACCCGAGTGGAGTGACACCTGTCGGTTTAGTGATCTGGGACCCGGCGCAACAATTCCCTTCTCTCTGTGGTCAAGTCGCGCCGTTCTGATCAGTCTCGGCAGCGGCTGTCACTCACAGTGAAGCCGCCTCCCCCTCCTGCTGCATGCACAGCACTGTGTAGACGTAAAGGAGGAGGGGGAGGTGGCTTCACTCTGCTCGGCTGTGAGTGACAGCCGCTGCTGAGACTGATCAGAATGGCACAACGCGAGTCACGCGACCACAGAGAGAAGGGGATTATTGCGCCGGGTCCCGGATCACTGAGCCGTCAGGTGTCACTCCACTCAGGTGGTGTTCGCACCTCCCCCCTGCAATGTCACTGTCTTGGGCTCTTCATGTGTGTTCAGGTATATTATGGGCCTGTGGGGGGGCCTGTATTGTTAGGGGGGTCTGAGCATTGTGGGGTGGTCTGCACACTATGGGGGGGTCGGCACTGTAGGGGGGGTCCTGCACAGTAGGAGGGGTCCTGCACTGTAGGGGGGGTCCTGTACTGTAGGGGGGGTCTGTACTATAGGGGGGTCTGCACTATAGGGGGAGGGGTCTGTACAGTAGGGGAAGATTTGGCACTGTAGGGGGGTTCTTTACTGTAGGGGGGTCTGCACTGTGGGGGGGTCCTGCACTGTAGGGGGGGTCCTGCACTGTAGGGGAGTCCTGCACTGTAGGGAGGTCTGCACTGTAGGAGGGGTCCTGCACTGTAGAGAGGTCTGCACTGTAGGGGGGGTCCTGCACTGTAGGGGGGTCTGCACTGTAGGGGGGTCTGCACTGTAGGAGGGGTCCTGCACTGTAGGGAGGTCTGCACTGTAGGGGGGGGTCCTGCACTGTAGGGGGGTCCTGCACTGTAGGGGGTCTGTACTATAGGGGGTCTGCACTATGGGGGGGGTCTGTACAGTAGGGGAAGATTTGGCACTGTAGGGGGGTCTGCAGTGTAGGGGGGTATGCACTGTAGGGGGAAGGGGTCTGTACTGTAGGGGGGTCTGTACTGTAGGGGAGGATTCTGCACTGTAGGGGGGGGGTCTGTACTGCAGGGGAGGGGCCTGCACTGTAAGGGAGTCTGTACTGTAGGGGAGTTCTTACTGTAGGGGAGGATTCTGTACTGTAGGGGGGAGAGGTCTGTGCTGTAGGGAAGTCTGTACTGTAGGGGGGTCTGCGCTGTAGGGTGGAGGGGTCTGTACTGTAGGAGGGTTTGCACTGTAGGGGAGGATTCTGTACTGTAGGGGGGGTCTGCGCTGTAGGGTGGAGGGGTCTGTACTGTAGGAGGGTCTGCACTGTAGGTGAGGATTCTGTACTGTAGGGGGGTCTGTACTGTTGGGGGTTTTACACTGTAGATGGGGGGCCTGTACGGTAGGGAGGTCTGCACTGTAGGGGGGTCTGTGTAACATGCAGGGGGTCCAGAGCTGCGAGGGGCTGTGTAATGTAAAGGGGTGCAGAGGTGCAGGGTGCTGTGTAATGTAAAGGGGTCCAGAGGTACAAGGGCTGTGTGATGTAAAGGGGTCCAGAGGTTCAGGGTGCTGTCTAATGTAAAGGGGTCCAGAGGTGCAGGGAGCTGTGTAATGTAAAGGGGTCCAGAGGCACAAGGGCTGTGTAATGTAAAGGGGTCAGGAGGTTCGGATTACTGTGTTATGTAAAGAGGTCCAGAGGTACAAGGGCTGTGTAATGTAAAGGGGTCCAGAGGTGCAGGATGCTGTGTAATGTAAAGAGGTCCTTAGGTGCAAGGTCCTGTGTAATGTAAAGGGGTCCAGAGGTGCAGGGTGCTGTGTAATGTAAAGGGGTCCAGAGGTGCAGGGTGCTGTGTAATGTAAAGGGGTCCAGAGGTGCAGGGTGATGTGTAATTTAAAGGGGTCCAGAGGTGCAGTTGTGGAGAGGGGGGTACACAGTTGTGACAAAAAGATATTGAAGGATGCAGAGGTATGCAGGGGACACAGTGGGGTGTTTTTACATTTTAAGGTAGGGGGTGCCAGATATAGGATCCGCCCCGGGTGCCAAATGCTCTAGGTATGCCCCTGGCCCCCTTGAACTTTTCAACCTTTTGCCACATTTCAGGCTTCAAACATAAAGAGATAAAAATTTTATTTTTTGTGAAGAATCACCAACAAGTGGGACACAAACTAAATGTATTGGATTTTTGAAACTTTTTTAACTAATAAAAAAATGAAAAGTGGGGCGTGCAAAATTATTCGGCCCCCTTGCGTTAATACTTTGTAGAGCCACCTTTTGCTGCGATTACAGCTGCAAGTCGCTTGGGGTATGTCTCTATCAGTTTTGCACATCGAGAGACTGAAATTCTTGCCCATTCTTCCTTGCAAAACAGCAAAAAGAAAAGATAAGATTGCGCTATGGACAAATTTACCTGTTTGCTAGACAAGTTTAAATAAGTTTAAATGTTAAAATGACTACAATAAAGTGAACTGTGAAGGGTTAAAGCTGCCTGTGCTTGAAACCTATCCCTCAAGATGGGAATAGATTAGAAATCTGAAAAATAAATTAAGCTTTGGCGCTAAAACCTAAATGGTGTACTAAAAATGCTAATATTCTGCAAATTACATAAAATGAAGCCCAATGTGGGAATTTCACCAATACACTGTATATGTGATATTAAAAATATATGTGAATGGGAATGTGTATCCGTTATCTTACATAACAACTATGCACAAGTGTGGTAAAAAATAATAATAACTATGCACAAGTGTGGTAAATAATATGATGAAAAATACAACTAATCTATCACAACTAAAAATGTAAGTGCTTTGGTAAAAAGTGCTTTTGCTCACATAAATGAGCCAATACTTATACTCTAAAAAGTGATAATCAAAAAGGCATTGTGAAACTACCAAGTGAAAACATCAAAAAGATCATATAATGTCCAATCCAAAATATATTATAATGTCCAACTGAAAATATTTATTCAAAGTCGCATCATCTAGTTGCTGAAAAAACGCATAAGACTTTTATCAGATAGGAAGGTGAAGCAAGGTGACTGGTGAAAACAAGGGTTAAATTCCTCTCCGGTGCGCCACTCTGTGTTAGAGAAGAAATGTATATATGCGCTCACCAGACATTAAACCCCCAATGGGTTAGCCAAGCAGTCACAGTATGAGCCACTGTGCAGCTCTCTCAAGGCTCTGCCACCGCTGTGCTGTGGGGATATTTTACACTCTTCCTTCCGTGAATGGTCCGTTTAGCGTTTGTACATGAAGGGAAACAGAAGTACAGCCATGGTGCAATATTGTTGTGTAAACGTACAATGTTTATTAAAATCAGTTTTACTCACAAATTCCAAAAAAGATAGATCGCTGTGAAATATGTTCCGCCGGCGTTACTGCTTGAATAGCAGTGTAAGGTGCACGTTCTAGGCCACGCCCTACGCGTTTCGTCAGAGCGACGTCATCTGGAGCGGCCATATTGGTGCACCTTCACGTTTATGTAGGGTGCAGTGCTCTTCTGCGCTTGCGCGATGTATTAGCGCCATTTTAATTGTGGGAATGCCCTATCCGAGCCGCTGTGCGTCTATATTGTATGGTCTCTTGTGACAGTATAAACGTGGGAAGACTCTTTGCTTATTGTCAATCCAGGGTATGCCGTCTTCTATTGTGTAACGGTCACAATTAAACTTTTGCCTACATGTTTGTAATTGCGGACTCCGGGCATGGTGAGATATAATAATGTAGCACCGCAACCTACATAACTATTCCAGTATACTTATAAAGGGAATATCAGCAATTATGCATGAATACAATTGGTATCTTTCAATATACTCATAAAAAGAGGTTAACCACTGTACATAAAAACAATTAGTAAAATTAATATAAAATTAATACAGTGTATGTAAAAAATATATGTAAAACATACAGAAAAGAAAGGAGAAATTATTAAAATATATAAGGACCAAGTATATAAAATTTAATATAAAATTTAATATATTTAATATATTTAATATATTTAATAGTAATACCCTGACCAGCTGCATATTGCATGTGTTACCTGCTGGGCTTCCTGACTACAGGATTTTTATATGTGTTTATTTTCAGTCTGAATGGTTAAAAACAAGAATACAAAAAACTATATGTCCACTATATTAATAAATGGACATATTCCCCGGTAAAGAGGACAGGAGGAGAGGAAAAACAGCTCGAGCTCAGTGAGGTTGGATGGAGAGCGTTTGTGAACAGCAGTTTTCAGCTCTTTCCACAGATTCTCGATTGGATTCAGGTCTGGACTTTGACTTGGCCATTCTAACACCTGGATACGTTTATTTGTGAACCATTCCTTTGTAGATTTTGCTGTATGTTTGGGATCATTGTCTTGTTGGAAGATAAATCTCCGTGCCAGTTTCAGGTCTTTTGCAGACTCCAACAGGTTTTCATCCAGAATGGTCCTGTATTTGGCTGCATCCATCTTCCCCTCAATTTTAACCATCTTCCCTGTCCCTGCTGAAGAAAAGCAGGCCCAAACCATGATGCTGCCACCACCATGTTTGACAGTGGGGATGGTGTGTTGAGGGTGATGAGCTGTGTTGCTTTTACGCCAAACATATCATTTTGCATTGTGGGCAAAAAGTTGGATTTTGGTTTCATCTGACCAGAGCACCTTCTTCCACATGTTTGGTGAGTCTCCCAGGTGGCTTGTGGCAAACTTTAGACAAGACTTTTTATGGATATGTTTGAGAAATGGCTTTCTTCTTGCCACTCTTCCATAAAGGCCAGATTTGTGCAGTGTACGACTGATTGTTGTCCTATGGACAGACTCTCCCACCTCAGCTGTAGTTCTGTGCAGTTCATCCAGAGTGATCATGGGCCTCTTGGCTGCATCTCTGACCAGTCTTCTTCTTGTCTGAGCTGAAAGTTTAGAGGGACGGCCAGGTCTTGGTGGATTTGCAGTGGTCTGATACTCCTTCCATTTCAAAATGATTGCTTGCACAGTGCTCCTTGGGATGTTTAAAGCTTGGGAAATCTTTTTGTATCCAAATCCGGATTTAAACTTCTCCACAACAGTATTACGGACCTGCCTGGTGTGTTCCTTGGTCTTCATGATGCTCTCTGTGCTTTCAACAGAACCCTGAGACTATCACAGAGCAGGTGCATTTATACAGAGACTTGATTACACACAGGTGGATTCTATTTATCACCATCAGTCATTTAGGACAACATTGGATCATTCAGAGATCCTCGCTGAACTTCTGGAGTGAGTTTGCTGCACTGAAAGTAAACTGGCCGAATAATTTTGCACGCACCACTTTTCAGTTTTTTATTTGCTAAAAAAATTTAAATTATCCAATAGATTTCGTTCCACTTCACAATTGTGTCCCACTTGTTGGTGATTCTTCACAAAAAATTAAAATTGTATATCTTTATGTTTGAAGCCTGAAATGTGGCAAAAGTTTGAGAAGTTCAAGGGGGCCGAATACACCAAAGGCCTAATTTTTCTACCACTGTTCAATAATGGCATGTAATTAAAATTCTTGATATAATAGTTCACAGCAGGGCGTTCCAGCACCCACTAAGAGTAATTTTGAGGGCTTACAGTGTTGTGGCAACACCAACACCTTAAGCCCAAATTTCTGCAGAGCATATAGGGCAGGCCCCTACTTTCAAACACCCAATTTACAAACGTCTCCTACTTGCAAACGGAAGCAGACAACAGGAAGTGAGATGAAATCTACCCCTAGGAAGGGAAATTCTCTCCTGTAAGAGTTGATATGGGTAAAACGTGTCTCCTCTCCACTGATGTTTTATCATCAAATCCTTGTTTCACTAAAAAACTCAAATTTTCAAAAAAACATTTGTCATTGGGACAGAAAGTAAGGTGAAATCTCCTGAAGAGGTGCACAGACAGCAAAAATAACCCTCCCCTATTTTTCCAAAAAGCTTAAAAATTGATTTTTTGACTGGAGCTATACTTTAAAAATGTAACAGTTCAAAATTACAAACAGATTCTACTTAACAACAAACCTACAGTCCCTGTCTTGTTTGCATCGCCTGTATACTGCTGATCAGAGTATATAGGGCCTGGGGGCCACACGCCTTTCCTTTTTTTATTTAGGTGCACAACTGGGGGAATGGATGGTGGAAAAGAATCTGGGTGTACTGGTAGATCATAAGCTTAACCATTTCAATACATGACATTTACTGTATATACCCTTTCTGCCCAGACCAATTTTTAGCTTTCAGTGCTCTCACACTTTGAATGCCAATTGCTCAGTCATGCAACACTCAAACAAACATTGTTATAAGTTTAACTTATAGTTATAAGTTTTTTCATGCAAATAGAGATTTTTTTTGGTGATATTTAATCACCACTGGGAGCAAAAATTTTGAAAACAAAACACTTTTTTTTAGTTTCTATGATACAATTTTGCAAATTTTTGTTCATAAATTTGGGCCAAAATTTATACTGCTACATCTTTGGTAAAAACAACCCAAATTAGTGGATATTATTTTGGCCCCTTTCACACGGGACAGATCTGTAATGATCCACCCCGTAATGATCTGCTTGCTCAGCGGGGATCGCTCCGTTTATCCCCGCTGAGCCGGCGAGTGACAAGGCGGTCCCGCCACACTGTGCAGGGACCGCCCTGTCATATCTCCGCTCTCCTCTATGGGGGATCAGATGAACACGGACCGTCTGTCCATGTTCATCCGATCCGCTCTGCAGACAGATAGAAAAATAGGATTTTCCTCCATCTGCAGAATCGGACCATAGCGGAGACGGACGATATCGGGTGTCCCATAGGGATGGATGTATGTCCGTATTTCATCCACAAATGTGTGAAAGGGGCCTTAGTCTCTGTGAAAGAGTCTACAAGCTATGGTGCAAATCATTGAAAATTGATCACATCTGATGCACTGATGGCCTATCTCATTTCTTGAGGGCCTGAAATGTCAGGAAAGTACAAATACACCCCAAATGACCCCTTTTTGAAAAGTAGACAGTCAAAGGTATTTAGTAAGATGCATGGTGAGTTTTTTGAAGTTGTATTTTTTACCCACAATTCTTGGGAAAACTATTTATATTTTTTTCACAAAATTGTCATAATAACAAGTTATTTCTCACACATAGGATATGCATACTTCCAATTACCAAATTTGTGTGACTTTTACACAGCCTGGCCACATAGAGAGGTCCAACATGCAGGGAGCACCATCAGGGGTTCTAGGAGCATAAATTACACCTCTAATTTCCTAACGACCTATTACATTTGTGAAGGCCCTGGAGCACCAATACAGTGGAATTACCCACAAAATTACCCCATTTTAGAAAATAAACACCCCAACGTCTATTCTATGAGGCATAATGAGTCTTTTGAATGGTTCATTTCTTCCACAAGTCTTTGGAAAACATGGAGAGAAAATGAAAGCTTTTTTTTTTTTTTTTTTACACAAAGTGGTCAGTTTATATGATATTTCTCACTTAAGCATGTATATAGCAAAAATGATACCCCAAAACACATTCTGCTACTCCTCCTGAGTATAGCAATACCACATATGTGAGACTTTTACACAGCCTGGCCACATACAGAGGCCCAGCATGCAGGGAGCACTGTCAGGCATTCTAGCATTCTAGCGACCTATTACACTTTTGAAGGCCCTAGAGCACCAGGACAACGGAATTACCCACAAAAATGACCCCATTTTGGAAAACAAACACCCCAACGTATATTCTATTAGGGATGAGTCATACACCCCCCAGTTTGGTTCGCACCAGAACCTGCGAACGGACCGAAAATTTGTGTGAACTTTAGAACCCCATTAAAGTCTATGGGACTTGAATGTTCGAAATTAAAAGTGCTAATTTTAAAGGCTAACATGCAAGTTATTGTCCTAAAAAGGGCTTGGGGACCCGGCTCCTGCCCCAGGGGACATGTATTAATGCAAAAAAAAGTTTTAGAAACGTCCGTTTTTTGGGGAGCACTGATTTTAATGATGCTTAAAGTGAACAAAAAGGTGAAATATTCCTTTAAATATCATGCCTGGGGGTGTCTATAGTATGCCTGTGAAGTGGCACGTGTTTCCCGTGTTTAGAACAGTCCCTGCACAAAATGACATTTCTAACGGAAAAAGGGTAATTTAAAACTGCTTGCGGTTTTAATGTAATGTCTGGTCCCGGCAATATGGATGAAAATCATTGAGAAAAATGGCATGGGTATCCCCCCCCTGCCCATTACCAGCCCCTTTGGGTCTTGTATGGATATTAAGGGGAACCCTGTACCCAAATAAAAGAAAGGCGTGAGGACCCAAGGCCATATATACTCAGAACAGAAGTATAAAGGCGGTGCAAATAAGACAGGGACTGTGTAGGTTTGTTATTAAATAGAATCTGTTTGTAATTTTGAACTGGTACATTTTTAAAGTGTAGCTCCAGTCAAAAAATCTATTTTTAAGCTTTTTGGAAAACATACGGAAGGGTTATCACCCCTGTAACATTTTTTTCCCGTCTGTGAGCCTCTTCGGAAGATTTCACCTCACTTTCTGTCCCAATGACCAATGTTTTTTGAAAATTTGGGGTTTTTAGTAAAACAAGGATTGGGATAAAGCATCAGTGGAGAGGAGACACGTTTTTCCCATATCAACTCTTACAGGAGAGAATTTCCTTTCCCAGGGGTAGATTTCATCTCACTTCCTGTTGTCTCCTTCTGTTTGCAAGTAGGGGACGTTTGTAAATTGGATGTTTGAAAGTAGGGGCCTGCCCTATAAGCTCTGCAGAAATTTGGGCCTAATGACACTGCAACCCCTCACAGATACGCTAGTTGGAGCGCAGGAATGAGCACTGCTGCAAAGTATTGCATCAAAAATTGTAATTACACGCCCCTGTTAAACAGGGGCTGAAAAATTGGGCCTTAGGCACTGGTGCTGATGCCACGACATTGCAACGCCTCACAGATACTCTAGTTGGAGTGCAGCAATGAGCCCTGCTGGAAAATATTGCATCAAAAATTGTAATTTCATTTTTTTTGGAGTTACCACTCGGCGGATATGCTCAAATTCAAGCTACTTCATATATCTCCAGCTATGGAAACGGACACTACTGTTTTCTCAACCACACAACTTCCTAGCCACCGTTCTTGGCAATCATCCTGGATATTGACTGTCTTAAGGGAACATTTTTACTTCATAATTGATCCCTGTACAACTTACCACAGGCTTCCTGACTTAACCAACGATACAAATCTAATCTTTCCACAAAAGATGAAAAAGTGCCATATCTTCCCTGGACGACGCCGGCATCGACTAACATCTCATTTAACTGATTTGAATGACCGTTAAGATTTTATCAATCAATGCGAGAGGCCTCAACCACCCGGCCAAAAGAAGATCCCTCTGGAAGGAGGCTATTCAGCACAAAGTGGACATCCTAGCAGTTCAAGAGACTCACTTTCATAGCTTAGCCACACCCAAATGTTCCCACCCAAATTTCCCACATGTTTTCTTGTCATCTACTACAACAAAGAAGAGGGGGGTAATGCTGGCTATAAGAGACACTGTGGCGTTCGAATTGAAAGACTCCTTTATTGACCCAGAAGGTCGCTTCATTATACTGGTCTGTATTATAAATAAGCTTCCTATTACTTTAACATGTGTATATGCTCCCAACTCGCATCAACTTAAATTCGTTAAGCGGGTTGTCAAACAAATGTCAAAGATGCGAGCGGGGAGCATATTAATGTGTGGGGATTTCAATATGATTATAGATGACAACTTAGACACTTCTTCTCGAGCCAAACAGCGTTTCCGGAATTTCCTTATTAGAGAGGAATTGTATGATGCTTGGCGTTGCTTAAACGCAAATGATAAATCGTTCACATACTATTCCCCCAGACACAATTCATACTCCAGATTGGACATGTTCCTTGTAGATAAGGTGCTGTTGCAGAGAATCTCCCACTCTACTATATACGCCATAACGTGGTTAGACCACGCCCCTGTGGTCATACAGATAGAGGGTGGGAGTGCCTATGCTATGGCACGCTTATGGCGATGTAACGAGTACTTAATTCAAGACCTTAAACTTCAAAAAGACATTGCCCTACAGCTAGAAGAATTTTTTCATTTTAATACTCCCAATGTCACAAACCCCTTCAACAACTGGAATGCCCACAAAGCATATATCCGTGGTATCCTTATTGCATTGAACTCAGGAGTATATAAGGCACGCTCAGCTAGGGTCACGGATCTTATTACTGAAATTCGTAAACTAGAGAAGGAAAACCAAACCGCACCTACAGTAGCTCTAGCCTCGAAGCTAGCCAACACACGTTTCCAACTCAGGGAACTATTTAGTATGCAACACGATCAATACATGAGCAAGCTTAAATTAAACTATTATGCCAACAACAACAAAGCAGGTAAATTTTTAGCGAATAGACTTAAAGAACGTAGATCCAAAACAGTAATTCCTCACTTGTACTACCCTGACGCCTCTAAAAAAATAGAAAACCCACAGGAAATTGCAAATGCCTTTGCAGATTATTTTTCGTCACTATATAATTTAAAGGATGACCCCAAAACCACCCAACCATGTAGAACAGACATAGATGACTTTTTATCTAAATTGAAATTGCCCTCGTTTTCGGAAACCCAGCTTCAAGCACTAAATGACCCCTTCTCCACAGCAGAATTGGAAAAAGCTATAAAGTCCCTCCCCCTCAACAAAGCCCCGGGGCCGGATGGCCTATCCAATGGATATTACAAAGCCTTTAGCCATATATTATCTCCGAACCTTTTACCACTATTTAACGAGGCCAGGATAAAAGGCACCTTTCCACCAGAAATGCTCAAAGCTTATGTGATTACACTACCAAAACCAGGTAAACCCCCGGATGTTCCAGCTAACTTTCGCCCCATATCTCTTTTAAATGGTGACATCAAGCTCTATGCAAAAATGCTAGCTAACAGGTTATATGATCTTATACCAGAACTGGTGAAACCAGACCAAACGGGCTTCACCAAAGGTCGTCAGGCATCGGATGCCATCAGACGCCTTTTAAATATAATCCACCAGGCAGAAACTCGAAAAACGCCTTCTCTGCTTCTATCTGTGGATGCAGAGAAGGCGTTTGACAGAGTCCATTGGGGATATATGGAAGCGGTTTTACGGAAGTTTGGATTCCAGGGGGAGTCGTTATCAGCTATACTAGCCTTATACACAAGCCCAGCAGCACAAGTTTATACGTCAGGACTGGCGGAGACCATTCGAATTCACCCTCATATTACAGGCTTTAAATACCACCAGACCACTCACGTAATCAATCTTTTTGCGGACGACGTAATTCTCCTTCTTTCCAACCCTACCATTTCACTTTAATTCACCCATGATGTCCTCAGTAAATTCGGTAGCTTGTCATACTAAGTGCTCATGCACACGGACGTTTTAAAAAACTGGCTGCAAAGCTAGCTCCGATGCCTGGAAAAATCGTTGTTAAAAACGTGATTTTTACCACGTTTTGCATTGGCGTTTTTGCGCGTTTTTGCGCGTTTTTTAGCGTTAGCGTTAAGTAGCGTTTTTTAAGAAACACATCTCTTGGCTATAGCACTCAGAAAACAAAGAAAATATGTTGCGCGTTTATGCGCGTTTTTGCGCGTTTATGCGCGTTTTCCCGCGATTCGTGTTTTTACAGCTCTAGCTCCACGCCACGGAACGCACTGGTCCTGGGTTTTTTTTACAGCTTAAAAACGCCTATGCCATTTGCAGCTCAAAAACGCCTAGGTGGGCATGAAGCCATAGACTAACATGGACAGCCGTTTTTAAGCTGCAAAAAAAGCTCAAAAAAAGTGGCTGTAAAAACGTCCGTGTGCATGAGGCCTAAAAGTTAAAGTGGAGGGCCACCCTGAAAACAAAAAAAATATTAAAAATTACAAAAAAATATAAAAAAAAAAAAATGAAAAATTTTTTTTTTTTTTACTTACCAGAAATGCCTGTTGCTAGGCACTTTCTCCTAATCTTCCTCTTCCTCCTCCGCGGAGATCTTCTGTCTTCTGTCTTCGTCGCGGCGTCTTCTGGGTAATGAGTCGCGCTGTGTTCTGGGAACTGTGTGTTCCAGAACACAGCGCGTCCCATTCAGAAAGCGCTGCGGGACTCGCGCATGCGCAGTAGCTGCGGGACTCGCGCATGCGCAGTAGGAAACGGGCAGTGAAGCCGTAAGACTCCACTGCCTGTTTCCCTTACAAGGAATGGCAGCACCGGGACCCGAGAGCCGAGGGACGGGTCGGCCTCGGGCGGCCGACATCGCGGGCACCCTGGACAGGTGAGTGTGTTGATTAAGTCAGCAGCTGCAGTGTTTGCAGCTGCTGACTTTTTTTTTTTTTTTTGTATAACCGGCCCTCCTCTTTAATTTTAATAAGTCCCTAATACTAGACCTGGGCGTTCACCATCCTACTAGAGATCATTTAAAAAAAAAACGCCCATATGTATGGGCAGAGAAATCTATCCCCTATTTGGGCATTCAATTAGCGGCAAAAATATCACAGATAGCTGAGACGAATATCAAACTCCTACTTTTAGATATACGGAAATCATTGAACACCATGGCCAAAACGGAACTATCCTGGGCAGGCAGGATTGTATCCTACAAAATGGTTATTCTCCCTAAAATCTTGTACGTTTTCAGAACCCTCCCCATCCCATTTAAAGCATCCCACTTCCATGAATTAAATAAATCTCTTAAATTGTTTATATGGCATGGGAAAAGAGCTCGCTGCTCCCACAAAATTCTTATACGACACAGAAAGGTGGGTGGGATGGGTCTCCCGGATATAAAAGACTATTATTGGGCATCCCTCCTAACTCAAGCCAAAAACTGGTTTCATATACATCCCTCTCCACTATGGGTGAATATAGAAGCAGCTGTTAACAAAGTATATCCTTTAAATTTATTACTGATTGCAGACTCCTGGAAACCGTTAACATTAATGTCCTTGTCCCCGACCACCAAAGCCACGTTGCTTGCGTGGAGATACTTTTTGGCTCAACCAAAAAATGACAATTCATTCACCACCATAAAAATCCCATTGCAAACACTTGGGACTAGGGATGAGCTTCGTGTTCGAGTCGAACATACGTTCGACTCGAACATCGGCTGTTCGCCCGTTCGGCGAAGTCCGAGCGTTTTGGTCCGTTCGCGCCTAATTCGTGTGGCGCTCACGGCCCACAATGCACTGCGATGGCGCAGTGCATTGCTGGCTCATGATTGGCCAAGCATGCATTGTGACCCCGCATGCTTGGCCAATCGCAGCGCCAGCAGCGAGGAGAGCCATGATTGGCCACAGGCAGGATGCCTGTGGCCAATCATAGCTCAGGCTGTGTAGTGCACGCCCCACACTATATAAGGCCGCCAGCGCGGCGGCCTTGTGTAGTGTGTTGGCGTCTGAAGCAGTGGGTGTTCTGTGTACCTTCAACACAGTACACACCGATAATTTTCGGACGATTTTCGATCTTGCTGTTGTGTAGTGGTTGTTGTCTGCGTGCCCTGACCACAGTATACACCGCTATATTCACCTCACCTATATAGCTAGTGATCTATCTTTTATAATAGAGCTTGCAGTCAGTAGTGTTAGGAGCTAGTGCGTGCTGTCTGCGTGCTCTGTACCCAGTACATACCGCTATATCCACCTACATAGCTCTTCTCTATTTGAGCCCACTTGCCATCTGCAGGAGTTATTGGAAGTTGTGTGTGCCTCCAGCACAGCACAGTATACATCTGTATATACCCCTTTATCTCTGGTGTTCTATAATAAAGGCATCTGCAGGAGTTAGTGGGTGTTCTGTGTACCTTCAACATAGTACACACCGATCGTTTTCGGTCGATTTTCGATCTTGCTGTTGTGTAGTGGTTGTTGTCTGCGTGCCCTGACCGCAGTATACACCGCTATATTCACCTCACCTATATAGCTAGTGATCTATCTTTTATAATAGAGCTTGCAGTCAGTAGTGTTAGGAGCTAGTGCGTGCTGTCTGCGTGCTCTGTACCCAGTACATACCGCTATATCCACCTACATAGCTCTTCTCTATTTGAGCCTACTTGCCATCTGCAGGAGTTATTGGAAGTTGTGTGTGCCTCCAGCACAGCACAGTATACATCTGTATATACCCCTTTATCTCTGGTGTTCTATAATAAAGGCATCTGCAGGAGTTAGTGGGTGTTCTGTGTACCTTCAACACAGTACACACCGATCGTTTTCGGACGATTTTCGATCTTGCTGTTGTGTAGTGGTTGTTGTCTGCGTGCCCTGACCGCAGTATACACCGCTATATTCACCTCACCTATATAGCTAGTGATCTATCTTTTATAATAGAGCTTGCAGTCAGTAGTTTTAGGAGCTAGTGCGTGCTGTCTGCGTGCTCTGTACCCAGTACATACCGATATATCCACCTACATAGCTCTTCTCTCTTTGAGCCCACTTGCCATCTGCAGGAGTTATTGGAAGTTGTGTGTGCCTCCAGCACAGCACAGTATACATCTGTATATACCCCTTTATCTCTGGTGTTCTATAATAAAGGCATCTGCAGGAGTTAGTGGGTGTTCTGTGTACCTTCAACACAGTACACACCGATCGTTTTCGGACGATTTTCGATCTTGCTGTTGTGTAGTGGTTGTTGTCTGCATGCCCTGACCGCAGTATACACCACTATATTCACCTCACCAATATAGCTTGTGATCTATCTTTTATAATAGAGCTTGCAGTCAGTAGTGTTAGGAGCTAGTGCGTGCTGTCTGCGTGCTCTGTACCCAGTACATACCGCTATATCCACCTATATAGCTCTTCTCTATTTGAGCCCACTTGCCATCTGCAGGAGTTATTGGAAGTTGTGTGTGCCTCCAGCACAGTATACATCTGTATATACTCCTTTATCTCTGGTGTTCTATAATAAAGGCATCTGCAGGAGTTAGAGGGTGTTGTGTGCCTCTAGCACAATATACACTACCCAACTGCTTTTTTACCCAACTCCCTTCAGGCCATTACCATGTCTGGAAGGCCAGCAAGGAGAGGCAGACAGGCGCGAGCCGATAAAAGAGGGCAAGCAGGCTCTGTGTCTAGAGACAACAGTGCTGGTCGTGGACGCGGTGCATTGTCATCAGCACGTGGCCATGGGACACGCTTGTCCTTCTTTTCGGCAGCTGGACATGTTGAAGCGCAACATGCCAACGACTTGGTAGAGTGGATGACCAAGCCCTCTTAATCCTCCTCATCCTCTCTCACCCAGTCTCAGGGTACTAGCAAAGCAGCTGCCAACGCATCATCTTCCCTCCTCTCAATGTCATCATCAGTGACTCCTTCCCTAGACCCACCACGTCCTCCTGAGGAGTCTCCTGAACTCTTTGAGCACAGTGTTGGGTACATGCTCCAGGAGGATGCCCAGTGTTTTGTAGCCTCTGATGATGACATTCAGCTAGAGGAAGGCAGTAGCGTGAATGCAGAGAGAGGGGATGCTCAAGAAGGACAGCAATCTGGCAGTCATGTTCCACAAGCTGCAGCATACTGCCAGGTTTGCTACAGCGATGAAGAGGGAGGGGATGATGAGGGCACTGACTCCACATGGGTGCCTGGTAGGAGAGAGGAGGAGGAGGAGGAGGCACATGTCCAACGAGGCAGGATGCCCTCCGGGGGCCAGCTTAGGGGCAGCACACTGACTGAATCACACTGCAGAGCTCCGCCTGTGCAGGGCGCTGCCTCTGCACGTTATGCTAAAAGTTCTTTGGTGTGGGCCTTTTTTGAGACGAGTGCATCAGATCGCACCGCTGCTATTTGCAACATATGTCTCAAGCGTATCTCGCGTGGCCAAAACATCAGCCGCTTGGGCACCACATGCTTGACCAGACATATGTTGACCTGCCATGCAGCTCGTTGGCAAGCGTACCTCAAAGACCCCCACCAAAGAACAAAGCGGCCCTCTCCTTGCTCCTCATCAGCTGGCATCTCCAACCCCACTAGACCTTCAGTCCTCTCTGAAACTGCTCTGAGAGGAATGAAGGTGTAGAATTAGGTGTGTCACAGCCAAGTGTTTCCGGGCAATCTGCTAGCAGTACACCCACGTCTGATTATAGCAGGCAAATGTCCCTGCCCCAGCTGCTGGACCGGCGAAAGAAGTTCACTCCCAGCCATCCACATGCCCAGCGGTTGAATGCTAGCTTGGCTAAATTGCTAGCACTTCAACTGCTGCCTTTTCAGTTGGTAGACTCGGCCCCCTTCCGTGAGTTTGTACAATGTGCGGTTCCTCAGTGGCAGGTCCCCAAACGCCACTTTTTCTCACGGAAGGCGAATCCGGCTCTCTACCGGCATGTGGAAGGCAATGTCCTTGCCTTGCTGGACAGGGCGGTCAGCGGTAAGGTGCATATTACCGCTGACTCATGGTCCAGCAGGCATGGACAGGGACGTTACCTGTCTTTCAAGGCGTATTGGGTCACTCTTCTGGCAGCTGGGAAGGATGCAGGACAAGGTGCAGTAGTGTTGGAGGTTGTTCCGCCACCACGCCTCCAAAATGCTACTATTGGTTGTGACACACCTCTCTCCTCCACCCCCTCCTCTTCTTCTTCCTCCATGGCCTCTTCCAGTGCTCTGTCCTCAGAACCAGTGGTGCTCCGTAGGCGTTCCAGGGGCTACGCAAGTACGCAGGCAAAACGATGCCATGCCGTGCTTGCACTGGTTTGTTTGGGGGACAGGAGCCACACTGGGGCGGATGTTTTGTCAGCTCTGCAGGGGCAGGCCGAGAGGTGGTTGACGCCACGCCAGCTTAAGCCAGGAATGGTGGTTTGCGACAATGGCACCAACCTCCTCTCCGCCCTCCGACAGGGACAACTGACCCATGTGCCCTGTGTAGCTCACGTCCTTAACCTGGTGGTGCAGCGGTTCTTGGGCAGGTGCCCCGGCTTACAGGATGTCCTGAAGCAGGCCAGGAAAGTCTGTGTGCATTTCCGCCGATCATTTAATGCCTGTGCTCGGCTGGCTGAGCTCCAAAAGGAGTTGAACCTGCCCAAGAACCGCCTTATATGTGACATGCCCACCAGGTGGAACTCAACGTTGGCCATGCTGCAGCGACTGCACACGCAGCAGAGGGCCATCAATGAGTACCTGTGCGACTACGGCACCAGGACAGGGTCAGGGGAGCTCGGATTTTTCTCACCACGCCAGTGGGGCATGATCAGGGATGCATGCACTGTCCTGTCACTGTTTGAGGAGGCCACAAGGATGGTGAGCAGTGACAGTGCATGCATCAGTGACATTGTACCTCTTGTCCACCTCTTGGAGTATACGCTGCGTGGAATAATGGACAGGGCACTTGAGGCAGAACAGAGGCAGGAAGAGGAGGACTTCCTTGCCTCTCAAGGCCCCCTTTATCCAGACAGTGTTCCTGCTGTGCCACCCATCACACAGGAAGAGGATGAGGAGGAGGAAGAGGAGGAGGAGGATGATTGTGTCAGCATGGAGGTGGAGGCTGGCACTCAGCATCAGCAGCAGCAGCAGCAGCAGTCTTGTAGGGATGATTTACAGTCCCAAGAAACACGTGGACTTGTACGTGGCTGGGAGGAGGTAGCTGCGGATCATGTTGTCCTTAGTGACCCAGAGGACTCCGGACTGAATGCCTCAGCTAACCTATGCTGCATGGCCTCCCTGATCCTGCAAAGCCTGCGGAAGGATCCTCGTATTCTTCGGATCAAGGAGAAGGACCATTACTGGCTGGCCACTCTCCTCGATCCACGGTACAAGGGTAAGGTTGCCGACCTTATCTTGCCATCGCAGAGGGAGCAGAGGATGAGACATCTCCGGGAGGCCTTGCAGAAAGGTCTGTGCAATGCGTTCCCAGAGACTGGGAGGTTACAAACTCCTGGTCCTGGACAAAGTGTTGCTGAGGCATCGGTCAGAAGGAGCGGAAGAGAAGGTGGCCGTCTGACTAATGCTTTCAGACAATTTTTTAGTCCGCAGCCCCAAGGTATGATCGGTTCCAGCAACCATCACCAGCGTCTGATTTACATGGTGCAGGAATACCTAGGGGCAAGGTCAGACTTGGACACCTTTCCCACCGAAAATCCTCTGGCTTACTGGGTCTTGAGGATGGATCACTGGCCAGAGCTTGCACAGTATGCAATTGAGCTACTGGCCTGTCCTGCATCCAGCGTTCTTTCGGAACGCACCTTCAGTGCTGCTGGTGGCTTTGTTACCGATCACAGGGTGCGGCTGTCTACCGAATAAGTTGATCGACTGACCTTCATCAAGATGAATCAGTCTTGGATCACCCACAGCTACCAAGCACCTGAAGCTGATGTAACCGAAAATTTTTTTTTGAAATATCACATCCCTTCAAGACTGCCTATGCTGATGCTGAGTGACTGTCCTGTTATGTTGATTGTCTATCCTCTTCCTCCTCCGATGATATGTTGGAAGAACATTTCTGTTTCTGGGTGATGCCTAAGGCCCAATTTTTCTGCCCCTGTTTAACAGGGGCGTTTAAGTACAATTTTTGATGCAATGCTTTGCAGCAGGGCTAATTCCTGCAATAAAACAAGAGTATATGGGAGAGGTTGCAGTGTTGTGGGACCAGCACCAGTGTCTAAGGCCCAATTTTTCTGCCCCTGTTTAACAGGGGCGTTTAAGTACAATTTTTGATGCAATGCTTTGCTGCAGGGCTAATTCCTGCAATAAAACTAGAGTATATGGGAGAGGTTGCAGTGTTGTGGCACCAGCACCAGTGCCTAAAGCCCAATTTTTCTGCCCCTGTTTAACAGGGGCGTTTAATTACATTTTTTGATGCAATGCTTTGCAGCAGGGCTAATTCCTGCAATAAAACTAGAGTATATGGGAGAGGTTGCAGTGTCGTGGCACCAGCACCAGTGCCTAAGGCCCAATTTTTCTGCCCCTGTTTAACAGGGACATGTAATTACAATTCTTGATATAATATTTCACAGGAGGGCCCGTTCCTGTGCCCACCCAGAGTAACTGTGAGGACTTATAGTGTTGTGGCACCAGCACCACAACCACCAAAGGTCAATTTTTCTACCACTGTTCAACAATGGCATGTAATTACATTTCTTGATATAATCGTTCACAGCAGGGCGCTCCAGCGCCCACCAAGAGTCACTTTGAGGGCTTACAATGTTGTGGCGAAACCAACACCTTGTTCCGCCATTTCTGCAGAGCATATAGGGCAGGCCCCTACTTTCAAACATCCAACTTACAAACATCTCCTACTTGCAAACGGAAGGAGACAACAGCAAGTGAGATGAAAAAAGATGGACGACAAAACAAATTATACAGGGGTGATAACCCTTCTCTATGTTTTCCAAAAAGCTTAAAAACATTTTTTTTGACTGGAGCTACACTTTAAAAATGTACCAGTTGAAAATTACAAACAGATTCAACTTAACACAACAAACCTACACAGTCCCTGTCTTGTTTGCACCGCCTGTCTACTGCTGTTATAGGGCCTGGGGGCCACACGCATTTCCTTTTTTTAATATGGGTACGGGGTTCCCCTTAATATGCGTACAAGACCCAAAGGGGCTGGTAATGGGCAGGGAGGGCTACCCATGCCATTTTTCTCAATGATTTTCAACCATATTGCAGGAACCAGATATAACATTAAAACCGCAAGCAGCTTTAAATGACTTTATTTCCGTTAAATGTCATTTTGTGCAGGGACTGTTCTAAACACGGGAAACACGTGGCACTTCACAGGCATACTACAGAAACCCCCCAGGCACCATATTTAAAGGAATATTTCACTTTTTTTTCCCACTTTAATCGTCATTAAAATCAGTGCTCCCGCCAAAACGGACGTTTTTAAAAGTTTTTTTTGCATTGACCCATGTCCCCTGGGGCAGGAGCCAGGTCCCCAAACCCTTTTTAGGACAATATCTTGCATATTAGCCGTTAAAATTAGCACTTTTAATTTCGAACGTCCCATAGACTTCAATGGGGTTCTAACGTTCGTACGAATTTGGGGTCCGTTCCAAAGTTCTGGTGCCAACCCAAACCGGGGGGTGTTCGGCTCATCCCTACTTGGGACACTACTCCCTTACAGCCATATCACCAAATGGATAGACTTGGGAATAGAAGGAGTAGAAGAGCTTCTAGACAAAAGCATTCCTTTAACATTTCAGACCCTACAAGCTAAATTCAAATTACCTGCTTCACATATCATGTTATATAAACAAATATCATCATTCTCAGTCAAAAACCCCTTGCCGGAAATCGAAATAAACACCCTTGCATGGCGTTTTTTTACGACCAATCAGGATAAATGTAGAGGCATATCTTTTATTTATAATCTACTTCAAGCTAAACAAGAATTCATTAAGTCCCCAACTATATTATCTTGGGAGAATGATCTAGGTACAACATATGAAACAGACCACTGGCGCGCAGTACTACGATACAATTATAAGGCCCACGAGCTGCATTAGCCATTGGGAACTAACCCAAGAAATACTAACAATATGGTACAGGACCCCCTTTCAACTGGCCAGGATGTTCCCTACACACTCCATATTATGCTGGAAGAATTGCGGTACACCTGGGACAATCCTACACATATTCTGGCAATGCAAAAACCTAACTAGTTACTGGAAGAAAATATTCACCGTTCTCGCTGATATCACTGGGATAATACAAACACCAAATCCAGCACTAGCAATCCTCCATATAGGCATACACAATTACCCTACCCAATTCAGGTTAGTGGTTACTCATATTTTAACCACTAATCATAGCCAGACACTGGAAAAATACCCTCTCCCCGAACCCCTCAGAAGTAATGGCACAGGGGAATCTTAACTATCACTACGAAAGACTATTGTCGATTAGGAGAAACTCTTGCACAACTTTTGACAAAAACTGGAAATGTTGGAAAGATTGGTACGGGCGTTGAAGACATAACCCTTTCCCTCTTCCCCCATCCCCCCTTACCCTTCCCTGATACCCTTACAACTATATTATGTACAATAATAACACTGAAGTAAGAAGTCTGTTAATTGATTAGGTAGCCGAGACTTTATTGCAAATTGTATTAATAGCTGGAATCTAGTTTGCTTCAATTCCCTTTCCCATGTCGAACCTCCTCTGGCGCAGTGAGATCCCAGATGGGGCGCTAGAGGGGGCTAGATAGGGTCCTATGACGGGATGACCAGCTAGATTGGGCACCGACACTATTCATAACAGTAAAAGGAAGTTTCTTACAACAGAAGTGTCCTCCGCCAAGTAATGCACTGTATGTTGTCGAATGTTACAATGTAAAATTGTCTATAACTATATTCAGTATTATCTGATTGTATCTGTTAGGCCGCGTACACACGCGCGGACTGTTCGCCCAACTTTGTCCGTCCAACAGTTTCGGCAAACAGTCCGCTCAAACTTAGCATGGACGGACATGGCCACACACGACGGACGAACAGTTTGCTGAAACCGTGCGCGATGACGTGAACGGCACGTACGATGGGACGAAAAATACGACGTCCTATACACTGCATTATAGCTTTCGGCGTGAAAATCCTTTCTGAGCATGCGCGCAACTTTGTTTGACGAACAAGCCTACACACGGGCGGACTGTTCGCTCAAACAAGGTTTCAGCGGACAGTTTTTCGGAAATTCCGAAAAACCTTGTCCGTCCAACTGTCCGCTGAAACTGTCCGCTGAAAGCCCACACACGAGCGGACTTTCCGCCCAAACACTGTTCAGCGGACAAAGTTGGGCGAACAGTCCGCCCGTGTGTACGCGGCCTTACTCTTCAATAAAAACTATATTAAAAAAAAAAAAAATTGTAATTACAAGCCCCTGTTAAACGGGGGCTAAAAAATTGTGACTTAGCCACTGGTGGTGGCCCCCAGAACCAAAACTGTTCTTCCAAGCTATCAGCAGGATCATTGAGGAGGAAGAGGATAGTTAGTCAGCATAACAGGATAGTCAGTCAGCATCAGCATAGGCAGTGTTGAAGGGATGTGACATTTAAAAAAAAAATTATTCAGTTACATCAGTTTCAGGTGCTTGGTATCTGGTGGTGATCCAAGACTGATTCATCTTTATGAAGGTCAGTCGATCAACCAAGTTGATGGACGGGCGCACCCTGTGATCAGTTACAAAGCCTCCAGCAGCACTGAATGTGCATTCCGAAAGAACGTTGAATGCAGGACAGGCCAGTAGCTCAATTGCATACTGTGCAAGCTTTGGCCAGTGATCCATCCTCAAGATCCAGTAACCCAGAGAATTTTCAGTGGGAAAGGTGTCCAAGTCTAATCTTGCCCCTAGGTATTCCTGCACCATGTAAATCAGACGCTGGCAATGGTTGCTGGAACCGCGATCATACCTTGGGGCTGCAGACTAAAAAATTGTCTGAACGCATCGGTCAGACGGCCACCTTCTCCACCACTCCTTCTGTGACTGACCGAAGCCTCAGCAACACGTTGTCCAAGACCAAGAATTTGTAACCTCCCAGTCTCTGGGAACGCTTTGCACAGACCTTTCTGCAAGGCCTCCCGAAGATGTCTCATCCTCTGCTCCCTCCTCGACGGCAAGATAAGGTCCGCAAGCTTACCCTTGTACTGTGGATCAAGGAGAGTTTCCAGCCAGTAATGATCCCTCTCCTTGATCCGCTGAATACGAGGATCCTTCCACAGGCTTTGCAGGATCAGGGAGGCCATACAGCGTCGGTTAGATGAGGCATTCGGTCCGGAGTCCTCTGGGTCACTAAACACGACATGATCCGCAGCCACCTCCTCCCAGCCACTTACAAGTCCACGGGTTTCTTGGGACTGTAAATGATCCCTAAAAGACTGCTGCTGATGCTGAATGCCAGGCTCCACCTCCATGCTGACACAATCCTCCTTCTCCTCCTCCTCCTCTTCCTGTGTGATCGGCGGGCCAGCAGGAACACCGTCTGGATAAAGGGGGCCTTGAGAGGCAAGGAAGTCCTCCTCTTCCTGCCTCTGTTCTGCCTCAAGTGCCCTGTCCATTATTCCACACAGCCCATGCTCCAAGAGGTGAACAAGAGGGACAGTGTCACTGATGCATGCATTGTCACTGCTCACCTTCCTTGTGGCCTCCTCAAATGGTGACAGGATATTGCATGCATCCCTGATCATGGCCCACTGGCGTGGGGAAAAAAACAGAGCTCCCATGAGCCTGTCCTGGTGCTGTAGTCACATAGGTACTCATTGATGGCCCTCTGGTGCATGTGCAGCCACTGCAGCATGACCAATGTTGAATTCCACCTGGTGGGCATGTCACAGATTAAGCGGTTCTTGGGCAGGTTCAATTCCCTTTGGAGGTCAGCCAGCCAAACACTGGCATTATTTGACTGGCGGAAATGCAGACAGACTTTCCTGGCCTGCCTCAGGACATCCTGTAAGCCCGGGTAACTGCCCAAGAACCGCTGGACCACCAAGTTAAGGACGTGAGCCACCCGGGGCACATTGGTCAGTAGTCCCTGTCGGAGGGTGGAGAGGTGGTTGGTGCCATTGTCGCAAGCCACCATTCCTGGCTTAAGCTGGTGTGGCGTCAACCACCTCTCAGCCTGCCCCTGCATCTCTGCCCCAGTGTGGCTCCTGTCCCCCAAGCACACCAGCGCAAGCACGGCATGGCATCTTTTTGCCAGCGTACTTGCTTAGCCCCTGGAGCGCCTACGGAACACCGCTGGTTCCCAGGACAAAGCACAGGAAGAGGCCATGGAGGAAGAAGAAGAGGAGGAGAGAGGTGTGTCACAATCATCAGTAGTAGCATTTTGGAGCGTGGTGGTGGAACAACCTCCAGCACTACTGCACCTTGTCCTGCATCCTTCCCAGCTGCCAGAAGAGTCACCCAATGCGCGCGTGAAAGATAGGTAACGTCCCTGTCCATGCCTGCTGGACCATGAGTCAGCGGTAATTTGCACCTTACCACTGACCACCCTGTCCAGCGATGCATGGACATTGCCTTCCACATGCAAGTAGAGAGCCGGAATCGCCTACCATGAGAAAAAGTGCAGTTTGGGAACCTGCCACTGAGGAACCGCACATTGCAAAAACACATGGAAGGGGGCAGAGTGAAAACTGAACTGAAAAGGCAGCAGTTAAATTGCTAGCAACTTAGTCAAGCTAGCATTCAACCACTGGGCATGTGGATGGCTGGGAGTGAACTTCTTTCGACAGTCCAGCAACTGGGGCAGGGAAATTTGCCTGGTACAATCAGACGTCGGTGTACGCTAGCAGGTTGCCTGCAAGTACTTGGCTGTGACACACCTAATTCTACACCTTCATTCCTCTCAGTGCAGGTTTCAGAGAGGACTGAAGGTATAGTGGGGTTGGAGATCCCAGCTGATGAGGAGCTAGGAGAGGTCCGCTTTGTTGTTTGGTGTGTGTCTTTTAGGTGCGCTTGCCAACGAACTGCATGGCAGGTCGACATATGTCTGGTCAAGCATGTGGTGCCCAAGCTGCTGATGTTTTAGCCATGCTCTGCGGTGTGATGCAGTTGGTGTGCTGCCCTTTAGCTGGCCCCTGGAGGGCATCCTGCCTCATTGGAGATGTGCCTCCTCCTCCTCCTCCTCCTGTCTCCTATCAGGCACCCACGTGGAGTCAGTGACTTCATCATCCCCTCCCTCCTCATCACTGGAGCAAACCTGGCAGTATGCTGCAGCTGGGGGAACATGAATGCCGGATTGCTGTCCTTCTTGGGCATCCTCTCTCTCTGGACTCACGTTACTGCCTTCTTCTAGCTAGATATCATCATCAGAGACTTCAAAACGCTGGCAATCCTCATGGAGCATGTACCCAACACTGTGGTCAAGAAGTTCGGGGGACTCCTCAGGAGGAGGAGATGGTGGGGCTAGGGAAGGAGTGACTGATGCCATTGAGATGAGGGAAGAGGCCGCGTTGGCAGCTGCTTTGCCATTACCCTGAGCCTGTGCGAGAGAGGATGAGGAGGATGAGGAGGGCTTGGTCATCCACTCTACCAAGTCTTAGGCATGTTGCGACTCAACGCGTCCAGCTGCCGAAAATAAGGACAAGCGTGTCCCATGGCCACGTGCTGATGAGGATGCACCGTGTCCATGACCAGCACTGTTGCCTCTAGACACAGAGCTGCTTGCTCTGTTTTAGTGGCCCATGACTGTCTGCCTCTCCTTGTTGGCCTTCCAGACATACTAATGGCCTGCAGGGAGATGTAGCTGCACAAAGCTGGGACATATATACTGCTTATACTGCAGCTAGCAGAATCAACTGCCTGCCTGTAGTATTATTACTATGAGAACACCAGCAATTGGGGTAGGTTTAGGTGTACACTGTGCAGATGGCACAATACACCCACTGTAATTACTGCAGCTGCCTGCCTGTGGTATAGGACTTGAAGAACACCAGTATTTTGGGTAGCTTTAGGTGCACACGGTGCAGATGGCACAATATACCCACTGTAATTACTGGAGCTGCTTGCGGTATAGGATCAGCAGAACACCAGCAATTGAGGTAGCTTTAGGTGCAAACTGTGCAGATGACACAGTACACTGACTGGAATTGCTACAGCTGCCTGTGGATAGAATCAGCAGAACACCAGCAATTGGGGTAGCTTTAGGCGTACACTGTGCAGATGATACAATACACCAACTGTAATTGCTGCAGCAGCTGCCTGTGGTATAGGATCGGAAGAACACCAGCAATTGGGGTAGCTTTAGGCGTACACTGTGCAGATGATACAATACACCAACTGTAATTGCTGCAGCAGCTGCCTGTGGTATAGGATCGGAAGAACACCAGCAATTGGGGTAGCTTTAGGCTTACACTATGCAGATGACACAATACACTGACTGTAATTTCTGCAGCTGCCTGTGGTATAGGACAAGCAGAACACCAGCAATTGGGGTAGCTTTAGCTGTACACTGTGCAAGTGGCACAATACACCCACTGTAATTGCTACAGCTGCCTGAGGTATAGGACCAGCAGAACACCAGCAATTGGGGTAGCTTTAGCTGTACACTGTGCAGGTGGCACAATACACCAATTGTAATTGCTACAGCTGCCTGTAGTATAGGACAAGCAGAACACCAGCAATTGCGGTAGCTTTAGGTGTACACTGTGCAGGTGGCACAATACACCGACTGTAACTGCTACAGCTGCCTGTGATATAGTATCAGAAGAACACCAGCAATTGCGGTAGCTTTAGGTGTACACAGTGCAGGTGGCACAATACACCGACTGTAATTGAGACAGCTTCAAACAAAATTAAGACACTGTCTCTCCATCTATCTCTCTCTCTCTTAGCCGACGCAACACACTACGTAAGGCCGCCAAGCAGGTGGCCTTATATAGTGTGGGGCATGTACTAAACCCCCTGAGCCATAATTGGCCACAGGCATCCTGCCTGTGGCCAATTATGGCTCTCTTCGCTGAGAGTGCATGCTTGGCCAATCATCAGCCAGCAATGCACTCTGATGCCGCAGTGAATTATAATGTTCGGATTTCGCCGAACGGGCGAACAGATGATGTTTGAGTCGAACATGGGTTCGACTTGAACATGCAGCTCATCCCTATATTCTATGATGCATTATGAGTCATTTGAACGGTTACTTTTTTACACAAGTCTTCAGAAAACGTGGAAATAAAATTATTATATTTTTTTTACACAAAGTTGTCAATTTAAAAGATATTTCTAACACATGTATATAGCAAAAATTACACCCAAAAACACATTCTGCTACTCGTCCTGAGTATGGCGATACCACATGTGTGAGGCGTTTACTCTTATACAGAGGCCCAAAATTGAAGTAGTACCTTCAGCAGCTTCCCATGGGGGCACTGGATAGAGAGGAGGGGCCAGGAGTTCCGGTGGGGGGCCCAAAAAGCCATGATTTTGTCTATGTATAAAATATTAGTAAGACCGCATCTGGAATATGCAGTTCAATTTTGGGCGTGAGAGTTCACAAAAAAGGATATCGTAGAACTATAGACAGTGCATCGGAGGGCAACAAAACTGATAAGAAGCATGGAGGATAGGGATGAGCCGAACACCCCCCGGATCGGTTCGCACCAGAACTTTCGAACGGACCCCAAATTCGAACGAACTTTAGAACCCCATTGAAGTCTATGGGACTCAAACGTTCGAAATGAAAAGTGCTAATTTTAACCGCTAATATGCAAGATACTGTCCTAAAAAAGGGTTTGGGGACCTGGCTCCTGCCCCAGGGGACATGGGTAAATGCCTAAAATGTTTTTAAAAATGGCCATTTTGGCGGGAGCACTGATTTTAATGACGATTAAAGTGGAAAAAAAAGTGAAATATTCCTTTAAATATGGTGCCTGGGGGGTGTCTGTAGTATGCCTGTGAAGTGCCATGTGTTTCCCGTGTTTAGAACAGTCCCTGCACAAAATGACATTAAACGGAAATAACACCATTTAAAACTGCTTGCAGTTTTAATGTTATATCTGGTTCCTGCAATATGGTTGAAAATCATTGAGAAAAATGGCATGGGTAGCCCTCCCTGCCCATTACCAGCCTATTTGGGTCTTGTACGCATATTAAGGGAAACCCTGTACCCATATTAAAAAAAGGAAATGCGTGTGGCCCCCAGGCCCTATATACTCAGAACAGCAGTATACAGGCGGTGCAAACAAGACAGGGACTGTGTAGGTTTGTTGTGTTAAGTTGAATCTGTTTGTCATTTTCAACTGGTACATTTTTAAAGTGTAGCTCCAGTCAAAAAAACTATTTTTAAGCATTTTGGAAAACATAGGGAAGGGTTATCACCCCTATATAATTTGTTTTGTCGTCCATCTTTTTTCATCTCACTTGCTGTTGTCTCCTTCCGTTTGCAAGCAGGAGATGTTTGTAAATTGGATGTTTGAAAGTAGGGGCCTGCCCTATATGCTCTGCAGAAATGGCGGAATAAGGTGTTGGTTTTGCCACAACATTGTAAGCCCTCAAAGTGACTCTTGGTGGGCGCTGGAGCGCCCTGCTGTGAACGATTATATCAAGAATTGTAATTACATGCCATTGTTGAACAGTGGTAGAAAAATTGACCTTTGGTGGTTGTGGTGCTGGTGCCACAACACTATAAGTCCTCACCGTTACTCTGGGTGGGCACAGGAAGGGGCCCTCCTGTGAAATATTATATCAAGAATTGTAATTACATGTCCCTGTTAAATAGGGGCAGAAAAATTTGGCCTTAGGCACTGCTGCTGGTGCCACCACACTGCAACCTCTTCCATATACTCTAGTTTTATTGCAGGAATTAGCCCTGCTGCAAAGCATTGCATCAAAAATTGTACTTAAACGCCCCTTTTAAACAGGGGCAGAAAAATTGGGCCTTAGGCACTGCTGCTGGTGCCACCACACTGCAACCTCTGCCATATACTCTAGTTTTATTGCAGGAATTAGACCTGCTGCAAAGCATTGCATCAAAAATTGTAATTAAACGCCCCTATTAAACAGGGGCAGAAAAATTGGGCCTTAGGCACTGGTGCTGGTGCTACCACACTGCAACCTCTGCCATATACTCTAGTTTTATTGCAGGAATTAGCCCTGCTGCAAAGCATTGCATCAAAAATTGTAATTAAACGCCCCTGTTAAACAAGGGCAGAAAAATTGGGCCTTAGGCACTGGTGCTGGTGCCACCACACTGCAACCTCTGCCATATACTCTAGTTTTATTGCAGGAATTAGCCCTGCAGCAAAGCAGTGCATCAAAAATTTTAATTAAACGCCCCTGTTAAACAGGGGCAGAAAAATTGGGCCTTAGGCACTGGTGCTGGTGCCACCACACTGCAACCTCTGCCATATACTCTAGTTTTATTGCAGGAATTAGCCCTGCTGCAAAGCATTGCATCAAAAATTGTAATTAAACGCCCCTGTTAAACAGGGGCAGAAAAATTGGGCCTTAGGCACTGGTGCTGGTGCCACCACACTGCAACCTCTGCCATATACTCTAGTTTTATTGCAGGAATTAGCCCTGCTGCAAAGCATTGCATCAAAAATTGTAATTAAACGCCCCTGTTAAACAAGGGCAGAAAAATTGGGCCTTAGGCACTGGTGCTGGTGCCACCACACTGCAACCTCTGCCATATACTCTAGTTTTATTGCAGGAATTAGCCCTGCAGCAAAGCAGTGCATCAAAAATTGTAATTAAACGCCCCTGTTAAACAGGGGCAGAAAAATTGGGCCTTAGGCACTGGTGCTGGTGCCACCACACTGCAACCTCTGCCATATACTCTAGTTTTATTGCAGGAATTAGCCCTGCTGCAAAGCATTGCATCAAAAATTGTAATTAAACGCCCCTGTTAAACAGGGGCAGAAAAATTGGGCCTTAGGCACTGGTGCTGGTGCCACCACACTGCAACCTCTGCCATATACTCTAGTTTTATTGCAGGAATTAGCCCTGCTGCAAAGCATTGCATCAAAAATTGTAATTAAACGCCCCTGTTAAACAAGGGCATAAAAATTGGGCCTTAGGCACTGGTGCTGGTGCCACCACACTGCAACCTCTGCCATATACTCTAGTTTTATTGCAGGAATTAGCCCTGCTGCAAAGCATTGCATCAAAAATTGTAATTAAACGCCCCTGTTAAACAAGGGCAGAAAAATTGGGCCTTAGGCACTGGTGCTGGTGCCACCACACTGCAACCTCTGCCATATACTCTAGTTTTATTGCAGGAATTAGCCCTGCAGCAAAGCATTGCATCAAAAATTGTAATTAAACGCCCCTGTTAAACAGGGGCAGAAAAATTGGGCCTTAGGCACTGGTGCTGGTGCCACCACACTGCAACCTCTGCCATATACTCTAGTTTTATTGCAGGAATTAGCCCTGCTGCAAAGCATTGCATCAAAAATTGTAATTAAACGCCCCTGTTAAACAGGGGCAGAAAAATTGGGCCTTAGGCACTGGTGCTGGTGCCACCACACTGCAACCTCTGCCATATACCCTAGTTTTATTGCAGGAATTAGCCCTGCTGCAAAGCATTGCATCAAAAATTGTAATTAAACGCCCCTGTTAAACAGGGGCAGAAAAATTGGGCCTTAGGCACTGGTGCTGGTGCCACCACACTGCAACCTCTGCCATATACTCTAGTTTTATTGCAGGAATTAGCCCTGCTGCAAAGCACTGCATCAAAAATTGTAATTAAACGCCCCTGTTAAACAGGGGCAGAAAAATTGGGCCTTAGGCATTAGTGCTGGTGCCACCACACTGCAACCTCTCCCATATACTCTTGTTTGATTGCAGGAATTAGCCCTGCTGCAAAGCATTGCATCAAAAATTGTACTTAAACGCCCCTGTTAAACAGGGGCAGAAAAATTGGGCTGATGGCATCAACCAGAACCAGAAATGTTCTTCCAACAAATCAGCGGAGGAGGAAGAGGATAGACAATCAACATAACAGGACAGTCACTCAGCATCAGCATAGGCAGTCTTGAAGGGATGTGATATTTCAAAAAAAATTATTCTGTTACATCAGCTTCAGGTGCTTGGTAGCTGTGGGTGATCCAAGACTGATTCATCTTGATGAAGGTCAGTCGATCAACTGATTCGGTGGACAGGCGCACCCGGTGATCGGTAACAAAGCCACCAACAGCACTGAAGGTGCGTTCCGAAAGAACGCTGGATGCAGGACAGGCCAGTAGCTCAATTGCATACTGTGCAAGCTCTGGCCAGTGATCCATCCTCAAGACCCAGTAAGCCAGAGGATTTTCAGTGGGAAAGGTGTCCAAGTCTGACCTTGCCCCTAGGTATTCCTGCACCATGTAAATCAGACGCTGGCGATGGGTGCTGGAACCGATCATACCTTGGGGCTGCGGACTAAAAAATTGTCTGAAAGCATCAGTCAGACGGCCACCTTCTCCACCGCTCCTTCTGACCGATGCCTCAGCAACACGTTGTCCAGGACCAGGAGTTTGTAACCTCCCAGTCTCTGGGTACGCGTTGCACAGACCTTTCTGCAAGGCCTCCCGGAGATGTCTCATCCTCTGCTCCCTCTGCGATGGCAAGATAAGGTCGGCAACCTTACCCTTGTACCGTGGATCAAGGAGAGTGGCCAGCCAGTAATGGTCCCTCTCCTTGAACCGAAGAATACGAGGATCCTTCCGCAGGCTTTGCAGGATCAGGGAGGCCATGCAGCTTAGGTTAGCTGAGGCATTCGGTCCGGAGTCCTCTGGGTCACTAAGGACAACATGATCCGCAGCTACCTCCTCCCAGCCACGTACAAGTCCACGTGTTTCTTGGGACTGTAAATCATCCCTACAAGACTGCTGCTGCTGCTGTTGATGCTGATGCTGAGTGCCAGCCTCCCCCTCCATGCTGACACAATCATGCTCCTCCTCCTCTTCCTCCTCCTCATCCTCTTCCTGTGTGATGGGTGGCACAGCAGGAACACTGTCTGGATAAAGGGGGCCTTGAGAGGCAAGGAAGTCCTCCTCTTCCTGCCTCTGTTATGCCTCAAGTGCCCTGTCCATTATTCCACGCAGCGTATGCTCCAAGAGGTGGACAAGAGGTACAGTGTCACTGATACATGTACTGTCACTGCTCACCATCCTTGTGGCCTCCTCAAATGGTGACAGGACAGTGCATGCATCCCTGATCATGCCCCACTGGCGTGGTGAGAAAAAACCGAGCTCCCCTGACCCTGTCCTGGTGCCGTAGTCGCACAGGTACTCATTGATGGCCCTCTGCTGCGTGTGCAGCCGCTGCAGCATGGCCAATGTTGAGTTCCATCTGGTGGGCATGTCACATATAAGGCGGTTCTTGGGCAGGTTCAACTCCTTTTGGAGCTCAGCCAGCCGAGCACAGGCATTAAATGATCGGCGGGAATGCACACAGACTTTCCTGGCCTGCTTTAGGACATCCTGTAAGCCGGGGTACCTGCCCAAGAACCGCTGCACCACCAGGTTAAGGACGTGAGCTACACAGGGCACATGGGTCAGTTGTCCCTGTCGGAGGGCGGAGAGGAGGTTGGTGACATTGTCGCAAACCACCATTCCTGGCTTAAGCTGGCGTGGCGTCAACCACCTCTCGGCCTGCCCCTGCAGAGCTGACAAAACATCTGCCCCAGTGTGGCTCCTGTCCCCCAAACAAACCAGCGCAAGCACGGCATGGTATAGTTTTGCCTGCGTACTTGCGTAGCCCCTGGAACGCCTACGGAGCACCGCTGGTTCTGAGGACAGAGCACTGGAAGAGGCCATGGAGGAAGAAGAAGAGGAGGGGGTGGAGGAGAGAGGTGTGTCACAACCAATAGTAGCATTTTGGAGGCGTGGTGGCGGAACAACCTCCAACACTACTGCACCTTGTCCTGCATCCTTCCCAGCTGCCAGAAGAGTGACCCAATGGGCCGTGAAAGACAGGTAACGTCCCTGTCCATGCCTGCTGGACCATGAGTCAGCGGTAATATGCACCTTACCGCTGACCGCCCTGTCCAGCGAGGCAAGGACTTTGCCTTCCACATGCCGGTAGAGAGCCGGAATCGCCTTCCGTGAGAAAAAGTGGCGTTTGGGGACCTGCCACTGAGGAACCGCACATTGTACAAACTCACGGAAGGGGGCCGAGTCTACTAACTGAAAAGGCAGCAGTTGAAGTGCTAGCAATTTAGCCAAGCTAGCATTCAACCGCTGGGCATGTGGATGGCTGGGAGTGAACTTCTTTCGCCGGTCCAGCAGCTGGGGCAGGGACATTTGCCTGCTATAATCGGACGTGGGTGTACCGCTAGCAGAGTTCCCGGAAGCACTTGGCTGTGACACACCTAATTCTACACCTTCATTCCTCTCAGAGCAGGTTTCAGAGAGGACTGAAGGTCTAGTGGGGTTGGAGATGCCAGCTGATGAGGAGCAAGGAGAGGTCCGCTTTGTTCTTTGGTGTGGGTCTTTGAGGTACGCTTGCCAACGAGCTGCATGGCAGGTCAACATATGTCTGGTCAAGCATGTGGTGCCCAAGCGGCTGATGTTTTGCCCACGTGAGATACGCTTGAGACATATGTTGCAAATAGCAGCGGTGCGATCTGATGCACTCGTCTCAAAAAAGGCCCACACCAAAGAACTTTTAGAATAACGCGCAGAGGCAGCGCTCTGCACAGGCGGAGCTCTGCGGTGTGATTCAGTCGGTGTGCTGCCCCTAAGCTGGCCCCCGGAGGGCATCCTGCCTCGTTGGACATGTGCCTCCTCCTCCTCCTCTCTCCTTCCAGGCACCCACGTGGAGTCAGTGCCCTCACCATCCCCTCCCTCTTCATCGCTGTAGCAAACCTGGCAGTATGCTGCAGCTTGTGGAACATGACTGCCAGATTGCTGTCCTTCTTGAGCATCCCCTCTCTCTGCACTCACGCTATTGCCTTCCTCTAGCTGAGTGTCATCATCAGAGCCCACAAAACACTGGGCATCCTCCTGGAGCATGTACCCAACACTCTGCTCAAAGAGTTCAGGAGACTCCTCAGGAGGACGTGGTGGGTCTAGGGAAGGAGTCACTGATGATGACATTGAGAGGAGGGAAGACGATGCGTTGGCAGCTGCTTTGCTAGTACCCTGAGACTGGGTGAGAGAGGATGAGGAGGATGAAGAGGGCTTGGTCATTCACTCTACCAAGTCGTTGGCATGTTGCGCTTCAACATGTCCAGCTGCCGAAAAGAAGGACAAGCGTGTCCCATGGCCACGTGCTGATGACAATGCACCGCGTCCACGACCAGCACTGTTGTCTCTAGACACAGAGCCTGCTTGCCCTCTTTTATCGGCTCGCGCCTGTCTGCCTCTCCTTGCTGGCCTTCCAGACATGGTAATGGCCTGAAGGGAGTTGGGTAAAAAAGCAGTTGGATAGTGTATATTGTGCTGGAGGCACACAACACCCACTAACTCCTGCAGATGCCTTTATTATAGAACACCAGAGATAAAGGGGTATATACAGATGTATACTGTGCTGTGCTGGAGGCACACACAACTTCCAATAACTCCTGCAGATGGCAAGTGGGCTCAAATAGAGAAGAGCTATGTAGGTGGATATAGGGGTATGTACTGGGTACAGAGCACGCAGACAGCACGCACTAGCTCCTAACACTACTGGCTGCAAGCTCTATTATAAAAGATAGATCACTAGCTATATAGGTGAGGTGAATATAGCGGTGTATACTGCGGTCAGGGCACGCAGACAACAACCACTACACAACAGCAAGATCGAAAATCGGCCAAAAACGATCGGTGTGTACTGTGTTGAAGGTACACAGAACACCCACTAACTCCTGCAGATGCCTTTATTATAGAACACCAGAGATAAAGGGGTATATACAGATGTATACTGTGCTGTGCTGGAGGCACACACAACTTCCAATAACTCCTGCAGATGGCAAGTAGGCTCAAATAGAGAACAGCTATGTAGGTGGATATAGCGGTATGTACTGGGTACAGAGCACGCAGACAGCACGCACTATCTCCTAACACTACTGACTGCAAGCTCTATTATAAAAGATAGATCACTAGCTATATAGGTGAGGTGAATATAGCGGTGTATACTGCGGTCAGGGCACGCAGACAACAACCACTACACAACAGCAAGATCGAAAATCGTCCGAAAACGATCGGTGTGTACTGTGTTGAAGGTACACAGAACACCCACTAACTCCTGCAGATGCCTTTATTATAGAACACCAGAGATAAAGGGGTATATACAGATGTATACTGTGCTGTGCTGGAAGCACACACAACTTCCAAAAACTCCTGCAGATGGCAAGTGGGCTCAAAGAGAGAACAGCTATGTAGGTGGATATAGCGGTATGTACTGGGTACAGAGCACGCAGACAGCACGCACTATCTCCTAACACTACTGACTGCAAGCTCTATTATAAAAGATAGATCACTAGCTATATAGGTGAGGTGAATATAGCGGTGTATACTGCGGTCAGGGCACGCAGACAACAACCACTACACAACAGCAAGATCGAAAATCGGCCGAAAACGATCGGTGTGTACTGTGTTGAAGGTACACAGAACACCCACTAACTCCTGCAGATGCCTTTATTATAGAACACCAGAGATAAAGGGGTATATACAGATGTATACTGTGCTGTGCTGGAAGCACACACAACTTCCAAAAACTCCTGCAGATGGCAAGTGGGCTCAAAGAGAGAACAGCTATGTAGGTGGATATAGCGGTATGTACTGGGTACAGAGCACGCAGACAGCACGCACTATCTCCTAACACTACTGACTGCAAGCTCTATTATAAAAGATAGATCACTAGCTATATAGGTGAGGTGAATATAGCGGTGTATACTGCGGTCAGGGCACGCAGACAATAACCACTACACCTTCAACACAGTACACAACACTACACGAAAATCGGCCGAAAACGATCGTTGTGTACTGTGTTGAAGGTACACAGAACACCCACTGCTTCAGACGCCAACACACTACACAAGGCCGCCGCGCTGGCGGCCTTATATAGTGTGGGGCGTGCACTACACAGCCTGAGCTATGATTGGCCACAGGCATCCTGCCTGTGGCCAATCATGGCTCTCCTCGCTGCTGGCGCTGCGATTGGCCAAGCATGCGGGGTCACAGTGCATGCTTGGCCAATCATGAGCCAGCAATGCACTGCGCCATCGCAGGGCATTGTGGGCCGTGAGCGCCACACGAATTTGGCGCGAACGGACCAAAATGTTCGGACTTCGCCAAACGGACGAACAGCCAATGTTCGAGTCGAACGTATGTTCGACTCGAACACGAAGCTCATCCCTAATGGAGGAGCTCAGTTATGAGGAATGATTAACTGAACTGAATTTATTTTCTCTTGAGAAGAGGAGATCAAGGGGATAAAAGATCAACATGTATAAATACATAAATGGTCCATATTGTGAACTTGGTGTTGAGTTATTCACTTTAGGGTCATCACAGAGGACAAGGGGCACTCTTTACATCTAAAGGTAAACAGATTTAACCTCCAAATATGGAAAGGCTTCTTCACAGTAAGAGCTGTGAAATTGTGGAATAGACTCCCTCCAGAGATAGTTGTGGCAAGCTCAGTATATTGTTTTTAAAAAAATGCCTGGATTATTTCCTAGATAAACACAATATAACTGGATACTAATATTTTGTAAAGTTGATCCAGGGAATATCCGATTGCCCTTTGGGGGATCAGGCAGGGTTTTTTTCCTCCCGCTGGAGCAAATTGGATCGTGCTTTATTGTTTTTTTTTTGCCTTACTCTGTATCAACTTTGAGTATATGGTAGTGTATATGAAGGTTTTCTATTTGTGTGGGGTTTTTTTTGTTCATGTTGTTTGAACTAGATGGACTAGTGTCTTTTTTTTAACAAGATTAACTATGTAACTATGGCAGTGTAATAGTAAATGTTGGCATGGCACACAGATATTTCAGCCAGTAATTGTATACAGGCATTTTACAATATATAAAAATAAAAATGATGAAGGGGGCGTGTCCGGAAGCCAAGCTGGAAGGACGCTGTGAGTGAGAGCTCTCCTCCAGCCCAGCGCTACATCGGCCTCCTTCGGGGGATACCAGCCACATCTAATGGGGAGATCACGGGCTACTAGGTCTTCTTCCACCCGGCGGTCATCCCAACCACCTCGGCCTCTCTGAAAGCCTTCTTTCTGCAGCCCGGAGGATCGCCGAGCGAGGGCCGCAAGATGGCGCCGGCTGACCCGGTCACGCTGCGGAGGGACCCGGCCTCACCTCCCCCGCAGCGACGGCGCGACCTCCACACGGAGCACCATGCGGTCCCCCTCCTGGACATGGACGGCCCGCATCCCTCCACCGATTCCCCCCACGAGTCCCGGGGCACCCAAGCTGGGCAGGAGGACAGGCCGCGATTCGGCGCAGGCCATGATTCCAAGATGGCGCCGGGGACACAGCACGGGCGCCCTCTCCCATCACCTGCATACAGCCAGACGGATCCCCAGGAAGGCCACTGGTCCCCGCAGGAGCCGCCGCATGCCAGAGCACTGCCAGGGGTGAGTGATAGTTCTCCCTCCTCCACCCCACCCTCCGCTCCGCTGGGATCACAGTCTGCAGCTCAGCAGGCCCCCCTTCCTTTACTCAATGTTCCGAGGCCTTCCCCCACCTGTTGCGGACGGCCTCGGACCCGGCCATAGCAGGGTCTTTCTCTCCCTACTCACTGGGGGCCACGGAGGACCCCACCTGTCACACGGGAGCCGCAGCACCCCCCCGGCCGAGGGAGGGGCCCTATACATGCAGCAATTACCCGCTCCCCCCAAGGCCCAGAGACTGTCTTGATCCAGGGACGCCAGCCTACCCCGAGCCCAAGTAACCAGCCACTCTACTTATGCCCAGGTGGTCCGCACCCACTCCTCACTCCCACTAGATGTCCGTCAGGACCCCTCATCCGGCTCTCCTCATGCCACGTCTTGGTCAGACCATCTGAATCCCCCACCATCTTGGCCCCCCTCTCTGGTAGAGAGGTCACGGCAGGGAGGCTCTCCTCATCGCCCGTCGCCACCCCATTCCCCAACGGGGCATCATGACGGTGGATATCCCCCCTGGCACACCTATTTGACAGCCATTCCCACGAAAGATGATTTTAAACAACTTGTAGCGGATGTGAAGGCCACATGTCGCGCTGAAATCCAGTCACTGCACGCCGGCCTCAAACACCTCGCTGAACGTGTTGAGATGGCGGAAGAGGAGATCCAGGAGACTAAGCTGGCTGTACATCGCACTCAGGTGGAGAACTCGGACCACCGGCTCCTCCTACGCGACATGCAGCGCCATGTGGAAGATCTCGATAACAGAGGTCGGCGGAACAACATCCGCGTCTGCGGCCTCCCCGAAGCCGAGGGGTCGAGGACCTGCAGGCCTCTTTGCAAGCACTGTTTAACGGGATGTTGGGATAAGACCCAGCCAAGCCCATTGAAATGGACAGGGCCCACCGCGCCCTCCGACCCAAAGGTCCTGCCTCCAAGCCGAGGGATGTCATCTGCCGGGTCCATTCTTTCCCCCTCAAGGAAGACATCATGCGTAAATCCCGCTCCATCCGAAACCTTATGTTTGACAATGCTCCAATCCAGGTCTACCCGAATGTCTCCTGGATAACCCTCCAAAAACGACGGCTGCTGCTGCCCCTTCTCCAAGCCTTGCAGGACAAGAACATACTCTACCGCTGGGGATTCCCCTTTTGTCTTACGGCCAGACACCAGGGGAAGTCTGCATCCCTTCGATTCCCAGAGGACCTGGCCCCCTTTTGCGACACCCTGGGCTTACCGGTCCCCAAGCTCCCTGACTGGGATTTGATTGCTTCTCCACCACCTCCGCCGGTCATCTGGCAGAAAGTTCCCTCAACTAAACGGCACAGAGGGCCGGAGCCGGCCCGCAATTCACCTGTACACCAGTGACACGGATGAGCCCAGTCCAGTGGACGTCTCCCCTTTGCAGTTTTTTCTTTTCCCCTGTTTTTTTTGGGTTTTGTCTCCCCCCCCCCCCCCGATTGCCGAAGCTACACGTTTTACTTGTTTTTTTTTACCCCGGGCTGGTCCAGGTTGAGTTCCAGAACGGTTCGACTGCCGGGTTACTGCCCCCCCCCCCCCCGTGGTTTTGCACTAGTTGGTTCCTTTTGTGGAGTGGACTGTTGGTGCCTCCCTGACCCGGGTTCTTTTTCCTGGATTTTTTGGTCGGGGAGTCGATAAGGAACTGTGCAGATCCAGTGTCCCTATAGGACCTCTGGACCTGTCGTTTATTGATGTCTTCCTTTATCTTGTATTGTGTTATTGTTTTTCTTCTTTCCCTTTTTTCTAGGCTTTCTCCCTCTCTGGTCTTATCTGTGACGTTCTGCCAGCGGTTCTCCCGGTCGCCGCCCCTCCTCCTGTGGTCGCCGCTCCTTCCGGGGCATCCAGGCCTCCATCAAAGTAAGCTAAGTATGCCCTGCACCCCACCCCTACTTGATCATGGCTAAGATTCTATCCCTCAATGTACACGGCCTGAACTCCAACAAAAAATGACACCTAGCGCTTAGGGAGTTCCGGCAGGCGGGGGCAGACATAGTGATGGTCCAAGAAACACACTTTGACCGGGGAGACTCCTTTACATTCGCCTCCAGACATTTCCCTCAGGTCTACCAGGCTTTCAACCCACAGAAGAGGGCGGGAGTGGCCATTCTTTTTCGACAGGGCACCCCTTTCACTTGCACTTCCGTATACCTAGACCCACGAGGCCACTACATTATTCTCCGCGGTCTGTGGGGCACGCAGGCCCTGACTCTATGCGTCATCTATGCCCCAAATGTCCGTCAACACCAATTTTTGTCCAGGGTGTTTTTCCGTCTGTTTAAGACGTCCCCCGGGCTTCTGGTGATAGGGGGGGATTTTAACCTTACTCAATCCGCACTCCGTGATCGCCTAGCTGTGGACCCTCGGGCACCTCAGGCTAGGACCTCCAGAGACTCTAGGCTGTTCCGCCAAATCACCAGAAGGCGGGGCCTTTTTGACGCCTGGCATGCTTTGCACCCACAGGACCGCCAGTACACTTTTTACTCGGCCCCTCACAGCACACACTCACGTATTGATTATTTTTTTGTCAACAACGCGACACTTAGGGCGGTCCACTCTGCACATATACTGCCCATCTCCTGGTCGGACCACGCCCCCATAACTCTATCCCTAGAATTAGATCTCCCCCTTCGTAAGCCCTGCACCTGGAGGCTGAACAATTATCTCCTGCAGCATGCTCCGGCAAAGGCGGTGCTGGAGACTTCGCTCCGGCACTACTTTGTCGAGAATGATACCCCAGACGTCTCCCTCACTACCCTCTGGGCCACCCACAAAGCGGTCATCCGGGGGCATTGTATTGCCCTGTCCTCAGCTTTGAAGCGGGACGCACGGGCCGCTGGGCTGCTGGCCGAGAAACGGCTCACGACCCTAGAGGCCCGTCTTGTGGAATCCCCCTCCATCTCCACCCTCAAGCAAATTGTCCAGACTAGGCAGACGCTTCGGGACCTGGCGTTGGGGTCGGTAGAGAAAGCACTGGTCCGCCTGCGACAACTCTATTATGACAAGGGAAACAAAGCACAGTCACTGTTGGCCCGGAAGTTGGCAGACCGCACAGTGTCCTCTACTCCGGCCCAAATTAAAAACAGGGGGGAGACCTTTTGACCCACCCCCAAGTGATAGTGGACGCGATCGCGGACTTCTATACGGATTTGTACAATAGGCCTGACATCCCCCACAACCCCCCAACCTCGGGTCTGTCTACCCGTATTACTCAGTACTTGGAAAACATCATACTACCCCGACTGCAAGACACGGACCTCCGGGAGCTGAACGCCTCTATTACTGAGGAGGAACTCCTGGAGACTGTGAGGGCTCTTCCAACCCACAAGTCCTCGGGACCAGACGGGCTCCCCTACGAGTATTACAAGACGTTCTTACCCCTCCTGAGCCCACATATGACCAAACTATTCAACTCCTTTCTCCTCCAGACCCCGGTCCCGACCGACATGCTAGGCTCATTCATTTCCCTCATTCCCAAGCCAGACAAAGACCCGACCTCTTGCGCTAGCTACTGGCCTATAGCCCTGCTGAATGCTGACCTTAAAATTTTCATGAAGCTCCTCGCAAACCGCCTAAACACGATTCTCCCTTCCCTAATACATAAGGATCAAGTGGGCTTTGTCCCCTTGCGACAAGCGGGGGACAACACCAGGAAGATCATTGATCTTATTGACGTTGCGAACAGAGACAACTTGGCGTCTCTGGTTTTAAGTTTAGATGCATAGAAGGCGTTTGACCGCCTCAGCTGGCCCTTCATGGAGGCTACGTTGCACCGTATGGGCTTTCGGGGCCCATTTCTGCGCACGGTACAACACCTCTACACTACACCCTCTTCGCAAGTTAGGGCCCCCTTCGCCACATCCTCCACTTTCTCTATCGCTAATGGCACCCGCCAGGGCTGTCCGCTTTCTCCTCTTCTTTTTGCTCTGTGCGTGGAGCCTCTGGCGGCTGCCATTAGAAGCAACCCCGATGTCTGAGGGATCCCGGTCAGGGGTAGGGAATTCAAGATTTCGCTTTTCGCAGATGACATTATCCTCACCCTGACCCAGCCTAGGATCTCACTACCCAATCTCTATTCAGAGCTGGACCGCTACGGAGAGCTTTCAGGCTATAAAATTAACCCTTCCAAATCGGTGGCCCTCCCACTAAACATGGCTACGGCTGAGACGACCCACTTACGTTCTGCGTTCCCATATAAATGGGAAAGCTCCTCCCTTAACTATTTGGGGGTCCTCCTTACACCGCCATTCCATACCTTGTACCAGGCCAACTCCCCCCCCCTCTATCGGGCGATTAGGGAACTGATTCGTAAATGGAAGGCCCATCACATCTCACTCCTGGGACGGATTACGTCTATTAAGATGGTGGTCCTCCCCAAGCTCCTATACTTGTTTCAGACACTGCCAGTCCCGGTCCCATATGCACAATTACGCACACTCCAGAGGGACCTGTTGAAATTTGTTTGGAACTACAAGAAACACCGGGTCCCGAGCTCTGTCATGACGGCCTCACGCTTAGACGGCGGCCTGGCGTTTCCTGACTTGGTTCGTTACTACCAGGCCACCCAGCTGCGGGCCATAGCCTCCTGGTTCCCACAGAGATCGTTTAATAGGTGGTCAGAGATTGAAAAAATCTGGTTAGCCCCAGTACATCCGAACAGTTTTCTCTGGGGCGCGAGTGTCGAGATAGACTCGGGTCGGCTACTAGGGCCGATGGCTCAGCTCCGTCTGCTTTGGCGATCACAGTCTCCATTCGGAGTTCTCCCCACTGACATCCTTTCTGTGTAACCCGCTCCTGCCGGCTGGCCTGACCCATCAGATGTCCTGGCCCTGGGCTTCGCGCGACCTGTTTCACCTAGGGCACCTGGTAGATCCCAGAACGAGAAAGCTTTTGTCCTTCTCGGTGCTCCAGGATAAGCACGACCGCCCCAGACAGACGTTCTACAGCTACTTACAAATTCGACATTTTGCACAATCTATAGCCCCTCACCTACGTTTTTCCCCGCCCTCTCCTTTTGAACAGATAATTCTGGAAGGCAGACATCGCAGAGGGTTGATCTCGGACATCTATCGCATTCTTAACACATACCATTTTCTAACGAGGGGTAAACATTCCTATATGAGACGCTGGGAGAGGGAATTGGGTGAGGAGCTCTCCCTCGAGACTTGGCAGGGGGTGTGGGGCCAGGCGGCCAAGTCCTCTTTGTGCACATTGTACAAAGAGAACTCCTACAAAATCATCTTTTTCTGGTATCAGACCCCGGACATACTCCACAAAATATACCCCTCCACCTCAGACCGCTGCTGGCGATGCTGTTCCACATTTACTGGGCCTGTCCCCTGATCGCCCCGTACTGGCTCATGACCCGAAGGCTGCTCCAGCGTTTATTTGACGTCCCAGTACCCCACTCCCCTAAATTTTTCTTACTAGGCTTGTCCCAACCCGCACTGGCCAGGTCGGGTCCATGCATGTCCTGACAGCGGCCCGTTGTCTGATAGCCTTAAACTGGAAAAACCCATTGCCCCCGTCTAGGGAGGCCTTATACGCAAGGATCAAAGATGTTGAGCTCATGGAGAAGATGACCGCCAGGATGAGGGATAGGCTTGAGGAGCATGACCTGGTCTGGGGGAGATGGCGGCTGCTGGAGGATTGATGGCGAACCGGTATGGGTGTGGTGATGTAGACCGCTGGTGCTCTAGTTTCTTTTCTTTTTCCGTTTCTTCTTCTCTGTTTCTCTCCCTTCTTCTCTCTTCCACCTTTCTTGCTTATGCTATTGATGGTCCTTGTCCTGTTTTAAGTGTGGCATATGAGCTAAGCAGCAGACCCTGGGTGGCTTCTTGGTTTCCTATGCGGATGTTTGACTCTGTGTGTCTCTCATCCCACTCTGCACCCCTGGTCAGATCGCCTGTTCTCGCTGCACCTCCCAATACTATGTTATTTTGTGCTGTTTCTTGGCAATGGGCCCTCCAAACTTTGGGAGCCTTACTGCTTTTGCTGTATGCCTGTACTATTATCTCTGTTTTATGACCACGAAAAATAAATAAAACTGTTATTTGTAAAAAAAATGATGTGGATTTTTAACTAAAATGTTGTGTTTAAGTCAGCATGCCTTAAAAAAGTCCCATTTGGCAAATGTAATCATCGTACAAGTGGATCTCACATTCCCTCTCCACATAAGCAGGGGCTTGCAGAGCTGTGCTGGAAATTGACCAGCTCTCTACTAATTTATTGATAGCACCCACCCCAAGACAGAATTCAGCCTGGTTTTATCACAGTTGACAAGAACATAGTAGGAGAAAGACATGGGACTTAAAGTGGTTGTAAACACTTACAAACCACTTTGACCTACAGGTAAGCCTAGATTAAGGCTTACCTGTAGGTCCAAGAAATATCTCCTAAACATATATGGTTTAGGAGATATTTGCCCGAAAACAGGCACCACTGTCTATGGCGCATGCGCCGTAGACAGCGGCGCGCAGGCGCACTGAGCGCGGCATTCTCAACGACGGAGCTGCCGTGCGTGTCGGCTCCCGTGCGCATGCGGGGGAGTGACGTCATCGCGGCTTCGCCGAATGACAGCGGCGGAGCTGCGAGACCCCACCAAGAAGATGGATGCGGCGGACTACAGGGGACAGCGGCGACTTCGCTGGCTCCTGTGTCAGGTAAGTGACACATAATGGACTACTATGCGATGCATAGTAGTCCATTAGGCTTTGCCTTTGCAGGGAATGAAAGAGGAAGTAAACTCATCAGGGTTTACTTCCTCTTTAAGGCTTTGGAGAGAGAAAAAAAACACTGCAGATATATGTATCCAGCTCATATTTCATGAACCAGGTTTACATCCACTTTAAGGTCTTTCATTACATATGCTTTCCTGTGTACTGGGGGGAGAGGGAGGAAGGGGGAGTTCTGGGTACTGGGGGGAGAGGGAGGAGGAGAGAGTTTTATGTGCTGGGGGGGTCTCTGTGTACTGGGTAGAGGGACACCACCCTGTGTACTGGGGGGCACCACCAACATAGGGAAGTTTTTTCCTTTCAGTGATATCATTGAATCATGGACCACTGGCAAACCAGTTTGTCCCTATGTTTGTGAAGACAAGGGCCTTTTCCCCACAACCCTGGCCCAGTGACTTTGGGCTCTGCTGGGGTAGACTCATCAGAATATTGTGGGCCCCTTAAAACTATGAATAAGTAAGGGGTGCTTCTGATAACTCATTCACAGAATACAGTCAAAATGTAAATAAACACACTGACGTCATGCACAAGACCATTATTTAAAAAAAGGGGATGCAGAACACATTTGGTTCACAGGGGATGCAGGACACCCAAAACTGATAGACTGGGAATGCATGAGCTTCACAGGAGAGCCAGAAATGAGTTGTACTAAAAAAACTGAAACCGCAGGAGTCATTGACATTGTCAAATAGATTGTAGTTCCTGGGTCCTGGATGACTGATGGGCACAGGATTCTGTTTTTTGATTCAGTGGAACACCAGATCATCCATGGAGGATGATGCATCACACTCAGCTAATTCAAGTAAACAGATTAGGATAAGCTATCTTTGTTAGTTTAGAAGGAAAAAGGTTGAGCAGACGTTCAAACGACAATGGCAATGATTCATAAAATCGCAAAAGGGCTTGCAGATTTCCACCAATGCTTAATGTTTTAGTTGTCCTTATTAATATACACGATATTGTCAAAAGTATTGGGACATCTGCCTTTACTTGCACATGGACTGCAATGGCATCCCAAATCTGTAGGGTTCAATATTGAGTTGGCCCACCTTTGTGAGCTATAACAGCTTCAACTATTCTGGGAAGACTGTTCACAAGGTTTAGTAGTGTGTCTATGGGAATGTTTGACCATTGTTTCAGAAGCCCATTTGTGAGGTCAGGCACTGATGTTGGACGGGAAGGACTGGCTCACAGTCTATGCTTTAATTTATCCCAAAGGTGTTCTATTGGGTTGAGGTCAGGACTCTGTGCAGGCTAGTCAAGTTCCTCCACCCCAAACTCGCTCATCCATGTCTTTATGGACATTGCTTTGTGCACTGGTGCGCAGTCATTTTGGAAAAGGAAGAAGCCATCCCCAAACTGTTCCCACAATGTTGGGAACATGAAATTGTCCAAAGTGTCTTGGTATGCTGATGCCTTAAGAGTTCCCTTTACTGAAACTAAGGGGCCAAGCTCAACCCCTGAAAAACAATCCATGCATCATAATCCCCCCTCCACCAAATGATTTGGACCAGTCCACAAAGCAAGGTTCATAAAGACACGGAGCAGTGAGTTTGAGGTAGAGGAACTGGACTGGCCTGCACAGAGCCCTCACCCCATCTCGATAGAACACCTTTCGGAATGAATTAGAGTGGAGACTGCGAGCCAGGCCTTCTTGTCCAACATCAGTGCCTGACTTCATAAATGCACTTCTGGAAGAATGGTCAAACATTCCCATAGACACACTCCTAAACCCTGTGGACAGCCTTCTCAGAACAGTTGAAGCTGTTATTGCTGCAAAGGGTGGGCCAACGCAATAAAGCCTCATACATACTATTAGATTTTCTGCAGATTTTTTCCTTCAGATTTACCAAGAACATATAATATGAGGTCAAGAAGAGTTTCAATTTGTATGCAATCAGGCAGGCCCTTGCACTGCATGGTTTTGGTAAATCTGAAGACAAAAATTTGCAGAAAATCTAATAGTGTGTTTGGGGCCTAAGACTGGGATGCCATTAAAGTTCATGTGCGTATAAAGGCAGGTGTCCCAATACTTCTGACAATATAGTGTATACAGTATGTCTCTTTTAAGAAGGAATTTCCTCTCATCCACTGTTATGGTGGCACTCTGTATACCAAGGTGGGGCAGGAGGATGTCACTGAGATGTGAAGTGAGTAAAAACCTTTTCGATGTGAATGCAAAAAATAATAAGCTTACAGAAGATTTAAAACTCTGAATCTTTAAAGAAATACCACATTTTCTGGTGCAGTTAGCAAAATGCTAGAAGTAATAAAAGTACTCATTATTGTGGTAACAGATTCTGCACCAGTGTTTGTCATCTTTTGCAAGTCAACCTGATGTTTTTAGAGACTAAAAAAGAAAATATCTTACCCCTGAGCACAAAATACAAAAGAACAGAAAGCAGTTGTTCTAAAGAAAATGTAGCTTTGCTTATTATGTAGAATTTAATTTAATTGTTAGTTTAGTTGTTTTGTTCATTTGGGACCATTATTGTTTAGCTTCTTGTAATATCACAGAGTAGTAGAGGAAGCATATCTCAAAGGGGTAGTTTATTAAAATGTATAAATATTTAAGCAGTGTGCTAACAAATAGAAAATATAATTCCACCAAAACTGTTACATAGAAATAGAGTTTAGTTTGTAAAAGAAAAAAATATATATAAATATTTTTAGATATAAAACATTCTGACCAAAAAGGTACTACAACTTGCTTGCAAACGACCTAAAAAAATGGGGTCTTTGGGCGCTGCCCTGATACACCGAAGCAGTGTTTTAAATCTCACTATATTTAGCCAAAGCAATGTACCATGTTATTGACTAGAAATATTACAATAGAACTGAATCAATAGTCTTGATCACAATTTGTATGTATTAACCAATTGAGGGCTTTAGGCATAAGAGATATGCCATAAAAAGCTTCAAAAACGTTTCTAAGGAGCATTTCCTCTCCTGCCACTATTATTTTAATGTATCAAAATGACATTTAACAATTGGCTTGTATTAAATTGCAAGAGTGGTTGTAACAATGCAGCTTCTCCTGTGTAAAATTACACTTGCAGATAGTGTCAATGAGTATAACAGTTGTGAGGGAGTTAGCTCGGCAATGGGTGTGTGTGACCCCCTGGATGAGTTCACTACACAAAAGTAGACACAGCAAACAGCATTGCAGATGAAAAAACAAAGGTTCGGTTAATTTACACTATTACAATGAACAAAAAATCACAGCAAACAAAAAGAAACATGAAAATAAATCCTTGCCAAAGTGGCCACTTACTACACACACAGGTTCCCTATCTATTGACTAGGTGCAGCCTTGTACTGCCCCCAGCACCTCCCTGTTTAAGAGGTTTGCCCAACAGGCTTTGTCTCACTGCACAGGACAGGTATTACGCTCCCCAGTCTCCGCAGACACAAAACGGGTTCCAGGATGGAGCAAGCAGGCTGGGAACTTTTGTAGAGGCCCTAATGAGCCAACTTGCTTCAGCTGGGCTCTCAACGCTTCCTTCTAGTGAAATAAATCCTCATAGAGCCTGAATCTAGGACTAACATACCTGCCATCCTGGATGCAACCAGGCTGTTTTACCTGCCTGCTGTCACATACACCCCCCTTGTTTCAACCTTGAGGTTGGAACAACAGTAGTCAGGCATGCGTAAAACTAGTATAAAGCATCCACATTCCCCATCTGAACCCCAGGACGATGCTTTACCATAAAGTAGAATTCTTGTAGGGCTGCAAACAACCTATTTACCATTCTATTGGTCTTCTTATTTTGAGCCATTCACTTTACCGGAGCGTGATCAGTAACTAGGTCAAAATGTCTACCTAGCAGATAGTATCGAATGTAGTCTGAATTCCACTTCACAGCTAAACACTTCTTCTCAATGGTGGCATAATTCACCTTGTGAGATTTCAATTTTCTGCTGAGATATAATGACCAGGTTCTCTTTCCCCTTCCAAACCTGGGACAACACTGCTCCTAACCCAACATCTGATGCATCAGTTTGTACAAAGCCATTAGAGAAGTTGGGGGAGTACAGCACTGGCTGGCTACATAGTGATTTTTTTAAAGACTGGAATGCTGCTGGAATTTAGCCATGACAGACTCTTTCCCTTTTGTCAGGTTGGTTAGGAGCATAGACTGTGAAGCAAAATGGGGAATGAATCGCCAATAAGAAATACATTAGGCTCATGTGGACTGGCATGTTATTGCCATCATCCCTTGGTATACAAAACAATTGTGACCTCAAATATTGGTATTTTAAAGGCAATATAAACAAAGAGAAAAAATTCTATAAAAATATATGTAGTTCAATGATACACAAAAAGAAAATCCTAAAAAACAGCAATCCTAAGAGTAAAACCAAAGGTAATGAAAATTGGATACATAGATACACATCAGCATGACAGTAAAAAGTGGCAAATTTAAACTACAGATTCAACAAAGAGAACATAATAAAACATCACTCTATGTGGTAAGTAGTTGAAGAATCGATGCGTTTCAAAAAAAGTGCATATAAATTCTTCATCAGGGACAAAAAAACACTTTCTGAAAATACAGAGTATGATATCAATACATGAAATGCAGGCATACTCAAGATATTCTATGGCATGTACATAACGCTTATTGAAAAACACTTGCATGTCAGAATATTGATTCTAGAAAGGAAAACTCCTCCATCTTAGAGAATGAAGTCGATATAGGTCCTCCACCGCATTAAGGGGTCCAAGAGTAGAACACTCAACAAGTACGTCAAATCGCAAAGGGCTCTATCATTTCACATCCCAAACCCCAGAAAAAATTCATAGGGAATGGGAATGGCCTATAACAAAAAATAAAATAAAATAAAAATTGACTTGTATCAAAATAAATAAACAAGTCAGACTAGCGTGAAAAAAAACTAAAAAAAATCAACCATAAGAAGGACTTACATAGAGCACAAAAATAGGGGTGCTCGGCTCTGGAGTATCCACGCCACCCCTGGCTCTGGTCCAGCAAACAGTAGATCCCCCTAAGAGTATGAACAACATCTCCTTGTTTGTTATTACCAGACCCACAGATTCAAATGGATGGAGCTGACATCCCCAGGGCTCCTGGCGTCTTCCTAAAATAGCCCCTAAAGTAGCCAAAAGGGAGCAAAAACATGACGTTATGCGGGCCAAGCCGCTGCGTCACTATCTGTGGCTGTCGGCTGGGACTAGTTGAAAAAGGCGACATGAATATGCGCGGTTGCCCAAGGCCCAGAAGTAGCCTCAAGCACTGGGGCGGTCCCCCGCCAGAAGAGACAGTGGTGCCATTACCATGGCAACAATGCCGCCAATCATCAGGCATCACCATGATGATGATGCCGCTCACCGAGCAGAGGAGGCAGCCCATGCCCGAGGTGAGATGGTCACATGGCAAAACAGCTGATCACTGCTGATCACTGCTACAAGGGGAGGGGCCACCCGAACACCCATGTGACCACAAAGCAACCCCTCTCCCCACGAATGTAGACCTGTGCTGGGCTGGAACACTCAGCACAGAATCACCCCCACTGTAAGCAGGAGGTATAATCCATCCCAGAGCCAGCAAAGACCTATAGGCCCGAACATCAGGCAACCTCTGAGCCACAAAACGTGAAGGACCCAATATAGGCTGAGTCCGGGGACAGGAAACCAAAAAATACCAGAGCAATGCACATCTGGTGAGGTGCCTGAACCCCAGGGAAAACTAAAATCTCCGACACACTAATCAAACCCCCATAAAATGCCACTACTATGGGTCACCCAGAGGAGGCCCTCATATAAACCACATGAGGGCCTATGTGTGCCCTTGTTTAATTACTATTTTTACTATACTCTCTTTGCATATAGTTGATATTGCCTTGCCGTTTTTTTACATCAGGGGTGCCCCATAATACTATATGTGATTTGGAATGCTATCTGCGTTGTATATATTTATTTAACATTGTCTATTATGGTGTGTTTTTTAGGATTAGGATCCTCCTCCATCTGGGCATCTACTTTCGGTTGTCACCGCCGCATTCCCGTCACATGTAGGCCCTCATGTGGTTTTATATGGGGGCCTCCTCTGGGTGACCCATAGTAGGGGCATTTTATGCCCCTCCTTGGGCCTATCTCAGGGGGTTTGATTAGTGTGTCAGGGGATTTAGTGTTCCCTGGGGTTCAGGCACCTCACCAGATGTGAATTGCTCTGGTATTTTTTGGTTTCCTGTCCCCAGACTCAGTCTATGTTGGGTCCTCCCTGTTTTGTGGCACGAAGGTTGTCTGATGTTCGGGCTTACAGGCCTGACCTATAGATCTTTGCTGGCTCTGGGATGGATTACACCTCCTGCTTACAGTAGGGGGGGTGATTCTGCGCTGAGTGTTCCAGTCTGGCACAGGTCTACATTCATAAGGGGAGGGATCCCCCAGCTCTTGAGACTATTTTCTGGCCTTAGGCAACCGTGCATATTCACACCACTCTAGGGGCTATTTAAGCAAGATGCCAGGAGCCCTGGGGATGTCAGCTCCATCCATTCAAATCTGTGGGTCATGGAATAACAAACACAGAGATTGTTGTTCATATTCTTCGTGGGACTTACTGTTTGCTGGACCAAATCCGGTGGTGGCGTGGATACTCCAGAGTCGAGCTTATTATGTTTTTTTATAAACAGGTCACATGCTAGTCTGACGTGTTTATTTTGATACAAGTCAATTTTTATTTTATGTTATTTTATTTTTTGTTATAGGCCCTTTTCCCATCCCCCCTGAATTTTTTGAGGGGTTTGGGATGTGGAATGATGGAGCCCATACATGCCATAGAATATCTTGAGTATGCCTGCATTTCATGTATTGATATCATACTCTGTATTTTCAGAAAGTTTTTTTGTCCCTGATGAAGAATTTATATGCACTTTTTTAAAAAGTGTCGGACTCTTCAACTACTTACCACATAGAGTGATGTTTTATTATGTTCTCTTTGTTGTATCTGTAGTTGAAATTTGTCACTTTCTACTGTCATGCTGATGTGTATCTATGTATTCAATTTTCATTAGCTTTGGTTTTAACCATAGGATTGCTGATTTTTAATATTTTCTTTTTGTGTATCAATAAACGATATATATTTTTTTATAGAATTGTTTCTCTTTGTTTAAATTGTGTTTAAAATCCCAATATTTGTGGTTTCAATTGTTTTGAATCGCCGATAATAGCCAGCAATTCCTAGAAATCGGCTAGGGGAGTTTGCCAATAGCCTTTGGTCAGATCGAGCGTTGTCATATACCGGGCTGCTCCTAGTCGGTTGATCAACTCATCTATAGGTGGCATGGGACAGGTGTCAAATTTTGTAATTTTATTCAACTGTCGAAGATTGTTACAATATCACCAGCTCCCATTAGGTTTGGGCACTAACATCATATCAACAAAAAAGGAAAAAAAGGAGGGCTATGGACTTTTTAGGCACAGTCACAAAAACTTTAAAAAAATATATACAGTTTTATTTACATATATACCAAAAAATGCACAAACAACTTTAAAAAGTCATAAATAGTCAAAAATTCATCCAGAAGATGTTACCACTATTTATACTATGACCATAATATATTAAGTAGTAAGAAACAACAAACCTCTTTAAAATTAAACAATCCAAGACATACTATGTGAACAAAATCGCAAAACATCAAAGGTAATTGAATGTTGGTATTCGACATGTTTCACGTGCCTTCACGCTTCTTCCGGAGCTAATTATGATTAACTAATAAGAACAGAAAGCAAGATATTTTTGATAATACAAAAATACAATACAGTAAATATATATTATATATTTAAAACATCAGATAAAGAGTGCAATCTGTGGAGGCTGGTCTAAAATGATGTATTGACTTAGAAACAGTTTATAAAGGGCACTATGGGGACATACGTAACATGATATAAAAAGTAAAAGAGGAGGGAGGGGAAAAAAATAAATAAATACCTAATACAAAAGAAAAAATTTTTTTGTTATTTTGTTAGAAATTAATAAAGAAATACTTACTAATTATAACATCGTAGAAACAATTTTTTATGGTGGTAATAAAATACTATACGGTATATAATTATACAGGATCCCAGCAGCAGGGGATATCGTATATATATATAGGAGGCGTTTCCGTTGGAATAAACTGGAGAAAAAAAAAGTTTATAATTCTAAAAGTTAGTTATACGTTTGTCGTGAAATCAAAGGCCCAAAAAAAAGGGGCAGATCAATACTCACCACATTAAAAATAACTGGGAAACCCAGAATCCCATAAGAGTGTAAGAAAGACAGTACGCAAAGGATGGCTAGGCGCAGCAGGTGAACGGGGACCAATCGGGACCAATTGGGGAAATCAAGGAGTGCTCCCCAATCGACCAAACCCTGCGCCATGGAGACAAAAAGAGCCCATGACACTGGGTGGCCACATAGCGCCCAAAACTGCACCCAAACGCACCGATCTCTCAGAAATAGCCAGAGCCTGCACAGAAAACAACATCAATAAATAATGTTAATATCTGAAATTATTTCAATCTGATAAATTATAACTCTTAAAGTTTATTTAAGGGCATAGCAAAAAAAAACAAAAAAAAAACACCATCATATATTAAATGTTAAATCGCAAATTCCCAAAACCCGGATAGCTGACATAATAATATTATTACATGCGTTTAAATGGACATAGGAGGGAGGGCTGGAAATAGGACAAGATGGAGACTAAGATCAATGTCTGTGGGCCAAAATATTCCAATGTGAAATAGATATACAGGCAAGAATAATTTGTTCACATAATCATATTAAAGGATAGATATAGAAAGAGCTCTAAAGATAGGGTCTGTATGACTGAGCCTCTTTGATACCTGGAGCGTAAATCGCATTGAGTCACTCAATCCAAGTAGTCTCTTTTCTAAGAATTTGTTTATCCCAATCACCTCCTCGTGGGTCTTGGGAGACCACAGCGAGGACAATGAATGAGACAGATGTGTTGAATTTGTGGTATAAGTCCAGATGCCTACTGACTGACGTGATCATTTTTCCACCAGAAGAGTAATATACATGGTCCTTATTACGGGAACATAACTGTCTAATAGTTTTGCCCACATAGAAGGCAGAACATTTACATGACATAAGATAAACCAGTCCGCGAGTTTCACAGTCAGCATGAAACCTAGGAATAAACCGTTCACCATTGGGCAATGTGAACTGTTCACCTGTCTGAACCCAAGGACAAAATGGGCATTTGCCACATCTATATATCCCATGTCGAGGTTCAATCAAAGGGATAGTAGAAAAATGGCTGGACGTGAGCTTGTCACGTAAAGATCTCGATTTTCGGAAAGTAATGTTAGGGGATGTGTTTACATATTTAACAAGGACTGGATTCTCACATAGTATCGGCCAATGAGAGGCCAGAGTTTCACGTTAGTGAAATCTAGAGAATCTAGAATGGTTAGAGAATCTAGTTACAAATCTTACTGTTGAGGTCTGTTCATTGGTCCTTTTCTTGTAAAGTAGAGAATTTTGCGATTGACGTAGAGCTTTGTTGTAAGCTCTACATAAAAACGATTTGCTATACCCCCTAGCTTTGAGGCGATCACGTAATATGTTTGCTTGAAATTTTAATTCCTCTCTGTGAGTACAGTTACTGTACGACGCAGCCTAACATACTGTGTGTATGTTATGCTACGTATAAGTGCATCTGGATGTGCACTTGCTGCATGCAGCAATATATTGCCCCCTGTATTCTTCCTAAAGAGAGTGGAAGCAATGCAGCCTACATTATCTTTGAAAATGGTAAGGTCAAGAAACTTAATTTTGGAGACATAGCTGGCCACCGTAAATTTAAGGTTAAATGAATTATGGTTGAGACTATCAACAGGATCTCAGAGGTACCTGTCCAAATGATGAATACATCATCGATGTATTGCAGCCAGCACAACGCTTGGCTGGTATACATCGACAAGGCATCATCAGAGAAAATTTTATGTTCCCACCCCCCCAGGTACAGGTTGGCATAGCCCGGTGAACAGCAAGTGCCCATGGCCACCCCCTGTACCTGGAGGTAGTGGGACTCTTTGAATAGGAAACAATTGCGTGTAAGTATAAATTGTAAAAGATCCAATATGAATTCACAAAATTCTCAATGGTGATGATCTTGTTCACGTAGAAAGGTACATCCTGATGCCCTGCTCGTGAGGGATACTGAAGTATAGTGCCTCCACATCCAAAGTCATGAGCAAGGCATCAGGAGGCATGACCGTGCCCTCAATATGTTTTAATAGATCAAGTGTATCTCTGATATAAGAAGGTAAGGCTAGTACATGTGGCATAAGAGAACCAATCCCTGATACTATCAGCCTCCCTGGAGGCATAGTGGGATGTTGGTGTATTTTTGGTAAGGCATACAATGTTGCCATTCTCTGATTTTTTACATTGAGGTAGTCATATGTATCTTTGTCAATCAGGTTTCTCTGATAGGCCGAGCCAATAATCAATAGATATTCATTTTCAAAGAATTTGATTTGTGTCGCAGAAATTTGTGTACACCATTCCCTATTACGTAGGATCTTAAGTACCATAGCAGTGTAGGTGGCCTTGGTCATAAGCACGATGTTGCCGCCCTTATCAGCCACCTTACTTTCAAGGTCTGTATGATTCCGTAATCGCCAAATCGCTTGCAATTGTGAACAAGTAAGGTTACTTGGTTTGGGGGTAAGCGCCATCTGTTTTATGTTGTTGACCGTACCTTTGAGAAAGGCCACGATTTTGTTCATATAGTATGTCTTGGATTGTTTAATTTTCAAGATAAGGTTTTTGTTTCTTACTCCTTAGTATATTATGGTCATAGTATAAATAGCGGTAACATCTCCTGGATGAATTTTGGACTATTTATGACTTTTTAAAGTTGTTTGTGCATTTTTTGGTATATATGTAAATAAAACTGTATATATTTTTTTAAAGTTTTTGTGACTGTGCCTAAAAAGTCCATAGCCCTCCTTTTTTCTTTTTTTGTTGATATGATCTGAAGTCAGGATGTGGCAGGCTTTGATATCAATTTGTATCCACCATACCACTTGGTGTGTTGATACACTCAGTCTTTTCCATTATTGGGCACTAACATTATAGTCACTCTGGGACTCTTCTATTACACCCAATATAAGCATTCTTTGTACTTCCCCATGTATTGCCTCCCGTCGGGCCTCTGGTATTCAATAGGGTTTTAGTTTCCCCCTTTCACCTGGCAGAGTGATAATGTAATGCTCTACCCCAGATGTTTGTCCCAGCAGCTCAGAGAAAACCTTTTTGTTGCAGAGCACAAACTCTTTAACCTCCTGTTGTTGGTGTTTTGATAAGGTGACTGCTATTACAACCTCAGGAACCAAGCAATCAGACTGACCCAGTGACAATAAAGTCTCTGCGACTAGGGATTGCCTATCGCTCTAGGTTTTCAACAGATTAATGTGATATATCTGTTCTGGCTTTCATCTACTTGGTTGTCTGACCCTGTAGTTCACCTCACTCACTTTTTTAATTATTTCATATTGGCCCTGCCATTTGGCCAGGAATGCTTTCAACTGTAGGGATTAGCATCAGTACCCGTGCAATTCTATCTTGCATCTTGTCAACACGCTCAATCACACTACTGTGGGAAGAACTCTCGCTTTCCAAATTTCCTTGGCGATGTCCAACAGCCCTCTTGGGTGTCTCCCATAGAGTAACTTGAAGGGTGAAAAACCCTTAGAGGAAATGTGGTACCTCCCTGATGGCAAACATCAAATAGGGTATTATGCAGTCCCAATCCTTTCCATCTCTATCCACCATCTAACCTTTGCTTTAAGGTTTTATTGAACTTTTCAACAAATCTGTTTGGGGGTGATACATGTATGTCTGCAATTGTGTCACTTTGAACAACTTGCATAGCTCTTTCATAACCCAGGACATAAAGGGTGTACCTTGGTCCGTAAGCAGTTCTTTACAAATACCCATGAGGCTAAATACAAGAAATAGCTCTTTGGCTATCGTCTTGGCAGAGGTATTTCAGAGAGGAATTTCTTCTGGGTAGCGAGTGGCATAGTCAAGTATAACCAAAATGTACTGATGCCTCCTAGTGGACTTCTTTATAGGTCCTACCAAATCCATTATAATCCTCTCAAATGGGACAAGATATAGGAAAGTAAAATGGGACTTTAAATGAGTCATGACATTGTAGTTAGTAAAATTATGTATGAATATCTGAGAATTGTTTTGGATAAATTACATTTGTTTTGGTGTCATAATCCCCAAGTGGTAGTCCAAGATATTTGTAGGCATAATAAAACAGATATATATATAATAATAATTTTTTATATATTCATAAGAAGAATATTAACATGATAATTGTAATAGTAGATTTCATGAAAACAATGAATATAATTAATACAATAGATACAATTACTGGTAAATGTATAAATAAAACTACAGATCATAGGTGGAAAAAAATCACATAATAAGTATATAAACAGTAGATAATAATGATGTTGAAATAAAGTTGTATAGGGATCCTTAGGCCGCGTACACACGGGCGGACTGTCTGACGGACTTGGTCCGCTGAAACGTGTTTCAGCGGACAGTCCGCTCGTGTGTGGGCTTCAGCTGACTTTTTCAGCGGACAGTCTGGCGGACTAAGTCTTTCGGAATTTCCGTAATATTGTCCGTCCAACTTTGGTTTCAGCGGACAGTCCGCTCGTGAGTAGGCAAGTTGGACGGACTAAGTATGGCGCATGCTCAGAAAGGATTTACACGGCCGAAGGTTGCATTGCAGTGTATTGGACGTCGTATTTCTAGTCCCGTCGTACGTGCTGTACACGTCATCGCGCAAGCTTTCAGCGGACTGTCTGTTCATCGTGTGTGGTCAAGTCCGTTCATTCAAAAGTAGGACGGACTGTCTGTCGGATTGTCTGACGGACTTAGTTGGACGGACAGTCCTCCCATGTGTACGCGGCCTTAGTTGTATACCCAATACGTTTCATGGCTGACTCCCAAAATCAGGGGTAAGATCCATTTGTATACTGGAAAGTCAAATAAATAAAATACTATTCATTTACAAAGCCCTCAAAGTTCACAAGTAGGAACCAGCTCCAATAAGGGAATGACATGGTGATCTAGAACTGTTTGTCCCAACCAGAGTTGAGGCAGGATAACACAGAGAAATCGGAGAAAGGGCTAGGAGGAACAGCAGCCATAGAACAAACCAGACAGTCATGTCTTATGTTCAAAAGGTATAGTGTGTGCATATTTTAGACAAATCTGTGAAAAAACAGGGAGGTGTGTACCGAGTGATCCCATACATGGGACCACAGTGTATGTGTGATAAGATGTGTATGGAGATTATGAAAATAAACAGCACAGCTAAAAAGAGTGTGCAAGTAGTGTGGTAGTACGGAATCTCCAATCCTGGGACCGGGTTTTGGGACCAGCCAGCAGTCTGGCTGGATGATTGCACAGGTGGGTCTTGGGCTTAAAACAAAGCCAACACCATGGTTCTGGGCTCCACCCTCCCGAGGAGTCCAGGCGTGTAAGGGAGAAGAAGTGTGCATGTCTGCACAGGTCGGTCTGTCAGAGCAGACAGAGGGTCCAAGCTTGTGGGCTGAAAGAGAAGCTGTTAAAGAGTGCTGAGGTACTGGGTGTACAGGAACTCTGTTAAAGAGCCAAGAGGGCTGCAGCAGAAGTCTGAGCAGCATTGCTGCTAAAGAGAGCCAGGTGGCTTGGTATTTTTGGTTCTACGTACATTATTGCTGTGGAGAGCTGAAACCCCTGTGTGGGCAACTATTTTGTTATCGGACTTTTCTTTCTTTAATAAAAGTGGGCCTACAAGCCCTTAAAACGGCATATCTGGCGTGGACTCAGCTCACTGGTAAGCTCTACCTTTAAGCTAAAATAACCCCCAAATATTACAAGTGGTGTTCGAATGCGGGCAGAAGACGGTGGAATCCGGGTCCTTGCTCTACAGTAAGTTCAAGTCAGGAACTATTGGCTGTGTGTTGAAGTGCAGCCAGGCAAAAGGCATTGCGTGTTGCAGGTGGTGTACCTGTGAATGAAAAGTCAAATTTTTTTTTTCTCTTGCTATGAACTGTGTTTGTGTGCATGAGACAGCACAATCAGTGTGTGCAATGTGCAGGTGAGGAAAGCTTGCATTAAGAGAAAAGCAACTTGCTGAAATGAGAGACAGAGCTCTGTGGTTGGAGGGGTTGTTACCACCCAAATGAGCCCCATACATACCTGATCAGAGTGTATCAAGGAGAAAAAGGGCTGGGGTTGTCCCTAGCAACCCTGGTGCAATGAGTGCACAGGTGACTGCTGTTATGGAGAGTCCACCAGCATTTGAATCTGCAGTGGATTGGTGCGGCATTTAGCAGCACTGGACCAAGCTACAGAGGAAAGGAAGCCAACCCTCAGTGCAAGGGGAAAGCCGCTGGATGTCCATAACTGGAAGAGGGCTGTTGTTGCCCCTGGCAAAGCTGATGCAGTTAAAACAGCTAATGTGAAAGATGTGAATGTGTCACAGCATGAGACGGGATCCAGCAGAGAGAAGCCCATGCTATATGCAAGGAGCGAGGCTGATCAAAGGCTGAGGATGAGAGTGGTTGCCCATAGCAACGCAAAGGAAGCCAGTCGGGCTGTCTCTGTACCATGGGCTATGTCTAATAAGGATCGTGGAAAGCAGCTTAAGGAGGAGCCAATTTTTCATGTTGGAGAGAGCCAGCAAAGTTCTGCTGGGAGAGTGCGGTCTCCCATGGCAACCGGAGTGAAATTTATGCCTGAAAGGAGCTGCAGTAGAGGTTTGGTTCAGCGTCCCCACAAAGAGGCCTGTGCATTCCGGCCAGCTGGGAATCACCAGGAGAGAATCGCTTTGGGAAAAAATCGTCCAGTACCATGCCTGGAATGTGGCCAGCTGGGGCATGGCATGTTTTCTTGCCCTAGGTTGTGGAATACGGCTGGAGATAATGTTGCTGAGAAAGTTTTGTCTGTAGGCTCAGATTCCGGTGAAAATATGTTTGCAGTCACCCCTAGAAACAAGAAGTTTCCTGTTGTGCCTGCAGGGGGTGCTAAACGGTGGGAGATGCCTGCTGTAGTTTCATCCCATGGCCACCAGGAGGAATTGGCCAGTAAAAGTGCAGCAGAGGACTGGTGCATAAGACGACGTACTCAAATGAAGATGGTGACACCAACTACTGCGGTGGGTAAGACTGTCTTTAATGAAATGATGGCTGGAACTGCTGATTTCATGTGTAAAAGGACTGGTTACGAGACTGTCCATGACGATGTGAGAGTGACCCCAGTTAGTGGGGCCACTAAATGTGCACTTGAGAATGACTTTTCCCTATATAGTGGGAATGCAAGGGTTAAAATCCAAATAGAACCTGTGTTGATGTCTAAAAGTGTTGTGTCTAATGACTATCAGGCTCAAGTTGACCATGGGCTAGGACAGCCTACAAATGTGAAAAAACAGGGAGGTGTGTACCGAGTGATCCCATACATGGGACCACAGTGTATGTGTGATAAGATGTGTATGGAGATTATGAAAATAAACAGCACAGCTAAAAAGAGTGTGCAAGTAGTGTGGTAGTACGGAATCTCCAATCCTGGGACCGGGTTTTGGGACCAGCCAGCAGTCTGGCTGGATGATTGCACAGGTGGGTCTTGGGCTTAAAACAAAGCCAACACCATGGTTCTGGGCTCCACCCTCCCGAGGAGTCCAGGCGTGTAAGGGAGAAGAAGTGTGCATGTCTGCACAGGTCGGTCTGTCAGAGCAGACAGAGGGTCCAAGCTTGTGGGCTGAAAAAGAAGCTAGTAAAGAGTGCTGAGGTACTGGGTGTACAGGAACTCTGTTAAAGAGCCAAGAGGGCTGCAGCAGAAGTCTGAGCAGCATTGCTGCTAAAGAGAGCCAGGTGGCTTGGTATTTTTGGTTCTACGTACATTATTGCTGTGGAGAGCTGAAACCCCTGTGTGGGCAACTATTTTGTTATCAGACTTTTCTTTCTTTAATAAAAGTGGGCCTACAAGCCCTTAAAACGGCATATCTGGCGTGGACTCAGCTCACTGGTAAGCTCTACCTTTAAGCTAAAATAACCCCCAAATATTACAGTAGGCAGAAAATGCAACGACAGATGGTGTGTGAGTGAGCAACAAGTGGTTTTTAAAAAAGTGTGTATGTATGAGAACGTGAATAAGCCTACCGTCTCCTACGTGATATGAGTGTGGCTCAAAGTGATTCCTTTCTTGAGCTCATCGCAACCTCGGAAATGAGACCACTAAGTATCCAGTCCTGCTGTCCGTGGTGGACAGGCTGGAAGATGGTGAAGGGAGTGGATGTCCTTAAAAGATCACATGGGTCTCTAAAGGTAGTTAAAAAAAAGAATAAATTGATCATTGATAGAAAAAAATATATAATATGAACTAAGGGCCATGAATAAAAATGTAGAAATTATAAATTAGTATATTTTGTTTGTGGGGTCACCTATCACATAGGAGATGGTAGGCTTTGGGTAAAAACTGCACACACAATACCTTTTGGACCTATGACATGACTGTCCGGTTTGTTCCATGACTGCTGTTCCTCCTGGCCCTTTCTCCGATTTCTTTTGGGGAGGGTGGTTGTTACCCTGTTTCAACCCCAGTTGGGACAAACAATTCTAGATCACCATGCCATTCCCTTACTGGAGCTGGATCCTACTTGCAGACTTTTCTGTAAATATCTCTATTAAAGGTGGTGTATTTGACATTTCCCTCTTATTCAAGGGTTTGTATATTAATAGTTATTTTTTTATTTGATTATCCAGTATACATCTTACCCCTGATAATTGGCAGTCTATATCTATCTAGGTATACAACTAAGGGTGCCTATACAACTTTATTTCAATCATGAATTTCAATATTATCATCATCTACTGTTTATATACTTATGTGATTGTTTCACAAATGATCTGTAATTTTATTTATACATTAATTGTATCTATTGTATTATGCCCTTTGATTGTTTGCATGAAATCCACTATTATAGTTATCATGTTAATATTATTCTTATGATTATGTTAAAAATGATTTATTATCTATATATCTATTTTAATAAGCCTACAAATATCTTGGACTACCCCCTAGGGGATTAATGACACCAAAGCAAATTTTATTTATCCAAAACAATTCTCGGATATTCATACATAATTTTAATAACTACAATGCCATGCCTCATTTTAAGTCCCATTTTCCTTAACTATACCTTGTTACAATATATTTAGGGATGGAGGCATTTCATTGTTCAAACTAGGGTTGGGATGGGTCACTTTTGCTTCCAATTTCTCTCTCAAAGGGGTCCTCAATGATGGGAAGAGGTACCAGTGGGTTAGGAAAATGTGGCATAGGTGCCGACTTCTGGCACTGTCAGGGAACCAATGGTAGGAGAAGGGCTCTAGAACCCGGCATCCCTCAAGGCATCAACAGCAGGAGAGGGGCTCTAGGACCCAGCATCTCTACCAGCATGTCTCATGGGTCTTTATAAGGAAGTGTATTAGTGTTCAAAGCTGCTGATTGATCTTCAGCTTGTACCGTGTTCCTGTGATCCTTGTTCCTTTGCTACCAACCCGGCTTGTTCTTGACTATTCTCCTGCCTGTCTCCTGACCTTCACCTGCTTGTCCAACCGATAGTCTCTACTTTCTCCTGTGTCTGACACTGGCTTCCCCTCTGACACTGCCTGCTTCCTTATGCTCCTGGCTCCAAACTCTAGCGTGAACTGACTTCCCATTATCTCAGTGCTACTACAGACCTGCCACGTCTCACAGATGCCACCTGTCTGCAGCAACTACTGAGCACATCAGAAACCCTTCTGAGTTCCTCTGCAAACAACATCACTGGCAACCTGTGCTACTTTGTGCCTGACTCCTCTTGTTCTCACTTTCAGGGGAGTCTGGAATTTAGCTGCAAGGGAAGCCCTCTCTCCACTGGCCTCCAGCACCAGGTACGTGATAGACACACAGGGTAGGAGGAACAATAACTTTCTATTTCCTTCATGACCCCAGGCCCATAGAATCTCTGCAAAACTCGCTGTTTTTTTTCTGCCCCAAATTACCTCCAAGAATGTGCCCCTGGGCTAACTCCAACACTAACTTACTGTAAGTTTTTTTGCACCACAAGTTGCTCAATGGTTTCTTCAGCCCTTTGAGCAACTTGATACAGTAGATCTCTTTCCACAATGAAATACGGGTAAGCGCAAGTCTTATCTGGGTTCACTAGTTTGCCATCTTACTCTTACCGCATTTTCCTGTGCTTTTATCAAAGTGGGGTCTTTTAACTGTTCTGTGGCAACATTTTACCTGTGAAACCTAGATCAGAAAACTGATGTTGTTTCTTCCCCAATTTCTTGAGTCTCCCTGCCAATACTGACAAGGGGAATTCTGGAGATTCCTCACCACTCCCAGAGGACTTGTGCGACAGTGGGGGGGGGGGGGGGGGTGCAGGACAATCCCAGAGTTCCCAGAATTTTGGAAAATCCCTCCCCACAATAGCATCATGTGGTAAGTGAGACAATAACCCTGATGAGATAGGTTACCTTTTGGGGTCTCAAGAAACAATGTAGCCACAGGATACTCGGCTGTCCCCATGCACACAAATAACAGTCACCTTGTTATTCCCAGAGACCACTGAAGTAACCAATTCAGCTTTTACTAATGTTACCAGGCTACCTGAATCCAGCAACACAACAACATTTCTACCATTAATATACATTTTGCATAAATGTTTCTCTGTTCCCCAAATGGCAGTGCATTCAACTGTCACATTGCATCGATTCATCCACAACTGGGCAAATTGCTGCAATATGTCCCTCTTCCTGGCAGCGGTAACAGATAATCTTTTTTGCTCCTTCTGTGGCCTTGACTTCCCAGGCTGCTCTCGCCAGATATTAGGGAACTCCCTCCCTCTCACTCTCTCCACCCTCACCCCTTGGTATCATCTTACCCACCACTGTGGATGGTCTGGTCTTAGGATGGAAAGTCTGTGAGTCACTGGGAGAGGCGGTCAGGTTCTCTGTAGCTAAGTACCTCTAAATCAGATCCACAAGCTTGAATCATACATTTGAGACCTAGAGGGGTTTTCCAAGCCAGAAAGTCCATTTATGCACATGCTGAGCCCGGGTGGCCACAGGGTGACACCCAGCAGTGCCAATATTTCAGTTTTTAGCACAACATAGTGTTTTGCTTGTTCAGGCTCTAGGTCAAAATAAGCTTTCTGCGATTCACCAGATAATAGTGGGGCCACCGGTCTAGCCCACTGCTCCTTAGGCCACTTTTCCCTTTCATCAGTCCTTTCAAATGTGGTCAAAAATCCTCTATAGTAATTGTTGGCAGTAAACGGCTCACACAAAATGATGGGGTATTAATGGAACCACTTGTCTCACTGGTCTGCTGACATTGCTGTAGAAGTGGGAGCTGTTGGAGTCTCTGCTCCCACATCTGCAATAGGTCTATGAAGCGAGCCTCATATTTCTGCTGGGCTTGTTGCCGAGCTTTCAGACTCTGCTAGTGAGCTTGCTGCTGAGCTTCCAGACTCCACTGAAAGACTCCAAAAAAACTGCCCATGGCTTCCTCCACCAACTGTTTTAGCTTGGCAGCGGTGTGTGTGACCCCCTGGATGAGCTCACTACACAAAAGTAGGCAAAGCAAACAGCATTGCAGGTGTAAAAATAAAGGTGCAGTTTATTATTTACTATATACCATGGAAAAATCCCAGCAAAACAAAAAGAAACGTGAAAATAAATCCTTGCAAACTTGGCCACTTACTACACACGTAGGTTCCCTATCTATCAACTAGGTGCAGCCTTGTGCTGCCCCCAGCACCTATCTCCCTGTTTTAGAGGTTTGCCACACAGGCTTTGACTCACCTCAGAGGACAGTTCACAAGCTCCCCAGTCTACACAGACACAAAACTGGTTCCAGGATGGACTGGAGCAACTCCCTAAGAAGGCTGGGAACATTTGTAGAGGCCCTAATGAGCCAACTTGCTTCAATTGGGCTCATTACATCACCACTAGGGATGAGCATTGGGTGTTCCTCTGTTTGCCGAATAGCAAACAATTTGGGGTGTTCGTGGCAAATTTGAAAGCCACGGAACACCCTTTAAAAGTTTATGGGAGAAAACAAAAGTGCTAATTTTAAAGGATTATATGCATGGTATTGTCATAAAAAGTGTTTGGGGACCTGGGTCCTGTCCCAGGGGACATGCATCAATGCAAAAATAAGTTTTAAAAATGGCAATTTTTTGCGAGCAGTGATTTTAATAATGCTTAAAGTGAAACAATAAAAGTGAAATATTCCTTTAAATTTGGTGCCTGGGGTGTGTCTATAGTATGCCTGTAAAGTGGTGCATGTTTCCTGTGTTTAGAAAAGTCTGAGAGCAAAATTACATTTCTAAAGGAAAAAAAGTCATTTAAAAGTACTTGCGGCTATAATGACTTGTCGGTCCCGGCAATACACATAAAAGTCATTGAAAAAAATGGCATGGGATTCCCCCACAGGGGAACCCCAAACCAAAATGTAAAAAAAAATGTGTGGGGGTCCCCCCAAATTCCATACCAGATCCTTATCCGAGCATGCAACCTGGCAGGCTGCAGGAAAAGAGGGGGAGATGAGAGAGTGGCCTCTCTCCTGATCCGTACCAGGCCACATGCCCTCAACACAGGGAGGGTGCTTTGGGGTAGCGGCCCCCTCAAAGCACCTTGTCCCCATGTTGATGGAGACAAGGGCCTCATCCCCATAACCCTTGCCCGGTGGTTGTGGGGGTCTGCGGGCAAGGGGCTTATCGGAATCTGGTACCCCTACCATTTCACAAAAATTGTGAAAATGGTAAAAAAAAACACAAGACACGGCTTGGGACAAGTCCTTTATTAAAAAATAAAAATAAAAGTGTCCCATGAAGTCCATTCATCTTCTTCTTCTCTCACTCTGATGGACCGGGAAAAAAAAGTTGCACGCCACCACTGATCTGACTCCATGGAAGGCACCAGCCGTAATAACTGCTTCTCAGATGCCAGCTATTTTATAACTGAGGGCGGGGCCACACAATCACATTGCCGGATGACCCCTCCCCCCTCTGACACATGGGGACATCCCTATGGCTTCCCTGTAACGCCAGAGGGTGCAGGGTCACCCAGCGACATCATCATGTGGCCCTGCCCTCAGTTATAAAAGAGCTATCACCTGAGAGGTGGTCATTTTTCTATTTCGATCCATCGGAGCGAGAGAAGAAGATGAATGAACTTCGTGAGACACTTTTATTTTTTAATTTTTTAATAAATGAATTGTCCCAAGTGTTTGTTTACTATTTTCACACTTATTTTGTGAAATGGTTGAAGTACATTTGTACCCCGTTACCATTTCACACAGGGGGGAGGCCGGGATCTGGGAGTCCCCTTGTTAAAGGGGGCTTGCAGATTCCGATAAGCCCCCCGCACGCAGACCCCCACACCCACCGGGGAAGGGTTGCGAGGATGAGGCCCTTGTCCCCATCAACATGGGGACAAGGCGCTTTGGGGGAGGGCACTGCCCCAAAGCACCCTCCCCATGTTGAGAGCATGTCGCCTGGTACAGTTCGGGGGGGTGCTCTCTCATCCCCCCTCTTTTCCTGTGACCTACCAAGTTGTGTGCTCAGATAAGGGTCTGGTATGGATTTTTGGGATACCCCACACCATTTTATTTGGCGCAGGGTTCCCCTTAATATCCACACCAGACCTAAAGGGCCTGGTATGGAATCTGGGGGGACCATGCTTTTTCTTAAATTATGGTTTGGGGTTCTCCTGTGGGGGAATCCATGACATTTTTTTCAATGACTTTTATGTGTATTGCCAGGACCGACAATTCATTATAGCCGCAAGTAATTTTAAATTACTTTTTTTCCTTTAGAAATTTCATTTTTCTCTTGGACTGTTCTAAACACGGGAAACATGCGGCACTACACAGGCATACTATAGACACCCCCAGGTATGAAATTTAAAGGAATATTTCACTTATTGCTTCACTTTAAGCATTATTAAAATCACTGCTCCCAAAAAAAAAATCAGTTTTTAAAACTTTTTTTTGCATTAATACATGTCCCCTGGGGCAGGACCCAGGTCCCCAAACACTTTTTATGACAATAACTTGCATATAAGCCTTTAAAATTAGCATTTTTGATTTTTCATGTTCTTGTCCCAAAGACTTTAACGGTGTTCGCGTGTTTGAACAAATTTTTTGCCTGTTCGCATTTTCTGGTTTGAGCCGAACCGGGGGGTGTTCGGCTCATCCCTACTTACCACTGAAAGATTCTTAGCATTTCCTCCTAGTAGAATAAATCTGCATAGAGCCGGAATCGAGGACACACATACCTGTCATCCTGGATGCAACCAGGCAATTTTACCTGCCTGCTGTCACACAGTGTATTTGTCACAGATCAGCTGCAAAGCTGATCTGTCACCCATAATTCTACAGACTTATATGGCCAGCTTGTTATATGTAGCTGATCCGTCTTCTCTTTCAACTGTAATTGTACATACATGCAAGGTTGACCTGTTAATTTTACCACAGACATGCAAAGCTGATTTGTTACCTGTAGCTGATCTATTAATTGCAGTTCCACAGACCTGCAAGCTTTGCTGTTACCTGTTCTATAGCCATGTATTAAAATTAGTCCTAGGCAGTGGTAAAGGATACACTCCTAAAGGTAGCTACTGTAATTGTCTAAAGTTCATCTACATGCTCCAATTGGACTGTAATTAAACAATCGTGTTACTGGCCTTGCAACTCTCTTTAGACTGGGCGTTATTAATAAAATATTTCAAATACTCAGAGTACTAAAAAAAACAGCTTGTAAAACACAGCATTCATCTAGGCATGGATTCCCCTGAATCACTGGATACAAATGAAAAATTGTTGACCCGTAAAGTAACCCTCTGTCACTGACAGTAATGTTGTTGTGTTTTGAGAGCCAAGCCCTCTTCCTCAGAGCTAACTGCCGCGCACAGAGTTTGCTTTTAGTCTTTTAGCTAGTCATAAAACTTTTTGGAAGGCACCTCCCAATTAGCATAGAAGGTGTATCCAAGCAATAAATAAATCTCCCCTTGTAATATATTAACAAATAACATCCCAAAACTAAAACCACAAGGTACATATCTTACAGCATATACAATAAAAATATCTCCAGAGCACAATCTAATTTATCTTCTGAGTTACATAATACAGTATATAATATATCATATTATAATAGCCAGTAAAATCCATACCAGACCCTTATCTGAGCAGGCAACCTGGCAGGCAACAGGGAAAGAGAGGGGACGAGAGCGCGCCCCCCTCCTGAACTGTACCAGGCCACATGCCCTCAACATGGGAAGGGTGCTTTGGGGTCTGACCCCAAAGCACTTTGGGTGGGGACAAGGGCCTCATCCCCACAAACCTTGCCTGGTGGTTGTGGGGGTATGCGGGTGGGGAGCTTATCAGTATCTGGAAGCCCCCTTTAACAAGGGGACCCCCAGATCCCGGCCCCAGTGTGAATTGGAAATCCTACCATTTTACAAAAAAAAGTATCAAAAATGGTAAAAAAGACAGGAGACATTATTTATTAAAAAATAAAGAAATAAAAATGTCCCGCAAAGTAAATTTAGGGGAAGCCCCCATGGCATCAGAGGGGGTGGGGTCACCCGTTTACATCACTGTGTGCCCCCTCCCTCAGCTATATGAGAACTGTCACAGAGAAGACGCGTCAGTTGGTGGGAGCCTCCCATGGATCAGTTGTGGCTTTTTTTACATTGCGGGACATTTTTATTTTTTAATAAAGGACTTGTCCCAAGCTGTCTCTTGTCTTTTTTACAATTTTTGACACTTTTTGTGTCACTGTCATCATATATGTGAACCAACCAAGGAGAAGTGTGGGACTAGTAGTCTTTGGATCAGCCATTCGGATGTTGTGATATTACTCCCGGACTACACATCCCAGATACCCCTGCGCAACAGGAGGGGACCTCTGGGAGGAATTATAAAAGGGTCAGTGAATCTGCCAATGCTCTCTTCTTCCTGGGCCTCACTGAGTGTGCACCTCTTTGCTGTTCGGAGCTAGAGCTGCAGCCTACCACACGGCAATCAAGTAACACATAGCTGGCTCTGGAGGGCCCAACTCTGAAGTTTGTTAGACATCCACATGGCATTAACTCATCAGGCAGACCCAACGACCACCTGCATCCTGCAGCTGGTGGGTCATTGCTATTCATCATTTAGAAGGAAATCCCATTCAGGGTCACTGTTCCAGAGGCTTCTATCCGGTCCGGTCATTGTGTACAGACATCTTACCCATGGAAACACTTTACTAAATTACATAAGACACTGTACATAGACATCCTTACCCTAAACTACTTCAAGGAGTTTCACTAGCCTGTTCAAGCTGTCTTGCTTGTCATCCAATCACTGTGCCATATTTGGATATAATTTAATGAGCTCCAACTACCGGTGAAGACTATTGCAGGTTTGCATTCTGAACATTGCTGTTGTTATTGGTTAGAGGGCCCCATGTCCTGCTCTTATTCTATCTGGTCTCTCATTAAGATATAAAGGTTTTGTAGGCCAGCCTGGGATTCCCCTTTAGTGTGGTAACATATTGCATATATAGTGGGTTGTACAATCCTTTCAGTTTACTCTCTAGCTAGTATTCCTGTGTACATACAGGTCCTTCTCAAAAAATTAGCATATTGTGATAAAGTTCATTATTTTCTGTAATGTACTGATAAACATTAGACTTTCATATATTTTAGATTCATTACACACAACTGAAGTAGTTCAAGCCTTTTCTTGTTTTAATATTGATGATTTTGGCATACAGCTCATGAAAACCCAAAATTCCTATCTCAAAAAATTAGCATATCATGAAAAGGTTCTCTAAACAAGCTATTAACCTAATCATCTGAATCAACTAATTAACTCTAAACACCTGCAAAAGATTCCTGAGGCTTTTAAAAACTCCCAGCCTGGTTCATTACTCAAAACCGCAATCATGGGTAAGACTGCCGACCTGACTGCTGTCCAGAAGGCCATCATTGACACCCTCAAGCAAGAGGGTAAGACACAGAAAGAAATTTCTGAACGAATAGGCTGTTCCCAGAGTGCTGTATCAAGGCACCTCAGTGGGAAGTCTGTGGGAAGGAAAAAGTGTGGCAGAAAACGCTGCACAATGAGAAGAGGTGACCGGACCCTGAAGAAGATTGTGGAGAAGGACCGATTCCAGACCTTGGAGGACCTGCGGAAGCAGTGGACTGAGTCTGGAGTAGAAACATCCAGAGACACCGTGAACAGGCGTGTGCAGGAAATGGGCTACAGGTGCCGCATTCCCCAGGTCAAGCCACTTTTGAACCAGAAACAGCGGCAGAAGCGCCTGACCTGGGCTACAGAGAAGCAGCACTGGACTGTTGCTCAGTGGTCCAAAGTACTTTTTTCGGATGAAAGCAAATTTTGCATGTCATTCGGAAATCAAGGTGCCAGAGTCTGGAGGAAGACTGGGGAGAGGGAAATGCCAAAATGCCTGAGGTCCAGTGTCAAGTACCCACAGTCAGTGATGGTCTGGGGTGCCATGTCAGCTGCTGGTGTTGGTCCTCTGTGTTTTATCAAGGGCAGGGTCAATGCAGCTAGCTATCAGGAGATTTTGGAGCACTTCATGCTTCCATCTGCTGAAAAGCTTTATGGAGATGAAGATTTCATTTTTCAGCACGACCTGGCACCTGCTCACAGTGCCAAAACCACTGGTAAATGGTTTACTGACCATGGTATTACTGTGCTCAATTGGCCTGCCAACTCTCCTGACCTGAACCCCATAGAGAATCTGTGGGATATTGGGAAGAGAAAGTTGAGAAACGCAAGACCCAACACTCTGGATGAGCTTAAGGCCGCTATCGAAGCATCCTGGGCCTCCATAACACCTCAGCAGTGCCACAGGCTGGTTGCCTCCATGCCACGCCGCATTGAAGCAGTCATTTCTGCAAAAGGATTCCCGACCAAGTATTGAGTGCATAACTGAACATAATTATTTGAAGGTTGACTTTTTTTGTATTAAAAACACTTTTCTTTTATTGGTTGGATGAAATATGCAAATTTTTTGAGATAGGATTTTTGGGTTTTCAGGAGCTGTATGCCAAAATCATCAATATTAAAACAAGAAAAGGCTTGAACTAATTCAGTTGTGTGTAATGAATCTAAAATATATGAAAGTCTAATGTTTATCAGTACATTACAGAAAATAATGAACTTTATCACAATATGCTAATTTTTTTAGAAGGACCTGTATATGTTTATTATGCTTTGCATTGTTGAAATGTAATTAAGCTGTTTCTTGGGGACTCCTCATCTGAATCTTGGTTGTTATCTATAACTCAGTTGATCAATACCCCCTTTGTACATATATCTTTACTCCAGTAAAACCTAAAGATAATATCTATTTGACTTTTGTTGGAGTGTCATGTAAAAGTGTCAGGTGGGTTGGAGTGTTCACAGGGTCAGGGGGTGCAGTTCAACAGGTAAATCAAAGCAGCCCTCAAGGGGCTAGTGCTACACAAGCTATACAAAAATGGCAACAATGCCAATTTATAACTATATTTTGCAGTAAGGTGTACAAGGAAGGCCACTCCTAGCCTAATATTTGACATTCTCCATATTGGAGCATATATAGCAATGGATAAATAAGGGCAGGTATGCCTGGGAGCAGGCTATTCCTCCTTAAAAGGCACAGAGACACAATAGAAGCCCAGTAAGACACAAGCAGCCAAAGGCGTCCAATGTGTCTCCATACCAATTCCAGCAGGCAAGCGATATGAAAAGGGCAATTATCCCAATTTATAGCTAGCTTTTGTAGTAAGGGGCACAAATAAGGGTTTTGCACAGTACAAACAACTAAAAAAAATCCCAGCTAGCCTGCGAAAAGAAAATGACCCTGGTTACACTGTTCTTGCCAAACCAATCTATTAACCTTCTATGAGGAGGTGAGTTGCCATCTGGATAAAGGAAGGCCTGTGAACGTGGCGTATCTATATTTTGCAAAAGCATTTGGCACAGTTCCCCATAAATGTTTACTGTATAAAATAAGGCCCATTGGCATGAACCATAGGGTGAGCACATGGATTTAAAACTGGCTACAAGGGAGAGTTCAGAGGGTGGTGATAAATGGGGAGTACTCGGAATGGCCAGGGGTGGGTAGTGGGGTCCCCAAGGGTTCTGTGCTGGGATCAATCCTATTAAATTTTTTCATAAATGACCTGGAGAATGGGGTAAACAGTGCAATTTCTGTATTTGCGGAACGATACTAAGCTAAGCAGGGCAATAACTTCTCCGCAGGATGTGGAAACTTTGCAAAAAGATCGATCTGAACAAATTATTGGGGTGGACAACTACATAGCAAATAAGGTTCAATGTAGAAAAATGTAAAATAATGCATTTGAGTGACAAAAATATGAATGCAATCTATATACTGGGGGGAGAACCTCTGGGGGAATCTAGGATGGAAAAGGACCTGGAGGTCCTAGTAGATGATAGGCTCAGCAATGGCATGCAATGCCAAGCTGCTGCTAATAAAGCAAACAGAATACTGGCATGCATTAAAAAGGAGATCAGCTCCGGAGATAAAACAATAATTCTCCAGCTCTACAAGACTCTGGTCTGGCCGCACCAAAAGTATGCTGTCCAGTTCTGGGCACCGGTCCTCAGAAAGGATGTACTGGAAATGGAGCGAGTACAAAGAAGGGCAACAAAGCTAATAAAGGGTCTGGAGGATATTAGTTTTGAATAGGGATGAACCGAACTCCCCCCAGTTCGGTTTGTGGCAGAACATGAGAACGGGCCAAAAATGTGTGCAAACACGCAAACCCTGATAAAATCTATGGGACTTGAAAGTGAAAAATCAAAAGTGAGAATTTTAAAGGCTAATATGCAAGTTATTGTCCTAAAAAGTGTTTGGGGACCCGGGTCCTGCCCCAGGGGACATGTATGTGTATCAAGTTTTTTGAAGAGCAGTGATTTTAATAATGCTTAAAGTGAAAAAATAAAAGTGAAATATTCATTTAAATATCATACCTGGGGGGTGTCTATTGTATGCTTGTAGAGTGGCGCGTTTCCCATGTTTAGAACAGTCCCTGCACAAAATGACATTTCTAAAGGAAAAAAAAGGTCAGTTAAAATGGTTTGCGGCTGTAATGTAATATTGCCCCCCCAGCCCATTAATGGGCCCTTTGGGTCTGGTATGGACATTAAGGGGAACCCCGCACCCAAATAAAAAAAAGGCTTGGGGTCCCCAGTCTCTATATACTCTGAACAGCAGTATACAGGTGGTCCCTGGGTTACAAACAAGATAGGGACTGTAGGTTTGTTGTTAAGTTGAATCTGTTTGTAATTTGGAACAGGTACATCAAGTGTAGCTCCAGCCCCAAAATCTATGTTTAAGCTTTTTGGATAATATAGGGCAGGGTTATCGCCCCTGTAACTTTTTTTTTTGCTGTCTGTGTCCTTGTTCAGAAGATTCCACCTCATTTTCTGTCCCAATGCCAATTGGATTTTGAAAATTTGGGGTTATTAGGGAAAGAAGGATTGGTGATAAAGCATCAGTGGAGACACCTTTTTCCCATGTTAACTCTTACAGGAGAGAATTTCCCTTCCTAGGGGTAAATTTCCTCTCACTTCCTGTTGTCTCCCTCCGTTTGTAAGTCGGATATTTGAAAATAGAGGACCGCCTGTATATACTATACTATACAGCCTGCCCTATACACTCTGCGTAAAAATGGGCCTTAGGTGTCGGTGGTACCAGAACACTGTAAGCCCTCATAGTTACTCCTGTTGGGTGCAGGAACGGGCCCTGCTGTGAATTATTACATCAAAAATTGTAATTACACGCCCCTGTTAAACAAGGGCAGAAAAATTGGGTCTTAGGCACTGGTGGTGGTGCCACAACACTGCAACCCCTCACAGATACTCTAGTTGAGAGCAAGAAGGAGCCCTGCTGCAAAATATTACAGCAACAATGATAATTATATGCCCTTGCTAAACAGGGGCAGAAAAATTGGGCCTTAGGCACTGGTGGTGCCCTGAAACAAAAATGTTCTTAGAAGCTATCAACATGAACATTGAGGAGGAATAGGATAGTTACTCAGCATAATAGGATAGTCACTCAGCATGGGCAGTCTTCAAGGGATCTCACATTCATGGAAAATGTATTCAGTTACATCAGCATCAGGTGCTTGATAGCTGGTGATCCAAGACTGATTCAGTTTTATGAAGGAGAGTCGATCAACTGAGTCTGCGGAGAGGTGCACTCTGTGATTGGTTACAAATCCTCCAGCAGCACTGAATGTGCGTTCAGAAAGAACGCTGGATGCAGGACAGGCCAGTAGCTCAATTGCATATTGTGCAAGCTTTGGGCAGTGATCCATACTCAAGACCCAGTAACCCAGTGGATTTTCGGTTGGAAATGTCTCCAAGTCTAATCTTGCCCTAGGTATTCCTGCACCATGTAAATCAGACGCTGGCGATGGTTGCTGGAACCGATCAGACCTTGGGGCTGCGGACTAAAGAATTGTCTAAATGCATCGGTCAGACGGCCACCTTCTCCACCACTCCTTTTGTGACTGACTGAAGCCTCAGAAACACGTTGTCCAGGAGGACCAGTAAATTGTAACCTCCCCAGGCTGTGGAAACGCATTGCACAAACCTTTATGCAAGTCCTCCCGAAGATGATTCATCCTCTGCTCCCTCTGCGAAGGCTGGATAAGTTCTGCAACCTTATCCTTGTAACGTGGATCAAGAAGGGTTGCCAGCCAGTAATGATCCCTCTCCTTGATACCACCAATCCGAGGGTCCTTTCGCAGGCTTTGTAGGAGGCCATGCAGCGAAGGTTTGCTGAGACATTCGATCCAGAGTCCTCTGGGTCACTAAGGATGACATGCTCCACAGCTACCTCCTCCCAGCCACGTACAAGTCCATGGGTTTCTGGGGACTGAAAACGATCCCTTGAAGACTGCTGCTGATGCTGAGTGCCAGGCTCCACTTCCATGCTGACACAATCCTCATCCTCCTCCTCCTCTTCTTGCAGGTCCACAGGAATACTGTTAGGATAAAGGGGGCCTTGAGAGGTAAGGAAGTCCTCCTCTTCCTCCCTCTGTTCTGCCTCAAGTGCCCTGTCCATTATTCCATGAAGCATGTGCTCCAACAAGAAGACAAGAGGGAGAGTATCACTGATGCATGCACTGTCACTGCTCACAAACCTTGTGGCCTCCTCAAATGGTGACAGGACAGTGCATGCATCCTTGATCAGTATCCACTGGCGTGGCGAAAAAAAGCCTGACCCTGTTCTGGTGCCATACTCACACAGGTACTCATTGATGGTCCTTTGCTGTGTGTGCAGCTGCTGTAGCATTGCCAACGTTGAGTTCCACCTGGTGGGCATGTCACAAATGAGGTGGTTCTTGGGCAGGTTGCATTCCTTTTGAAGGTCAGCCAGCCGAGCACTGGCATTATATGACCAGTGGAAATACCCACAGAATTTCCTGGTCTGCCTCAGGAGATCCTGTAAGCCTGGGTACCTGCACAAGAACTGCTGCACCACCAAATTCAGGTCCACAGATGAGCTTTATGTTTGAGTCAAAGACATGTTCGACTCAAACATTGGTTGTTCGTCAGTTCGCCGAACAGCGAACAATTTTGGGTGTTCGCGGCAAATTCAAAAGCCGCGGAACACCCTTTAAAAGTCTATGGGAGAAATCAAAAGTGCTAATTTTAAAGGCTTATATGCATGGTATTGTCATAAAAAGTGTTTGGGGACCTGGATCCTGCCCCAGGGGACATGTATCAATGCAAAAAAAAGTTTTAAAAACTCCAGTTTTTTTGGGAGCAGGGATTTTAATAATGCTTCAAGTGAAACAATAAAATATGTAATATTCCTTTAAATTTTGTACCTGGGTGGTGTCTATAGCATGCCTGTAAAAGGGCGGATGTTTCCTGTGTTTAGAACAGTCTGACAGCAAAATGACATTTCTAAAGGAAAAAAAAGTCATTTAAAACTACTCGTGGCTATAATGAATTGTCAGTCCGCAATACACATAAAAGTTCATTGATAAAAACAGCGTGGGGATTTCCCCACAGGAGAACCCCAAACCAAAATTAGAAAAAAATTCCACACCAGGCCCTTCAAGTCTGGTATGTGTATTTTATGTGTATTGCGGACCAACAATTCATTATAGCCACGAGTAGTTTTAAATTACTTTTTTTTTTCCTTTAGAAATGTCATTTTGCTGTCAAACTGTTCTAAACATGGGAAACATGCGCCCCTTTACAGGCATACTATACACACCCCAGGTACGAAATTTAAAGGAATATTACACTTTTATTGTTTCACTTGAAGCATTATTAAAATCACTGCTCCCGAAAAAAACTGGCATTTTTAAAACTTTTTTTGCATTGATACATGTCCCCTGGGGCAGGATCCAAACACTTTTTATGACAATACCATGCATATAAGCCTTTAAAATTAGCACTTTTGATTTTTCATGTTCGTGTCCCATAGACTTTAACGGTGTTTTCGTGTTCGAACAAATTTTTTGCCTGTTTGCATGTTCTGGTGCGAACCGAATGGGGGGGTGTTCGGCTCATCCCTATTCAGGATGTGAGCCAAACAGGGAACATGGGTCAAGTGTTCCTGTCAGAGGGCGGAGAGGAAGTTGGTGCCATTGTTGCAAATCACCATTCCTGCCTGAAGCTGGCATGGCATCAACCACCTCTGAGTCTTCCCCTGCAGAGCTGACAGAATCTCTGCCCTAGTGTGGCGCCTGTCCCCTAAGCAGACCAACTCAAGCACCGCTTGGCATCTTTTTGCCTGAGTGCTTGCGTAGCCCCTTGAACGCCTACGGAGCACCGCTGATTCAGAGGAGAAATATGCAGAGGAAGAAGCCATAGAGGAAGAAGAGGAGGGGGTGGAGGAGAGAGGTGTGGCAGAATCACCACTACTAGCATTTTGGAGGTGTGATGGTGGAACAAGCTCCAACAATACTGCACCCTGTCCTGCATCCTTCCCAGCTACCAGCAGACTTACCCAGTGTGCCGTGAAAGAAAGGTAACATCCCTGTCCATGCCTACTGGACCATGAGTCAGCGGTAATATGCACCTTACCGCTGACCGCCCTGTCCAACAAGGCCAAGACATTGCCTTTCACATGCCGGTAGAGAGCCGGAATGGCCTTTCGTGAAAAGAAATGGTGTTTGGGAACCTGCCACTGAGGTAATACACATTCCACAAATTCACAAAAGAGGGCAGAGTCTACCAGCTGAAAAGGCAGCAGTTGGATTTCTAGCAATTTAGTCAAGCTAGCTTTCAGCCGCTGAGCATGTGGATGCCTGGGAACTAATTTCTTTCGACGGATTAGCAACTGGGGTAGGGAAATGGAATAGTCTGCATTGGCAGGAAAACTTCTCTGAGCCTGGATGACAGAAGATGAGGAGGATTAGGATGGCTTAGTTATCCACTCTACCAACTCTTCTGCATGTTGTGGATCAACACGGCCAGATGCTGAAAAAAAGGACAAGCGTGCCCCACGGCCATGTGCTGAGGATTCACCGCGTCCACCACCAGCACTGTTGACTGTAGACAGAGAGCCTGCTTGGCCTCTTTTAGTGGCCTGTGAGCATCTTCCTCTCCTTGGTGGCCTTCCAGACATGCTGTAAATTTTTATTAGCTTGGCTAGGCTTGGCTAGACTAGAATGCAGTGAATATATATATATATGTAGGAGTGTCAGAGAAGGACTTTGTCCACCCATACTCGCCATGCTATTGAGCGAAAGCATGTGCACGGCCCAAATGTGGTCTGATGCTTTGGGGGCAGAGGAGAGATCTAGAGTCTAATAGACCCCATTGTTTTTTAAAAAGGAGTACCCGCCACTACCCCTTGCTACCATAAGGATATTTACATTCTCTGTGACAACAATAAAAATGCTAAAAAAAAAAAAAGTAAGGAACAGTGTAAAAAAAAAAAAAAAAGCAAAAAAAAAAGAAAAGAAGCACCCCTGCCCCCCCCCCCACCATGCTTTCAAGCAAAGGCGAATGCAAGCATTGGTCTTGTATCGTATGTAAACAGCAATTGCGCCATGTATGTGAGATTTCACCGCAAACATCAGATCGATGGCAGTAATTCTAGCTGTAGACCCCCTCTGTAAATCTAAAATGGTAATCTGTAAAGGCTTTTAAAAATGTATGTAGTTTGTCGCCGCTGCACGACTGTGCACAATTTTAAAGAATGTAGTGTTTGGTATCTAGGCACTCAGCATAAGATCATCTTTTACATTTTACCAAACATTACAGGCAATATAGTGGGGGTTATTTATGAAGGCCAAATCCACTTTGCACTGCAAGTGCACTTGAAAGTGCACTAAAAGTGCACTTGGAAGTGCAGTGGCTCAAAATCTAAGAGGTAAATCTGAAATGAGTGGAAGCTCTGCAGATTTTATCATCCAATCATGTGCAAGCTAAAATGCTGTTTTTTATTTTCCTTGCATATCCCCCTCGGATCTACAGTGACTTTACTTCCAAGTGCAGCTTCAGTGCACTTTCAAGTGCACTTGCAGTGCAAAGTGGATTTGCCTTTAGTAAATAACCCCCAGTGTGTTTTAGTGCATTGAAAAATTCTAAAAAGTTATTTTTTTCAAAAAATCACTGCGCAAAAACTGTGTGAAAAAATATATAATGTTTGGGGATCCAAAGTAATTTCTAGCAAACATCATGTCTAGTCTAGCAACTTTCATGTAAACAAAAAGTGTCAGAAAGTGCTTTGTGGGTGATGTGTGGCATAAGCTCCTAATGTTGTGCATAAAATGCAAGGACAGTTCTAACCTCTCCAAAAGACCCTTTTTTGCAAAGTAGACACCCCAAGCTATTTGCTGATAGGCATGTTGAGTCCATGGAATATTTTATATTTTGCCACAAGTTGCGGTAAAATTAATTAACCACTTCAGCCCCGGACCAATAAACACCTTAAGGACCGGGGGTCTTTTTACAATTTTGCACTGCGCTGCTTTAACTGGTAATTGCGCGGTCATGCAATATTACACCCAAACGAAATTTGCGTCCTTTTCTTCCCACAAATAGAGCTTTCTTTTGATGGTATTTGATTGCCTCTGCGATTTTTATTTTTTGCGATATAAATGGAAAAAGAGCGAAAATTTTGAAAAAAAATGATATTTTCTTCTTTTTGTTATAAGAAAAATCGAATAAACTAAATTTTAGTCATACATTGAGGGCAAAATTTATTCAGCCACATGTCTTTAGTAAAAAAAATGTCAATAAGCGTATATTTTTTGGTTTGCGCAAAAGTTATAGCGTCTACAAACTAGAGTACATTTTCTGGAATTTACACAGCTTTTAATTTATGACTGCCTATCTCATTTCTTGAGGTGCTAAAATGGCAGGGCAGTACAAACCCCCCCCCCCAAATGACCCCATTTTGGAAAGTAGACACCCCAAGGAAACTGCTGTTGAGCCCATTGAATATTTATTTTTTTGTCCTAAGGGATTGAATAATGACAAAAAAAATAAAAAATTTACAAAAAGTTGTCACTAAATGATATATTGCTCACACATGCCATAGTTATATGTGGAATTGCACCCCAAAACATATTTCGCTACTTCTCCCGAGTACGGGGATACCACATGTGTGGGACTTTTTGGGAGTCTAGTCGCGCACGGCACCCCGAAAACCAATCACCACCTTCAGGATTTCTAAGGGTGCACATTTTTGGATTTCACCCCTCACTACCTATCACAGTTTCGAAGGCCATAAAATGCCAAAATAGCACAAAACCCCCCAAAATTACCCCATTTTGGAAAGTAGACACCCCAAGCTATTTACTGAGAGGCATGTTGAGTCCATGGAATATTTTATATTTTGCCACAAGTTGCGGGAATATTACAAACTTTTTTTTTTTTGCACAAAGTTGTCACTAAATGATATATTGCTCACACATGCTATGGGCATATGTGAAATGACACCCCAAAATACATTCTGCTGCTTCTCCTGAGTACAGGGATACCACATGTGTGGGACTTTTTGGGAGCCTAGCCGCGTACGGGACCCCGAAATCCAAGCACCGCCTTCAGGATTTCTAAGGGCATACATTTTTTATTTTACTCCTCACTACCTATCACTACCTATCACAGTTTTGAAGGCCATAAAATGCCAAGATGGCACAAACCCCCCCCCAAATGACCCCATTTTGGAAAGTAGACACCCCAAGCTATTTGCTGAGGGCCATGTTGAGACCATTGAATATTTTTTTTTTTTTGTCCCAAGGGATTGAATAATGACAAAAAATAAAAATTTTTTTTTTTTTACAAAAAGTTGTCACTAAATGATATATTGCTCACACATGCCATGGTTATATGTGGAATTGCACCCCAAAATATATTCAGCTACTTCTCCCGAGTATGGGGATACCACATGTGTGGGACTTTTTGGGAGTCTAGTCGCGTACGGCACCCCGAAAACCAATCACCACCTTCAGGATTTCTAAGGGTGCAAATTTTTGATTTCACCCCTTACTACCTATCACAGTTTCGAAGGCCATAAAATGCCAAAATAGCACAAAACCCCCCAAAATGACCCCATTTTGGAAAGTAGACACCCCAAGCTATTTACTGAGAGGCATTTTGAGTCCATGGAATATTTTATATTTTGCCACAAGTTGCGGGAATATTACAAACTTTTTTTTTTTTGCACAAAGTTGTCACTAAATGATATATTGCTCACACATGCTATGGGCATATGTGAAATGACACCCCAAAATACATTCTGCTGCTTCTCCTGAGTACAGGGATACCACATATGTGGGACTTTTTTGGAGCCTAGCCGCGTACGGGGCCCCGAAAACCAAGCACCGCCTTCAGGATTTCTAAGGGCATACATTTTTTATTTTACTCATCACTACCTATCACAGTTTTGACGGCCATAAAATGCCAAGATGGCACAAAACCCCCCCCAAATGACCCCATTTTGGAAAGTAGACACCCCAAGCTATTTGCCGAGGGCCATCTTGAGACTATTGAATATTTTTTTTTTTTGTCCCAAGGGATTGAATAATGACAAAAAAAATATATATTTTTTTTTTACAAAAAGTTGTCACTAAATGATATATTGCTCACACATGCCATGGTTATATGTGGAATTGCACCCCAAAATACATTTTGCTGCTTCTCCTGAGTACGGGGATACCACATGTGTGGGACTTTTTGGGAGCCTAGCTGCGTACGGGGCCCCAAAAACCAATCGCCACCTTCTGGATTTCTAAGGGCGCAATTTTTTTATTTCACTCCTCACTACCTATTACAGTTTCGAAGGCCATAAAATGCCAAAATAGCACAAAACCCCCCCCAAATTACCCCATTTTGGAAAGTAGACACCCCAAGCTATTTACTGAGAGTTATGTTGTCTGAACGAAAAAAAAGAGATTGATCGGTGGGTATGCCCACCATTAGATACCTCCCTTCATCCACCCACTTCTAATGATGGACATACATGCACCATTTATATATGCCGAAGCATGGGGGCATCCTCCCGCAAAAAAGTTATGCCACGTACATACGTTCAAACTTTTCCATGGGCAAGCCCTCCGTCGGAATTTTGACCGTATGTACGCGGCATTAGGAGCAAAATCGCTCCTCCACCCCTTATGCCCCCATGCTTCGGCATATATGCTCTTTTTTAACTGTGGTGGTGAAATCACCTCCTACAGCACTGGAGTCACGGCTTTATGTATCGTGGGAGCAAACGCTGTTGCTGTCAAGATAAATAAATCCGCGCTGCAGCTGAATGGCGTACCTGCTAAGCAAATTATGGTTAACGTTAAAACAAAGTAACATCACAGTAAAACCTTACCATACCATACCTGCAAAGCAAATGCCAAAAAAAACAGTAAAAAATAAAACATTTTTTAACACAACCTGTGCCTAAAATATATATATGCCGAAGCATGGGGGCATCCTCCCGCAAAAAAGTTATGCCGCGTACATACGTTCAAACTTTTCCATGGGCAAGCCCTCCGTCGGAATTTTGACCGTATGTACGCGGCATTAGGAGCAAAATCGCTCCTCCACCCCTTATGCCCCCATGCTTCGGCATATATGCTCTTTTTTAACTGTGGTGGTGAAATCCCCGCCTACAGCACTGGAGTCACGGCTTTATGTATCGTGGGAGCAAACGCTGTTGCTGTCAAGATAAATAAATCCGCGCTGCAGCTGAATGGCGTACCTGCTAAGCAAATTATGGTTAACGTTAAAACAAAGTAACATCCCAGTATAACAGTAAAACCTTACCATACCATACCTGCAAAGCAATTGCCAAAAAAAACAGTAAAAAAATAAAACATTTTTTAACACAACCTGTGCCTAAAATATATATATGCCCAAGCATGGGGGCATCCTCCCGCAAAAAAGTTATGCCGCGTACATACGTTCAAACTTTTCCACGGGCAAGCCCTCCGTCGGAATTTTGACCGTATGTACGCGGCATTAGGAGCAAAATCGCTCCTCCACCCCTTATGCCCCCATGCTTCGGCATATATGCTCTTTTTTAACTGTGGTGGTGAAATCACCTTCTACAGCACTGGAGTCGCGGCTTTATGTATCGTGGGAGCAAACGCTGTTGCTGTCAAGATAAATAAATCCACGCTGCAGCTGAATGGCGTACCTGAAAACATGAAAAATGGTTAACAATAACACAGTAAACAGTAAAGTATAAAAAGTTAGAGAGAAGAGAGAGAGAGAGAGAGAGAGAGAACAATAAAACGACAACTATTTTTGGTTTTTATATTTTATATTTTTTTTGTTTTTTTTATTTTACTTTTTTTTTTTTTTATACACTTTTCTTTGAACTGTAAACTGTAACGGTTCGGGTCTCTCAAAATGCAATGGCATCTTGGGAGACTCTGTGTTAGTGTGCCTAGCCTGTGAAATGCTGTACCCTACGCTAATACTTCACTAGTGTGTGGTAGCGTTCAAAACACTCACCCTGACAAAGACCAGGATTGCCAGGACAGCGTGGACAATAAGAACGGGTGTCACGCCTAAATCCACGCTTGGTACAGACACGACATCTTTTTTGGGGGGCTCGTTGGGTAGGGGTACTCGGGAGGACATAAGAATAATGCCTCTCATGCAGCCGGCTTACTGCATTTGGTTGGGAATGGTGAGGTGCAGAACCCTCTGGATACAGAAGCTCTGTGACAACCTCTCTTTGGAAGAAAAGAAAGGTTAATGTCCCGCCTGAAGTTTTGTATAGCACAAAAGCATTCAGCAAAGCCAATTGAAATAAGTAAGCAGACACTTTTTTGTACCAGCGTCTGGCCTTACGGGAAGCTAGATACGGCGCCAACATCTGGTCATTGAGGTCCACCCCTCCCATATTTTTGTTATATTCATGGACACAGAGGGGTTTCTCCACAATACCAGTCGCATGAAGGGAGGTAAGAACGAATACATTCTTATTATCCCTCCACTTCATAGCGAGCAAATTATTACACCGATAGCAGGCTCTCTCCCCCAGCCTAAGACGGGAATCTACAAGCCACTGGGGAAAGCCCCGGCGATTAGGTCGCACGGTGCCACATGCTCCAATCTGATGATCAAATAAATGACTAAACAGTGGCACGCTGGTGTAATAGTTGTCCATGTACAAGTGGTACCCCTTTCCGAATAAGGGTGACACCAATTTCCACACTATCTTGCCAGCGCTTCCTATGTAATCAGGGCAGTTCTCCGGCTCTACGTAACTATCTTTACCCTCATAAACCATAAAGCTCCATGCATAGCCTGTGGCCCTGGCACAGCACTTATAGAGCTTGACCCCGTATCTGGTACGCTTGTTGGGAATGTACTGTTTGAATGACAAGCGACCAGTAAACTTAACCAGGGACTCATCAACGCAGACAACTTTTTGGGGAGTAAACAAGTCTGCAAAATGTTGGTTGAAGTGGTTTATGAGGGGCCGAATTTTGTAGAGCCGATCGTATTCAGGGTCTCCACGTGGACGACAAAGTTCATTGTCACTGAAGTGCAAGAACCGCAAGATCTGCTCGTATCGTTTCCTGGACATGGAGTTAGAGAACACGGGCATGTGGTCAGCCGGATGCGTGGACCAATAAGCCCGCATCCTCATGAATTTATGTGTGCCCATGTTGAGGGAAAGGCCCAGAAAGGTCTTAAATTCGGCAACCGTAACTGGTTTCCAATCTCTGGCAAGAGACGGCAACTGGGGATTAGCGGCGATGTGTTGACCAGCATATAAATTGGTTTGGTCCACAATAGATCTATAGAGATCTTCCGTGAAATACAGAAAATAAAAATCGAGTGGCGTAAAATCATCTGTATCCACCTGAATACCGGGTTGGGCAGTGAATGGGGGAAGTACTGGTGCTGCAGAAGTGGTGGGCACCCAATCAGGATTGGCAAATTCTGCAGGAAGGGCACTATGGGAACGACGGGCCTGTCTTCGTCTTCTTGGTGGCAGCTGGACACTACTTGTGCTTGCCACCTTGCCAGCTTGAACTCGCCACGTCACCACGTGATACTGCAGTGCTGGATGTACGTCCAGGGTGTACTAGGCCGCTGGTGCTTGCCAGTTCACCAAAAGGATGAGCGCCGCTAGTACTGGCTCTATACTCCATACGAGGGACTTGCGGTTCCTGCACCTCAACAACATCAGAAGATCGGGGTCGGGTACGCCTGAAGTTAGCAGGGACCTCTTCTTCGTCGTCAGAGCTATCTGACATGGAGGCGCTGTCCTCTACAGGTTCGTATTCTGAGCCTGAATCTGACAGATCAGTGTCTTCCTCTTCACTATCTGTCATGCTCAGAAACGTGTAGGCCTCTTCACTAGTGTACCTTCGCTTTGCCATTTTGGGCTCTAAATTTAGGGGTACAGTAGTGAGACTCACAGGTAAAAAAGCACCTAGCCTGTCAGCGACTGTATAAAACGCTACAAAAAAAACTGTTAGCGATCGCAGGGATCAAGCCTGACTCTGCGAACGCTGCAGTTATGTGTGTTGTGTTTTGTAAGTGACAGTGATCGATCGATACTGCACTTGGGTGGGCTGGGCTGGGCTGGGCAGAGGGGCAAAACGCAGGTGCTAGCAGGTATCTGGATTGATCCTGCTAACAATGCGTTTTTTTAGAACCCTAAATTGCTGGGCATGCTAGTATAGATCTGATCAGATCAGATATTGATCTGTTCGGATACTATACCACTAAGGGAGGTGTATGCTTTGCGCGTGGGTGTTAGCGGTACTGGCACTAACCTAGCACTGCCTGGGGCGACGCAGACCCTTTCTGACCCTAAAACCAAATTTATATCACCCACCGGGCGATCAGGGGGTTAAACCTTTATTAGGTAATAAATGGCGGGTGCCCTGATGCTATAAAAAGCGAACTACCTAACCAGCGTCACCCGTAACACTTATACGGTGATCACTGGTGAAAGGGTTAACTAAGGGCAATCAGGGGTTAAAACCTTTATTGGGTATTTATATGGGGGTACCTGAAGCTTTATAAAAACCTGACGGGGAACCTAAATAACTAAATAACTAAATGGCTAACCAGCGTCACCAGTGACACTTATGCAGCGATCGCTGGTGAAAGGGTTAACTCTAGGGGCAATCAAAGGGTTAAAACCTTTATTAGGTTATATATCGGGGTACCTAATAAAAACCTGGCGTTGAACCTAAAAAAAAACTAGCTTCCTAGCGGGACCAGTGACACTATTGCAGCGATCAGAAAAACGATCGCTTAGTGACACTGGTAAAAGGGGGTGAAAGGGTTAACTGGGAGGGCAATCAAGGGGGTAGGGGGCTACCCTGGACCTAAAGGGGCCTAACACTAGCTGCCCTGACACTTTTTACAGTCACAACTGACACTAAATGTAGTGATCAATAAATAAATGAACACTGCATTAGTGACACTGTGACTGGGGGGGGGCGGGGGGCCGATCGGGGGGGTGATCGGGGGGTGACTGGGGTGAAATGTGTGCCTATGTGTAACTATGTGTCAGTGGACTGTTGGTGCACTTACTTGTGTGTCTTCACTCCGCGCTGTCCGGTCAAAAAGACCGCCACGAGGAGTGTGACATCACTTCCTCCTCCTGTGTTTACATTTTCACAGGTTAGGAAGTTCGTCACTGGCCAGGAGCGATCGAGAGGGGATGGCCAGAAACCAACGGCCATCCCCTCATCGCGGATCGCTCCGGCACCGAAAGGGACCGCCGTATCCAGCGGGAGGGGGTCCCCCCACCCGCTGGAAGGCAGGCACGTACATGTACGTGCTTGTGCCTGCCTGTGCCATTGTGATGACGTACATTGGCAATACAGCGGTCCTTAAGTGGTTAACTACTTAAGCTACGGACCATTTTGCTGGCCAAAGACCAGACCACTTTTTGCGATTTGCCACTGTGTCGCTTTAACCACTTGGGGACCGCCTAACGGGGATGTACGTGATTTTTTTTGAAGAGGGATATCTCGGTAACGGCAGCAGCTGCTGCCACAACCGAGATGTCCATCTCTTCAGGCGGCGGTCCTCTGTACGATAACGGTGGTCTCCGCGGCGGTTTCGCCGCGAGATCACCGCTATCGGCGGCGGGAGAGGTTCTCCCCCCCTCCCGCCGCCCTCCCGCACCTTCCGCCGCTTACCGGAGCCGTCGGTAGCGGCGGAGGCGATCGGGTCCTTCCATCTGCTGGGCATAGAGACAAGTGAGGCTAAGATGGCCCCCACTCATCTCTATACCATAGCAGGGCGGAAGCGACGTCAAAACGTCACTTCCGCCCATACCTCTTAAAGGTATATATTTTTTTAAATGTCAGATTTTCTTTTTTTTTTTTTTTTTTTTTTTGCATTTTAGCCCAAATATGAGATCTGAGGACTTTTTGACCCCAGATCTCATATTTAAGAGGACCTGTCATGCTTTTTTCTATTACAAGGGATGTTTACATTCCTTGTAATAGGAATAAAAGTGATCCATTTTTTTTTTTTTAAAACAGTGTAAAAATAAATAAAATCAATTAAAATAAATAAGAAGAAAAAAAAATTTTTTTTTAAAAACACCCCGTCACGACGAGCTTGCGCACAGAAGCGGGCGCATACGTGAGTAGCGCCCGCATATGAAAACGGTGGTCAAACCACACATGTGAGGTATCGCCGCGATCGGTAGAGCGAGAGCAATAATTCTAGCCCTAGACCTCCTCTGTAACGCATAAAATGCAACCTGTAGAATTTTTTAAATGTCGCTTATGGAGATTTTTGAGGCTAAAAGTTTGACGCCATTCCACGAGCGGGTGCAATTTTGAAGCGTGACATGTTGGGTATCAATTTACTTGGCATACCATTATCTTTCACAATATAAAAAAAAATTGGGCTAATTTTACTGTTGTCTTATTTTTTTATTCAAAAAAGTGAATTTTTTCAAAAAAAAAGTGCGCTTGTAAGACCGCTGCGCAAATACGGTGTAAAAAAAAGTATTTCAATGACCGCCATTTTATTCTCTAGGGTGTTAGAAAAAAAACAATATAAAATGTTTGGGAGTTCTAAGTAATTTTCTAGCAAAAAAAACAGTTTTAAACATGAAAACACCAAATCTGACAAAGAGGCCTGGTCCTTAAGTGGTTAACAGACAATTGGGTGGTCCTGCAATGTGGCTCCTTTTTTTCCCCACAAATAGAGCTTTCTTTTGGTGGCATTTTATCACCCCTGCGGTTTTTATTTTTTGTGCTATAAACAAAAAAAGAGCGACAATTTTAAAAAAAAAAGCATTATTTTTTACATTTTGCTATAATAAATATCCCCCAAAAATATATAAAAAAACTTTTTTTTCCCTCAGTTTAGGCCAATACGTATTCTTCTACATATTTTTGGTAAAAAAAATTGCAATAAGCGTTTATTGATTAGTTTGCGCAAAAGTTATAGCGTTTTTAAAAAAGGGGGATCGTTTTATGGCATTTTTATAAAAATAAATTTTTACTAGTAATGCCAGCGATCAGCGATTTTTATCACGACTGGTGGACACATCCAACATTTTTGACACATTTTTGGGACATTGTCATTTATACAGCAATCGGTGCTATACAAATGCACTGATTCCTGTGTAAATGACACTGGCAGTGAAGGGATTAACCACTAGGTGGCAGTGTAGGGGTTAAGTGTGTCCTGGGGCATGTGTGGGGGGGGGGGGTGTGGCTGTGTGTGACATGTCCCTTTAGGGCACTGCACAGCGTATTCCCAGCACAGAGACCATGATCTCACCAAAGGCCCCGTACTAAAGATCGGGACCCGGATGTTCCGATTCCAGGTCACCCGATCCCTGTGATAGCCTCTGGTTGGCTACCACAGTGATCAGTCACTGTGAAACCCGCCCTGTGTGTTTTTTTTTTTTCTGTGACAGGAGAGGAAAGATACAATTTATCTTGATCTTTCCTTGCAGAAAGGAAGAAGGAACAAATTATTTGTAAAAATGTTTTAAAATATATAAGAAAAAATACCTAGATCAATGCCAGGGTTAGTGTTTGGGTCAAAGGTCAGGATATTTTGGACAGGATTTTTTTTATTTTTAATTAGCATAATTGTGTTTTTGTAGGACAAAAATAAAAATGCACACTATTGGTTCTGGGCTGTACTACAGGTACAAACGACAAATAACATACACATGTGGTATCGCTGAAAACGTCAGGAGCAGGAAAATTTATTATAGGTTGTTCTTTGGTGGTAGGTTATGGTAATAACAATAAATATACATCTACATTTTAAAAAATAATTATTTTTTATACTATTTTGGGCCAGTTTTCCCTTTATAACAATAATAATAAAAAATATTAGAGATCCATAACTATTTGCTACCAAATGAATGCTCAATTTGTCATAAACAAAAAAAAAGAAAAAGGTATAATCCACCTGGATGCACAAAGTAATTGTGATGATATGTACAGTTTTACTAACACATGTCAAAATTGCAAAATTATCCTTAGGCATTTAGATTTGTTTTACCCTTAGGCATGAAGGAGTTAATCTCAGTTTTACCAAAAAGAGATCCATGAACTTGGGTGCCAGCTTCTTTGATGGGCATGCCAGCCTGAAGTTTGCTCTGGATAGCCATACTCGATCTCCTGTTTGAAGAGTCAGCTCCCTTCTCCTCCTCTTGTCGAATGCCTGCTTGTTATCCATCTGCACCTTTGTCACTGCTTCCTGTAGGATCTTGTTGTTATGACTGAGTAACTCCATTGTACTGCTGGAACTGAGGGCTCAAACAAAATCAGGTAAAAAAGATACATAGAAACCATAGTTTGCAAAAAATGGGGACTACCCTGTGGCAGAATGGCTGACATTATTATATGCAAACTTGGCTAGGGTCAACAATGACACCCAATCATTCTGTACAAAGGATGTAAAATACCAGATGTACTGCTCCAGTGTCTGGTTTGGTCTGCTCCTCTGCCTGCCGTTAGTTTGGGGGTGGTATGCAGAGGACAAGGATAGCTCAATCTTCAGAACCTTACACAATGCTCTCCAAAACCATGAAGTGAACTGCACCCCCCGATCAGATACAATGTTCACTGGAACCCCATGAAATCTCACAATCTCCTTAATAAAGACTCTGGCTGTTTCCACAGCAGATGGAATATTTTTCAATGGTAGAATGTGGGCCATCTTTGAGAGCCTATCTACCATCACAAAGATTGCCGTGCATTCCTCTGATGGTGGGAGCTCTATGATAAATTCCACTGAAATCATTTTCCATGGTCTATCGGGGACAGGTAGGGGTTTCAGTAATCCCAAGCTCGGCTTCTTGTGGCCTTGCTTCGGTTACAGATGGGACAAGAGTTCACATAACTCCTGCAGAACCCTTCTAGATCTGGCCACCAGAAGGTACGACTTACCAAGTCTTGGTCTGGTATGAAAATCTGACTCTTCCACCATTGTAACCCACCTGTGGCTACCAAGGTCACCCCGGGGGACTACTGATATTAGTGGAGGCCTGTTTAATCTGTGACAGCAGATCAGGTTGTAAAAGCAGAAAGTTACCTGCGGGTAAGAAGTTATCTGGTACAGCCAGTTTCCTTGGGTCCTCATACATCCTTGATAGCGCATATGGCTTAACACTCTTGAATTTCCGGTCTGTACCAGATATGGAAGGTGAATCTTGTGAAGAACAGCACCCACTGAGCTTGGCATGGCCTCAGCCGTCGGGCGGATCATAGATATTCTAAGTATTGTGATTAGTTTAGATTAGTATGGGGCGTGTTGCACCTTCGAGTATATACCTCCATTCTTCTAATGCCGTTTTAATAGCGAGTAATTCTAGGACACCCACATTATAATTTCTCTCCACTGGGGACAGTCAGCAGGAGAAGAAGGCCCACTGCTCCTATTGCTAACTCTGAGGAGTCTACCTCCAGGATGTAGGGTAGTGCTGGGTTAGGGTGGCTTAGAATTGGTGCAGAGGCAAACAATTCCTTTAAGGTCTGGAACGCTTCTTGTGCTTCTGTACTCCAGTTGAATCGCAGGTGTGACTTGGTTAACTGGGTGACAGGGGTTATAATTGCTGAGAACCTCTTGATGAATCTCCTATAGAGTATAATACTCCCTTAGTGCTTCTTGTTCCTTCTCGGATAAGGGGAAAATGCGCCCAAAGGGGATCTCAGACCCAGGGAGTAACTCTATGGGCTAGTCATATGGCCTATGGGAAGGCAGCGTGTCTGCCCCGTTTATTGAAAACATCTTGGTATTCCTAATAGGGCTTGGGTACAGGCTGACTTGTCTACGGGTTGGAGTCCATACATAGTAAGGTGGTTGTGGCCTCAGAGGCCCTGGGGAAGCAGTGTTCTTGGAAGTATTGGGACTGAAACTTGAATTCTCCAGTGATCCAATCAATTTGAGGGTTATGGGCTTGGAGCCAGGGAAGGCCCAAGGTGATTGGAAACAGTGGAGATGAAATAGCATCCAAGCTTGGGAGTTCCTTATGCTGAGCTGGTGTAGTCACAGATAGTGGCCCTGTCTCCTGAGTGACTAGTCCTGACTTAATACAAGATCCTTCGTCCAGTTATACCGACAACCCGCTTGGTCGCATGAAATAGCTGCATGCCCCTAACTCAATTATGGCATTGACCCATACTGTTCCATTCAGAAGCTGAAAAGAGTGGAGAAGAGTGAGATGAGTTGCTTGTTTTGACAAGGAAGACAGATGGGTTAAAGGTAGAAGCACTAGTTTCGCTGGACAGACACATATGTAATGGCTTGCCTCCCCGCAGTATAAGCATAAGTCCCTCTGTCTGCACCCAAAGACACTCTTTGGGAGATAATGCAGGGCGTATCAATCCAATTTGCATTGGTTCAGGCTCATTGGGAGCCGAGCTGGCAGAACTGGTATGTGTCATGGCTGGGTTGGACTGATTGGGGCTTATCACGGAGTGAACCTTTCTACCAGTTGATTTAGATTGCCAGGGTAATCAAGGACTCCTGGGTATTGGGTATACCAACCCAGGTGAGCTCATCCTTGAGGTTCTCAGAGAAGCCCAGACAGAATTGGTGTCACAAGGCTGCTTCATTCCACTGGGTGTCCACACTCCAACATCTGAAATCTGAGACATTATCCTCGGCTGCTCACCGACCTTGCTGAAGTGGAGGGCTGCTTCAGCCGTAAAATAGGATTTCTATAACAGCTGACCTGTAAAATCATTTTCTTGGAGTACATCAGTGGACACAGAGCCATAGTAGTTACTATGTGGTTATAGGTCATCTTCAGGTGATGGACACTGGCACATCCTAAGACAGGAAGTCCACTTCAAATATAACCCCTCCCACTACTGGGAGTACGTCAGTTTTTGTAGCAAAGCAATATACGTGTATTAAAAGAGGGGGGGGGGGACTTCGGTGTCCCGTGATGTACTCCAAGAAAAGGATTTTACAGGTAAGCTGTTATAAAAATCCTATTTTCTTTATCGTACATCACGGGACACAGTGCCATAGTAGTTACTATGTGGGATGTCCCAGAGCAATGCCCACTGAGGGGAGGGAGACACAACAAAAGTAGGGCACCATGAGACTAGAGGACTTATACTGCTACCTGCAGTACACTACGCCCAAAGGCAATATCCTCATGCCTTTTTACATTCACCTGATAGAATCTGGTAAATGTATGGACTGAAGACCAAGTTGCGGCCTTGCAGGTTTTAGCCATGGAAGCTGGATGATGCACTGCCCACGAAGCACTTCCAGCACTAGTGGAGTGTGCTTTGATTTGAGAGGGTGGAATCTTCCTCTTCAAATCATAAGCTTGAACAATTACTTGCCAAATCAATTTAGAAATAGTAGATTTCAATGCTGCCTGTCCTTTTTTAGGACCTTCAGGCAACACAAACAAAACCTCAATTTTTCAAATCTGAGCAGTAGCCTTCAAGTAGACTTTGACTGCTCTCACCACATCCAGAGAATGTAGTGACCTGTCTTCCATAGAACAGGGTTCTGGAAAAAATTAAGGTAGAACAATTGCCTGGTTTATACGAAAACCTGACACTACCTTTGGTAGAAAGTTAGGATGAGGACGCAATACCATCTTATCCTTGTAAATACTGTAATTAAATATGGCTCTTTACAAGAAAGAGGAGACAACTCTGATACCCTTCTTGCAGAAGATATTGCTACCAGAAAAATTAGTTTCCTTGTCAAAAGGGACCAAGGGAATATGCCGTATCGGCTCAAAAGGTTTCTGCAATGCCGACAGAACTAAATTCAAGTCCCAAGGGTTCAGGGGTGAACTAACCCAGAGGATTAAGCCGTGTTACCCCGTGAATAAAGCTACGAACCAAAGAATGCGAAGCAAGTGGTCGTTGAAATAATACTGATAAGGCCAAGACCTGGCCTTTGATAGTACTTAAGGCCAGCTTAATTTCTAACCCCAGCTGCAGAAAGTCAAGGATTTTACCTATGATATACTTCCTGGGGTGCCAACCTCTGGATTCACACCAGGAGACATGTGCCTTCCAGACACTATAATATATGATTCTGGAGGCCGGGCTCCTTGTAGATAACAGTGAACCTGATAGCCCACGCTTCTTCAGAATGTAGGTCTCAATAGCCAAACTGTTAAATTTTGCGTTTGTAAAGTAGGTTGGAATACTGGACCTTGCGAGAGAAGGTCTGGACGTAGTGGTAGGGTACAAGTGTCCCCTACCGCCATCCTTATGATCTCTGCATACCAGGATCTTCTGGGCCATGCTGAGGCCACAAGAATCACTGACTTCCCTGCCTGCTTGACCCTGCAAAGAAGTCATGGAAGCAGCAGAATAGGAGGGAATGCATAAATCAGTGAGAACGGATTCTACAGGAACACCAAGGCATCTGTTCGGCACGCTAGCTGATCCCTTGTTCTTGACACAAAGTTGTCAATCTTTTTGTTGAACCTAGATGCAAACAGATCTATGTCTGGGATCCCCATCTTTGGCATATTGTCAGGAAGATATCAGGGTGAAGGAACCATTTTCCCGGGAACAACTGCTGGTGACTAAATGAGTCCACCTGCCAATTTTCTATTCCTGGAATGAAGAGTGCTGATAGGCAAGGTACATTGTTTTCTGCCCAAGTTAGGATATGATTCACCTCTCTCTGGGCCGCACAACTCTGGGCTCTCTGGGCCTCCCCAGGGGGGATCCGGGGCCCCTTTTTATCAGGGGATCCACACTCCTGGACCCATAAAATCCAAAGCACTGGATCCCGGGGTCCAGCTCTCTAAAAGAGAAGCATTATGGGCTAAACCTTGTTTCTTCTGCCACAAGGCCCGGGTACCATTCAATTTGGCCTAAAAAGACACTTTGAATGGTTTTGGTTGCATAGCCTGTCCCAGCAAAGGAATATTCCAGTGGAGCTCAGCATAGCACATCTTTACTCGTGACCAACACCTAAGAAACAGTAGTGGGAGGGGTTATATAGGGAGTGGACTTCCTGTCTTAGAGTGTACCAGTGTCCATCACCTGAAGGTGGCCTATAACCACATAGTAACTACTATGGCTCTGTGTCCTGTGATGTATGATAAAGAAAGGTACGTTGGGGGTTGTCTTATAGCATTGTGTTGAAAAAGGATGACATCTCCTGAACCTGTGTATCATTCTTCTCCAGTAAGTGGTGGGTCCAGGACTGATGTTCCCTTTGCTGGAGAGCGATGTTGAAACCAACCTTTGTGACCTCCAGAGAAAATGTCCAGGGTTGGCGAGCAAAAGATAACTGGCAGGCGATGCGGAAGGCCCGGAATTTGCTAAGAGAATTGTTCAGGTTTGGGAACCTGTGGTTCTGGTGGCAGCATCATCACTGCAGGTGGAGGAGCCGCCTGGGCTGGACTGGTCAGAGAACTGGGTGGGGTAGCTGGGGACTGTACCCGTTCTTCCAGCTGAATATATGCCTCTTGCAGGGACTTCAAGGCCTGTGTAAGAGCAGCGAGATGTTGGTAGATCTCCTCCATAGGAGAGTGTCCTCTTGCAGGCTCCATCATGGCTGTCTGATACTATCACATACCTTGCTGGTAGAGCCTGACAAGCAGAGGAAGGCCTCTCATACAGCCTGGGGCAGGGACCACTGAGTTTGCAACAGCGACCGCGAGAGCATGTTGAGGTAGGAGTACCTGTGGTGTTCTCCGTAGTAGGGGGACACATGTAGCAGCTAGCTGTGGTTGGTGGCTGTGAATGCAGTCACTCATGGATGCAGGGGTTCTGCTGATGCAGGTTGGTTGCTGGTGCTGGCTACCGCAGATGCAGGTATGTGGAGGCTGTATCAAAGGGAGGAGGCTGGTGCACAGTCAGACAAGCCAGGCCAGATACGGAAGAATCAGGTACATCAGAGATATCAATAACTGAAGAAAGGTCAAGCAAGCCAAGGTCAGGTATGGAGAGAATCAGAGGAGTCAGGAAGCCGGGTTACAATCAGATCAAGGGCAGGCACTGGAAATAGGATACAGGGGAAAGTTGCAGATCAGACAGCAAAGGCCCTAGTGCATCTGCCCTCTCTATATACTGCAATTGGCCATAAAAGGTGCCCCACACATGTGCACATGTGCAAGAGCATTCACCCGAACCCGTGGATATGCCTGCCAGGAGAGACATCATTGGAATTGTGCCCACACATGAGCAATGGTGTCTGTTGCTGCACATCTGCTCTGCTATGGCCAGCAACAGATACTCCTGATGTAGGACTCCTCCTAATCCATCATAGCTGGCATCTACATGCAGAATGTGTGGCTTTTGTGGGTCTGCATAAACCAACATTGGTGCTTCTGTAAGCCCTTGTACACACGGTCGGAGATTCCGACAACCAAATCCGTCGTAGTAATTCCGACTGATTAATTCTGGAAGAAGTGATGTTGCATATACACGGTCGGAATAAGTTGTCAGAAAACCCGATTGTACATAACATGATGACGTTATTTCGTTAGGACGGGACTACGTTCAGGCTAGTAGCCAATATCTTTGGTCTAGGAATTTGATCTGAGCATGCGTGGCACTTTGTCCGACGGAGTAGGCTACACATGATCGGAGTATGTCCGATCGGAGCATTTTGTCAGAAAATTTTACCGGCAAGTTGGAAAAGTTGGTCCGTTGGATATTCCAACGGAAACAGTCTGATGCAGACCACACACAGTCGGAATATCCGACAAGACGGTCCGATAGGAAACATTCCATCGGAATCTCCAACCGTGTGTACAAGGGCTTAGACTTTTCTTAAGCTGTAGAAAAGTGTCCTCAAAAACATAAATCCACCTCTGACTGAAAGGAATTTTGTGGGTTGTACAGCAAAAAAGGAAAGGAGGTGGCGGCATGACTGGCGTAGAAAAATTGTATTTTATGAAAGTATCATAAAAGTCAGCAATATGATATGCATACACTGCCCATGTGGCTTCAGCACAATGTGTCAATGCCAGGGGTTCCTTTGATCAAGTCATTAAGAGGCCAAGCAGTCTTAGAATAGCCTCTAATGAAGAGGGGATAATAGCTACAAAACCCCAAGAAGGACCTCAGTTCTTTCAGATTCGTGAGACATAGCCAGGTTACCACAGGCTCCACTTTATCAGGATCAGTTGCTACCCCTTCTGCAGATACGACGTGACCCGCACAGTTTACTGAAAAATGAGAAAACTTATATTTGTCCAGGGAGAGTTTCAGATCTTCTTTCCTCAGACGACCTAACACTTTAAACAGTTATGTTCCTGGTCATGCTCCTCCAGAGTGGACCTAAAAACAATTATGTCATCTAGGTAGACAACACATTGTGTGGGACAAAGGTCTCCCAAAGTCCAGCCCATTAGATGCAGGAAGGTTGCAGGTGCACCACTAATACCTGTAAGCATGTGAGCAGACTGGAGAAACTCCGTGGGACAAATAAAACCTGTCTTTTCTTAATCTTCCTCATTCATTGGTACTTGGTAATAACCAGATCTTAAGTCCATTACTATTAACCATTTGTTGCCTTGGAGGGCATCAAGGGTTCCTCGGTGTTGAGTCTAAAATGGCTTTTAGACTCAACAATGATGTTTTGATCTTTAATTTTGTGCAAGCACTCTCGAACATCATCCAGATCCATCATTAAGAGGTATACATCTGGGTCTTTTTCTAAATGGGGTGCTAGCTATTAGGCGAATACTGTGCTGAATACTTTTAGCACACCCAAAATCCATTTCATCAAAAGAGAAAACATCATTGTTCCATTAGCTGCTCTCCTACAGTTTGTGCTCTGCAGGACTATCAGCATCATTCAGGTGAAAGTCGAATTTGGCTTCTTTCTCTTCGACCTTGGCAGGGTAGGAGCTAATGATTTCCACTGGGTAAAAATAGCAGACATCTCAAGTCTCCCATGAGGTGCAAGTCTCTGCAGCGGCTCCCATACACCCACAAGTTCCTCTCGATCTCTCGGGAATGATCCGTGTGGTGGGGAACAGCTGAGAAGACCAACTCTGTCCCTGCAGATGTCTCTGCAAACAGCTTCCACTCCTAGCATCCCCATCAACACTAAACAATCTGTCCTTGTAATTAGGGCTTTGGCTGGCGGCCATTTTGTGGTGGACTAAATTGCATTGACTTTCATGGGAGAAACATTCTTCTTGTGTTGAGTGTCCAACCATTTTCCTAAGAAAAACACCTCCTTACAGCATAGGACAATATATATATATATATATATATATATATATATATATATATATATATATATATATATATATATATATATATATATATATATATATATATATATATACGCACTGTTTATTTGTTATGTTCTTTTACTTTATTTTAGAGCAAGTGTATAAGCCACCATTTTCCTTAGAAAAACACCCCATACAGCATTGGACAATATATATATATATATATATATATATATATATATATATATATATATATATATATATAAAAAATCAGCTTTGAAGTAAAAAAAATGAACAAGTAAAAAAAAAAAGAACAAATATGCTGACATTTCACCAAAGCCCCCCCCCCCAAAAATATAAAAAATAAAAATATAAAGAAATTCTTAAAAAATTTAAAAAAATTTAAAAAAGAAGGGGCGTGGCTTGGACGCTGATGAAGATGGCTGCTTAACTCCTCCACTCCTGCTGACAGGGCTGCTTACCTTAAAAATACGGAGGTATTATTCATTCTTTTTACACCCAAATTGACATGGGTACATCGTCTAGGAACTCCTTCACCTCAAGGTCTCGGTCTCCCCGAAATCTGAGCTGTTATTCCTCTCTTACAATCCCGGCTATGTTCCGGTCCAATAATACTGCTGTTGATTCATCTTCAACTGCGCAATTAAATTCCGGTATACCTATGGCTGATAATTCCCTATCACAGTCGTCTGATAATAACATTATGCTTATGCAAAATCAACACCCCAGCATTTCGGATTTACATTTAGTTGCGGCAGATATTAAAACTACGTTAACGGCAGCTATATCTGATCTTCGCATTGATATCCAATCTATTGCTGGACGTGTTACTACAATAGAAAAAATACAAGATAAACATTCTATTACTATTAACTCTGCTCATCAATATATTGATACACACTCCCTTCAACTACGTGACCTCAATAGACACATTGAAGATCTCGACAATCGTGGCAGACGTCATAATTTACGCTTGAGAGGCCTTCCTGAATCAATTGATACAGACAACCTTAAGTCTACTGTTATGATTATATTCAATAATCTATTAGGAAAGCCCCCTGCAACTCCTCTAGGAATAGACAGAATCTATCGTGCTCTCAGACCTAAAGGTAGAGAATCTGATCCCCCTAGAGATGTCATCTGTCACTTAATTGACTTTCAGCTTAAAGAAGACATTCTCAAAAAAGCTCGCAATGATTCTAAAATCCTTTTTAATGGCACAGAATTGCATCTATTCCAGGATCTTTCCGTTATTACACTACAGAGACGCAGGGAACTTAAACCCCTTCTTGATGTTCTCCGTAAACGCGGTATTCCGTACCGCTGGAAATTTCCCTTTTGTTTATCTGCATCATCACTAGGCCGCACAGCCTACTCAGAGTGCCTGAAGATCTGCGTCATTTCTGCTCTACACTGGATATCCCTTTTACTGCAGTTCCGGATTGGTATGCGGACTTTCGTCCACGGATCACAGGCTCAGCCCAGCTTCATTGCGAACAGATGGATACCCAAACAATTCGTCACCGCAGACAACGATCACCGTCGGAACAACGTCCCTTGGATCCTGCTTCTGCTAATACTGGCGGTGATTCACATTCCACGAGAGCACCTCATTCCCGCCGAGCCCGCCGGGGTCATTGACTTTCATTGACTTTCTAATGCTCTGCTTATTACTTCTTACTTTTTTTTTTTTTTTTTTTTTTCCGTTCAAAATTTTTATTAGGAAAAGAGAATGGTTACAATAACAGGGCACGTAACGTGCGTGCAAAAACAGTACAGTCCAACACGTTATACATATTTGAACATAGTACAATTGATCTGCGTCTGAGTATGACGTATTTCCATGCTGAAATTCCGATGCAGAACCTACTCACAACATGGGAAGGTTAAACCTCCCGCTATCATGTAATAAACATCTCTTGCCATTCCTTCCCAACAGCTGTCGTAATGCGTTTAACAGGTCACATTGGAACGGTCTAAGTAAGGGAACGTCTGTATTAGTCTAAGAAATAAAGTAGGGTTCCGTACCCGAGCAAGTCGGTTATCTCACATGTAGTCATTTGTGGGCAAATTGGTAGACCGTCTAAATGAATGCAGCCTATTGGTAGTGAAAAATGAGTAGTTGAGTACGTATGAAGGGTTATCTACACAGGTAGAGGAGGGGAGGGGGGGGGGGTAAAGAAACAAAGGGGTAGAGGAGGGGGAAAGGGTGTAGGGAATATGATTGCCTCTCCGGCTTCCGCCGTCCGCGATGTGTGGGCCCAGTTTATCTGGGTCTCTGCATTGTTTGCGCCGTGAATGGGATCTAGTAGATCCCAAACCTTCCTAGTCTAGGAAGAGGAGGGGTAATGTCCATGTGATTACCTAATAATAGCGTCAGGGTCACCAGGAACTGGCCGTTAATGTGTTTGGTATCTCTCTGAGTTCATGAAATCTCTCCATTGTCCCCAAGTTCTAGCGAACTTATGTGGTGTGTCTTTCGCAATATGGATTAGCTCTTCCATTTCTGCCATCTTCTCGATGCGTTTAAACCATTCTGAAACAGAAGGGGTATCCGGGGAACCCCAGTGAGCTGGTACGCATAATTTGGCTGCGTTAAGCAGGTGCATAGACAGAGATTTCTTGTACACTTGAGCGGGTATATCAGAATGGTGGAGAAGAAATCTCTCAGGCGAGTAGTCTAGTTGGGCATTCGTAATTTGGGAAATGGTGGTGTGAACTAGCATCCAAAAGGCCTGTAGTTTGGGGCACGACCACCAGACATGAAGGAATGTGCCTCTCTCAATGTTGCATCTCCAGCACCTGTCTGTGAGCTCATTGTTATATTTGTTTATCAAAGCTGGTGTCCTGTACCACCTAGAGATTGTCTTATAATTGTTTTCCTGCGTTGTAACATTAAGTGATGCTTTGTGGGCGATTAGGAAAATCCTCTCCCACTGATCCTCTGTCAATTCCATCTGCAAGTCTCTCTCCCATGCCCTGCAAGCGGTTCCCTCTTTCGGCGAGATCGAGGAAAAAAGGAGTGAGTATGTGATTGAGATGACATGCTGTTGTGGTGTGGATTGGGAGCAGAGACTCTCAAATGGGGTAAGTGAGCGTCCCAGAACGTTGTTTAAGTTTGTCTTTAGAAGGAAATGGCGGATTTGGAAATAGACCCAATAGGGGAGAGGGTCTGCTTCAGGAGTCTTGGGAATTGCCTCGCGTTCTAATAGTTTGCCCCTTTGGAAAAATTGGTGGGCCTGTACGTCTGGATATGGCCAGCTGTTACTGAGAAAGTGGGTGGACATTCCCGGTTGGAAGTCCGGATTGAGCCTAACCGGGGTGAGAGGACCCGGGTTCGAGGAGATCATGCCCCCTTTGACTGCTTCTCTGAAACTGGATAACGTTGCACTTATCAGAGGGTGATCTTTTAGTGTCTTAGGGATGCCGTGTGGGGGCAACCAAGGGGTACTTTTAATTTGGAGCTCCGTCAGGGAGTCTTCTAGCTTCACCCAGTCTTTGGTATCGTAGTGGACCGCCCAATCAACAATTCTACATAAATGGGTGGCTCTTGCATATAGTAGAAGGTCAGGTAGACCGATGCCCCCCTTTTGTTTTGGTTTGGTTAGTTGAGAATAGCTAATTCTGGGGCGTTTGTGGTGCCATAGAAAGTGTTGGGTCAGCCTTCTCATGACTTGGAAAAAGGAACGAGGAAGTTTGATAGGTATTGTTTGGAATAAGTATAGAACTCGAGGAAGGACATTCATTTTCAATATCGCAGCACGGCCAAACCATGAAAAATGTGATTTGTCCCAGTTGCGCAGATCTGAAGCAATAGCTTGAGTAAGTGGGCCAAAGTTCTTCGCATAAAGGTCTGACAGGTGTGAGGGAAGTTGAATCCCTAGGTATCGAATGGAATCTTGTTTCCATATGAATGGGAAGTTATTCTGGCATTGGGTGACTATGTCATGCGGGAGGGATATATTGAGGGCATGGGATTTAGAGAAATTAATTTTTAAGTTGGAAATACGCTGGAACAGGTCGAATTCTTTTAGTAAGTTGGGGATGGAGGTTAGGGGGTCCCTGAGGAACAGCAAGATATCGTCCGCAAAAGCCGCCAACTTGTATGAGTGATCAGCAATGGGTATCCCCTTGATGTTGTCGTTCGCTCTTATGCTATTTAGAAGGGGCTCAAGCGTGAGGATGAACAGTATGGGGGAAAGGGGGCATCCCTGTCTCGTTCCATTGCGGACGGGGAAGGCGCCTGACAGGTGGCCATTGACTCTAATTCTCGCCGTTGGAGACGAGTATAAAGATAAGATGTAGTTCAGCATGTGGGAGGGAATACCCAGGTGTTGTAAGGTCATAGCAAGGTAGTCCCAGGCCAGCCTGTCAAACGCCTTCTCCGCGTCCAGGGAAAGAAAAAAGCCTTTCATCTTGCTAGAGGAGAGATAGTGGTGAATATTAATCGCCTTGATGGTATTGTCCCTGGCTTCACGCCCAGGGACAAATCCCACCTGGTCTTTGTTAATCCATGAGGGTAGGAGGGGGAGAAGACGATTGGCAAGGATTTTCGAAAAAAGCTTCAGGTCCACATTTAGCAACGAAATTGGCCTGTAATTTGAGACCGAGGTGGCATCTTTACCCTCCTTGTGTATGACCGTTATGTGTGCTGCAAGCGTGTCAGTGGGTGGGGAAGGAGAGGTGGATAGGGAGTTGAGGGCTGCCAGAAGTGGGGCATTGAGTAAGTCAGGGAAAGTTTTATAATACGGGGCTGACAAACCATCCGGACCAGGACTTTTGCCTGGTTTCAGTTGTTTGATCGCCCCTTTCAATTCCTCCTCAGTAATAGATCTGTTAAGGTCACTGGCCATTTCGTCCGAAATAGGGGCAGGTCCAAATTCTTGTAAAAACTTCATAATTAAGGCTTCTCTATCTTTATTACCCGGTAGGGTCGCTTGTTGCCCCGAGATGTGGTAAAGCTTTCTATAGTATTGTTCAAATTGGGCCGCTATGTCTACAGACGACGTGTAAGAGACGCCCGCATGATCCTTTAAGGTGTGGATAGTATTATTGGCTTTTTTTGAGTGAATGGCCCTGGCCAATAGTCTCCCGCTTTTGTTGCCCTGTTCATAAAAGAGCTTCTGTGTCAGGACAAATTTACGTCTAGTTTTGCAATTGAGTAGATCAAGGAGTTGTCGTCTAGTTTCCGTAAGGGCCTGTAAGGTATCCTGCGCCTGCGATTGCTTGTGTGTACGTTCAAGTCTTTTAATTTTATTAATAAGGTCAGTAATCATCCCAGAGTGCGCTTGTTTCCGAATGGCTTTGAGGGTCATAAACTCGCCTCTAATCACACATTTATGTGCCTCCCAGATCGTAAAGGGGGAAAGGTCCGGGTCCGCGTTGTCTCTAAAGTAGTTGGTAAGGCTCGTTCTAATGTAGTTGATGTCCGTCTCGGAGGACAACAGGGTGGGGTCCAGGCGCCATATTTTGGTGGTCGTTTTCGTCTGTGGAAGTGTCAGGGTAATCGTAATTGGGTTATGATCCGAGTGTATAAGGGGTTCGATAGTTGCTGACTGTAACAGTGGTAGGTCCTTTTGAGAGAGAAAAAGGTAATCCAGACGTGTGTATTTAGCGTGGGGGGCCGAGAAGAAAGTGAAATCCTTCTCGGTTGGATGTGCTACGCGCCATGAGTCGTGGAGACAGAGATCTTGCAGATGGGATTTAATCTTACTCAGAGATCTATACGGTAGTGATGAGGTACCGGTTGAGGAGTCTAACAGAGGCTGGAGAGCAACATTGAAATCCCCTCCCAAGACGGTGATACCCGCTTGGAAACCCAATAAAAGTTCTGTTACTGTGCGAAAGAAGCTAACCTGGGCTGTGTTTGGGCAATAGATGTTCACTAAAGTGCACTTATAACCGTTGAGAAGGCCCTTAAGGAAGATGTATCTGCCGTCAGGGTCTATCAGGGAATCCTCCAGCTGCCAGTGAAGGTTTCTAGACAGAAGAATGGACACCCCCTTGGTCTTGGCCAGCGGGTTTGAGGCGTGAAAGGCCGTGGGGAACCTGTAGTTGGACAATTTAGGGATTTTTTTCGAGTGGAAGTGCGTTTCTTGAAGAAAAGCCACATCCGCTTTCAGTTTCCAAAGCATGTGCAATATTTGGGACCTTTTTTCTGGGATGTTTAAGCCCTTGACATTCTGGGACACTACCTTCAGTGTTACATTGTGGGTGCGGGGGTTATCGGTAGGCATATTCGCGTCGGTCGGCTAAGATAAGGTGTGCGTGACAAAACCTACGCTCCGGCCTCTTGTTATATGCAAGGCCTAGACTTCTGAGATCTATGAGTATGTATTGTATTGAGTCGCGGACCGGCGAAGGCCGGAGAGGCAATGGAGAGAGGTGTGGGGTAGGGTGACTATTGGTAGAGAGGGAAGGGAGTTGGGCTGGAGAGAGGTGTCAGGAGAACGGGTCAGGGAGAAGGGAGGGGAAGATCGGGGTGGAAGGGGTCACTATACACCACCGGGGGTATGTAGACCTGCTACTTTACCCAAAGTACCTTGGCATCCGGTGTAGGTCAACGAAAAGAAATTCTTTGTCGTTTTGTGGAGGAGTGGAAGGTCGTCCGAAATAATTTCTTACAACGTCCAGTCAGGGTCGAGACCATTTAAACTATCATAGTTTCGAGAGTTGAGTATCTACTGTAGTAGGGGGGAAGCAAGAGGTAAGCGAGTGCAACAAAAAAAAAAAAAAAGAAGAGGTTCGTTAAACATTCTGGTAGTACATCATGCGATATGCTATATGAGACCATGTGAAGTTAGTCTAAACTACAGCAACTAAACAGAACAGTAGAACTAGTTAGCTGCCCTTAAAAGGCACCAAAGAAATTGGAGGAGCTAAGTGTACAATCAAACAGAAAAAACATTATCCTGCCCAGCCCCAAATCAACCATGAGCCCAGAAATAGGTGGGGGGGACAATAAATGGGAGAGGGACGGTAGGGGGGAAACAAGGCATCCAGGTTAAGCAGAAGCCAATAAAAGTACAAAAACACAAAAAAAAACAAAAAAAAAAGTGAATATGTGTGCCTCCGTTCCTGACTGCCATAAGACAACAGGAGACCTGAGGTTATCGAGGGAGTGGGCAACACATAGGTACTCCTCACCCCCGTGTAGGAGCGGAGTACTGATATATCAGAGAAGGGGCCATTGCCACACTGAAGTTCCATGCAATGCGCACAGGGGCCTATCGTCTCTGTACGACTGCAAGCCGATGGAATATATCAATGAGACAAACATGAGAGGACATGACCCCAAGATCCAGACCCTATCCCTCCAAAAATCAAGGTGAACTTGTTTCCGCACCTCCATCACCACCCCACCAACATTAACAGTGAAGAGGCGGGAGTCAAGTCTAACAAGGGTGAGGAACACTTAAACTTTCTAGTGAACCCCCCAAACTAACAAAAACAAACAATACCCAATGTTCCATAGGCTGCCTGTTGATCATCAGAAAAAGGGCTCAATGTACAGTTCTAGTCTCTAGAGGCGGCTTTGCCTGGAGCATCAACCGTATCCCCTTTAAGCAGAACGATAGTAGAGCCTCTAGTAGGAACTGATGTTGTCTGCCAGCCCGTTCGCAGTTGAGGCAGAGAGATTGTCACGGGTTGCCCGGGCAGCAGTCGGCAGCCCCCGCCGTCCCAAAAAAAAAAACTGGAAAGTGATACCTTACCAAAGGTGGTCAGCACGCTGAGGCGCGTCCTTTAAGAGCACATGGCAAGTAGTGAATGACCACATGGCCCGTTCAGTGTTGAGGGTCTGGAAAGGGATGTGGGGGCAAGGAGTAAAAGAGCAGGGGATTGTTTCATCAAGTGTCACTATTGTAAAAGCCCGTGGGGTGGCAAGTCACAACCAATGTGAAAAGTAGCAGTATCAACCATTGGAATCCCCTGGCCAAGTGTTCAGGTGGTCCCATGAGATGTGAGGTTGTTCAGGAACTATCTGGCCTTGCACGCCTGTGTGCAGGGGAGGATGTCGGGCTGAAATGAGGTCTGTCCCTTCGTTCCCTCTGATGTGGCGGACGTGGTGAAGCAGACCTCCGTCTCCGAATTTGGAAATCCTCTCTTTCAGGGACGATGTCCATGGAATTAGACCTCTGCATACGCGGGGCGCGAAACGCTCTATACCAGTCCGGCAATTCAATCAGGGGTATTTGGAGTGTAGAGCAGAAGTCCCTAAGATCTTCTGGAACCCTGAGATGTGCTGTTCGACCCGCTACTGTGGCAGAAAGACAAAACGGGTGACGCCAGCGGTATTGAATTTCCTTACGGCGTAGAGTCTCCAGAAGAGGGCGTAGGTCTCTTCTGTGCTGTAAGGTAATGGGGGAAAGGTCTTGGAAGAGCTTAATTTCCGCGCCTTGAAAGGTCAGGTTGCGCCTGTCTCTGGCCCTTTTCAGGATGTCTTCCTTCAGCTTAAAGTTGACAATACAGCAGATTACATCCCTCGGGGGGTCTGAGTCTCTGCCCCTCGGCCTAAGGGCTCTATGCAGCCTTTCAAAGTCAATCGGGGTCTCAGGGGGTCTCCCCAAAAGGTCATTAAAGATATGGGTGGTGGCTTGAGTGATATGCGGTTGTTCAATCGTCTCAGGAATGCCTCTTACCCTGATGTTATGGCAGCGTCCGCGGTTGTCCAAGTCCTCCATGTGTCTATGGAGTTCTCGGATGTGTGTGCTGTGCACCTGTGAGGCCTGTTGTAGGTGGAGAATGGCAGTGTCATGGCGGTTTGCGGCCTCCTCAAGCTCAGACGTGCGGATGTGCATGGCTTGAACGTCCCTCCTCAGGTCTGCAATCACTGAAGTGAGGGACTCCTTGATATCATTTGCCACTGACCTGAGGTCCGCCATCGTGATTGTGCGAGCTGCGGGCGGGCTGTCTGGTCTCTGGGCGCTTCTCCTCCCTGAAGGGCTCCTGCTGGGCGAACGTTCGTCCGAGTAGGCCGCAGACGGAGCCTCGGCCTCGCGTGAATGCGCTCGGAACATGTCCGGGATATTGCGCCCGGCGCCGGATCCGAGTCCCCTTTTGCTTCCCCATGCTGGCGGCTGATTATCCCTCGGCTAGGCTTCAGGCTCGGTCTCTGGCTGCTGGAGCTCTGTGATCAGGCGGCCATTCCGGAACGGCGCCAAGCCACGCCCCTACTTCTTACTTTGATTTCCAATGCTGTTTCTATTTACCTGCTCTGCTTGATGTTTTCTTTTGTTTTTCTTTCTTTCCTTTCTCTCCTCCTCCCTTTCTTTTTTTTATTTATTTATTTTTCTTCTCCCTTCTCCTAATCTTGTTATGATAAATTATACATTGTATTTCATTCTCGATACATTAGTAATGAATTATATCTGTTTCTTTTCTTTACATGTTTTAATCAACCTGATCTCACTGCCACATTTTTCTCCTTTGCAGTGGTTTAGTTCCTCTATGAAGTATCGTCGGATGTCTCAAATGTTATTTTTATTTATTTATTTTTCCTTGGCATGTAGACCTCCGGGATTTGTTGGTTTATCTATATCTGTGTAATTGATATTAATTTTATTATTATTAATTCTTGTTTTTCTATAGGAAGTTATTGTATTTATGGTTATATGGCTATTACCATAGGGGAGAGTGAAGTGGGGGGGGGAGAGGGAGGAAGAAGTAAAGGTTTGGGTGGAATATGATAAAAGATTGGGACTACAATTTTATTTTTGAAAAATATTAACCTTTGTACGATATGGACACAGTGGAAAAACAGAAATTGCGCTTAACATAGCATACTTTTTTTTTGACACCCATATTTTACATTGTGATATTCTTCGAATACTCTATTCATTTTTTTTATGTATATACCTCCTCCATTTTATGTTGTTCATTATCTTTGTTCAACGGGAAACTTATTATTACTTACTAAAAGACACCTCTTTTTTGTGTCCAACCTCGTTCTCTCACAGTGGTATACGCTACTCTCATTCATAATAAAAAATATTTAATTATTACTCATACCACTGATCAATATCCGGTATTTTGGTAGATTTATTATCTACCATTCACGGATCAACAAGCGGGTTCTTGTTTATCCCCGGTTTTACCCCTTTTTGATCTCATACCTATTTATTTATATATTTATTTATTTGTTTAATTTTTTATTTTTATTTTTTTCTCTTTTTTACTTGCAGTATAATATTTTATCTTCTTTTTCTCCTGCATCTCATATCGTACAATGGCTTATTCACATATTAAATCTTCTTTGCCGACCATTAAAATTATTTCCTTAAATATTAGAGGTCTTAATGTACCAGAGAAACATTCACAATTGCTTTCCTATATGCATAAAAACAAAGCTGATATAATTTTCTTACAAGAAACACATTTTAAAACGAATTCCACTCCTAAACTTCATGATGCCCAATATCCATCTTTTTTTCATGCCACTAATCTCCATTCAAAATCCAAGGGGGTTTCTATTTTAATTGCTGCTAAATGCCCTTTCCAAATTTTGGACTCCTGTATAGACATAGAGGGAAGGTATCTTTTTTTGAAAGGATCACTTCATGGTAAACCTATCACTTTAGCTAATATTTATGTTCCTAATTCTAAACAATCCCTATTTTTTAAATCAACCTTGCAGAAACTGTCTGCTTTTTATTCTGGTATTCTCATTATAGGAGGTGATTTTAATGTTCCCTTGATACCTATTCAGGATAAGTCTACCGGTTCCTCATCACTCCCTTATACAGTTTTACGCTCCATTAAAACTCAACTTCAAAATTTATCTCTACATGATACATGGCGTACACCAGGGGTGTCCAAACTAAGGCCCTCCAGCTGTTGCAGAACTACACATCCCATGAGGCATTGTAAAACTCTGACATTCAAAGACATGACTAGGCATGATGGGGATTGTAGTTCCTGAACAACTGGAGGGCCGTAGTTTGGACACACCTGGCGTACACTATACCCTACAATGAAAGATTACACCTTTTATTCTGCACCACATAAACGTTACTCTAGACTTGACTATCTATTTCTTTCTCAGAAAGACCTACCTTTCCTCACTTCTACCACTATTGATCCTATGTTTTTATCTGATCATCACCCTATTTCCATGTCCATGTAATTTCCTGATGTACTTTCAACACCATCTATCTGGCGTCTAGATCCCTCCCTTCTCACAGATAAAAGATTTTCTCCCGTCTTTGTTGAGAGACTGAATCAATATTTTGCTGAAAATACCTCTCCTGATGTTTCACCTTTAGTGTCCTGGGAAGCGCACAAATGCGTTATAAGAGGTTACTTTATTGCACTTTCCACAAAACGCAAAAAAAGAAAAACAATCATATATCAATAACTTGACATCTCGTATTCGCCATTTGGAAATGGCACATAAATCTTCACAGGCTATTTCCTCTTTAAATGATCTTATTCAAGCTAGAAAAGATTTGTTAGCCGAATTGCACAATCAATATAAACGCAATTACATATTAAATTAAAAACGTTTTTATGAATACGGGAACAAAGCAGGGAAACTATTAGCAAATGCTTTGAGACTCAAGAAGAGACGTTCTACTGTTCATTCCCTCACCACTTCCACGGGACACAAATTAGTTACTAATACTGATATTGCTAATCACTTTGTTAATTATTATACACGTCTATACAATTTATTGCCCTCCATTTCAGACTCTGAACGAAACACCCGAATAAAAAAAATTCAAGATTTTTTATCTAAATATACCACGAGAAAACTTTCCGAACAAGACTCTCTCACTATAGCACAACCTATTTCTTCTAAAGAACTTGATATGGCTCTTCAACAGTTAAAACCTGGAAAGAGTCCTGGACCTGATGGTCTAACTTCGGGCTATTACAAATCTTTTATAGAAATCCTCCGCCCACATTTTCTAAATGCTGTTAATTTCTTATCTTTACACAAATCTCCTACGCCTGATTTACTTACTGCTCATATAACAGTTATTCCTAAACCTCATAAAGATCCATCCCTTGTTTCTAATTACCGTCCAATTTCATTGCTGAATGTGGATCTGAAGATTTATGCAAAAATTTTGGCCAATCGTCTTTTACCCTTCTTGCCCACATTAATTTCATTAGACCAAGTAGGCTTCATTCCAGGTAGAGAAGCAAAAGATAATACAACGAAAGCTATTAATCTACATCATTGGTTGTCTTCCTCACAACAACGTGGTTTTTTCTTATCTTTAGATGCGGAGAAGACGTTCGATAGAGTGGCCTGGGATTATATGTTTGAAGCTCTCAAAATATTTGGTCTCCCCGAACACATGTTGCAATTTATTCATGCATTATACTCCTCCCCGACTGCGAGAGTGAGAGTTAATGGCCACCTATCGAACGCCTTTCCAATTTCCAATGGCATTCGTCAAGGATGTCCCCTATCCCCTTTAATTTTTGTACTCACTCTTGAACCTTTACTTCATTGTCTCAATTCTAATCCTGACATCCATGGAATTACTATCGCCCACAACACTTATAAACTAGCAGCTTTTGCTGATGACATTCTGTTATTTCTTACTAATCCTCATATTTCTATTCCATCCTTGCTTAAAGACTTTGCCACATTTAGGCTGGGTTCACACTATAGCGATGCGGGGAAACGCCGCGAATCCGCGGCGTTTTCCCGCATCGCATGACTCCCGCCGGCAGTTCACACTGCCCTATGCGGACTGCTGGGAGTGTCAATGAAATCTTAATGACACCCCCAGATCCGTCCGCATATCGCAGTGCGATCTGCACACTCGCACAGGAATTGGATCGCATGGTGTGAACACCCATGCGATCCGATTCTGCTGCGGACCAAAAAAAGGGTCCCGTGCGAGTTTGCTGCGGGAGCGATGCGAATTCAGCCATACTTTCTCTATGGCTGAACTCGCATCGCTACAGAGATCCGATGTGATTTGCACTGCAGTGCGGTGCGAATCACATCCGGATCTCCCCCCCGCAGCAGTGTGAACCCAGCCTTAAATTTCTATCTAATCTGCAAATAAATTTCAATAAATCCGAAGCTCTGAATATATCTCTAGACGCTGATGATATTTCCCAATGTAAATCAAATTTTCCTTTTAAATGGAATACTGATTCAATCACTTACCTTGGTATACAATTACCCTCTCATTTGTCTAAACTCTACTCTAAAAATTACATTCCCATCCTTCAAAATATACAAAAAGACTTACATTCTTGGTCCACTGGTATATTTTCCTGGTTTGGTAAAGCTACTATAATAAAAATGAACATCCTTCCAAGACTTCTTTATCTTTTTCAAACTATACCCATTAAGCTACCACGCGCCTTTTTTGTCTCACTCCGAAGTGCTTGCTCTTTATTTCTGTGGGGTAAACTCAGACCAAGAATTAGTTTTGATAGACTGACCATGCCTAAATTGAAAGGGGGTATTGGTCTTCCAAATTTTTCTAAAAATTATTAGGCCTGTCACCTATCAAGAATAGTTGACTGGAATATTCACTCTTCTATTAAAGATTGGATATCCATTGAACATTCATTTACTAATATTCCTCTTCACCAACTACCTTGGATTTCTCCCGCTCATATACACAATACTATACAAATATTCAATCAAGCTTGTAAAAAACATAATAATAATACTTCTTCTCCAGGTCCCTTCACACCCATTTGTGATAATCCTGACTTCCCGCCAGGTATTTTAAACTCTTTTTTCAAGTCTAATTGGCCTCATAAAATAGTTAGGGCCATGCAATTTTTTCATGATGGTTCCTTTTTAAATTTATCAGATTTACATTTACAGACTTCAAGTTGTTCTTTCCCTTTCTGGCTATACTTTCAAATAAGAAATTTTTTAAATAACCCTCTCAAACGTATAGCTTTTACAAAATCACTAACCTCCTTTGAAGTACTATGCTCTCAAATTGAACCTCAAAAACACGTTATTTCTAAAATGTATTCTTTTTTTTTCTCTGATATTGACTCCAAATCCAATGTTGCCAGTCAACGATGGGAGCAAGATCTCTCTCTCGATCTTTCAAGTAAAGAATGGAGTAAGATTTATTCCTATGTACATAAAGGTTCCATTAATGTTTCTACTCAGGAAAATGGTTTTAAAATTTTCTCTAGGTGGTACAAAACTCCACTTTCCCTACATAAGTTTTCTCCTTCCATACCTTCTCATTGTTGGAGATGTATGGATTTAGAAGGCTCTTTACTTCATATCTTTTGGTCTTGCCCCCTTATTCAACCTTTCTGGAAAGAAGTCTACCGTATTACTTCTCTAGTTTCCACATTCCCAATTGATTTCTCGCCAGCACAGATGCTTTTACATCACTCTCATATCCCTAGAAAAATGTATCATAAATCTCTTACTCTACACTTAATTAACGCAGCAAAAATGTGTATTCCAGCTCTATGGAACATTACTACTCCCCCATCCATTCTGGATTGGTTTAATCGTATAGAAAAAATTAAATGCATGGAAGAATTGATTCATCAAGCGAATGATACTACTGATATCTTTAGGAAGATTTGGGATTCTTGGAATTGCTTTTGTAAATCCTCTGACTATGCGCAATTATCCTTATGATAATTTTGCGAATCTTTATTGTCATATACTGCATTTTGATATTTAAAGTTCCTATTTAATTTATTTATTTATTTATTTTTCTTAAATGCATGTCCATTTTATTTATGCTTATTGTAAGTTTGTATTGTTATTTTATTGTTCCATTATATATTTTTTTTATTTACTCTTGTATACCACAATAAAAATGTATTGCAAAAAAAAACAAAAAAAAAAATACTGACACCAATCTCCCCTGCCCTACCAACACTGTCCACTGCCCCAACCTCCTCCCCCCAAAAAGCATTGTGAAAAATTAAATTGTAAAATAATCTATTTTCAAAAATAAAAAAAACTACTGACACTGTCCACTGTCACATACCACCCATCCCCTTTCCCAGAAGGACTGTGGAAAAATATTAAAAAGGTGATTAAAAAATATTTTGCCGTGGGGGAATGAGTTTATCACCTCTCTGAAATTAGTTTTTGCAGGTTGGGATGTCTGCAGTAGGCTACCACTTGCCAGGCTGGTATTATAACTGGGGTATGTGGTAATGTTCCGAACAGTAACAACCTCCAGGAATGCAAGGCAAAGGAGACAGGGTATAAATCATAAAGAGCAATGTCTAAAGTTTTTACTGAGCTCATGCAGTAAAAACTCGCAGGTCACCTTTCTTACAGGTTACTTTCACACTAGGGTGGGCGCAAGCGGTAAAGTGGCACTATTATTAGCGCTGCTTTACTGTCGTTTTAGTGGCGCTATTCCAAAAAAGGGTTAAAACGGCCCGCGAAGTGCTGCTACGGTGGTGCTGCCTCCATTTTTTTCAATGGGTAAGGGTGCTTTATGAGCGGGTTTCTGTGTTAGCAAAGCAGATATTCAAATATTCATTTGCTTTGCTAACACACCTGGGTAAACTTTAAGCATAGTGGTTTGGGGTGGCTATAGCGACCATGGATAGATACATGCAATGCATGAATCTATCCATAGTATACAGTGGGGGTGGCTGGAGAGAGGGGGCGGTGCCCGAGCACCCCTAATGGATGCACTGCCACTGGTGGTACTGTCAAACCCATTGAGACGCTTGGCTCAAGTTGCAGCACAGTTCCACAATGGAAAATTGCTGTTTGACAAAAAAACAGCCATTGTGCATAGTTTGCATTTTATATAAATTTCTTAAAGGAGAAGTATGTTTTTTTTTTTTCCCATTATACTTACCTAGCTGGATGCAGCATCGGTCCGATTCTGCATCTGTCTCCTGGGTTCGCTGAACTGAGAAACAAGCCATCGAACACGGCCATTGCCTCGGGTTCTCTCGGCTACCCAAGCATAGAACTGCTGACTGTCAATCAGCAGCTCTCCTGCTCTGCTCCGACACGCTCACTGGAGCGCTGAGCTATGGAGAAGTGACAAAGGAAAAGGTCTGGTGTCCCCAGTGACACACTTCCATCCCTGTAATATAAAACAAACAACAAAGGATTCCCCCTGAGACTTTAAATTAAGTGGGTACTGTTTCCGCCAGTAAACATAACAGTAGTAAATATAATATATGGTTTATTCAAGTACAATTGTTTACATGGATAAATAACATCAACGGTTGCCAATATAAAATATATAAACAAGGAGTATTGGTACATAAATGTAGAAGTAGTACATGGTACACGGGCATCATACTACCCGACTAGTTTCGTGAGATCCAGCTCGCTCTTCAGGGGTGGATGTGTGTAACAATGTACCTAGGATGAACAAAAATATATATGTTTGGCAATATAGCACAGTATTAGTTATAACAGCGCAGGGTAGGAGGGGTTGTAGGCCCCCCCATACTTACCACTGAGCTTGGCCATGGCTCCAGGTGTGCAGCCTCGAGACGGCAGCAGCGTATGCCTCCCCTGGGAGCTGAGGGGGCAGGATCAAATGGGACCCCAACCAGGGCCAAACGGAGAGCAGGCATGGCAAAGGTGTAGTGATGTATCCCTAGGGTCCTCATTGGTCGATAAAACGTATAGGCTGTGAACATAAGTATGTTTGTCAGGCATCTGAAGTAGTAGAGTAAAATCAATAGATATTGGTATAAAGATATGTATGCATGTATGCATGAATGAATGAAAGGCCTGAGCCAAAAGTTGTAGGGCCATGAAGATGGTTAGAAACCTAGGACAACAGAGGGGTACTACCAGGTGACAAAAAGAGGGGGGAAAGAGGTGAACTACAATTGTGTGGGTAGTGATGTATCCCTAGGAACCTCATTAGTCCATAAGGCTGGACTTCTCCTTAAAGTGTAATTTACACTGTGCTTGAAGCATGGAGGAATGAATAATATCTGGTTGTTGATAATGTTGTATTTCATTTTAGTTTTTGTTGGGAGATTACCTAGTCATGATGTGACAAAATTTTACAATAAAGGGTAATTTTTATGTGCATTTGGCTTCTCTTTAGACCTTTTCCTTCTGTGCTGTTTCTTGTAAATGTTGGTTGGACTAGCCTGCACACCCTTGTCTTTAATCACAATCATTTTAGCATCACTAGCCAGAAGGGGAAAAAAATAGCTGTTTGTTTTTTGATTGTAGAAAAATCTGCCTTGGTTTCTGTCATTGCTATCAGTGAGAGTATTCCCCTGTGAGGTAATCATGGAGTAGAATGCAGAAACGGGGTAAGTGTGTGTGTAAAAGTGTACACAGCTATCCTGTAGAGAAGTCCTTGTGGCAAAAGGGCAGTAGGAAGCATCTGAGTAACATGTAAAGGGCTTTAGGCAGACATAGTAGTATCACTACCTGTGGTTTGATGTAACACCTAATCGGCCACCTGAGACTAAGCTGTGAATAGTGGAATATTATCGCCAAGTTCGGAATTTGTTAAAACTAAGTGAATAATTTTCAAACACAATTCCCAGATAGTTTTGATATAGAACATATACTATTTAGGAAAAGTGTAATAAGTGAAGGTTGTATATTGGTCCGTTAAAAGGTAAGCCTGTCCCCAGTTAGGATCTGGGCTTCAGCCATGATGATGGGCATACTTCAAAAAGTGGGGATCTTTGGGGTCTGGGTTTCATAGGGATGGACCATGGAACCGGACCTGTATAGCACCCTAACTACATGCTTTGTGATTAGGGATGGGCCAAACGAACCCCTGTTTGGTTCGGACCAGAACTTTCAAACACCGCAAAAGTTCGGCCCTGAATAACAAACTCCATTAAAGTCAATGGGACCCGAACGTCAAATATCAAAAGTGCCCATTTTAAAAGCTTAAATGCAAGTAATTAGGCATACAATGGTTATAGAGGTCTGGGTTCTGCCCTGGGGGAGATGTATCAATAAAAAAAAAGTTTGTGAAAAACGTCATTTTTAAATGAGCAGTTATTTTGATTTGATTTTTAAATTAAAAGCCTAAAAATAGGGTGGCACAGTGGTGTAGTGGTTAGCACTCTCACCTAGCAGTAACAAGGGTTGCTGGTTTGTATCCCAACCACGACATTACCTGCCTGGAGTTTGCATGTTCTCCCTGTGCCTGTGTGGGTTTCCTCCAGGTACTCCAGTTTCCTCCCACACTCCAAAGACATGCAGGTAGGTTAATTGGCTTCTGTCCAAAATTGTCCCTAGTATATGAATGGGGACCCTGGATTGTGGGCTCCTTGAGGGTAGGGACTGATGTGAATGTGCAATGTACAGGGATGGGGACAATTGTAGACACTCACTCAGGATGGACTGATGTCTTTATTCAACCTTACTAACTATATGACTAAATGAAAAATTCCTTCCAATATAGTGCCTGGGGGTGTCCTTAGTCTAACTGTAAAGTGGTAGATCTGTACCATGTCTAGAATCTGCTGCAGCAATAAAAGCCAAAAAAATTATGAAATTAAATTTTTTCTTGCAAGCTGCCTTTATTTTGCTCAGCAACAGCTGGGGAGCCAGTGTGTATGATGAGGCCACAATGTAGCGCATTGGGAACAAGATTAGAGATTTTTTGGATACATTCTGGTGTCACTTTTATTTTGGATAGAAGTAACAGGTGCATTAAAATTGGTCTTTGGGTGTCGGGGCGCCTTCCCGCCGTAACGCTATAGAGATAATCTTGATGAAAGCAAGAATTTGCCTTGCTGTAAAAAATTGCAATGATATGCACCTGTCAGACAGGTGCTAAAAAATTGGTCTTTGGGTGTTAATTGTGTCCATGAAACCTATATCAAAAACATTCTTCCAGATGAAATGATTGAACACCCTCAAAGATATGTGGCCTTAAAGTCCTGCAGAGATTCCACATTTCAAAAAGAGTTAATCAGTGATATCGGCATCAAGGGCTTCATAGCTGGTAATCCAGGGCTGATTTATTTTTATAAAAGTGAAATGGTCCACGGAGTCCGTGGACAGACATCTTCTATGATCAGTAACAAAACCTCCTGCAGCACTGACTGCCTGTTCTGAAAGCACACTGGATGCAGGGAAGCCCAACAACTCAATAGCATACTGGACAAGTTCTGGCCAGTGGTCTATTCTCATGACCCAGTAAGCCAGTGGATTGTCAGCTGGAAATCTCTCCATCTCTGTTTTGGCTCTGAGGTAATTGTCCACCATGTGATGCAGACGATACCAATGGGATGTAGAAGCTGAAAGCCCTGGGTGGCGAGGACTAAAAAAATTCCAAAATGCCTTACTTAGGCGGATGCCTTCTCCAACGCTCCTTTCTTGACCAACGGAAGACTCACAACAAAGTTTTCCACCACACTGTAACCTACTAGAGTCAGGAAAAATGTTCAATAAAATCCTCTTTAATATGTCCTCAAGAGATTTTATGCTCTGCACTCTCTGTGGGGACGGGATGAGTTCAGAGACATTCCCCTTTGTCATGGTTATGCAGTAATCTTTCTCTGTCAGCTTACCTCCTCATGTGTTCAGACTAAGGGGCCAGCCACTCTCACCTGTCTGTTTTTATAACCTCTCCTCTAAGCATGGCTCCTCCCCAGGCCCTATCAGGGAACCAGGCCCTATCAGAGAACCCTATATTATATTATCAGGGAACCCAATGTTAACCTGTGCACTGCAAGCCAGCGGTGCTGATCAATCATTGTGTTTTTGGCTTCCTGTTTCCTGCTTGCCGTGTGCTCTTCGTTTGTCTCTGTTGTTCTCATGACCCTGACCTTTTGGCGTGTCCCAGATTATCCCTGTTTGCCTGTGACCCTGAACCTTTGGCATTTACTCTGTTGTTCCTGTCTGCTAGTTGCCTTGACCTCTGCCTTATCCTTTACTATCCTTTTTGTTCCAGCCTGCTGCTTCCCTCTCCTGTAGTCTACCATGAGTGTGAGCTGTGAGACCCTAGGGCAGTGATGGCGAACCTTGGCACCCCAGGTGTTTTGGAACTACATTTCCCCTGATGCTCTGGCACTCTGCAGTGTACTGGAGCATCATGGGAAATGTAGTTCCAAAACATCTGGGGTGCCAAGGTTCGCCATCACTGCCCTAGGGGCTGTGATCAGGAGCCAGACTGCAGCGCAGTCTATCCTCACCACTAGAGGCTCTGGTGAACACCTGCTGGCTCTTAGGCGGCGTACACACGCGGGGACTGTCTGCCGAAACTAAGTTCGTCAAACAGTCCGCTCAAACTTTTGAATGAACGAACACGCCCACACACGGCACTTTTTGAGCGGACAAATACGGCAAACTTTGTTCGTCGTACTAAGTCCGCGCAACTTTTGAAATGAGCGGACTCGCCCACACACGAGGCAACAGTCCGCTCATTTCGAGCGCGTGTGCAGGTAGGCGGGGCCCGCGACGGAGACGTCGCGGGCTCCGCCGCCTGGAATGGACTTAAAGGGGAACCCCAACGCCGAAAAAAATCGGCGTGGGGGTCCCCCCAAAGTCCACAACAGACCCTTGTCCGAGCACGCTACCCGGCCGGCCAGGAAAGGGGGGCGAGCGAGCGCGCCCCCCCTCCTGAGCCGTACCAGGCCGCGTGCCCTCAACATGGGGGGTGCCTTGGGGAAGGGGGGCCGCGCGCCCCCCCCCACCCCAAAGCACCTTGTCCCCATGTTGATGAGGACAAGGGCCTCTTCCCGACAACCCTGGCCGTTGGTTGTCGGGGTCTGATCGGAATCCGGGAGCCCCCTTTAATAAGGGGGCCCCCGGATACCGGCCCCCCCCACCCTATGTGAATGAGTATGGGGTACAATGTACCCCTACCCATTCACCTGTAAAATAAAAGTACCCAAAAAAAAACACAACACACGAGATAAAATATTTTATTGCACAGCTCCGGGGGTCTTCCGTCTTCGGGGGTCTTCTCGCCGGACTCCTCCGCTATCTTCTTGTAGCTCTTTTGCTAGCGGAGGAGTCCGGCTTTCTTCCTCCCCGCCGCCGGCCTCTTCTCCCGACTTCGGGGGTCTTGTCCCCCTCTTCGGTTCTTCTGCCGGGCCACCGCGCCTTCTTATAGCTCTTTTGCAGGCGGTGGCCCGGTCTTCTGTCGCCGCCTTCCGTTCTTCTGTCGCCGCCTTCCGTTCTTCTGCCGGGCCACCGCGCCTTCTTATAGCTCTTTTGCAGGCGGTGGCCCGGTCTTCTTTCGCCGCTGTCGCCGCCGCCTTCCGTTCTTGTTCTTCTTCTTGTTCTTCTCCAGGAGATGTTGACACGTCGCTCTCTCCGGCCGGAATGCCAGAGCCGCGCTGAGCGGCCACTTATATAGTGACAATGGGGCGGTGTCACATGGTATATGTCACATGGGTTGGTCACATGGTGACCCCGCCCCCTTACGATGTCATAGTCCCCATGTGACATCAACCCATGTGACCAACCCATGTGACATATACCATGTGACACCGCCCCATTGTCACTATATAAGTGGCCGCTCAGCGCGGCTCTGGCATTCCGGCCGGAGAGAGCGACGTGTCAACATCTCCTGGAGAAGAACAAGAAGAACAAGAAGAAGAACAAGAACGGAAGGCGGCGGCGACAGCGGCGACAGAAGACCGGGCCACCGCCTGCAAAAGAGCTATAAGAAGGCGCGGCGGCCCGGCAGAAGAACGGAAGGCGGCGACAGAAGAACGGAAGGCGGCGACAGAAGACCGGGCCACCGCCTGCAAAAGAGCTATAAGAAGGCGCGGTGGCCCGGCAGAAGAACCGAAGAGGGGGACAAGACCCCCGAAGTCGGGAGAAGAGGCCGGCGGCGGGGAGGAAGAAAGCCGGACTCCTCCGCTAGCAAAAGAGCTACAAGAAGATAGCGGAGGAGTCCGGCGAGAAGACCCCCGAAGACGGAAGACCCCCGGAGCTGTGCAATAAAATATTTTATCTCGTGTGTTGTTTTTTTTGGGTACTTTTATTTTACAGGTGAATGGGTAGGGGTACATTGTACCCCATACTCATTCACATAGGGTGGGGGGACAGTATCCGGGGGCCCCCTTATTAAAGGGGGCTCCCGGATTCCGATAAGTCCCCCGCCCGCAGACCCCGACAACCAACGGCCAGGGTTGTCGGGAAGAGGCCCTTGTCCTCATCAACATGTTGACAAGGTGCTTTGGGGTGGGGGGGCCGCGCGGCCCCCCTTCCCCAAGGCACCCCCCATGTTGAGGGCACGCGGCCTGGTACGGCTCAGGAGGGAGGGCGCGCTCGCTCGCCCCCCTTTCCTGGCCGGCCGGGTAGCGTGCTCGGACAAGGGTCTGTTGTGGACTTTGGGGGGACCCCCACGCCGATTTTTTTTCGGCGTTGGGGTTCCCCTTTAAGTCCATTCCAGGCGGCGGAGCCCGCGACGCCTCCGTCGCGGGCCCCGCCTACCTGCACACGCGCTCGAAATGAGCAGACTTGCCTCCGAGCGGGAACAGTTTGCTCATTTCGAAAGTAGCCTACACACGGGCGGGCTGTTCGCTCAAACCAAGTTTCAGCGGACAGTTTTTCGGAATTTCCGAAAAACTTTGTTCGTCAAACTGTCCGCTGAAACTGTCCGCTGAAGCCCCACACACGAGCGGACTGTCCGCTGAAACACTGTTCAGCGGACAAAGTTGAGCCAACAGTCCGCCCGTGTGTACGCGGCCTTAGACTCTGCGCCCTGGGAAATCTATGCTCTAGCCCCCACTGGGATCTGTGTTAGTGATCCAGTAGACCTGCTTCCTGAACTTCCCTGGGTAATATCCGTAGCAGTCAGTACTAGAGTCCACTATCTTAGCAGTGCACTTCTGACTCATACGGAGTGCATCTGTCACCTGGTCTCAGATGACCTGACACCCTTATAACAGTGGTCAAGGAGGGTTGCCAACCAGTAATCATCCTCCTCCTTTATGCCACGCATTCTTAGGTCCTTTCGCAGGCTTTGAAGCATGAGGTTGCCCATGAGCCTCAAATTTGCAGATGCTTGAGAAGCAGACTCCTCGGGGTCACTCAGAATGACAGGATCTGGAACTTCCTCATCCCAGCCACGTACTACTCCCAAGGGTCTTTGGTTTGGAAAGCCATCACTTACAGTTTGACGCATGTCTTCCTCTTCTTCAAAGCCTATGAGCGTACCAGAATCCTCCTCCTCATCCTCCTCCTCTCTCTCCAGCTGTGTGTTCTGTGACATAGGAATGATGGTGTCTGCATAAAGTGGGCCTTGAGAGGAAAGAAAGTCCTCATCTTCTTCCTGCTGCTCTGCCTCCAGTGCCCTGTCCATAATGCCACACAGAGTCTGCTCCAGCAGGAACACAACAGGCATGTGTCACTGATGCATGCACTGTCACTGCTCACCATCCTTGTGGCCTCCTCAAATGGTGACAATACAGTGCATGCATCCTTAATGATCAGCCATTGGTGTGTGGAAAAAAAAGCAGAGGTGGCCTGAGCCTGTCGTCGTACCGTACTGATACAAGTACTCGTTGACGGCCCTCTGCTGCATGTATAGCTGCTGCAGCATTCCCAAAGTTGAGTTCCACTTGGTGGGCATGTCACAAATCAGGCGGTTTACGGGCAGGTGGAATTCCCGCTGAATTTCAGCCAACCGAGCACTGGCTGCTTTAGTACATCGTCCAATCCTGGGTACATACTTAGGAAACGCTGTACCACCAATTGAGTACATGTGCCAGGCATGGCACATGTGTAAACTTTCCCTGTCTAAGGGCAGACAGGAGGTTTGAGCCATTACCGGACACCACCGTTCCTAGCTCCTGCTGGTGTGGTGTGAACCACCTCTGGGCCTGTCCTTGCAGCGCTGCAAGAATCTCTGCTCCGGTGTGGTTCCTGTCCCCTAAACACACCAGCTGAAGCACTGCATGGCACCTTTTAGCCTGACTCTGGGAAAAGCCCTTTGAATGTTTAGGGGGTACCTGATGTTAATAGGACAATTCTGCAGAGGAGGGCATGGAGGTGGCAGAGTAGGAGGAGGAGGAGGGGGTAGAGCTCACAGGTTTGGCATCATCACCACCAGCTGTATGGAGACATGGGGGCACAACAAGCTGCAGCACTGAGCCCTGTCCTGCATCCTTTTGAGTTGCAAGCAGCGTTACCCAGTGTGCTGTGAACAAAATATATCACCCCTGCCCATGCTTGCTGGAGCACATGTCAGCAGTAAGGTGGATTTTACGGCTGACTGCCTTGCCTAACATTGCCAGAACATTCCCTTCCATGTGATGGTATAGAGATGGAATGGCCTAACGTGAAAAGTAGTATCGACTGGGAACCTGCCATTTTGGTACAGCATATTGTTCAGCACGAATTCATGGAAGGTGGCAGAATCCACCAGGCTGAAAGGCACAACAACTTTGACAAGGTTGCATTCAGGCACTGGGCATGTGGGTGGCAGGGACTGTATTTTTGCTGCTGAAGATGGGGCATAGAAATTTTCCAGCTACAGTCTACTGCTGGCAGATGAGCTGCTAGGACCTTGGACACCCTGTGCTATGCCATCATCCCTGACAGTGGAGGCTGCTGAAAGGTAATGACTTGGTATCGCAGGGGCAGACTGAAGTGGGTGAGGAGGGACAGATTTGTGCCCCTTTTGTGTGGCTTTTAGGGGCTCTTGCCAATGGACTGAGTGGACGTTAAATGCCTTGTTAGGTATGTGGTACCCAAATGGTTGGTGTTTTTGCCACGTTTGATGTGCCGGTGACACAGTTTGCAGATAGCAACAGTGCGATCTGCTGCAGATGTGCTGAAAAAGGCCCAGACAGCTGAGCTGTGGGGAGTGGGCAGGGAGATAACAGCTACAGAATTTGATGGAATAGGGTAGCTGCTCTCTACTCTTTCTTGATGTCAACCTCCTTGGGGTTGTGCCGCCTCACCTACAGTTTCCTCCTCTGCTCTATCTGGCACCCAAGTCGCATCAGTGACCTCATCATCATCATCATCCTCTCCAGACTCAGAATTCTCCTGACACTATGGGTGGAAGCTAGTGGAATACAGGGTACAGAGTGGGTGTATTCTATAAACAGTGGAGCTTATGAGAAGTGGGAGGGGTCAAAAAGGAAGGGCAGAGTCTGGTGCCCCCCCCATCCTAAAACTTCACCAGCTGCCATAGACGTCAATGTGGTTGGTTATTCGGTTCCGAACTTTCCCAGTGTTTGAAGTTCTGGTGTGAACCAAACAGGGGGTCATTCAGCCCATCTCTATCAATTACCTAGGGACACTTTAAAAAACGGAGGTCTCACAAAGTGAGGTAGGATTATAAGAGCACGCTCAGAGGCATGTCCAGCAAAACTTTGCAGTGTTCAATCACCTTAGGGTACCAGCTTATAACCCAGGGACTATGAATGTTGATCCAGTGTCCTGTACCATATGATAGAGATAGGTTTTTATTATTTTTGTAGAAATACACAAGCTTTTCACAACTCCCACTGAAACTAATGAAATTGGTTTGAGAAACCCCCTACCCCTCTTTGTGGAAAATATAAATTTTTTCAAAGTAGTTGATCAGGCAAACTTTATAACTAGGGATGAGCCCGATGTTTGAGCCAAATGTAAGTTCATCTCGAACATTTGGTGTTGGTTCATTCGGCGAAAACTGAAAATGATGGGGCGTTCGCAGCAAATTTGAGCACCGCGGAACGCCCCAAAATGCACTGTGAGGTCGCAGTGTATTGATGTCTGATGATTGGCCAAAGCATGCACCTGACCTGCATGCTTTGGTCAATAACAGCACGCTCTGCTGTGAGAGCTATGATTGGCCAAAGGCAGGGTGCCTTTAGCCAATCATGGTTTAAGTCCATGGCCCACACTATATAAGGCTGCTTACATGGAGGCCATATATAGTGTAATGAATGAGAGAAGTTAGCTAGAGGCAGGTTAGTTAGTGGCATGCAGCTAGTTTGGTATACTGTATATATATGTATATATACATATATATACACACACACATACATACACACATTATATATATATATATATGTATATATACATACATACATGCATACATACATACATACATACACACACACACACACACACACACACACATATATATATATATATATACAAACATATACAGCGTAGTCAGTTTAGTGTAGACTATATATACAAAGTGCGGGCAGTGCATTAATATACCCTGCATGTGTTCCCCCGCCCCCACCCCAGTCAATACCAGGCCCTTTTCGGGGAACCATTTTTGTGGTTTTTACTTTTTGACACTTTTTTGGTGAATGGGTAGGGGTAACAATGTACCCCTACCCATTCACATGGGGGCAGTGCCCCACAACCAATGGCCAGGGTAGTGGGGACAAGGTTTTTTGGGGGGACCCCAAAGCACCCTCCCCATGTTGAGGGCAAGCGGCCTGGTATAGTTCAGGAGGTGAGCGAGTGCCCCCCCTCCTGAACCATTCCAAGCCGCTCGCCCCCCCTTTCCTGGCCTGCCAGGCTGCTTGCTTGGATAAGGGCCTGATATTGGCTGGGGAGGGGAACCCACTCCATTTTTTCCTCAATTTTGTATCTATTGCCGGGACCCGCAAATCATTACAGCTGTGAGCAATTTTAAATTAAATTTTTTCCTTTAGAAATTACATTTTCCTGTGGCACAGTAAAACACATCAGACAGGTGAAAATTACTGCTCCTGAAAAAATGATTGTTTCAAAAACTTTTTTTGCATTGATACATGTCCCCTGGGGCAGTACCCGGGTCCCTAAACACTTTTCATGGCAATAACTTGCATATAAGCCTTTAAAATGAAAACTTGATTTTTCACATTTGTGTCCCATAGACTTTAACGGTGTTTGCATGTTTGCACAAATTTTTTGCCTGTTTGCAGTGTTCTGGTGCGAACCGAACCGGGGAGGAGGTGTTTCAGCTCATCCCTAGTTATAGCCTTATAACCGGCATGACATCAATATTTTTGACCACTTCTCCTTGCAAAATTCCTTTAGTTACAAGAGGTTTGTGGGTTTCCTTGAATAAACTGCCCCTTTCAAAATCTCCCTACAAAATTTTAATTGGAATCAAACTGCATTTGGAGTAGTGCAGTTCATAATCCTATTTTTGTTTTTTGAGGCATTTTTTGTTGGACTTGCTAATGTGCTTTAGATCATTTTTAAATAGCTCCCAACTGTCCCTGATTTCGAGGGACTGTCCCTGATTTGGAACAAATTCCCTCTTTCCTCCTCATTTGTCCCTCATTTTGGTCTGATCTATAAAGTTGTATATAAAATGTACTGGCTATCTTATAAATAGTGTTTCCCAGTGCTAAACCTTTCATCCAAATTCTAAATTGCTGCATTTGTATATTTCAAAAGCCAGAGAAATAGTAGTGGTAAAAAAAAGAACTTGTGGGTTTAACTAATAATTGTTTTTGTTTAATTCTCCTTTAAGGGAGCGTGGCAGGGGGTGTGTCCTATGCCTACATACTTTTGCTAATAGGTGTCCCTCGTTCCCATCTCAAAAAGTTGGGAGGTATGTTTTTAGGTTAAAAGTGTAACTCAGCTTTAAGTCCCAGTTCGGCTTCAACATGTGAACAGATGTTCTCACATTTTCATCCGAATATATAGTTGATGCAATGATTGCAAGCTGCCCAGGGCCTGAAACAGCAAAGCAATGCTAAACCATAACATTTCTACCACCATGATTCACAATTTAAACAAGGTTCTTCACCAAAATCCTGTCTTTAGTTTGCAGCAATCATGTTTACTGTTAGGGTACTTGCACATGGAACTGATGTATGAACTTCAGATATTCCTGGATGGGAATGGGCTGTATAGATCATGCATGTATTTGTACATGTACACACACGAAAAGATTCTTCTATGTTTTTTTTTTTTAAATCAAGGGAGTGCAGCATATGCACATAAAATATTGACCAGCAATGTAGACTTTATTTTTTTTAATATACTGATCCATGTGTAGTGCAAGCATAAATAAAATGGGCTTCCTTTAGATCATTAAAAGAATGCTTAAATAATTAGTGTTTTTAGGCTTTCATGTGCAAAAAGCCTTATGGCGCGTACACACAACCTGACTTTTCCGGCAGAAAAGGTCCGAAAGTCTTCCCGGGAGAGTTCCAACGGAGTTCCGACCGAACGGACTTGCCCGCACACCAAAGTCTATCTATTTTGAACGTGATGATGTACAACAGGACTAGAAAAGGAAGTTCAATAGCCAGTAGCCAATAGCTGCCATTGCGTCGTATTTGGTCCATCGGACTAGCATGCAGACAAACGGTTTTCCCGATAGTAATTGATTCCGTTGGACAGTTTTGAAACATGTTCTATTTCTAGGTCCTTCGGAATGTTTGAAGAAAAAAGTCAGACGAAGTCCACACACGATCGTAATATCAGACCTTTTCTGCCAGTAAGTTTGGTCGTGTGTACGTGGCATTACTGTGACCAAACAACTCTGTTTGATTGGTTAGTCTTCATCACATTGTTCCAGAAGGCCTGGTCTTTGCCAGTTTGTTAAATGTCAAAACTTAGCCCTTGTACACACAGTCGGACATTCCGACGGAAAATTTCTGATCGGACCATGTTGTTGGATAATCCGACCGTGTGTGGGCTCCATCTGATTTTTTCTGTCGGAATGTTCGACCAACAAAGTTTGAGAGCTGGATACAAAATTTTCCAATAACATGATCCGATGGGCTAAGTCATGTTCTATTTTTTTTTTTTTTTTAGGACAGCAAAGGCTTTTTCTCAACACATCTATCATGCAGACTAAATTAGATGCATGCACTTTGCCTCCAACTATTGCAAAATCCAACCAATGCCCAAAAAATCACAGCCTACAAATGCTTAGGCAGTTCTAGTCTTGAATCACTGAACCAACAGGCTATGGTAGGCCCTAAAGCTGGATACACAATATACAACTTTTGTTGTTAGATTTCCTTTAGCGTTACAGTCAACTACTGCAAGGGCCTGCTCGATTGCACACAAATTGAAAGTGTTTAGGTTTGAGCTCATATTATATGCTTTTGGTAAATCTAAAGAAAGTTGTATAGTGTGTATCCACCTTAACAGAGAAACCACCTTCATACAAGATTCCAACCAGACAGATTATCCACGGTCCACTGGATCAGCACAAACCACCAGAGTTAGGTTATTGCATAAGCCAAGCCATGGCTTAGACTACAGATAGTGAAGGACGCCACAGGTTGATTTGAGGTCTAGTTGGGAATATATGTGGGATTGAAGGGGTAATGGGAACAGGCCCCAACTTTATTTAAAGAGTATATTTATTATGCATGTTAAGAACATAATCTATCTTCAAGGAAAAAAAAACATGTCAAAAAAAGGCACACTCAAGAACCACTTAGACTTTTTCCCATCGTAAGTTTATGTTTTTTATGTTTCTAAAAGGAGCTTTTTTAGAAAGTCAGAACTTTCTGGTTTCTGCCCTATGTTGGGCCCTGTGCCTTTTGCAATTGCTATGTCACAGCTATTCCAGGAGGTAGTGTGTTAACAAGCTCCAATTTTGCAGTATATCTGTACATGCACCCAAACACCACATGTGGTACAGTTGCTAGATGTCTTGGCAGTCTCTGCCATTTAAAATGGCTATGCAGATGAAGGCATTCATGCAGTGGTAAAATTATTACACTCCCAACATCATTTCAACCAAAAGGGTATTTCTGAAAATAAATGACCTGGGCTATTGTGTAGACAAATTATATTTCAAAGTTGCTTTTGTGTTACACATTAGACAAAACATAATAAATTTTACATGAAACTATTATAAATAACTAGTTTACATACAATTGACATACATCATCCATCCATGTGTGCCAAAATGATTTTTACCGTCGTAGTCACATCACAGAATGGTAATTTTGGTCAAAATGGCAGCAGTGATGGCTTTAACCACAACATTTTCAGTTGGGTAAAATGATTTGGCAATAACATTTTTATTAATTGTAATACCAAAGTAATTCTTCAATTCTTATACAATTATTATTATTTTTTTATTTGGAGGTGGTTGTTTTTTGCAAAAATTATTTTGTTTTCTATGCAAATACATTTATTTAAACACAAACAGACACAACAAACCAAATAAATTTTGTTTAAAACCACTAGTGTTACTTGCAAATATAAAAGTGCACTTTTTGTCCTTTATCCCATTTGTTGACACTAACATTAGATTGATGGCATAAAGCATTGTGAATGTTGCTATTTAGTGCATTTTTTAATGTTACATTGGAAAAACAAACTAAAACAAACTAAAACAGCTTACAGATGAATGGAAAAACAGCCCAAAATAATAGCGATGGGGGGAATGGTAGGAAGGATTTAAAAAGGGGTGATTAGTGGTACCTAAGATTTAACATGGGGTTAAACTGAAGAAACTTTAACAAAAATGAACATACAGCTAGGAAGACAGCTCCCTTAGGTTTCTCAATCCTCAAACTGCCAGAAAATGTTAGTTATTAGCAAGCAGTACAAGCTTTGTCACTCAATGTATAAAGAATGTTACAGAAAGTACAAATAATTCGACTTTCTCTTACATTCATTGAGAGACACAGCTTTTAATTATAGATCAATCAGAAACAGTGTGATGTCAACAAGCAGTACTAGGGAAAGGCGATACCTGAATAACAAATGAATTAACATGGTGAGCCCTTATACCACATTTGGCTGATGCAACCTTATGAACCTTATAAAAATAGGAAGGTATCAATGGAGGACCAGGTCACAGCCTTACAGATGGATCTCAGAAAAGCCCAAGGAGTGCTGACTGAATAGGTACTGTAATGGCAGGAAATTTTTTTTTTATGTTTAATGGCGTAAGCCTGAAATATAGTTTTTAGAATCCATCTAGAGATGGTAGCAGATGAAGTAGCATGTCCCATATAGGGACCATCAACCACAACAAATACGTTATCGGAAAGACTGCAGTAGCCTAAAAGTAAACCCTAACACCACAACATCTAAGATATGTAAATTACTTTTTTAGGCCAACAAGAAATCAGACAAAGGGGTAGGGGCGGAATACCTTCATTAAGGTGAGACTACCTCAAATAGAAAAAAAGGGCGGGATGTTACCACCTTGTCCTTGTGCAAAATCACAAAGGGTGATTCACAGGAGAAGGCTGTGAACGCAGACATGCCAACCTGTGTAACAATATCTGCAAGTGATCCTCCTAAATGATGGCAAAAAGAGGTCTTTGCAAGATTGTAAAGTTCCATGAAGGAATCACCTAACAAGAGGAACACCATGTATAAAAGTAAGGAATGATTTGTCAAAGGGCATAGAAACATGGCAGCCAAGGATAAAATCAAACCCCCCCCAAGCCCAAAAGGCTTACTATTGTCATAATGATCAGCCAATGTGGAGGAAGAAATGACACATTTCCTGCTTCAAAGGAGGAGACCATCAGACTGAACACCATCATACAGGAAAGAAGACAGAATTTAATGGTTTAATGAAGACTCTTGACGTGGTACTGAAGTTTGTACAGTTTATCCAGCAGAAGAAAATGTGTCAGGATTAGCCCCAGATTCTCCAGATGAAAAATTTGATCAGACTGCAAGTACTGCAAGGTTTATAACATTAACTGAATGTGGTCCTGCAAAGTTTGGTAGAAGCCTGCTCCCAAGACAAGATCATCAAGATAACCTCCAACTGGGATCCCTGAAGTGAAGAAGAGCAAGATCAGGGCCAAGATCTTTGTGAATACTCAAGGAGCAGAGGCAAGACAAGCCACAAATGGGCAATGGTAATGTCCCACAGTGATTTGTTGGTAGCTCTGACAAATTGGGACATTAAGAATGAATGTTGATGCTTAAGCCTCTTTGATGAAGAGAAGCAACTACCAAATAAATGGGATCCATTCTGATTTTTTTTTCACAAAGGCATTTATTACCTACTTTCTTAGGGATTTGATCAAGTATGTTTTGGATAGCTAGAGATAAGTTTGTGAGGGAAACCCAGGGAACGATTGTGGCCAGAAATCACTCCAAGGAAAAAGACCAATGGTTTTTCACCCAAATATTTTAGGGCCTGAACCATTTGATCTGTTAAGGCCAACAAAGTACAGAATACTTGTTCTGATGCAAGGTCCTAGGGCAAATGTCTAGCCTTCTCCACCACAGCCAATGCTTTAACAACTCTCCTCGGAGTTCCAGCAATGGTATACACAGAACAGAGAATCAACTCCATTTTATGGTCCATTGAGTTTTTAAAAACATACAGTTTCCACTGCAGAGATCACAGTTGCTTTATTAAAACTTGAAACCAGCCGTTCCAGGATAAGAGGAATAGTAATTTTAGTGAATTATTATTAGGAAGATTCCGTTCCTTGTAAATGGGATTGTCAAAGAACAAATGGTATGGAAACACTTTTGTATCTCACTTAGGTTTATGAAAACCAACAACAACCAAGAGTTCAAATAAGGAAGCAGGAGAATCCTCTGTTTTGTGAGTTTTACAAACTGGTTTAATCAGAGGTGAAACCAATTCCTTTTCAAGAATTAAGGGAAAAATCATCGTTCTTGTCCACAGAAATTAAAAAGTGAGAATCTTCATCCAAGCCCTCATGAAATCCAAGACCAGACAAAACCGGGGCCAAGCCGTTAAACAAGTCAGACCGGTGAATTTGGAGGACGTATCTATGAGACTTTGCTTAGGGTCAGAAATAGCTTGTACAATCTTAGTTACAAAGCCATCCATAATTGAAGTCAGGGATTCCAGTGTAATTGAGGAATGGGGAGGGGGGCAGAAGAGACACGTGATAGTGTAGTAGGTGGGGTAGCAAAGGCAGATGCACCTAAGGCTGCTGTACAGATAACACAAAGTGAATCACCCTGGTTACTATCCATGGTAGTGTGACAATCGGTATACACAGAGGCAGCTGGTAAAGAGGAAATTGGATTGGAATTACCTCTTCTTAGAATCAGTCATGTTACCACATTAGAGACTCTATGCAATAAGAGCTGCCACCAACAAACCACTCCACAGGAATGAGGTATGCACCCAGACAGCCACTCAAGAAAGCAAGCATTTCTGAGATGCAAAGGCTGGTTTCTTCAGGAAAGAAACCACAGATTCTAATAAGGATCCAATGCTTCAGCTTGAGAAGGGCAAAAAACAACTGCAGCACACAGTTAAAGGCTTCAGGCTCCAAGGAGCATGCGCAGTGCCTTAAGGACCTACAGGGAACAATAATTGCATAAAGAGTAAAACCAACTATGCTTACACAATACAACTTAAAAAAGCAAAAATTATGTGGTGGCTGAACAGAAAGCCACACAGATAAAAATAAATAAATGACTGTAATCAGTGTAAAGCACTCTGTAATAAAAGAGAGAATAGGAAAGGATAGAAATCTAGGGTTAGCCAGACAGCACAGACAGCAAAAATAACCTCAGATTCCCTCCAGGATCCAGAAAGATGGGGCCCTTCAGCCTCTTTAGGAAACACTGTGACAAGCAGACCAACACAACCTCTCATACATATTACAGTACATAAAAGGCTTGCTGTCCAAATAGAAAAAAAGGGATTGCACAGTGAGTATTTGTTACAACCTAGAGAGACTGATGGTTAGACTAGGGAGACTAGGGAGACTAGGGAGACTAAAAGGCTAGACTAGGGAGACTAAAAGGATCAACATCCAACCTGTCTACCAGTCAGCTTCTTGATAGAAGAAATAGTCATCTAAGACGATTTCAGGAGCAGAAGAAATACGCATCTTAATCCTCGACACTAGACAAAAAAAAAAAATGTCCTCTGACAGTTGTGGGATTAAAGTGACATCAAAGGCTCCTTTATAAAAAAAAAATAAAAAAAATATGTCATACTTACCTTTGCACAGAGCAGCCCCAATCCTCCTCTTTTTTAGGACCCTGTCGGTGCTCTTGGCTTCTCCGCCTTAGCCAGTTCCCCCAATAGCAAGCCGCTTGATTTGGGGGCACTGGTGCGTCCATAAGACACACAGATCTGTGGCTCAGCCCCATGCTTCCCCCCCCCCACTCTCTCTTCATTGGCTCACTGGCTGTGGTTGATAGTAGTCTCAGCCAATGAGAAATGAGAGACTCATAAGAAGCTCATCTCTCATGCACATAGCTGGATTGAGAGGGAGCTCAGGTGAGTATTAGGGGGCTGTTGCACACAGAAGGTTTTTTACCTACATGCATACAATGCATGTAGGTAAAAAAAAAAAAGTGAGACTTTAAAACCACTTTAAGCCACCCAAGGGAGCTGTTCAGACATTTTTTTACACATGTCTGGAAGCAGGCAGCTTAACCCACTGGTTCTGATTGATCTTCAGTGAAAAGCTGCGTCTCTCAACGAATAAGAGAAAATTTCATTTATGCAATTAAAATTCTACCTAATATAACACTTTTATGCTGTATGTATGGACTTTGTACCACCGTTAGCATTTGAAAGTATTATAGCTACATGTGCTACTTTGACCAAATTTATGATTGCTGATCCAGCACAGGAAGTGAAAGTAATTTCCCAAGTGGGACAAAAACTAAAAAAAAAAAAAAGCATAGACTGGAATTTTAACCTTTCCCTACTCTGTCTAAAACTAAACAAAAAAGTTTTGGATATACATAAATTTTAAAGTCAACCTGTCATGAGAGTATCAGGGCTGCTATTGCTAAGCTTCTTTTGAAAAATCCAGTTACCTGACTGTTATCACCTACTTCGAGTCAATTAACTGAAAAATAAATACAGATTATTAAAATCAGAGGAATGTAAAAAGGCTATATTTGAATCCTTGTCCCCTGTTAGTTAATCAAAATATTGAAGCATAGAGGTTACCAAGACAATCAGGTAACTAGTATTTTTAGAAGATCAGCTCAGCCATCTTCCATATTTCTTACATTATTTAAATTTTTACATGTATATAACAATCAACACATCAAAAAATTCTCTTTAAAAAAATATATCTACTATGAATAGTAATTTTCTTCCGGTTTTTAGGAACTTAACTTTGCTGCTACAATAATTAGTGATGATAAAGGAAGGCAACATATCAATACACCTACTCTAAATCTGATCCCCTGTTCAACAAAATTTAAGATGGACCTTGCACCAGAAAGCACCCATTACATTGGGTCCTCCTTTATCAATCATAATATGATAAACTTGCCAAAAAAGCACCTGTGGGGAAAAAAGTTAGTCTATTTACTTTACTGGCTTCCACTCACAGTACCTAGGTAAGGGTGACATCGCAATCCTTCTGATAAGATCCTGTGAATGACGAGGATCACAAATATTGTGGTGGTGTGTATTCTTATGATATTTGGAATATCCAACATTTCCCAGGATCTCACTGGAAGTATAACTGTGCCACTCCTTGTAGTGCAAAATCTGGGCGTAAGGTAAGTATTTATTTTTACTTTTGTTCCCACAGGTGTGCTTTTGTACATCCATTATGTGCACATTTTGTAGGGTGGTTGAAGCCTTGAGGTAATGCACAGACTGCTTTCTCTTGCATAATCCTCTTTACTAAGAATGTAACTAGCTTTTTATTTGCCTCTACTATGCCTGTTTTGGCTGCAAATACCAAACAGCTTCAAATCAGTTAAACAGAAAACGTTAATATTGTTTCACATTTTTCAATGTCTATTAAAGTGTGGGAACAATTGCATATATTTTTGGTTTACACGTGATGCAGACTCCCAAACTAAAATAGCATACTTTTTTTACAAAGCATTTCTGTGATGTGTGCTAATGGCTTAAACATCCCATATTATGCTATTTAATGTCATGTTGATGTTTTTAGCATATCCATTGCCAAAATTTCACTGGAACTCAACAAGTTGACATAGGTAATATATTCAAGTGAATAAATAGTGAGTAAAGTGTATACAGATGTTCACTTAAATTTCAGCCTTGCTCATTGCTTATACTTACATAGTTACATAGTTAGTAAGGTTGAATAAAGACTCCAGACCATCCAGTTCAACCTGAGTGAGTGTCTACAATTGTCCCTATCCCTGTACATTGCACACTCACATCGGTACCTACCCTCAAGGAGCCGACAATCCAAAGTCCCCATTCATTCACTAGGGTCAATTTTTTTTTGGACAGAAGCCAATTAACCTATCTGCATTTCTTTAGAGTTGCCTGCCTTTCAGTCATCCATCGCTCTTTTTGTGCACAGGAGTGAAAATAAAAAATACTTTCTAAGCTTAAATCATAACTAAAGGGAAAAAAAAAGTGTTTCTGGTTTTGGACAGAATGGAGAGGGTTTTAACCCATGTCAGGATTTTATCGCTGCCTGTGTCCCTGTTAGGGAAATTCACCATCTCCATCTGACATGTTTACTGTTATCATCGAAGGTGAAAGTGAAAAAAAAACCTCAAATTTTGGGTTGTCCTCAGATCAACAATAGAGGGGATATCTTCTAATAGCTACAAAAGCTCTGGTGACCCTGATGACAACCAGGGATTTCCACACTTTAGAGGGATTTCCTCTAATTTACCTATGTTTGGCTATGGGACAGGAAGTGAAGGGAATTCTCCCCAATAGGACCCAGATGGCAAGAAATCCTGATGGGGTTGAAACCCTCCCCAACTCTGTCCAAAATGCTAATAATTCTTCTTTAAAGTTGCTCTAGCAGGACCTTACTCAGGCTTAGGACTATCTCCATACACCACATGACAGGGCAAATTATTGTTGATTGGCTGATCATGCACCTATGATTTCTGAGAAGAAGGAGAGTAAATCACAGTGCAGTGCAATGACTCATTCAAGCAGGAACCTAATGGCCATAACCCTGGGGTTCCCAAAAGATTACGTGCAAGTATATACAGCATACCTGCATGTTATGCCACACTTACCTAATTAAGTGCCTTTCTCCAGGGATGTATTGTCCATGTTCCCCCCCATCACTCCTTTATTACTGCTGGCATCTCCAGATCTTCTAGTAGCACAAGCTTCAGCCATTTTAATTGGCCAACCAGAAATGGCTTTGTCCTAACACCCAAAGCATGCAGAGATTGAGCTGCACATGTGCAGCTCAAGCTACAAGTAGGTGAAAAATGTTATCAGGCAGGGCTTTTAAGGCAAAGGAGGCATACACTGGGGTTTTTCTTTTTTACTAAAGACAAATAGGCTGCTTATGTTGAAAGGGCATTTTCACTTTTTGTTTAATTCTGTTTATTAAATGAGGTATTTTGACTTTGCAAGTAAATTTTACTTTAGCCTAGTGAATGAGGTGAAACTCTACTAACTTTAATTATCTAATAACGTGGAAGCAAAAACACTCATTTTTATTATGTTCCTTGCATGTGATTGGGTATTCTTTGCAAATTTTAACCACATACCCAGAGTTTATTCTACCATGAAAAACGACCTCATAACAATAGATAAAAAAAATTAAAAAAAACTTTAGTTCTGCTTTAAAATACACTAAAATATATTTTTATTGAAAACATAACTAGATTCGATGAAGGTGTTTGATATTTGCATTTACTTACGCTTTAATGTTTCTGTTCATAAAATATATTATAATCTGTTCAAAATTCAGTTCATGTGGAGTGTCTTCCTACTATATTTTTTACAAAGCGATACTAACACAAAATAGTTGTATGAAAAGCTTTTAAGTTTTCAGTTACAGTTTATGGCTAAACAAATTAACAGTATTGAATCTTATATTTTGCAATCATACTGCATTAAAAAGCAAAAGCATTTAAAACTAGCCAAACACATATCCACTAATAACAAAGGTAAAGCTATAAAACATGTAAACGCAGTACACATCCAAAAGAGTATTAAATCCTGTGAATGCGTCACACAGGGGAAATCAAACAATTCTTTTTCCACAAATTTGAGATTGTTGATAGATGACAATATGGATTTCTATAAATTTGTTCTTTGATGGTTACAAACTTCATAATTACAAAATTTCCAGAGAATGTTTTGTGGTTCGATTTGTAAGGTTACAAACATTTCACAGTGCGATTGAGAGTCAGCACCATTGTTCACATAGCCTTTTTTACATAACATTTTCAAAGAGCTGTAATGACCTCATGATATTGTCATCCTAAAAAAACAAACAAACACAATGTTAATTTTTTTGTTGTTAATTTTAATTGTGAATTATTGCATAGTTAAATTTTTTAACAAATTACCCAGCTACTAAATTAACACACTGATGGTCTTAAAAGAAGTAGGCATCTCTAGTCAGCATATTTGTTGCCAAAATAAAAAGAAGTTTGCACATCCTCTGCAAGGACCCATTTTACACATAATGGGTGTTATTTATTAAAAGAAAATCCACTTTGCACTGAAAGTGCACTTGGAAGTAAAGTCGCTGTAGATCCGAGGGGGACATGCAAGGAAAATGAAAAATAGCATTTTAGCTTGCACATGATTGAATGATAAAATCAGCAGAGCTTCCACTCATTTCAGATCTACCCCTTAGATTTAGAGGGAGTGCACTTTCAGGTGCACTTGCAGTGCAAAGTGGGGTTGCCTTTCGTCAATAACCCCCAATGAATTTTAATTCTTTTCCATATACACTTACTTTAATTTGCTATATTTTAAAGAATGGAAATAGATAAAAAATAAATGTGGCAAATGTAAACGTTTGGCAAGCTGTCCATCAGGAATCAGTAACACCATCAATGGTAGAAACATTTCCTGTAACACAGCTTGTATTTTCTTGCTTTAAATTATATTTGTTTTCCATGTGGGTTTGGGAGTTTATGTTAAGCCCACTGTTCTCTATTTTCTTCATTGCAACAAATGCAATATTAACAAACTTCAAAACTTAAAATGGTTGTAAAGGCACAAGGTTTTTTAATGAATTTAATGCATTAAGATAAAAAAAAAAAACTTCTGTGTACAGCGGTCCCCCTCAGCCCCCCTTATACTTACCTGAGCTCCATCTTGATCCAGCGATGTTGCACAAGAGACTTGGCTGTCCAGGAATCTCCCTCCTCATTGGTTGAGACAGCAGTGAAGCGCCATTGGCTACCGCTGCTGTCAATCAAAGTCGGTGAACCAATGAGAAAAGAGAAGGGGCGGGCTGGACCACGGCCCATGTCTGAAAGGACATAGGGAGCTGTGGCTCAGCTCAGGTGCTCCCATGGCAAGGAGCTTACTGTGGGGACACTCAAAAGGAGGGAGGGACCAGGAGTGCCAAAAAGGGGCCAGAGAAGAGGAGGCTCTGGGCTGGTCAAACTACTGCACAGAGCAGGTAAGTAGAACATGTTTGTTATTTAAAAAAAAAGAAAAACAAGACTTTAGTATCACTTCAATATTTCCATTCCTCCTTGCAGACTTCTAGTTCAGAAAAATGTACACAACTCTTTTTACTAATATTCAATACTTTCAATTTGAAGGACATATAAAAATGTTTTTTTTTCTTGATCTGCCAGGTTTTGCCAAAAGTTGTTGTAACCCTAAAAAAAAAAAAAAAAAAAAAAGGAGATACTGTTCCATTATAACTGCTTGTTGCTTGTGCTGTCTAACCTGTCCCTCTTTGCAAAAAATCTGTCTGATCCTGCCTGTTTCGGTGTCCTATGTAAAATGACCATGGTAACCATGACTGATGATCCCTGATTACTGTGGTCAGTTTTACATCCCTCCGTCATCCCGCTGCTCTCCTTCTCTCTCCCCCTCCCTTTCTGCCTGTCAACTCCCTTGTGTGTGTGTGAGCTGCCCCTTCCCTCTCCTCCTGCCACTATTAATAGTAAAATAAAATTAAATATCACTGCCAGCACCTATGTTTTATGAAGCCATCCTACACGGTGTAAGTATGAGTGTAAAATGAGGCCACTAAATACCTTATCTAAGATCTATTCTGGCCGGTCACGTGACTTCCGGCAGCTCTCTTCCTCCAATCTAAAGGCTAACGCAGGAGGGGCTGAGCAGACAACACAGCGGTCACATGACCTCCCTGGCTGATGTCAGAGGGGATCTTGGCCTCTCATTCTGTAGCCCTTAGAATGGATGAGGAAAGCGCTAAGAGGTCATGTGACTGGCAAGAAAAGATCTGAAATAAGGTATTTAGAGGCATTGTTTTACACAAACGCTAGGGTGGCTTCATAAAACAAAGGGGATGGCAGTGATTTTTTTTTTTTTTTACTTTACAACCACTTTAATTTAGGGGCATTCTAGATTGCAGAATGTTTAAGTTAAAATAATAATTTTCTTTTTCTGGCAATCATATGGTACATAAGTATAAAGATATCCCATAGGTAGCATGTGTGCTTTCTGTTTTACACACACAAACAAAACCCACAGGTGCCTTAATGCTGATATAAGCTCACTCGCAGAAGTATGGTGTCCCACCTAGGATTTTCAGCATCTAAATAATACACAGCATTGTAATCAGTTTAGCATTTTCAAGTCCATAACCCTTTATTTCTTCTTTTTGATCCTTTTCTTTGGTGGATTTGCTAAGATCATTATTATACCAAAAAATAAGTTGCCCACTGTTGAACATCCTGGTTGTATGGTAACCCATCCTGGAATCTTGGCTTCTTATATCCATTCATTCCCTGGGGATACTGGAGCCAGATCCCCTTATTGGGATCAGAGTAGCTGGTAAGTGGCATGAGAATTTGGTGTGCACTTTGAGTATGAAGATTTTGCTTTCTACACTGAAATATGTTTTTTTTGTTGATACACAAGTATAAATTAACTTTTTGCACAAGAGCACTTCTCTTCTTTTTTTCTGATGGACTTTACTGGAATATTTATGAATGTTTTTTTACACATTCTTATTTACAGTTTTTGATATATTTGAATGTTTTACTTGATTGATTAGTTATGAATGTATGCACTTTATATTGATGGTGCAACATCTTTTTCAGTAATATTAAGTGAATATTATGTAAAAAAAAAAGACAAATTTCTTGAGTAAGTTCAACTTTTTGACCAGATGTCCTCACATTCTCTTTAAGCACACCTTTGATATGACGAAGAATATATAGTTGGCTCGATGACAAGCTTCCTATGCCCTGAACAGCAAACCAATCTTAAACATTAACATTTTCACTACCATGCTTCACAGTTGCTATGAGGTTCTTCTGCTAAAATACTGGCTAGACTTATTGGCATCCAACACTTTCTTCTCAAGGGCCTTGGAGAGCCCTATTAATCCTGGTATGATGACACTAAGCATGTCAACAGCAAAGAGAACATAGATCCTAGATATACTTGTGCATAGGTTTAAATAAGGCAGGTTCCACCTGCATATTCCCCAACAAGTTTCTAATTATTGGCACCCAATCTGGGTCACTGAATCCTAATTTCATAGCAAGAAAATTAATACACCGTGCCAATTTTATATATAATTTGTTTAGGTATATTACCTTTATTTATTGGCACTATTTGAATCAAGGCCGAGTATTTGAAAGTGAATGCAGTGAATCGCACTAGACTTGTGGCAGAGTAGCCAACACACATGGATGCACCCAACAACCACAATAGGCATCCTTACAATATTATATTGTGCTCCTTTTACCTCTCCATATAGTAGTGTTTTGAATAGAAACTATATACAGAAGTGTATATATCACTCATATTAATACAACTTTGAACAGAATAAATACTTTGTGTCGACATATAGAAGTGAAAAAAACTTTAATATGTACCATTAAAAATCTATTACACAACAATAAATATTACTCTCGACCAGTGGCTGGTGGGTTCTTTTGGGGGGGCAGCAAACAAACACCCCCTGGTGGCGTGTCACAGCACTGAAACTACACCCCCCATGCGGGTGGTTCAGCCCAGGACTTACTTGTGTGGCGGGGCTGTGGTGTCCTCTCCTCCTTTCCTGGAGTGCCAGCAGCGGCTCCGGTGTCCCTTCCTCCATATTCCTCCACTGTGTGTCTCCTCTCCTCAAAGTGCTAGGCATCCAATAGGATCACCTGATGCTTTGGCCAGTCTGGAAGCAGGTCTCACAGACCTGCCTGATTGGCGGGGAGGGAACTTTAGTGAAATAATAGTGAAAATTAATTTGCTATGATCACACAACTGGGTGGACTCGGAGCGCAATGAGGCCATACTTTTTTGAAGCCAATTAGAGCCTCTGGTTCTAATCAGGTGCTTCAAAAAAAACACCCACCCCGCATTGGAATCCATGGTCTGGCACCACTGATATGTAGATCAGGGGACCGGACGCATGGGTAGGGGAGGTGGCGCCCGCACACCCTCAATGGACAGGCCGCCACTGCTCTCAGCATAGAGGTTCACAACATGCAAAGATTTGGATTACAGTTCACATATGAACTCAATACATTTTGGGAATCCTTCTTCAGGATAACATGTGACAGAATCACTACATTGGAACCCACTCCTAATATTTAATAAAGTAATACCAGCCAGCAGGGTAGACTGGAATTCATAGGATGTGTGTGTTGCCCATAGAGGTGCAAATGAGTAAGCCACTGTGAAGTCACTGCCTCCTGGGTGGAAAACACAGGTACATTCAGTAACACAGGCAATGGTCTTGTACACACATCCCAATAGGAAACCATCCAGACCCAATGTGAGTAAGTCACAATAAGGACAACATGGTAGTCAAAATAGTCAAGGCACATATTTTCCAAAGAGGGGGCTCTTGATAAGTATCTTAGAAACAAATTCAGTTAACATGAATCCAGCCTCCTACTAAGGCAAGCTTGGGATGGTTACTATGTGCAGGAAAAAAGCGTGTATACCCCTAACGTAGAGGAATTTGCTGCAGGAGTAAACAGCACAAGACAAAATTCAAAAGAGTCTACGCTACCTTCCTATCATAGCCTTTATGGACACAAATCACAGAGAATAAAATAAAATATGTGACACTTCCAGTAATAGTCTTGTTATGTCCACATCCCTAAGGAAAAAACAACTGTGATAAGAACTGTTAACTCTGACCCAGAGTTTGATTCCTTCTATCTACACCTCAATCCTTTTTTTATCTGCATTCCACACTTCCCTGGTTCCTTTACTACCGCTCTCTCCTAGCAAGCAGTGTGTATCAGCTTCCTTTAGCACCTCCTCCTTCCAGTTCACATTTTCACCACTGCTGTTTCCCAGGCAATACATTACATTCCATAAGGCCTTAGGAATTTCTATCTCCTTGATGAAGGTAGAGGTTCTATCAGAGTATTGGAAGAGATGGAGGCGGAGCATGCTATAGCTACAGACACTGGTTACCAAGTTCTTACATCATCACTACAATGTCTGCTCACTAACCTTTGACTTTTACTCTTTTCAGGCGCCCTAATTTATTACCTTGATAATAGTATTTGGAATTATTGGTCAATCTCATCTGTAGACATCCACGGTAAGTGTGAAGTTCAGCACAAATATATATTTATAATATATCTAAGAAAATATGGTCCTGTATATTTGAAAAATAATTTCTTGTTTAATAACAATTACCAACGGTCTTCTAATTGTAATTTCCTTCCTCCTACCATTATATCATCTAGCTCATACACTAGATTCTTACAGCCAAATAAGTGAAAACCTATTTATTGCGAGTCATCATTTATACGTGGTCCTAGAAAATATCCTTTGCTTTCTATATTCATGCATACGAATCTTCACTTTTAATCTCATTCATATGCCAATGCATTGTTTTTTAAAACTCCTTTGTGCTTCCCTTACATTGAGAGACACAATATGCTGGTATGAATAGTTCTAATGATGGTACATGCTGGCATTTGTAATTCTTCCCTATTATAATGATAATAATTATGTTTATATCCTCTTGTTTGATGTCACATATTTTTATTTCCTTTTTTATAATTTTTTCATACTTTTGAAGTATCAGGTGTATAGTTGATTGGAACCAGATTTCATACTGTGTGAATAACAATGCTTTTATGCTTTTTAACTGTTATATAGTATGTATGGTATTTACAGTATTCATTAATTGCAGTATTATCCTTCTCTATATGTATATTATATGCCTATTATGCCTTCATCATTTTGTGCCGATCACCCCCCGCCTAGTTTATTAAATCTTCTGCCCATTTCCCCATACCCTTACTCCTTTTAAGCCACATACACTGCTGCTTAGGTTTTGAAAAAGGAGCTACTGCACATGCTCAAACGCATTATTGCGTTATTATTGTAACTAGGGATGAGCCGAACACCCCCCGGTTCGGTTCGCACCAGAACTTTCGAACGGACCCCACGTTCGTTACGAACGTTAGAACCCCATTGAAGTCTATGGGACTCGAACATTCGAAATGGAAAGTGCTAATTTTAACGGCTAATATGTAAGATACTGTCCTAAAAAGGGTTTGGAGACCTGGCTCCTGCCCCAGGGGACATGGGTCAATGCAAAAAAAAGTTTTAAAAACGGCCGTTTTGGCGGGAGCACTGATTTTAATGACGATTAAAGTGAAAAAAAAAGTGAAATATTCCTTTAAATATGGTGCCTGTGGGGTGTCTGTAGTATGCCTGTGAAGTGCCACGTGTTTCCTGTGTTTAGAACAGTCCCTGCACAAAATTACATTTAACGGAAATAACACCATTTAAAACTGCTTGCGGTTTTAATGTTATATCTGGTTCCTGCAATATGGTTGAAAATCATTCAGAAAAATGGCATGGGTAGCCCTCCCTGCCCATTACCAGCCTATTTGGGTCTTGTACGCATATTAAGGGGAACCCTGTACCCATATTAAAAAAAGGAAATGCGTGTGGCCCCCAGGCCCTATATACTCAGAACAGCAGTATACAGGCGGTGCAAACAAGACAGGGACTGTGTAGGTTTGTTGTGTTAAGTTGAATCTGTTTGTAATTTTCAACTGGTACATTTTTAAAGTGTAGCTCCAGTCAAAAAAACTATTTTTAAGCTTTTTGGAAAACATAGGGAAGGGTTATCACCCCTGTATAATTTGTTTTGTCGTCCATCTTTTTTCATCTCACTTGCTGCTGTCTCCTTGCGTTTGCAAGTAGGATGTTTGAAAGTAGGGGCCTGCTCTATATGCTCTGCCTCCTGTGAAATATTATATCAAGAATTGTAATTACATGTCCCTGTTAAACAGGGGCAGAAAAATTTGGCCTTAGGCACTGCTGCTGGTGCCACCACACTGCAACCTCTTCCATATACTCTAGTTTTTTTGCTGGAATTAGCCCTGCTGCAAAGCATTGCATCAAAAATTGTACTTAAACGCCCCTGTTAAACAGGGGCAGAAAAATTGTGCCTTAGGCACTGGTGCTGGTGCCACCACACTGCAACCTCTGCCATATACTCTAGTTTTATTGCAGGAATTAGCCCTGCTGCAAAGCATTGCATCAAAAATTGTAATTAAACGCCCCTGTTAAACAGGGGCAGAAAAATTGGGCTGCTGGCATCACCCAGAACCAAAAATGTTCTTCCAACATATCAGCGGAGGAGGAAGAGGATAGACAATCAACATAACAGGACAGTCACTCAGCATAGGCAGTCTTGAAGGGATGTGGTATTTAAAAAAAAATTATTCGGTTACATCAGCTTCAGGTGCTTGGTAGCTGTGGGTGATCCAAGACTGATTCATCTTGATGAAGGTCAGTCGATCAACTGATTCGGTGGACAGGCGCACCCTGTGATCGGTAACAAAGCCACCAGCAGCACTGAAGGTGCGTTCCGAAAGAACGCTGGATGCAGGACAGGCCAGTAGCTCAATTGCATACTGTGCAAGCTCTGGCCAGTGATCCATCCTCAAGACCCAGTAAGCCAGAGGATTTTCGGTGGGAAAGGTGTCCAAGTCTGACCTTGCCCCTAGGTATTCCTGCACCATGTAAATCAGACGCTGGCGATGGGTGCTGGAACCAATCATACCTTGGGGCTGCGGACTAAAAAATTGTCTGAAAGCATCAGTCAGACGGCCACCTTCTCCACCGCTCCTTCTGACCGATGCCTCAGCAACACGTTGTCCAGGACCAGGAGTTTGTAACCTCCCAGTCTCTGGGAACGCGTTGCACAGACCTTTCTGCAAGGCCTCCCGGAGATGTCTCATCATCTGCTCCCTCTGCGATGGCAAGATAAGGTCGGCAACCTTACCCTTGTACCGTGGATCAAGGAGAGTGGCCAGCCAGTAATGGTCCCTCTCCTTGATCCGAAGAATACGAGGATCCTTCCGCAGGCTTTGCAGGATCAGGGAGGCCATGCAGCGTAGGTTAGCTGAGGCATTCGGTCCGGAGTCCTCTGGGTCACTAAGGACAACATGATCCGCAGCTACCTCCTCCCAGCCACGTACAAGTCCACGTGTTTCTTGGGACTGTAAATCATTCCTATAAGACTGCTGCTGCTGATGCTGAGTGCCAGCCTCCACCTCCATGCTGACACAATCATCCTCCTCCTCCTCTTCCTCCTCCTCATCCACTTCCTGTGTGATGGGTGGCACAGCAGGAACACTGTCTGGATAAAGGGGGCCTTGAGAGGCAAGGAAGTCCTCCTCTTCCTGCCTCTGTTCTGCCTCAAGTGCCCTGTCCATTATTCCACGCAGCGTATGCTCCAAGAGGTGGACAAGAGGTACAGTGTCACTGATGCATGCACTGTCACTGCTCACCATCCTTGTGGCCTCCTCAAACGGTGACAGGACAGTGCATGCATCCCTGATCATGCCCCACTGGCGTGGTGAGAAAAAACCAAGCTCCCCTGACCCTGTCCTGGTGCCGTAGTCGCACAGGTACTCATTGATGGCCCTCTGCTGCGTGTGCAGCCGCTGCAGCATGGCCAATGTTGAGTTCCATCTGGTGGGCATGTCACATATAAGGCGGTTCTTGGGCAGGTTCAACTCCTTTTGGAGCTCAGCCAGCTGAGCACAGGCATTAAATGATCGGCGGAAATGCACACAGACTTTCCTGGCCTGCTTCAGGACATCCTGTAAGCCGGGGTACCTGCCCAAGAACCGCTGCACCACCAGGTTAAGGACGTGAGCTACACAGGGCACATGGGTCAGTTGTCCCTGTCGGAGGGCGGAGAGGAGGTTGGTGCCATTGTCGCAAACCACCATTCCTGGCTTAAGCTGGCGTGGCGTCAACCACCTCTCGGCCTGCCCCTGCAGAGCTGACAAAACATCCGCCCCAGTGTGGCTCCTGTCCCCCAAACAAACCAGCGCAAGCACGGCATGGCATCGTTTTGCCTGCGTACTTGCGTAGCCCCTGGAACGCCTACGGAGCACCGCTGGTTCTGAGGACAGAGCACTGGAAGAGGCCATGGAGGAAGAAGAAGTGGAGGGGGTGGAGGAGAGAGGTGTGTCACAACCAATAGTAGCATTTTGGAGGCGTGGTGGCGGAACAACCTCCAACACTACTGCACCTTGTCCTGCATCCTTCCCAGCAGCCAGAAGAGTGACCCAATGGGCCGTGAAAGACAGGTAACGTCCCTGTCCATGCCTGCTGGACCATGAGTCAGCGGTAATATGCACCTTACCGCTGACCGCCCTGTCCAGCGAGGCAAGGACATTGCCTTCCACATGCCGGTAGAGAGCCGGAATCGCCTTCCGTGAGAAAAAGTGGCGTTTGGGGACCTGCCACTGAGGAACCGCACATTGTACAAACTCACGGAAGGGGGCCGAGTCTACCAACTGAAAAGGCAGCAGTTGAAGTGCTAGCAATTTAGCCAAGCTAGCATTAAACCGCTGGGCATGTGGATGGCTGGGAGTAAACTTCTTCCGCCGGTCCAGCCACTGGGGCAGGGACATTTGCCTGCTATAATCGGACGTGGGTGTACCACTAGCAGAGTTCCCGGAAGCACTTGGCTGTGACACACCTAATTCTACACCTTCATTCCTCTCAGAGCAGGTTTCAGAGAGGACTGAAGGTCTAGTGGGGTTGGAGATGCCAGCTGATGAGGAGCAAGGAGAGGTCCGCTTTGTTCTTTGGTGTGGGTCTTTGAGGTACGCTTGCCAACGAGCTGCATGGCAGGTCAACATATGTCTGGTCAAGCATGTGGTGCCCAAGCGGCTGATGTTTTGGCCACGTGAGATACGCTTGAGACATATGTTGCAAATAGCAGCGGTGCGATCTGATGCACTCGTCTCAAAAAAGGCCCACACCAAAGAACTTTTAGAATAACGCGCAGAGGCAGCGCCCTGCACAGGCGGAGCTCTGCGGTGTGATTCAGTCGGTGTGCTGCCCCTAAGCTGGCCCCCGGAGGGCATCCTGCCTCGTTGGACATGTGCCTCCTCCTCCTCCTCCCTCCTTCCAGGCACCCACGTGGAGTCAGTGCCCTCATCATCCCCTCCCTCTTCATCGCTGTAGCAAACCTGGCAGTATGCTGCAGCTTGTGGAACATGACTGCCAGATTGCTGTCCTTCTTGAGCATCCCCTCTCTCTGCGCTCACGCTACTGCCTTCCTTTAGCTGAGTGTCATCATCAGAGCCCACCAAACACTGGGCATCCTCCTGGAGCATGTACCCAACACTGTGCTCAAAGAGTTCAGGAGACTCGTCAGGAGGACGTGGTGGGTCTAGGGAAGGAGTCACTGATGATGACATTGAGAGGAGGGAAGACGATGCGTTGGCAGCTGCTTTGCTACTACCCTGAGACTGGGTGAGAGAGGATGAGGAGGATGAAGAGGGCTTGGTCATCCACTCTACCAAGTCGTTGGCATGTTGCGGTTCAACATGTCCAGCTGCCGAAAAGAAGGACAAGCATGTCCCATGGCCACATGCTGATGACAATGCACCGCTTCCACGACCAGCACTGTTGTCTCTAGACATAGAGCCTGCTTGCCCTCTTTTATCGGCTCGCGCCTGTCTGCCTCTCCTTGCTGGCCTTCCAGACATGGTAATGGCCTGAAGGGAGTTGGGTAAAACAGCAGTTGGGTAGTTTATATTGTGCTGGAGGCACACAACACCCACTAACTCCTGCAGATGCCTTTTTTATAGAACACCAGAGATAAAGGGGTATATACAGATGTATACTGTGCTGTGCTGGAGGCACACACAACTTCCAATAACTCCTGCAGATGGCAATTGGGCTCAAATAGAGAACAGCTATGTAGGTGGATTATAGCGGTATGTACTGGGTACAGAGCACGCAGACAGCACGCACTATCTCCTAACACTACTGACTGCAAGCTCTATTATTAAAGATAGATCACTAGCTATATAGGTGAGGTGAATATAGTGGTGTATACTGCGGTCAGGGCACAGACAATAACCAGAAAACAGCAGAGATAAAGGGGTATATACAGATGTATACTGTGCTGTGCTGGAGGCACACACAACTTCCAATAACTCCTGCAGATGGCAATTGGGCTCAAATAGAGAACAGCTATGTAGGTGGATTATAGCGGTATGTACTGGGTACAGAGCACGCAGACAGCACGCACTATCTCCTAACACTACTGACTGCAAGCTCTATTATTAAAGATAGATCACTAGCTATATAGGTGAGGTGAATATAGTGGTGTGTACTGCGGTCAGGGCACAGACAATAACCACTACACAACAGCAAGATAGGAAATCAGCCAAAAACGATCGGTGTGTACTGTGTTGAAGGTACACAGAACACCCACTGCTTCAGATGCCAACATACTACACGAGGCCGCCTCAATGGCGGCCTTATATAGTGTGGGGCGTGCACTACACAGCCTGCCTGTGGCCAATCATGGCTCTCCTCGCTGCTGGCGCTGCGATTGGCCAAGCATGCAGGGTCACAGTGCATGCTTGGCCAATCATGAGCCAGCAATGCACTGCGCCATCGCAGTGCATTGTGGGCTGTGAGCGCCACGCGAATTTTGACGCGAACGGACCAAGTGTTCGGATTTCGCCAAACGGACGAACAGCCAATGTTCGAGTCGAACGTACGTTCGACTCGAACACGAAGCTCATCCCTAATTGTAACTGTTGCAGTTACATACGGTTAACAAAACGCATTTCAATACAAAATTAGCCTTAATTTTCATGTCTGCTTATAGTCTTAGGCCCCGTACACACGAGAGGACTGTCCGTCCAACTTAGTCCGCCGAAACACATTTCAGCGGACAGTCCGCTCATATGTGGGCTTCAGCGGACTTTTTCAGCGTGCAGTCTGGCGGACTAAGTATTTCGGAATTTCCGTAATATTGTCCGTCCAACTTTGGTTTCAGCGGACAGTCCGCTCGTGAGTAGGCTAGTTGGACGGACTAAGTATGGCGCATGCTCAGAAAGGATTTACACGGCGAAAGGTTGCATTGCTGTGTATTGGACTTCCGATTTCTAGTCCCGTCGTATGTGCTGTACACGTCATTGCGAAAGCTTTCAACGGACTGTTTGTTCATCGTGTGTGGTCAAGTCCGTTCATTCGAGAGTAGGACGGACTGTCTGTCAGATTGTCTGACGGACTAAGTTGGCCATACAGTCCGCCCGTGTGTACGCAGCCTTACACTTTACCAAATACTCCCTATAATTCAAAAGCCTATGCTTGTGAATTATATGGGGGCTAGCAGGGAAGAATCTTATCAATCCTTCTGCTGAAGATGCTATGTGAGTAGACACAGCAGATCATATGGGGCAGAGATGGTGGGAAAAAATGTCATTCAACCTACTGGAGTCATCCCTTAAGTTGGTATGTCATATGGTGCAAATGTGAAAATGAAAAGCTTCCTGACAGATTCTGAGCCTATGAAACATGCGATGCTGAATAATGTCTGTGCTGGCTGAATGCATTGTTGGAAGTCTATAGTTTAATTTAGCGGATAAACTCTGCTTTGTGTGAGCAGAAGCTTGGACATAAAAATAATTTCTAGGGGCTATGTATTTTAATTATTTTATTCTATATGTGATTTGTGTTGATAAAGGTTAATATAAGAAGGTAATATGGACTTCAATTTCTTATTAATGAGACCCCTTTTCAAAGGTATCTGTGCAGGATTCCCTTCAAGTACAGGGTCTACACACTTTTCTCTACATAGTAACCATTAAAGTATGCCTTAGAATATGGAATATACACACTTCTGTATATGGTATCTACTGTATACATAACACTGCCATACAGAGAGGGAAAGGATTATGTATTTTAGGAAGATCTAATATCTGTTCAAATATGTTGTAAAAATAAGCATATTACATGGAATGTACTTCTTTTCCACATTCATCACTACAACAGCTCCCACTGCATGCTCCTAGCTTCCCAGGACTGTTATTTTACCATGTTTTTTTTTTACCCCACATGTGACCCTTCCTCATTACCTTCTTTCTTTTGCATTACTCCCTGCCTACATCTTTATGTCATCATTTGCCATTTTCCCGTCCTGTTCTCCTCCTTTTACTACCTGCCCTTTTCTTTTTTTCCTGTTACACTAAGGTTTTTCTGCTCAAGACACTTTACATAGCCAAAATGATGATTGCTAAGACCTGGTTACAGGGGCGGAACCAGGGGGTGCTTGGATAGCAGACCCATAGCAACCCCATCAGCAGTTGCCCTGGACACTTCAGAGAAGAGATTCACAGTTTGCAGCCTGGGTCTCCTGCTCATCATGACTTCAGGCAGACTCAGCTCTTGATGTGAGCGGCTCTCCTGCCCCTGTGTGTACACATGCTGCTCAAGGAGTAAGCAGGCACTTCCCCTAGCTGTACTCCACACCAGCCTGACTGGCCACAGACTAATTATAATTAAGTTTGCTTTGCATTGTGCTGAGGGATGAATACTGCAGTGCTTGTGGAACAGCTGTCATATTTGTGATGGAAAATTGTAATGTTAGGGAAACGACTATAATATGTGATGGAGCAACTTTAATGTAAGTGGCGCATATTGTAACATTTGTGGTGGAGCAACTGTAATATTTGTGGTGGAGTAACTGTCACGTAAGTGGAATAGCAGTAATATTAGTGAAGCATATTTTAATATTTGTGGTGGAGCAACTGTAATGTTAGTGGCGTATACTGTAATATTCACATAGTTACATAGTTGGTAAGGCTGAATTGGTTTTGACTGGTATAGATTTTGTTAGAGTATGCACGCTTCTTTTTGTTTTCCGTCATTTTGAGTTAAAAGTGAAAAAGTAAGAAAACAATGTCATGTCCATATTTTTGTCAATGGTGTTACCCATAGATGCACCGCTTCATAGGAATATTTTGGGCATCCGCCAAGCAAAAGGAGTTTTGCATTTTTTTAAAATATTATTAAACTAACTTCTCCCCGTTGAATGGAATTTAAAAATATTTTTTGTTTTGCATCGATAAATTTTTTGGCCCAGCTCCCCGTTATAATATTAAATGAAGAGTGTTAAATTGGGCTTTAAAGGCTAAATTCACCTTTTACATTTTTTTTATATTTTTGAAGGAAGAAAAATGCACATCTACTTTTTTTAATAGGAGCTAGAAAAACATTGCCCCTGTGATAAGTGTGAATGAATGAGCCCTTGTTCACACTGAACACGGCTTTGAAATTGTGCAAGATCATCTGAACTTGCACGATTTCAAAGCTGCATTTCAGTCCAACTTTGGGGGTGGCATCTGTGTGGGTTCATGAACCCACACAGATGTTTATTGGAATTGCCCCTGAAGTCCCCAAAAGTAGTGCAGGAACTACTTTTGGAAATCAGCACGGTGCCGCAAAAATTGTGCGAGTTCATCTGAACTTGCACGATTTCAAAGCCGCATTTCAGTCCAACTTTGGGGGTGGCTTGAAAGACATCTGTGTGGGTTCATGCACAGATGTCTATTGAAATTGCCCCTGAAGTCACCAAAAGTAGTGCAGGAACTACTTTTGGAAATCAGCACGGTGCTGCAAAGTCGGCGTCGCACCGATTGGGACGCTCCTTATGCCGGCAATAGGCTCAGATTTGACCTGTCAAATCATACAGATGTGAACGGGGCTAAATGAATAAATCAAGTGGCCACACTGACTTCAAAAGTGCCAGAAGCAGCAGAATAGAAGAACCCCCAAACACTGCCATAGGAGAGGGCGAAGGGTTAAGGGTTGGGGTATTCCATGTGCACCACATAATACACCCTAAATATAGATGTAACATGGTCCAAAAGAAGGAGTTAGCATTTAAGCATGACCTGTTTTAGGGCTAAATATTTGAAAGCGTAAAACAGATTTTGTACTGTGTTGAACAGATCAGTAAATTAAATAATGTCTTACCTCTTGGCAGGACTCAATGAATTCATCTAAAGTTACAACTCCATCTTTATTTTTGTCCATTTTCTGAAAGAGAAAATTACTTCAGTTAAAAGATAGAAATGAGCAAGAAACAAAATAACCTTATTGACATAAATAACTAGGGAAAACTTCATAACAAAGCCAAAAAACGTTAATAAATGTTCCTCCCCTTGAAATCCTTCAACTGACAATTAGTGCAGCTGGGGCTCTCAATCCCGGCTGTCACTGACAGTTGAACTCCCCATTGATGATTGGGAACCAATCGCCATGGTTTCCGATCATGTGATCACCATGTCAGATATGAAAAAATGAAAGCCATCCGTCTACAAGTGAACACCTTCATGCGGAGACAGAAAGGTAGACGTGCCCTGCCACTAGATTGTGTGGGCTGACTACTACTTGTCCTGCAAAACCCGCTTGCTCCTCACTACCAGGGCCATCTTTAATGGGGGGTCAAATGGGCAGCTGCCCAGAGCCCAATTATTGTTGTGGGGCCCAATAGTGCAGTGTATGAAGGATTGTGGTATTACCGTATAGTAATGTGCAGTACATGGAGTGTAGTATTGTAGAGTACAGTATGGTTGTCTATAGTAGTGCAGTGAAGCAATGTAGAACAGTGCAGTGTGATAAGTCCAGTAATTCAGTGGGTATTATTATTATTATTCATTGATTCATTTTTATCTCCAGATACCTACCTGCACCTCTCCTGAGGAAGAATTACCTTGTGAAATGCCTAGAAATCATTTGCGCAGCAGCTCTAGATCAACATTTATGTCTTCATCTTTTTTTTTTTATTGTATTTTTTATTGAAAGTATAAAGATAACAAGATTACAGTACCTTACACTTATATAAGTGCGCAGGCAAACAATATTAATAGTATAAATAACAAATCAAAAAAGGGGGGAGGAATGTAAGGAAAGGGAGAGAGAGGGGGAAGGGGAGAGAGGGAAGGGGGAAAGGATAAGGAAGATCCAGTACAGTCAGTATGCCAGCAAAATAACAGTCATTTACGGCACAGATCACAGATCGCTACAACCATACGTATATATACCAAGAGGCCAATGTATTCTAGATTCTGCAAAACTTGGGAGAGAGCGGGTGGTGTTTGGGAGAGCCATCGTACAGGGATGGCTCTTTTAGCTGCTATTAGAATAAAGGTGGCAAGTTTCTGAGCATGTTTGGAGAGTCCAGGGATCGGTAGTCCTAATGGAAGGAAAATCTCAAACAGATCCTGGATAAAGGACTGTATTGTAAGCCAGAATGGGCGGATCAGGGGACAGTCCCAGAAAACGTGGAAACGAGAGCCTGTGTCTCCCTGGCATCTCCAACACACCTTAGGGGTCTTGGGGTCATATTTGTGCATAATTTCTGGCATTTTATACTAAAAGAGTAATATCTTATAGGCCGTTTCTTTCTGTTCCACGCAGCATGATGACTTGGAGATGGCTGCCTGTGTTTTCTGCCACGGCGGGAGTAGTACGGGATGTTTTAGCACTTGAGTCCACTTCCACATGTAAGAATGGGAAGAGTCGGTAATGGGCACTGAGTCGTGGAGTATTCTGTATATGTCAGAGATTAAATGGGCCTGATATGGGCCTTGAGCACATAGAAGTTCAAATGGGGTTGGTTTGTCAAGACTTAGGGCGGGGGATTTAGAGGCAAAATAATGTCTGATTTGCAAACAGGAGTGGAAGAGCTGTTTGGGAATCTGGTGCTGCTTCTGTAACTCCACAAATGATAGTAAACCCCCTTACCAGGAGACTTCTATGTTGCAGAGTTGAAATATACCAGCCTGGGACCACGGAAGCATTCTATCGTATGCCAGGCTGTTCAGTATATCTGGGTTAAACAGTATGTTTATCAAAGGAGGGCATTGGGAGGCAAGAGAGAATAATCTCGAGCACTTCCTCCAGATATCCAAGGGGAACAGCATCAGGGCTAGACATATGCTGCGAAGTGGACCCATGGAGGTTTTAAGGTCTGGCCAAATCATGGCACAAATGTGTGCAGGTCTAGTGATGCTCATCTCAATTTCTGATCACACAGTAGGGGCTTTCCTGGGTGACCAGGTAATAATTGGTTTGAGGTGTGTAGCGTAATAATATTTAATCAGATCAGGAGCTCCCAGACCCCCATCCCATCTCGGAGCCAGCATCACCGAACCTTCAACCCTATGATGTCTTCTTTATCATTGTGGTACATGTTTTTAAATGTGTGATAATAAAAAAAATCCCATGGGAAAAACGTTTTTTTTTTCTGTGTTGTACATTTAAATGTTACTTTACACTTTAAAAACAAAACAATACATGTCATTGATCAATTTATGCTGCAGAACAGTAATAATAAGTACAATATCAGGTAATATAATGTCTAAGTAAATATCAGGTATGTTTATTCTTAGTTAACCACTTCAGCCCCAGAAGGTTTTTCCCCCTTAATGAGCAGGCCATGTTTTGCGATACGACACTGCGTTGCTTTAACTGACAATTGCGCGGTCATGCAACATTGTACCCAAATAAGTTTGATGTACTTTTTTTCCCCACAAATAGAGCTTTTTTTGGGGGTATTTGATCACCTCTGCTGTTTTAATTTTTTTTATTTTTTGCGCTATAAACAAAAAAAGAGCAACAATTTTGAAAAAAACAACAATATTTATTTACTTTCTGCTATAACACATATCCAAAAAAATATATACAAAAAAAATATGTCTTCATCAGTTTAGGCCAATATGTATTCTGCTACATATTTTTTTGTTGAATAAAATCACAATAAGCATATATTGATTGGTTTGCGCAAAATTTATAGTATCTACAAAAAAAGGGAAATATTTAGGAACTTTTTATTTTTTTATCGTTTTTATGGCAATGTCGAGGATCAGCATTTTTTAGTGGGACTGCAACATGCAGACAAATCTGACCCTAAGTGATACTTTTTAGTGACCAGTGATATAAAAATGCACTGATCACTGTATAAAGGGCATTGGCAGGGAAGGGGTTAACACTAGGTGTGATCAAAGGATTATGTGTTCCCTAGGGAGGTTTTTTCCAACTGTCAGGGAGTAGAGAGAGATCGCTGTTCCTGATCACTAGGAACAGCTGATCTCTCTCTCTCCTCCCCATCAGATTGGGGATCCGCCTTGTTTACATATGCAGATTCCCATTCTGCCTCTATTTACAGCGATCGTGGGAGGCTGGCGGATATCGAGTCAGCTGGACCCGCATTACCACATGCACAGAGTCTGTGTCTTTGTCTGTGTCTTTCTGCTTTTCAGTTCCTCTGTTATCAGCATGACAACTTCTGATAAGCAAAAGGGGGGGTGGAGGTACCTGACCTATACTACTACCACCTGTCAGCAATATTAGTCAGACTAGTTAACTGGTTCCATCATTCGCATTTTAAACAATGTGTACACATAGAACAGTTAATTGTCCCCTTTGATCTCCAGGTGCTTCCCTGGTCAGATACCGCTGTCCTGGGCTCACTTTCGTCCATGACTCTTCTTACAGCTTGAACAATGTCGTCAAATTTGGCAGCTTTGGAAGATGTTAAGGGAATGCTGTGAATTACAGAATATGATTGGAGGTTGTAGATAGGATATGAAATTGGTGCAGAGTTGGGTTGAGCGAGGTGACGTTGGTTTGAGTAGTCATTTCGGGTAGTTCTAATTGTTTTCTCTCTTTTTTTTTTTTTGCTCTCCCTCTGCCTCTTGATAGGGTTTGGCAGTGGGTAGGTATATGTTTTATATTTTATTATAATGTGGTATGTTTTTCATTATTATTTATAGGATGTGGATTATGTGTGTGTTCTCTATTTTTATGTGTTTTTGTGTTTAGTTGTTTGTTGGTTATGTAAATTTCTTAAAATTGTCAATAAAAATTAGAAATAAAAGAAGGTCTTTTTAAACACACACACATTATATATATATATATATATATATATATATATATATATATATATATATATATATATATATATATATATATATATATATATATATATATATATATATATATATATATATATATATATATATAGATACATATACACAAACACAGTTGTGCTCATAAGTTTACAAACCCTGGCAGAATTAGTGATTTCTTGGCCATTTTTCACTGAATATGAATGAGAACACAAAAACTTTTCTTTCACTCATGGTTAGTGTTTGGCTGAAACCATTTATTATCAATCAACTGTGTTTACTCTTTTTAAATCATAATGATAACAGAAACTACCCAAATGACCCTGATCAAAAGTTACACACCCCAGTTCTTAATACCATGTATTGCCCCTTTTAACATTAATTACAGCTTGAAGTATTTTGTGGTATTTGTGGATGAGGCTCTTTTTCTTTTCAGATGGTAAAGTTGCCCATTCCTCTTGGCAAAAAGCCTCCAGTTGCTGGAAATTCTTGGGCTGTCTTGCATGAACTGCACATTTTGATGTCTCTCCAGAGTGGCTCAATGATATTGAGGTCTGGAGATGGCCACTCCAGAACCTTTGGTTTATTCTTCTGTAGCCAATGACAGGTCTTGGCCTTGTGTTTTAGATCAATGTCATGTTGGAATGTCCAAGTACGTCCCATGCGCAGCGTCCTGGCTGATGAAGGCAAATGTTCCTACAGTATTTTTTGATAACACACTGCATTTATCTTGACGTAAATTTTGACCAAATTTCCTGTGCCTTTTGTAGCTCCCACATCCCCAAAACATCAGCGATCCATGTCCGTGTTTCACAGTAGAAATGATTTACCTTTCATCATAGGCCTTGTTGACTCCTCTCCAAATGTTATGATTGTGGCCAAAAAGCAAAATGTTGGTCTCATCACTCCAAATGACTTTGTGCCGGAAGGTTTGAGGCTTGTCTCTGTGCTGTTTGGTGTATTGTAAGCAGGTTACTTTGTGGCATTTTCGTATTAATGGCTTTCTTCTGGCGACTCGACCACGCAGCCCATCTTTCTTCAAGTGCCTCCTTATTGTGCATCTTTAAAACAGCCACATCATGTTTTCTGAGAGTACTGTATTTCATCTGAAGTTATTTGTGGGTTTTTCTTTGCATCCCAAATAATTTTCCTGGCAATTGTGGCTGAAATTTTAGTTGGTCTACTTGACCGTGGATTGGTTTCAACATTACCCCTCATTTCCACTTCTTCATTAGAGTTTGAACACTGCTGATTGGCATTCTCAATTCCTTGGATATCTTTTTATATCCCTTTTGCATTTTCTATAGTTCAACTACCTTTTTCTGCAGATCCTTTGACACTTCTTTTGCTTTGCCCATGACTCAGAATCCAAACACACACTAATTACAAGCAGACAGATCACAGGTGAGGATGGTTACCTTTAAAAGCCATTCAAACCCCTTTGTGTGAACTTGTGTGCATGTCATCAGGTCAAACTCACCAGAATATGTAAACTTTTGATCAGGATCATTTGGATAGTTTCTGTTGTCATTATGATTTAAAAAGAGTAAACACAGTTGATTGATAATTTTTCGTGCATGTCTGGTAGAACAATATTGGATGAACAGCCATCGGCTTTTGAAAGCTCTGTACTAACGATCCGATTATCATACCATCGATTTTAAAGTGGTATTTCCCATACAATTTTCTGATTGTTTGTTTCAAGCTTTATTTGGTTCAGATGGTGTCAAGCATGTGTGATGGAAAACAGGTGAGGAGTACAAAGACAAAGTGTGTCTTGCCTAGTTAAGTCAAGCATGGTGGTGGGAGTGTTATGCACTGGGGCTGCATGAGTGCTGCCGCCACTGGGGAGCTACAGTTCATTGAGGGAACCATGAATGCTAACATGTACTGTGACATACTGAAGCAGAGCATGATCCCCTCCCTTTGGAGACTGGGCCGCAGGGCAGTATTCCAACATGATAATGACCCAAAACACACCTCCAAGATGACCACTGCCTTGCTAAAGAAGGTAAGGGTAAAGGTGATGGACTGGCCAGGCATGTCTCCAGACCTAAACCCTATTGAGCATCTGTGGGGCATCCTCAAACAGAAGGTGGAGGAATGCAAGGCCTCTAACATCCACCAGCTCCATGATGTTGTCATGGAGGAGTGGAAGAGGACTCCAGTAGCAATCTGTGAAGCTCTGGTGAACTCCATGCCCAATTGTGTTAAGGCAGTGCTGCAAAATAATGGTGGCGACACAAAATATTGAGACTTTGGGCCCAATTTGGATATTTTCACATTTTCTGCGGTTTAGATATTAATGGCTGTGTGTTAAGTTATTTTGAGTGGACAGCAAATTTACATTGTTATACAAGCTGTACATGCACTACTTTACATTGCAGCAAAGTGCAATTTCTTCAATGTCGTCATATGAAAAGATATAATAAAATATTTACAAAAATGTGAGGGGTGTACTCAGTTTTGTGAGATACTGTGTATATATATATATATATATATATATATATATATATATATATATATATATATATATTTATTTATATATTGTGACATTGGGGTGTTTAGCTCAAGTGGTTAGATGCATTTTCAGTCCACATCAGGCAGGCATTTATAGTTAAGGGCCTGGTAGCCCACGTTTATTAAAGGAAAAACAAAGCAATAGTCCATCCAGGAATCCTACGCAGGGGTTTAACTTCATTCAGCACACAAATGAAAACATACTAAGCCACCTGGCTCTCAATTGTCAGCAGTTCCTCTGCTTGCTCCCAACAGATTTATCGATTCTTTCCAGCCCCCTGGACTCACTGGCTTCCTTAGTCTTCCTGAATCTCAAGGCTGTCAGCCTTTCCCAGTCCCTTACACGGACTACAGTCTCCCACAGGGCAGACCACTCTCCAAACAGCAGCAGCAAGCTGCTCACACTCCACCATCCTCCACACTCTATTCCCAACAGCCCCTCGTTATATGGGCTGTGTGCAGCTGGGCACACACCCTGCTCGCTATCGTCAAGACACGGACACAGGGTTGGAGATCCCGTCCCACCCTTGACTCTCAGGGATCTCCAAACTACAGAATCCCATTTGGAGCTAGCAAAACCTGGAGAAAACTGACAGAGCAGTTTTTTCCATTTAAACACTACATTCTGTAGTCTTGCAGTCCGCAGATATGCAAACTCTGTGTCTGTGTCTCTTTTTCCTCCAATTTCATAAGGACAGAGCCTTGCTCTGTCACATATCCCCCCCCCCTTTGTTTCGATCCGGAGGGAGGAACACCAGCACCCATCATCATGGTTGGGAAACCTCTGTGCTGGCTGTCAGCCACGTAGGCCCAACCCTTTTTCCGGGTGCGCTTCCAGGAACATTCCCCCCTGGATCTTAACAGGTTCCTATATTGTCCTATACTCAGCCTTCCTCTTCTTTTGGGGTCCCTGGGTTTATTCACTTTTCTTGGGGGAACTCTGCCTTCCTTGAGCCCTCCTTTCAACTTACAAATACCCATTTTGCCCTTCACCATCGGTATTTCAGGTTCAAAATAGTTTCTTTTGTTACCCACTGCAACCAAATCATTGTTTGCAGAACAAACTCTTAACAGATCACAGCTTTCCACATCATCAGTGCTTTCCAACTCAATGTTTGTTAGAAGAAGACCTGAGCAGATAGAAACACATATCCAAACCTATTTCACAGAAAATGTAGGCTCAGTTGATTCTCTAGTTGCCTTGTGGGAAGCCCACAAGGCGACGGTCAGGGGACACCTAATCCAGATCGCTTCTCGTACAAAGCGGGCCAGGGAGCAGCGGATACGGGAGTTGTCCTCCTTGTTAGAAGCGGCAGATGCGACGTGGAAGGCGCGTCCTACGGTAGCCCATAGGCGGACAACTTGGCCACTGAGTTGGACATGCTCGCCTCCGCTCAGGCGGAGAAAGCTCTGCGCTGGTCCAAATATAAATTTTACAGTTGCTCGAACAAACCTGGTCCCATGTTGGCTAGGAAACTTAATTCAGTGGGGGGTCCGGGCAGGCCGGTTCGATTACAGGTGACAGGTGGGGGATTCACGTCCAATCCATCCAAGGTAGCTGCTGGCTTTGCCTCCTTCCTCTCCTCCCTCTATAGTGGACCAGCTGCCTTCGACCAAGACAGGACCGAGAGATTCTTCCAATCAATTAGTCCTCCTTTATTGTCCTCAGCGGCACAGGCTAATTTGAATGCTCCCATAACTGAAATGGAGGTCACCCAAGCCCTAAAGTCCCTTAAGCCGTCCAAGGCCCGGGTCCGGACGGCTTTACCGGTCTATACTATAGGACATTTGCATCCCTGCTCACGCCCCATTTAACATCTTATTTCAACGCCTGGCGGGAAGGTGCGAGACCCTCGCCGGACTCGGTGAAAGCCCATATCTCTATGATCCCTAAGTCATCCGAGGAAGCCACAGACCCACAGTCCTTTCGTCCCATCTCCCTGTTGAATGTTGACCTGAAGGTTCTGGGAAAGGTTCTGAGCACGCGAGTCAACAGATATCTTCAGGCCCTCATTCACAGGGATCAGGTGGGCTTTGTGCCCAGTCGCCAGGCGGGGGACAATGTCCGCAAGGTGGTCCATCTCCTTAATATACTTCGTCAGCGTAAAATACCAGGACTTTTGCTATCCCTAGATATTTATAAAGCTTTTGATTAGCTTTCCTGGGACTTCCTTTACTTTGTTCTAACCAAATGGGGATTTGGACCACATTTCCTACAATGGATCCATATTTCACCGAGGGTGCGGAATAGAGGGCCTGGATCCATTGTAGGAAATGTGGTCCAAATCCCCATTTGGTTAGAACAAAGTAAAGGAAGTCCCAGGAAAGCGAATCAAAAGCTTTATAAATATCTAGGGATAGCAAAAGGTGGAAGCCTTTCTGAACCTTTCCCGATACTCCGGGGGACTAGACAGGGATGCCCCCTTTCCCCGGCACTATTTATCCTGGCATTGGAGCCACTGGCGGCGGCGATCAGGGCCAATTGTGATATCTCGGGAATCCCTTACGCGGGCACTCAATACAAAGTGAACCTCTTTGCGGACGACGCCCTATTGACCCTGTCCAACCCGCTTATCTCCCTGCCCAACCTGCAACTAGTATTAGACCGATTTTCGGCCTTCTCAGGTCTTCAAATTAACCTCTCCAAGACCACAGCGATGAATGTTAACCTCCCTCTGGAACTGGTGCAGCGCCTCCAGGACCATTTTCCATACCGTTGGGTATCCCACTCGATTGATTATTTAGGTGTCAAATTGACACCGTCTTATTCTTCCCTTTTCTCGGCCAATTATTATCCCCTGTTGCGAACGGTGTCCACCCTTATGCAAGCCTGGCAATTCCCCACACTCTCATGGGTAGGCAGGATCTCGGCGGCGAAGATGACCATCCTCCCTAAAGTCCTTTATTATTTTCGTACTTTGCCTGTCCGGGTACCCACTTTTTTCTTCCACTCCTGCAGAATAGGATCCTCCAATTTAAATGGGCGCGCAAACGCCCCAGGGTACCTAGAGCAACCCTTTATACCCATAGGCTCCGGGGAGGCTTGGGGGTCCCCAATATCTCTAAATATTACACAGCGGCCCAGATCGCTCCGTTGACTATGCTCCATGCAACCACGGATGTTCCTCTGTGGGTGCTCCTGGAGGTGCCTGACTGTGACCCTTGTGCACTTCAGGCACTCCTCTGGCTCCCCAGAAATCTGCGCCCTCCCTCCCTAAGCCCCATGCTCCTACATAGTCTGCAGGTGTGGGACTCAGTTCGCTTTTCCAGCAATCTGATGCCCCCCTTTCTACCCCTACTTCCCATCACCCATAACCCTCTTTTCCCCCGGGTCTGGAGGAGCCCCAGGCATTTTCCTGGTGGTCCTCACATGGCTACCCACGAGTCCAAAATTTTCTTTCCTCACGCTTATTTCCCTCCTGGGAGAATATCCGGGAAACAAACGGGGCGCCGGGTAACGAGCATTATCACTTTATCTAATTAGAGCACTGGATTGCAGCATTGTGCCGCAAGTCCACCTACCCCTTCCAAAAAAACTTTTTTTGAACATTCATGCCAACATGCCCCAGGGTCCCCAGGCCTTATTTTGGCCATTTATGCCTCCCTGAATAGCCGTCCGCCATCAGCACCCCTCTCTTATATGACTCAATGGGAAAAGGACCTTCAGACCCCAGTAAACCCAGAGGACTGGAGCAGGGCCTGGAAAACAATCACCAAATGCTCGTTCAACACGAATACCCTGGAGGCTGCATATAAAGTAATGCTCCGATGGTATTGGGTACCTGCCCGCACAGCTCGGGCTTTCCCTGGGAGTACGGACAGATGCTTCCGCAATTGTGGACAGCGAGGTGATGTTATGCATACATGGTGGGCTTGCCCAAGGCTGGTGGGGTTCTGGTCTAGGATTTTTGGTTTGCTGCAGACACTTTTCCACCTAACCATCTGAAGGGACGCTAAGCTAGCTCTCCTACATTGCCCGGTACCTGGTTTGCGGGGCCCTCAACAGAAGTTGGCTACTTATCTATTTATAGCGGCCAAGCGGACCATTGCCCAAGCCTGGAAGTCCCAATGGGTAGACTTTCAAGGTGTTAAAACCTGCATGACTGCAATGTTACTTCAGGAACGTATGTCCAGTATTGTTCATGATTCTCATGCTAAATTTCTAAAAATCTGGGAGCCGTGGATCTCCTATGAGTTCCCCGCACTCCAAGCAGCATGCCTAGGCTTGGTCTAACTCCTCTTGGCGAGACACCCGCACCCGAACTTTCCCCCTCCTTCCTTCCCCCTCTTTTCTCTCTATCTTTTCTTCTTTTGTTCCCTATCTCTCTTCACTCTTCTTTGTAATCTCTCCCATTGCTAACGAATTCTGCTGCCCCCCGTAGGAGGGGGTAGTGGAAGAAGGGCCTGCCCTCCGGAAACGACGAGGGAACGAGTAGCCTGGTTCTGGAACCAGCCTCGATACCATCCCCTACTCATATTCCCTCCTTTTCTTCTGTTTATTATAAGTATAATGTGATGGCTGGCCCTTTGGTTTCATATTCATGCTTTGTAGCCCCTGCGAGGGCGCACAAGGAGCAGATTGTAGTCTCTTGTTTATTCCTGTTTATTCAACTTTTCAATAAACATATTGAAACAGAAGAAGACCTGAGGAGGGACTACATCCGACGGGACCATAGTACAGCTCCACCTCACCCGTTGTCCAACACTCCATGGGTACCTGTTCTAACAAACTACCCTGACCCAAGCATAAACCATTTTTTTCAGGTGTACACATTACATTGTTATGGGAACCAACATTAACACTTTCTCCCACAGTGTCTCCGGGCACCTTAACTTGCACCTCTGGGCCAGTGACAGAAAGCATCTCTGCTACTGCTGAGTCCATTTTGGGCCCTTCCTTCTCATAAGGCCTAGCGGGTAAGGCAGTATCTGTGCCCTCTACTGACCACTGCTCAGCCGCACCTCGGACCACACCAGCAGAGATGTTTCTAGTCACTGCATCAGGCAGAGAGACCTCTGATATCTCAAGCAGTTCTCCCGCGTGCCTTCCATACCAATCAATAACTAGAAGTATGCTCACAGAGAATCTGGAGATCCTGTGCCAAATGGTTAACCATTGGTCCCACCAATTCCACTCTTGTATATCAAGATATACAACGGAATTTACACATATTTTCTTTTTTTGAAGTGTATGTAATTTTCTTTGTTTGAATTAGTGCCTTACTGGTTCATGTGGTTTGTTGCCACCTAAGCGCTACACTTTTTTGTTTTAATTTTTGCATGTTACTGTGTAGTCTTCAGTAGTGTTGGCAGCTGGGTACAACACATTTTTTCACAGTGCAGTATTTTTTTACACAGCGATGTCAGACTCAGACGAATTCTCTGGTGTGGCTGGGGCATGTGGTGAAATACCCTCTAGCCACAATAGCCGCTCCCTGGCTTTAGCAAGGATTGCTTCCTTTTTTTGCTTTGTCCGTCCCATCCTTGCGGTCTTGCACACAGCAGCTTGTAACAGTTCTCAGCAGAGGAAAAAATATCATCAAATATCCATCAAATACCTATGCGCAATGCTGTTCGCCTGGCTACCACACACAGCTAGCAGTAGTTCCTGATGCGACTCACCATGGAGCAAGGACCCAGATTCCACCGTCTACATGCCCGCATTCTCCACCACTTGTGACATTGGGGTGTTTAGCTCAAGTGGTTAGATGCATTTTCAGTCCACATCAGGCAGGCATTTATAGTTAAGGGCCTGGTAGCTCACGTTTATTAAAGGAAAAACAAAGCAATAGTCCATCCAGGAATCCCACGCAGGGGTTTAACTTCATTCAGCACACAAATGAAAACATACCAAGCCACCTGGCTCTCAATTGTCAGCAGTTCCTCTGCTTTCTCCCAACAGATTTATCAATTCTTTCCAGCCCCCTGGACTCACTGGCTTCCTTAGTCTTCCTGACTCTCAAGGCTGTCAGCCTTTCCCAGTCCCTTATATGGACTACAGTCTCCCACAGGGCAGACCACTCTCCAAACAGCAGCAGCAAGCTGCTCACACTCCACCATCCTCCATACTCTATTCCCAACAGCCCCTTGTTATATGGGCTGTGTGCAGCTGGGCACACACCCTGCTCGCTATCGTCAAAACCCGGACACAGGGTTGGAGATCCCATCCCACCCATGACTCTCAGGGATCTCCAAACTACAGAATTCCATTTGGAGCTAGCAAAACCTGGAGAAAACTGACAGAGCAGTTTCCTCCATTTAAACGCTACACTCTGTAGTCTTGCAGTCCACAGATATGCAAACTCTGTGTCCTGTGTCTCTTTTTCCTCCAATTTCATATACACACATATACACACACACACACACACACACACACACTGAAGCAGAAAGGAATATACATTGGCCCGGAAGTGAATCTGCACACAGGAAGTAGGTGTGTGTTTTGAGGCCAAATCATTTAGATATACACACATGACCCACACAAACACCAACCCATGTAAAAATAAATAAAAAGTGATCTTTCTTTGCAAATAAGAATCATCTCTTCCGGGACCCTCATCAGTGCAGCCTAGGCTCCCCGTCCATGCCTTACAGGAGGAGAGATCGCATGCAAGCCTAATATCCCTAGCCTCACCTCTGCCATGGACTGCCGTTCGTAACTGTTCCCGCATGTGATCCTTTTTTCTTTTTTTGTTGTTGTTTCTACCCATTTCCCCTTCCCCCTATGGGACTCGGACCCCAGTTGGCTTCTCCATCAGGCCCCCCTCTGGCATGGCCTCGTCCATCACCCTGTAAAGATAGACGCTGTGTTATACGCCAGGATGGAGTCTTTGTAACCTTGTTTTTTTCTTTTTTTTTTTCTTCTTCCCTGCATCCTCACCTTGATGAGAAAATGCTAAAGAAGGTATAACCGCATCTTGGTTGGAGCTGCCCTTCCTACCCCAAGACTTGGACACTTCTACCCTAATTCTCTGACATACCATGCCATACGCTCTCTACCAAATCTTAACATTTGGAACCCCCCATTGTCTCCTCCACCCCTTCTCCCCTCTCCCCCCCCCCCACTCTTCCTCTACTGGTAGGCTCCCCAATACAATTATTTTAGTATGTTTAATATTTGTTTTCGAATCCCCAGCTCGCACCCCTCTGGTGGTAGCCACCCTTGCTTGTGTCCCCACACAACAGTCCTGCTGGGATGATAGCTGACCCTCCCAGATTCTTTTCTATTTAGGTGGCATAGCCAGTCTATCCCCACCTCTGGTAGTGTTCTATTCATCCCCTACCCCCCCCTTTTTCTCTTACTTCCTCCCTCACCCTTGGCTCCGCACCCACCCCTTAGGGAATATCCCTACCGCCTTCCAAGTTTTTGCTAAATATACTGTTGCCAACAGCGGCTCTCACGTAATCCTTCTTGCAGGACTATGAAGGAACAGATATTGACTGGGCCCGCTCTGAATGAATGAATGAATGAAATACTTGTATAGCGCACAATGCGAACTGAATCGCCTCTAGGCGCTGTGGCGAGCTTTGGTCATCAGCTAAAAGAGGAAGGTCTTACGTTTTTTCCTAAAAGCCAGGTGATTTTTTTCCAGACGGATGTCGATTAGTAGAGCATTCCATAGCCGGGGCCCTTGGACAGCGAATCTCCGATCCCCCTTGGATTTATACCAGGCTTTGGGCACGAGGAGGAGGTTTTTGTTATCAGATCGAAGACTGCGGTTTGGTGTGTAATGATGTATTTTCTCCATTAGGTATTGCGGAGCTTCTCTATGCACGCATTTATGGGTGAGGCAAAGGATTTTGAACGTGTTCCGATTTTTTACAGTTAGCCAATGTAAGCTCCTCAGCGAAGGAGAGATGGATTCCCATGGGTTTTTTCCTGTTATCAGCCTTGCCGCCGTGTTTTGGATAAGTTGTAATCGCGCAAGTTGATATTGAGGTAATCCTATGTAAAGCGAGTTTGCGTAGTCCAGTCGCGAATTGATGATTGTTCCAACTACCACTGCTTTGTCCTTCTTTGGGATAAAAGGGACGAGTCTGTGAAGCATGCGCAGCAGATGGTGAGATCCCCTGACTACTGCTCCTATTTGCGCATCCATTCACATTTGTGCGTCTAATATAACCCCAAGACTCTTGGCTTTAGTTTTTGGGGAGATAGCCTGCCCAAAGACAGTTATTGGAGACCAGGGGGTTTTGGTTGCAGGTTTATGATTTGGGTGCAAGATAAGCAGCTCTGTTTTTGATTCGTTCAGTTGGAGGGAATTGGTGGTCATCCAGTCCTCTATTGATCTGAGGCAATTTTCAAGTTGTTGTTGGTGATCTTTTTTCCCATTGATCCTTAAATAAAGTTGTGTGTCGTCAGCGTAAGAGTGGAAGCAAAGGTCTGAGCATCTGATGATTTGGAGCAGTGGGCCGATGTAAATGTTAAAGAGAACGGGTGACAAAGGAGAGCCTTGAGGGACCCCGCAGGTGACTGCCTGAGATTCGGAGAAGTATTTTCCTAGTTTCACTGTCTGTGACCGATATAGCTCTGACCCTGAAATGCCTATCCCTCAATGTTAAAGGCCTCAACTTACCAGAAAAAAGGTCCCAACTCTTGACATCCTTGGCCAAACACAAGGCACACTTCATTTTCCTGCAAGAGACCCATTTCCGTTCGGATGCCATACCTAAATTAGCCAACCACATCTACCGAACTGCAATACATGCCACTGACCCCAATTCTAAGACCAAAGGTGTCTCCATACTAATATCTAAGCACGCTAATTTTCAAATATCTGATTCCCTTATTGATCCTGAAGGCAGATACGTTTTTCTTAAAGGCTCTTACGCCTCGAAGCTGATCACGTTGGCCAACCTGTACTGCCCAAACAACCACCAGGTCGCCTTTATTAGGAAGGTATGTGACCTGCTGACTGCGTTTCGAACGGGGATTACCCTTATCGGATTTCAATATCCCTCTGAATCCATTACTGGACTCCTCTACAGGCACATCTACTCTGACGTACAGGGCCAGATGTTTGGCACACCCTATACCCCTCAGACAAGGACTACACCTTCTTCTCGACCCCACACCAAAAATACTCTAGGATTGATTACTTTAAGTCTCCCAACCAGAGTTAACCTTTCTTCAACAGAAGACCAAAGAACCAATGTTTCTATCTGATCATCACCCGATCACAGTCACTCTATCTTTCCCTGAAACCTACTCCAGAACAAAGACCTGGCGATTAAACCCATCCCTGCTCTAGGACTCCCTAGCGATTGACCGTATCCGTACGAGACTTCAGCAATACTTCCTGGAAAATTTGAATCCAGAAGTTTCTCCTATTTCCCTCTGGGAAGCGCATAAATGCGTAATCCGGGGGGAACTCCTAACCTTAGCCTCAAACACCAAGAGACAGACTCAACAGACTATTAATGACCTCATTAAGAGAATTAAATCCCTTGAAGCCCACCACAAATTGACCCACGCACAGAACACCCTACAGGACTTAATATGCACCCAAGCCCTTCTTTTGGAGGAGCTAGGCAAACACACTAGAAGACGGTAGAAGACGGTACATCCTCGGCCAAAGGATCTTCTATGAACAGGGTAATAAATGCAGTCACCTTTTGGGCCAGGGACAACACCATCCGCGCACTACTGTAAATCTTCATCACTGGCTCACGAATTCTAAATCACAGGGGTTCTTCCTGTCACTCGATGCTGAGAAGGTGTTTGACAGGGTGGCCTGGGACTACATGCGTGAGACACAACGGGCCATTGGTCTGGGGACTAGGGATGAGCTTCGTGTTCGAGTCGAACATATGTTCGACTCAAACATCGGCGAATTCCGAAAGTTATGGGCCGTTGGCGCCAAATTCGTGTGGCGCTCACGGCCCACAATGCACTGCGATGGCGCAGTGCATTGCTGGCTCATGATTGGCCAAGCATGCACTGTGACCCCGCAAGCTTGGCCAATCACAGCACCGGCAGCGAGGAGAGCCATGATTGGCCACAGGCAGGATGCCTGTGGCCAATCATAGCTCAGGCTGTGTAGTACACGCCCCACACTATATAAGGCCGCCAGCGTGGCGGCCTTGTGTAGTGTGTTGGCATCTGTAGCAGTTAGTGGGTGTTCTGTGTACCTTCAACACAGTATACACCGATCGTTATCGGCCGATTTTTCATTCTTGCTCTTCTGTAGTGGTTGTTGTCTGCGTGCCCTGACCGCAGTATACACCGATATATTCACCTATATAGCTAGCGATATATCTATCTTTTATAATAGAGCTTGCAGTCAGTGTTAGGAGCTTGTGCGTGCTGTCTGCGTGCTCTGAACCCAGTATACATCGCTATATTCACCTATATAGCAAACTATTTTGCTAGTTTTAAATAGAGCTTGCAGTCAGCGGTAGGAGCTTGTGCGTGCTGTCTGCGTGCTCTGAACCCAGTATACACCGCTATATCCACCTATATAGCAAACTATCTTGCTCGTTTTAAATAGAGCTTGCAGTCAGCGGTAGGAGCTTGTGCGTGCTGTCTGCGTGCTCTGAACCCAGTATACACCGCTATATCCACCTATATAGCAAACTATCTTGCTCGTTTTAAATAGAGCTTGCAGTCAGCGGTAGGAGCTTGTGCGTGCTGTCTGCGTGCTCTGAACCCAGTATACACCGCTATATCCACCTATATAGCAAACTATCTTGCTCGTTTTAAATAGAGCTTGCAGTCAGCGGTAGGAGCTTGTGCGTGCTGTCTGCGTGCTCTGAACCCAGTATACACCGCTATATCCACCTATATAGCAAACTATCTTGCTCGTTTTAAATAGAGCTTGCAGTCAGCGGTAGGAGCTTGTGCGTGCTGTCTGCGTGCTCTGAACCCAGTATACACCGCTATATCCACCTATATAGCAAACTATCTTGCTCGTTTTAAATAGAGCTTGCAGTCAGCGGTAGGAGCTTGTGCGTGCTGTCTGCATGCTCTGAACCCAGTATACACCGCTATATCCACCTACATAGCTCTTCTCTATTTGAGCCATCTGCCATCTGCAGGAGTTAGTGGAAGTTGTGTGTGCCTCCAGCACAATATACACTACCCAATTGCTGGTTTTCCCAACTCCCTTCAGGCCATTACCATGTCTGGAAGGCCAGCAAGGAGAGGCAGACAGGCGCGAGCTGATAAAAGAGGGCAAGCAGGCTCTGTGTCTAGAGACAACAGTGCTGGTCGTGGACGCGGTGCATCGTCATCATCAGCACATGGCCAAGGGACATGCTTGTCCTTCTTTTCGGCAGCTGGACATGTTGAGCCGCAACATGCCAACGACTTGGTAGAGTGGATGACCAAGCCCTCTTCATCCTCCTCATCCTCTCTCACCCAGTCTCAGGGTACTAGCAAAGCAGCTGCCAACGCATCGTCTTCCCTCCTCTCAATGTCATCATCAGTGACTCCTTCCCTAGACCCACCACGTCCTCCTGAGGAGTCTCCTGAACTCTTTGAGCACAGTGTTGGTTACATGCTCCAGGAGGATGCCCAGTGTTTTGTAGGCTCTGACGATGATACTCAGCTAGAGGAAGGCAGTAGCGTGAAAGCAGAGAGAGGGGATGCTCAAGAAGGACAGCAATCTGGCAGTCATGTTCCACAAGCTGCAACATACTGCCAGGTTTGCTCCAGCGATGAAGAGGGAGGGGATGATGAGGGCACTGACTCCACGTGGGTGCCTGGTAGGAGAGAGGAGGAGGAGGAGGAGGAGGAGGCACATGTCCAACAAGGCAGGATGCCCTCCGGGGGCCAGCTTAGGGGCAGCACACCGACTAAATCACACCGCAGAGCTCCGCCTGTGCAGGGCGCTGCCTCTGTGCGTTATTTTAAAAGTTCTTTGGTGTGGGCCTTTTTTGAGACGAGTGCATCAGATCGCACCGCTGCTTTTTGCAACATATGTCTCAAGCGTATCTCGCGTGGCCAAAACATCAGCCGCTTGGGCACCACATGCTTGACCAGACATATGTTGACCTGCCATGCAGCTCGTTGGCAAGCGTACCTCAAAGACCCACACCAAAGAACAAAGCGGGCCTCTCCTTGCTCCTCAAAAGCTGGGATCTCCAACCCCACTAGACCTTCAGTCCTCTCTGAAACCTGCTCTGAGAGGAATGAAGGTGTAGAATTAGGTGTGTCACAGCCAAGTGCTTCCGGGCACTCTGTTAGCAGTACACCCACGTCCGATTATAGCAGGCAAATGTCCATGCCCCAGCTGCTGGACCGGCGAAAGAAGTTCACTCCCAGCCATCCACATGCCCAGCGGTTGAATGCTAGCTTGGCTAAATTGCTAGCACTTCAACTGCTGCCTTTTCAGTTGGTAGACTCGGCCCCCTTCCGTGAGTTTGTACAATGTGCGGTTCCTCAGTAGCAGGTCCCCAAACACCACTTTTTCTCACGGAAGGCGATTCCGGCTCTCTACCGGCATGTGGAAGGCAATGTCCTTGCCTCGCTGGACAGGGCAGTCAGCGGTAAGGTGCATATTACCGCTGACTCATGGTCCAGCAGGCATGGACAGGGACGTTACCTGTCTTTCACGGCCCATTGGGTCACTCTTCTGGCAGCTGGGAAGGATGCAGGACAAGGTGCAGTAGTGTTGGAGGTTGTTCCGCCACCACGTCTCCAAAATGCTACTATTGGTTGTGACAAACCTCTCTCCTCCACCCCCTCCTCTTCTTATTCCTCCATGGCCTCTTCCAGTGCTCTGTCCTCAGAACCAGCGGTGCTCCGTAGGCATTCCAGGGGCTATGCAAGTACGCAGGCAAAACGATGCCATGCCGTGCTTGCGCTGGTTTGTTTGGGGGACAGGAGCCACACTGGGGCGGATGTTTTGTCAGCTCTGCAGGGGCAGGCCGAGAGGTGGTTGACGCCACGCCCGCTTAAGCCAGGAATGGTGGCTTGCGACAATGGCACCAACCTCCTCTCCGCCCTCCGACAGGGACAACTGACCCATGTGCCCTGTGTAGCTCACGTCCTTAACCTGGTGGTGCAGCGGTTCTTGGGCAGGTACCCGGGCTTACAGGATGTCCTGAAGCAGGCCAGGAAAGTCTGTGTGCATTTCCGCCGATCATTTAATGCCTGTGCTCGGCTGGCTGAGCTCCAAAAGGAGTTGAACCTGCCCAAGAACCGCCTTATATGTGACATGCCCACCAGGTGGAACTCAACGTTGGCCATGCTGCAACGGCTGCACACGCAGCAGAGGGCCATCAATGAGTACCTGTGCGACTATGGCACCAGGACAGGGTCAGGGGAGCTCAGTTTTTTCTCACCACGCCAGTGGGGCATGATCAGGGATGCATGCACTGTCCTATCACCGTTTGAGGAGGCCACAAGGATGGTGAGCAGTGACAGTGCATGCATCAGTGACACTGTACCTCTTGTCAACCTCTTGGAGCATACGCTGCGTGGAATAATGGACAGGGCACTTGAGGCAGAACAGAGGCAGGAAGAGGAGGACTTCCTTGCCTCTCAAGGCCCCCTTTATCCAGACAGTGTTCCTGCTGTGCCACCCATCACACAGGAAGAGGATGAGGAGGAGGAGGAGGAGGAGGATGATTGTGTCAGCATGGAGGTGGAGGCTGGCACTTAGCATCAGCAGCAGCAGCAGTCCTGTAGGGATGATTTACAGTCCCAAGAAACCCGTGGACTTGCACGTGGCTGGGAGGAGGTAGCTGCGGATCATGTTGTCCTTAGTGGCCCAGAGGACCGAATGCCTCAGCTAACCTACACTGCATGGCCTCCCTGATCCTGCAAAGCCTGCGGAAGGATCCTCGTATTCTTCGTATCAAGGAGAGGGACCATTACTGGCTGGCCACTGTCCTTGATCCACGGTACAAGGGTAAGGTTGCCGACCTTATCTTGCCATCGCAGAAGGAGCAGAGGATGAGACATCTCCGGGAGGCCTTGCAGAAAGGTCTGTGCAACGCGTTCCCAGAGACTGGGAGGTTACAAACTCCTAATCCTGGACAACGTGTTGCTGAGGCATCGGTCAGAAGGAGCGGTGGAGAAGGTGGCCGTCTGACCAATGCTTTCAGACAATTTTTTAGTCCGCAGCCCCAATTTATGATCGGTTCCAGCAACCATCGCCAGCGTCTGATTTACATGGTGCAGGAATACCTAGGGGCAAGGTCAGACTTGGACACCTTTCCCACCGAAAATCCTCTGGCTTACTGGGTCTTGAGGATGGATCACTGGCCAGAGCTTGCACAGTATGCAATTGAGCTACTGGCCTGTCCTGCATCCAGCGTTCTTTCGGAACGCACCTTCAGTGCTGCTGGTGGCTTTATTACCGATCACAGGGTGCGCCCGTCCACCGAATCAGTTGATCGACTGACCTTCATCAAGATGAATCAGTCTTGGATCACCCACAGCTACCAAGCACCTGAAGCTGATGTAACCGAATAATTTTTTTTGAAATATCACATCCCTTCAAGACTGCCTATGCTGATGCTGAGTGACTGTCCTGTTATGTTGATTGTTTATCCTCTTCCTCCTCCGCTGATATGTTGGCAGAACATTTCTGGTTCTGGGTGATGCCATCAGCCCAATTTTTCTGCCCCTGTTCAACAGGGGCGTTTAATTACAATTTTTGATGCAATGCTTTGCAGCAGGGTTAATTCCTGCACTACAACTAGAGTATATGGGAGAGGTTGCAGTGTGGTGGCACCAGCACCAGTGCCTAAGGCCCAATTTTTCTGCCCCTGTTTAACAGGGGCGTTTAATTACAATCTTTGATGCAATGCTTTGCAGCAGGGCTAATTCCTGCACTAAAACTACAGTATATGGGAGAGGTTGCAGTGTGGTGGCACCAGCACCAGTGCCTAAGGCCCAATTTTTCTGCCCCTGTCTAACAGGGGTGTTTAATTACAATTTTTGATGCAATGCTTTGCAGCAGGGCTAATTCCTGCACTAAAACTAGAGAATATGGGAGAGGTTGCAGTGTCGTGGCACCAGCACCAGTGCCTAAGGCCCAATTTTTCTGCCCCTGTTTAACAGGGGCGTTTAATTTCAATTTTTGATGCAATGCTTTGCAGCAGGGCTAATTCCTGCACTAAAACTAGAGTATATGGGAGAGGTTGCAGTGTCGTGGCACCAGCACCAGTGCCTGAGGCCCAATTTTTCTGCCCCTGTTTAACAGGGACATGTAATTACAATTCTTGATATAATATTTCACAGGAGGGCCCGTTCCTGTGCCCACCCAGAGTAACTGTGAGGACTTATAGTGTTGTGGCACCAGTACCACAACCACCAAAGGTAAATTTTTCTACCACTGTTCAACAATGGCATGTAATTACAATTCTTGATATAATCGTTCACAGCAGGGCGCTCCAGCGCCCACCAAGAGTCACTTTGAGGGCTTACAATGTTGTGGCAAAACCAACACCTTGTTCCGCCATTTCTGCAGAGCATATAGGGCAGGCCCCTACTTTCAAACATCCAATTTACAAACATCTCCTACTTGCAAACGGAAGGAGACAACAGCAAGTGAGATGAAAAAAGATGTACGACAAAACAAATTATACAGGGGTGATAACCCTTCCCTATGTTTTCCAAAAAGCTTAAAAATAGTTTTTTTGACTGGAGCTACACTTTAAAAATGTACCAGTTCAAAATTACAAACAGATTAAACTTAACATAACAAACCTACACAGTCCCTGTCTTGTTTGCACCGCCTGTATACTGCTGTTCTGAGTATATAGGGCCTGGGGGCCACACGCATTTCCTTTTTTTAATATGGGTACGGGGTTCCCCTTAATATGCGTACAAGACCCAAAGGGGCTGGTAAGGGGCAGGGAGGGCTACCCATGCCATTTTTCTTAATGATTTTCAACCATATTGCAGGAACCAGATATAACATTAAAACCGCAAGCAGTTTTAAATTATGTTATTTCCGTTAAATGTCATTTTGTGCAGGGACTGTTCTAAACACGGGAAACACGTGGCACTTCACAGGCATACTACAGACACCCCCCAGGCACGTTATTTAAAGGAATATTTCACTTTTTGTTCACTTTAATCGTCATTAAAATCAGTGGTCCCACCAAAACGGCCATTTTTAAAAACATTTTAGCCATTGACCCATGTCCCCTGGGGCAGGAGCCAGGTCCCCAAACCCTTTTTAGGACAGCATCTTGCATATTAGCCATTTAAATTAGCACTTTTAATTTTGAACGTTTGAGTCCCATAGACTTCAATGGGGTTCTAAAGTTTGTACGAATTTGGGGTCCGTTCGAAAGTTCTGGTGCGAACCGAACCGGGGGGTGTTCGGCTCATCCCTACTGCGGACCCGCATGTTGACACATATCATGGCCCTGTATTCAAGTCCCTCAGCAGCAGTGAAAGTCAATGGCCACCTGTCGGACGCCTTTCCCATCAACAATGGTACCCATCAGGGATGCCCTCTCTCACCTCCAATATACATTCTAACCCTAGAATCCCTTCTTAAAAAACCCAGACATTCAGTGAGTCACTGTGAAGGGGAGGGAATTTAAGGTTGAAGAATTTGCTGATGACATTTTACTTTCTTTGAAAGGACCCCGAGTTTCCCTGCCCTGCCTTCTCAAAGACTTAGAAACCTTTGGAACCCTGTCGAATCTCAAAATTAACCTCATGAAATAACGGGCTCTATATGTCATCCTCCCCCTCCTTGAAGTGACACATTGTCAAGAGTCCTTTCCTTTCCGTTGGGAACAGGACACAATCACCTACCTAGGCATTCAAATACCTTGTCGCCTATCAGACCTATATCTGAAAAACTACCACCCTGCCCTAATTACAGTCCAGAAACACCTTAAAGATTGGATGGGTCTGAAAGTTTCATGGTTTGGATGTGCAGCCCTCATAAAAATGATACGTCTACTTTATCTGCTTCAATCTGTCCCCATCGCCTTACTGACAGGATTCTTTGGTACCTATCGGAAAGCCTGTTCCGCTTTCCTCTGGAAAGACTCCCCCCCTCGCATTAATTTCTCCCGCCTCACAGTACCCAAAGCTAGAGGTGGCATCAGGCTACCGCACCTCCAGAAGTACTACATTAGTTACATAGTTAGTATTAGTTACATAGTTAGTTACATTGCCTGTCACCTTACAAGGATCGCAGACCGGAATATCCATGCCCTTAAGAAATCATGGATATTCCTTGAAAAGGCCTTTTCGTCTAGACCCTTGCACCTCCTCCCAAGGTTAACACCAAAGAATTGGCCACAAACCTTCGGGCACACCCTCTCATTAACCCCTCTCTTTCGGCATTCAGAAAGGCCTCCAACTGCGGGTCTTTTTCCCCCGTCCTTGAGCCCCTTAACGACTTCCCTTCAGGGGAATCTGACTCCTTTTTACAAGGCGAATGGCCGCACGAGGACGTCCTTGCCCTCCAGTTCTATTCCAACGGAAATCCCATTCCCTTTGACCAGCTAAATTCTACCGCTAGGACGCCCCCACTCTCCTTCTGGACTTACAGATCCGACACTTCCTTACGACCCAGGCTCAACAGTCACATTGGACAAGACAACTGACCATGTTCAAGTCCCTGTGTCATCGAAAGACCCCACAAAGACATCTGATCTCCCTCCTCTACAATCTTCTCTCAGAGACCTCTACCCAGTCCCCAACCCCTTCGCAAATATCCTGGAATAGGGAACTGCAAACTGAGGACTGGAGTACTATATATGAATATGCACGTAAAAGTTCACTAAACTTGGCCATTCAAGAAAATGGATACAAGATAGCTACTCGATGGTACAGAACCCCATCACATCTTCACAAATTCTCCCCGAGTATTCCTGACATGTGTTGGAGATGTGGGTCGGGAGTGGGCACCAAGCTCCATGTGTAGTGAGATTGTGAGAGACTCCAGCCCTTTTGGAAGGAGGTCCACAGTCTCATTGCGCATATCACCACGCTCACCTTAGATTTCACTCCGGCCCAATTTCTCTTGCATCACTTATCCCTATCCAAAAAAGATTACTATAAATCTTTGGCCATGCATATGGTCAACGCTGCCAGACTTTGTATTCCCATACATTGGCATTCCACCCATACCCCAGAAATTCGGGAATGGTTTGCGAGGATTTTGAAACTTAAAGAAATGGAGGAACTGATCCATATCTCACAAGATAGGATCCATAAATTTTCAAGTACATGGGCATGTTGGATTCACTTCCAAACCACTGATCGATACCGGCAATATGTCCCTCAGGGCTGAACTAAAAACATAGCTTTAACTCCAAGGAAGCCTTGGGGCGGGTGCGGCTCCATCCTCCCCACCCCTTTCCCCCTGCCCCCCTCCTTTCTTCTTTCTCTTTCTCTCCCTCCATCTGTTATCATCCTTTTGCCCCCCCCCCCTTGCTCTATTGCGCTTGGGTTTTTGTCCCCCCCCCCCTGTAACCCCCCTTTCCTCTTCTTCTTCACTTCGACTTTCCTTATATAAAGTAGGTACCTCTCACTCACCTGTATATAAGCCCTGTTAGGATACGCCACACATCTGAGTCTGACCGAGATTGACCCAATACGTACTCTCCTCCCCTTGTGTATAATGTGGGAGGAGAAGGGGGAGGGGATAACAGATAATGTGCCCCTCCGCACTCCTACGATTTATTGGGTGGCCGGTCAAGGTCATTACGTATCTGTTTTGGACTATACTGTGGTATCTTAATATTGGCACCTTCTATGGTATTTTCTGTTTTCGCTTTTATATGTTACTTGTTATGACATGTATGTTCATCTTTATACTCTGAATAAAAAAAAAATGAATCATCGCTTCCTCAAAGAGCAGTGAACGGGGGCATGGTGACGGGAAGAAATTAGCAGCAGTACAAGAAACTTCCTGGAGGGGCACAATGTCATTCCTGTGTGTTGGCCACGGCTTTCGGGGACCAGATATGCGCCACGGGGACATGAGCACACAGCAGTCGCGCATCTAGGGGCAGGCTCATAACTTTGGCAAATAATAGGAAAGCAGATGCAGATTTCCAGGACTGAAATAACAAATATTTCTAGTGAAAGGCAACTGGTGTTTTCTATTAAACAAGGTTAAACTAAATTAAAACCTTTCTTATTTTTGCTTGGGGATAGAGTGCAGAGGGATTTGAAGTCTTGTCAGTTTTTTGGGATGTCTGCACCCCTGATAGGGTGAAGACACCTCCCAAATTTTGCTGGTTTCTCCAAATTTATTCACTTCCTGTCACATAAGTAAACAGGAAGTGAGGCTAAAACCCTACAAATGTCTTTCCTTGGGGACACACAGGTCAATCTAAATAGTGTCCCAATTAGGCAAATTGCACTCTAGCACTTTGCAGTGTACACCCCAAATTATTAGGTATCTTGGACTTTGGGGTTTATGTCCAAATTGAAGCACATCATCCAGCATGCTACACAATTACTGATGGGACAAACAAGCCCCCCCCCCCCCCCCCAGTTCAGGGAGCAAACAAACAGCCAACATGGGCAAAAGATATACGTCACACACCATTGCAGTTCATGGGATCTGACCTATTAATTTTGGTAGTTCCCACTTGGCTGGCTTATATTCTAGTTATTGGCCTTAAAATGGGTATACTTCCGGTTCTGGTGCCACATGTAGTAGGAGCGAGTGACGGTGGTTCCGACAGGGACAGCCTAAAAGACCAGCTCCCATTATCCAGGCACAACCCTGTCCTCTCCTGCTTCTGGGGGGCTCCCTGAACACCTCTACATGTAGCGTTTCCTCGCCCCGGGCAGCTCCAGCTCCTCACAAGCCGCAACACCAGAGCCGGTCTCTCCAGGCTTTCTGCACTCTAAAATGGCCATCACCGCTGACGTGAGTACAGCCCTGCACAATTTCCTCACAGCTCCTGCCTCTCCAGAAGAACAATATGGCAGATTTGTGCTGTGGCCACTCTTCCCTGCCATCACAGCAGCGGTGGATAGAGCAGTGAGTGCGGGCATTGATCAGCTCAGGAGGGAGATTAGGGACCAGGCAAGCAGACTCCCTGAGGCAGAGAACCGCATATCAGAGCTAGAAGAAGGCTCAAAGCTCACAGTCAGCCACCCACCAGACCTCCCAAACTCAACACTATATACTAGAGAAGCTGGATGATTTGGAAAACTGATCTTGCCAAAACAATTTGCGGGTCATTGGCCTCCCTGAATCCTAAAATTCGGAATCCCTTTCAGAACTCTGCACTACATGCATCCCGGCAGCCTTTGGGATCACATCACCGTGCACTGTAGAGAGGGCACATCGTGTAGGGGCCCCCTCAAACGACAGATGCTTCTCGCGTCCTGTCATTGTGCGATATCTTAACTACACAGAGTGGCCATTTTGAAATCCTTCAGCAAACGCCAAGTCCTTCCAGTTAGATGGCCATAAGGTACTAACCTTCACCGACTATTTGCAGGAAGTGTCACGCAGAAGGAAAGCACTCCAATCCATCACCTCAAGGGTGTTAAATTCACTCTGGCATACCCGACTATCCCCCTGACTCATGGATTGATCAGGAGAGTCCAAATCCTTCTCCCACCCTAAGGAGGCAGCTTCCTATCTTAAAATGTACCTGCACATTCACCAAGAGCTATCCCCAATGGAGACAAATTGCTACCCAGAAGGCCCCAGGGAGCAACGTTAGCCCCCGCAAAGATCCCCTCAAGACGTTTCGGTACTCTGACTTGGCTAAGCTCAGCTGATTTACAACTCTCTAGGACCTCAGGGGTAGTTCACTTCATAACACAGCTGCTCTAGATATCTGGCCCGCCATTCATTTGACAATAATAATATGTTTGGTTTATTTTTGCTCCCATTTTTGTTACAGCCTTCCGAAGACGTTTGGGCTGTACCCCTGAGTGATAATTTTGTCATTCACGGGGACCCCACAGAACTTGTCATGATTCTGCATTGACTGCCTGGTGGACACGATTGTACATTTGGACTTCAGTCCCCTTCTCCCGTAATGCTGTCCATTTGTTGGAGAATACATGTGGAAAAAGTGAAGTCAAGGCTTCTCTGTAACTGAGTTTTTTTTTGCTAAATTTGACTTGATCTCTCTTTACACAATACTCGTCCCCCCATCCATTCTACCTTTCTCGTTCCCCTTACCAGGGCCTCTTCCATGCCCCACCCCTCCTCATTAACTAGTATTATCCCCCAGTCCATTTCACAACACCACTTAATCCAGCTACCACTCGCCCACTTTACCCCACCCCCCTTAATATGAGAATTACATCTTGGAATGTCAAGGGGCTCTGCACCCCACATGAACGCATGGCAATATTGTGACATTTAAAAAGACTTAAAACAGACATCGCCCTCCTACAAGAGACTCATCTTCCTTTGGAAGATTTCCTCTGCATACATAAATTATGGGTAGGGAAAGTGTTCGGCTTGGCATCAAGGAAGGAAAAGGCAGGAGTTCTGATTGTTATTCATAAAAACCTCCCATGTGAAATAGAATCCACGGTCAGTGACACAGAAGGCTGTCTTCTGGCCCTACACCGCCACATCGTGACTAGAAACCTAGTAGTGACCAATGTCTATGCCCCCAACTCTCCCACTGAATATTTTTTCCAGTCAGCCTCCTCGCACTTACCTCCATACCTACATCTTCTTCTGGTGATAGTAGGGGATCCAAACTCAGTTATGTTAGTGCAGGAAGACAAATCTATGGCGAAGACCGCATTCCACCCTCACCAACAAACTTCAGCCACTCCAATATTTTCCTTTACTGATGCCCTACAGCTCATTGACCTTTGGCACCTAGCACACCCCGAGGGCAGAGACTTTACCTTCTAATCTCCCCCATCACACTTTATCCAGGATTGACTATCTAGCCTGCAATTATGTTCTCTTACCTTACACAGCAGAAACCCATATACACGAAATAGCTATCTCAGATCATGCCCCTGTCTCAGTCCACGTCAGAGATTATGGCTCATCACCCCCAGTAAAAATATGGCACTTTCCCCATTATCTAGCCCATAACCTTGATCTCCAAAAAGCACTGCATGAAGCCTGGTCAGAGTATGAATTGACAAACGCAGTCCACAGCATTCATCCCAATTTTTACTTGGACGCTGGTAAAGCTGTGTTGCGAGGCAGAATCATTGCATTTATGGCCTTTTATAAAAGAAAAGTCCTCAAACGCTATCGAGAAGCCTGCGACACTCCCAAACACTGTTATCACAAAACAACTCCCCTGACCATCACAAATCCTGATGCCAAGACTGATTTCGATCTGTGGGCTGATGCCCAGGAACAAATCTACCAAACACAATAAGCCAGGGAAATTGCTGGCTAGACTTGATATAGGAGTACCCACACCCCCACACAAATAACAGTGCTAAAAGACTCAAAGGGAAATACCTCCTCTTCTGCAACCGACATCAGCCTAATCCTCGAGCAGTTCTATACCAAACTTTACAGTCCAGACCAAATATATGCTCAGCCCAAAAATTCTTAGCCCAAGCTTCCCTACCACCGCAGATTCACAAGTCAATATCTATGCTGGCAAATGAGAAGGCCCCAGGCCCGGACGGTACACCCCCAAATTCTATAAATTGATGAAACACACGGTGGTCCTTTTACTAGCAACGGTTTACCAGAAGATTTTAGAAGGAGGCGACTATTTGCCATCTGGATACCAGGCCCACATAAAGTTAAAGCAGTAGTAAACCCGCTGAGGTTTTTTTTTCATACCTGCAAGGGAAAAGGCATAATGAGCTAGTATGCACCACATACTAGCTCATTACGAAATACTTACCTTAGAACGAGGCCCCGACATCTCGCCCGATCCACTCCGAGGGAGATGACATGTTCCCTTGGCGTGTCTTCTGGGTATCGCGGCTCCGGCGCTGTGAGTGGCCGGAGCCGCGATATCGTCACTCCTGCGCATGCACACGGGAAATTTCTTTCCAGCAGGGTCCGGCGTCTGCCAGACTTTCAGCCGAGAATCCCCTGTGCGCATGCGCCACTGCAGTCAGCGGCGCATTGCGAGGGGAATATCTCCTAAACTGTACAGGTTTAGGAGATATTTTTTTTACCTACAGGTAAGCCTTATTATAGGCTTACCTGTAGGTAAAAGTTGCAAAAAATACTATACAACCATTTTAATAGCCAAAAAGCCTCCTATAGACCAATCTCCCTTTTAAACCTGAACTCTAAAATCCTTTCTAAAGTCATGGCCAACAGGCTAGCTAAAATGATGCCTACCCTAATACACTCCACGCACGTCCACGACGTCCAACATACAGAAAGTACTCACAGTCCCTGAACATGCAAAGACCAACCCCAACAGCGATATCACCATAATCTCCCTTGACATAGAAAAGGCCTTTGATAATGTCAGTTTCACATGGTTGTCAATGGCCTTGCAACGTTTTGGATTTTCGGGTCCCTTACTACATCTATTCTCTTCTATGTATGCAGATCCCACAGAAAATATTGTAGCTGCCGAACCCCAAATCATTTAAACTACACAAAGGCACCAGACAAGGTTGCCCCCCTACCCGCTTCTCTTTAATCTCACCATAGAACCTCTCTCCCGCCACATACTCTCTCACCCCTCCTTACATGGAGTACACATAGGCCAACAAAAACTGCGACTAGCACTCTTCTCAGACAACATTCTTTTCTTGACTTCCAACCCAGCCTCAGATATGATTACTATCCAAGAACTCTTCACACGCTTTAGGAGTTACTCTGGTCTGCGCATCAATTTCTCTAAAAGTGAAATTCTCCGTTTATCATGCTAGACCCCCACCCTGGACTGGTTTCTCTATCTTTTCTGTTGCAAACTCCCATATCACACACAGTGACTGGCCAATCCCCAGACGACGTCCTTTCATGATGAAATGCGTAGGGAGGAGCCTGTGGTGGTGACATCATTTTATGTTTGATATCCGGAGATTGATGGGACATAGTTGGTAGGCGGAAGGGAAGCCTGTGGAGACGCCGCAAATTCCGAGACTGTGTTAACTATTACGCTGGTTGATGATGATCCATCTTGTAAGTGCAACTCTTTTACCTTATTAAAATTTGAAAAAAATACTACGCTATGGAAGCCATCTTTGTTTTGTCTCATGAGCGAAACAGTTATTTCCTCAGCTGTGGAAGCCGGTATAGGTTGCGGGGGAGACCTGAATCTTTTCCCTAATGCTTGGTGGGACTATCTTTATGGTAGTCTTTTGCAGCTGGTAAGAGGCTTTGCTACTCACTTTGGTGCAATTCACCTTGGATTTGGGATGTTTTCACTGTCAACTTGTTTGGAGCGACATTGGCACTTTATGGACTTTGTTTCATGCATTAGTTTGGGAACTGATTAATACACTGTTTTATATTATCATTTGTGTGGAGCATTAATTTGCACTTTATGGATTTTGTTCACATAATAGCATGTGATTTTATTAATGCACTGTTTTGTATTATTTAGTGATCACGCTGCTTAATTTATACACATTTTTCACAGATTTTTACCAACTTTTCCTTTGTTTTTGGTGATTGCTTTAGTTTTCTAAGGCCGCGTACACACGCGCGGACTGTTTGCCCAACCTTGTTCGGCAAACAGTTTCGGCAAACAGTCCGCTCAAAATTTGCATGAGCGGACTTGCCCACACACGAGCGGACTGTTTCAGCGAACTGTTTGCCAAACAGTCCGCTCAACTTTTGAAATGAACGGACTCGCCCACGTAAGGCGGAGGCAAATCCGCCCATTTCGAGCGCGTGTACAGGTAGGCGGGGCCCGCGAAGGAAACGTCGCGGGCTCCGCCGCCTGGAATGGGCTTAAAGGGGAACCCCAACGCCGAAAAAAACCGGCGTGGGGGTTCCCCCAAAGTCCACACCAGACCCTTGTCCGAGCACGCTACCCGGCCGGCCAGGAAAGGGGGGCGAGCGAGCGCGCCCCCCCTCCTGAGCCGTACCAGGCCGCGTGCCCTCAACATGGGGGGGGGTGCCTTGGGGAAGGGGGGGCCGCGCGGCCCCCCCACCCCAAAGCACCTTGTCCCCATGTTGATGAGGACAAGGGCCTCTTCCCGACAACCCTGGCCGTTGGTTGTCGGGGTCTGCGGGCGGGGGGCTTATCGGAATCCGGGAGCCCCCTTTAAGAAGGGGGCCCCTGGATACCGGCCCCCCACCCTATGTGAATGAGTATGGGGTACAATGTACCCCTACCCATTCACCTGTGAAATAAAGTACAAAAAAAAAACACAACACAGGGGAAAAAATATTTTATTGCACAGCTCCGGGGGTCTTCCGTCTTCGGGGGTCTTCTCGCCGGACTCCTCCGCTATGTGTGTGTAGCTCTTTTGCTAGCGGAGGTGTCCGGCTTTCTTCCTCCCCGCCGCCGGCCTCTTCTCCCGACTTCGGGGGTCTTGTCCCCCTCTTCGGTTCTTCTGCCGGGCCACCGCGCCTTCTTGTAGCTCTTTTGCAGGCGGTGGCCCGGTCTTCTGTCGCCGCTGCCTTCCGTTCTTCTGTCGCCGCCTTCGGTTCTTCTGCCGGGCCACCGCGCCTTCTTGTAGCTCTTTTACAGGCGGTGGCCCGGTCTTCTGTCGCCGCTGTCGCTGTCGCCGCCTTCCGTTCTTGTTCTTCTTCTTGTTCTTCCTCTTCTTCTCCAGGCGATGTTGACACGTCGCTCCCTCCGGCCGGAATGCCAGAGCCGCGCTGTGCGGTCACTTATATAGTGACAATGGGGCGGGGTCACATGGTATATGTCACATGGGTTGGTCACATGGGTTGATGTCACATGGGGACTATGACATCGTAAGGGGGCGGGGTCACCATGTGACCAACCCATGTGACATATACCATGTGACCCCGCCCCATTGTCACTATATAAGTGACCGCACAGCGTGGCTCTGGCATTCCGGCCGGAGGGAGCGACGTGTCAACATCTCCTGGAGAAGAACAAGAAGAACAAGAAGAAGAACACGAACGGAAGTCGGCGGCGACAGCGGCGACAGAAGACCGGGCCACCGCCTGTAAAAGAGCTACAAGAAGGCGCGGTGGCCCGGCAGAAGAACCGAAGGCGGCGACAGAAGAACGGAAGGCAGCGGCGACAGAAGACCGGGCCACCGCCTGCAAAAGAGCTACAAGAAGGCGCGGTGGCCCGGCAGAAGAACCGAAGAGGGGGACAAGACCCCCGAAGTCGGGAGAAGAGGCCGGCGGCGGGGAGGAAGAAAGCCGGACTCCTCCGCTAGCAAAAGAGCTACACACACATAGCGGAGGAGTCCGGCGAGAAGACCCCCGAAGACGGAAGACCCCCGGAGCTGTGCAATAAAATATTTTTTCCCCTGTGTTGTGTTTTTTTTTGTACTTTATTTCACAGGTGAATGGGTAGGGGTACATTGTACCCCATACTCATTCACATAGGGTGGGGGGCCGGTATCCGGGGGCCCCCTTCTTAAAGGGGGCTCCCGGATTCCGATAAGCCCCCCGCCCGCAGACCCCGACAACCAACGGCCAGGGTTGTCGGGAAGAGGCCCTTGTCCTCATCAACATGGGGACAAGGTGCTTTGGGGTGGGGGGGCCGCGCGGCCCCCCCTTCCCCAAGGCACCCCCCATGTTGAGGGCACGCGGCCTGGTACGGCTCAGGAGGGGGGGCGCGCTCGCTCGCCCCCCTTTCCTGGCCGGCCGGGTAGCGTGCTCGGACAAGGGTCTGGTGTGGACTTTGGGGGAACCCCCACGCCGATTTTTTTCGGCGTTGGGGTTCCCCTTTAAGCCCATTCCAGGCGGCGGAGCCCGCGACGTCTCCTTCGCGGGCCCCGCCTACCTGTACACGCGCTCGAAATGGGCGGACTTTCCGAGCGGCAACAGTCCGCTCATTTCGAAAGTACAGCGGACAGGCCCACACACGGGTGGACTGTTCGCTCAAACACAGTTTCAGCGGACAGTTTTTCGGAATTTCCGAAAGACTTTGTCCGTCCAACTGTCCGCTGAAACTGTCCGCTGAAAGCCCACACACGAGCGGACAAACACTGTTCAGCGGACAAGGTTGGGCGAACAGTCCGCCCGTGTGTACGCGGCCTAAGAGTTTTTTCACCATTACTCTTAGTTTCACAAACAATTTTTTTTTATATTCGTACAATATTGTATACAACATTATTTTGAGTGCTTAAGTGGGATTTCAGCTTTATGCCAATTGTCAGGAATTTTTCACTAAAATCTTTTTATTTATCATTAATTAGCGCTGCACTTATATTTTTTACTATCTATTTGGAGTTTGGTATCAGGCTTTATGGTGCTGGCAGCTTTTTACTATCTGATTGTTTTCTTTAGCGCAGCATTTACCTTTTTGGTTTTATCCTATTGTCTAACTTTAAGCTGGCGCAACAACACTCCCTGCATATTCACCAAGCCATCAGTTAACGTAATAAGGTCTGGCTGTCAACTTGCTTCACGACGGACAGGTGCGTCATTCTCAAAAAATGGTCCTCTGCCAACTCACCCAACATATCAGATGTCCACCAAGACCTCATAACCCTCCTGCACAAGGAAAAACTTGATGCCGGTTTGTCATCCACTGGCTTGTCTCCTTGTCTACAGCTCAAATGGTTACCCTTTATCACTAAGACCCAAGCAACGACCAACATGGGTACTTATCTCCAACTACTCACATCGACCCACATTGATCCACCGATGATCCCAAACTTGTTCCCCATTGAGCCACAGTCTGAACAATGGGTGTACTCCCTGTACCTACATCACCATTGAATATCCCCATGTTAAGAGGACACCCCGACATTACTACCTAAGAACTGATATACATTTATGGTTTATTTCTCCTCCTCACCACCCCCCTCCCTGGGTATTTTTAATCAACTGTTTATTGTTTATTTGCATTTTTAAGCCGCGTACACACGGGCGGACTGTATGGCCTACTTAGTCCGTCATACAATCCGACGGACAGTCCGTCATACTTTCGAATGAACGGACTTGACCACACACGGATGCACAAACAGTCCGTCGAAAGCTTGCGTGATGACGTGTACAGCACGTACGACGGGACTAGAAATAGGAAGTCCAATACACAGCAATGCAACCTTTCGCCGTGTAAATCCTTTCTGAGCATGCGCCATTCTTAGTCCGTCGAACTAGCCTACTGACGAGCGGATTGTCCGCTGAAACCAAAGTATGACGGACAGTATTTCGAAAAATCCGAAATACTTAGTACGCCAGACTGCAGGCTGAAAAAGTCCGCTGAAGCCCACACACGAGCGGACTGTCCGCTGAAATGTGTTTCGACGGACTAAGTAGGCCATACAGTCCGCCCGTGTGTACGCGGCTTTAGTCTTCTATGGTCAACATGTTACTCTCTCTGCTAGCCCAGACTAACTACAATCAATCCATTTATAGCAATATAATGCTGCGCTATCCAAATGTAATCAAATGAAAATTGTACTAAATCCTAACATTACTGACTGCAGTTAAACATTCCTATGTAAAAAATCTAGTGAACATAATAATGAAATCTTATGTCCAGTCAATAATAAAGACAGCTCTGTCTAGTGTTAATGGGCAACATTGAGGAGGTGAGATAAATAGAAAATCCCTGAGATTGGAGACAATGGATTAATTGTAATCTAAAAAACAAACAAACTCTTGCAAGCTACCATGTGAAAAGTCATATGATAATTAGAGAGATGATTAAAGGACAGGCTGCAGTTAAAGTGGTTCTGCACCTTTAAAAAAAATATTAAAAGCCAGCGGCTACAAATATTGCAGCTGTTGACTCTTAATAAATTGACACTTGCCTGTCCCAGGGTCCAGCGATGTCGGCGGCAGATGACAAGCAATCGCTCGTCTCTCTGCTGCCCCCACCGCCATCCTCTGTCAGGGAATCGGGAAGTGAAGCATTGCAGCTTCACTGCCCGGTTCCCTACTGCGCATGCGTGAGTCGCGCTGCGTGTCTCTGCTGGTCCCCGTTGTGTCCTGGGAACTGTGTGTTTCCCAGAACACAATGGGGGGGGGCGGGGCATCTGCGGCGATCTGCGGCAGTCTTGTCCCGGAAGTGGGTGCAGATACCTGGATTATCCAGGTAACTGCACCCCCCCTCCCCCCTGAAAGGTGCTGATTGTGGCACCGGAGGGGGGGAGGGATCAGATGAGCGGAACTTCCACTTCAGGGTGGAGGACCGCTTTAAATATTGGTGGTGAGATATTCCATCCCTATGTAAAAAATCTAGTGAGCATAATAATGAAATCTTATGCGAATAAAATTGTGATTATAAACAACTAAAAATTGCAATCATATTCAATTCTTCCAATGTCAACCTGTGTAGCATACACACCTCTATATACCTCTATATACACCTCTATATACATGTTGCATTCATATGCAACATATGAGAAATATGCAACCCTGTGCGATAATTGCTATAATTTTAAAACCTATAATTTTCATAAATCTATATAAAAAAGTGCATTAATATACATGCGATACTCCCAATATCAACCTGTGTAGCATACACACCTCATATGTACATGTTACATTCATATGTAGCAGAAAAATATGCAACCGTGTGCAATAATTGCAATAATTGCAGTGATAACCTGTAATTTACATAAATCTATATAAAAGTGCATCAATATACGATAATCAATATAAAAATAAAGTGACATGACTACTCCATTCTTCTGGTACTCATTGCAGATGATAAAACAGATGATAAAACTATAAAGTGCCCCCCCTTCCCTTTGGTGTATGCGCTCACCTTAGAGCGTGTGACCTTGCACCTAAGCTTGGTCAAAACACACTTTTAAACCACCTCTGGGTTTATGGTCAGCATTCAGATCCTTGGATGGTTGCTTGCAACAATATTAATATGAAAAACAGGGGAAACGGGATAGTGTATTACCGTTTTCAACGTTTTATTTAAAATGAAAATATTCCCTATATTAGGGTACTCACATTTAATAGGTGCTATGAGCGCAGCCAATCTGTAACTAGCCAATTGAATATAAAGGCTGTATTGAGGTGTCTTCTCCTGCTCTGAGCTAATTCCACTGTCTGACAAACCATCCTGTCCCCTCCCCAACATGAGTCGATACCGGGAAATAATGTATCTTCCTCAGGGGGAAATGTGAGTACCCTAATATAGGGAATATTGTCATTTTAGTTTTCAATGATTTTTATTAAGTTTTCAGCAATACAAAATAGAGATTTGGCATTGAAATTAACAGTGCAAAGCTTATATATACTAATGCCGCGTACACACGCAGCCGACTATCCGACGGACTTAGCCTGGCGGACTTCCCGCCAGACTGTCCGTCGGACTTTCCGAACGAGCTACTTGCCCACACACGGCACTTTTTCAGCGGACTAATACGGCGTACTAAGTCCGCCGTACTATCCGCCCTACTTTTGAAATGAACGGACTCGCCCACGCATGCGGAGGAAAGTCCGCTCATTTCGAGCGCGTCTCCAGGTAGGCGGGGCCCGCGAAGGAGACGCCGTTGGCCCTGCCACCTGGTATGGACTTAAAGGGGAACCCCAACGCCGAAAACAATCGGCATGGGGGTCCCCCTAGGTCCACATCAGACCCTTGTCCGAGCACGCTACCCGGCCGGCCAGGAAAGGGGGGGACGAGCGTGCGCCCCCCCTTCTGAGCCGTACCAGGCCCCCCCACCCCAAAGCACCTTGTCCCCATGTTGATGAGGACAAGGGCCTCTTCCTGACAACCCTGGCCGTTGGTTGTCAGGGTCTGCGGGCGAGGGGCTTATCAAAATTTGGGAGCCCCCTTTAATAAGGGGCCCCCCAGATACCGGCCCCCACCCTATGTGAATGAATATGGGGTACAATGTACCCCTACCCATTCACCTGTAAAATAAAGTACAAAAAAAACACAACACACAAGATAAAATACTTTATTGCACAGCTCCGGGGGTCTTCCGTCTTCGTGGGTCTTCTCGCCGGACTCCTCCGCTATCTTCTTCTAGCTCTTTTACTAGCGGAGGAGCCCGGCTTTCTTCCTCGCCGCGGCCTCTTCTTCCGACTTCGGGGGACTTGTCCCCCTCTTCGGTTCTTCTGCCAGGCCACCGCGCCTTCTTCTAGCTCTTTTACAGGCGGTGGCCCGGTCTTCTGTCGCCGCCGCCTTCTGTTCTTCTCTTCTTCTTCTTCTTCTTCAGATGTTGCCTCGTCTGGTCCTCCGCTCACAATGACGGGGACCGGGCACACGGCGACTTATATAGGGACATCACCAGATGATGTCCCCACCTATTATGATGTCACAGTCCCAGCATCCTCTGAGACTGTGACACCATAATGGGCGGGGACATCATCCTGGATGTCCCTATATAAGTCACCGCGTGCCCGGTCCCTGTCATTGTGAGCGGAGGACTCGACCAGGCAACATCTGAAGAAGAAGGCGGCGGCGACAGAAGACAAGCCCCTCGCCCGCAGACCCCGACAACCAACGGCCAGGGTTGTTGGGAAGAGGCCCTTGTCCTCATCAACATGGGGACAAGGTGCTTTGGGGTGGGTGGGGCGCGCGGCCCCCCTTCCCCAAGGCACCCCCCATGTTGAGGGCACGCAGCCTGGTATGGCTCAGGAGGGGGGGGGGCGCTCGCTCGTCCCCCCTTTCCTGGCCGGCCGGGTAGCGTGCTCGGACAAGGGTCTGATGTGGACCTGTTTGCGTGGAACAATCTTATCATATGGCCCTCAGGGTGCTCCTCCGCGCTAGGGAATACCATCTGCCCCAGCTAGTGTTCGGGGCTTTTTCGGCATCCCCCAACCACAGAGAGGCCATCCCCACCCAATAATACCAGAATCTTGGAAAGTAAAAGAAGAATAGGAGTAAGCGGAGAGGAGGGGGGGAAGGATAAGAGGGAAGGGAGGGAGGATGACTCCACACTCTGTGTTATTACCCCTCAGAGACTTCTTAGCCAGAGAGTGTCCGGGAGTCATTTGTCAAATAACCAACCCATGGATCCCATACTTTTTCAAATAGTTTAATTTTATTTTGTATAATTGCTGTTAGTCTCACGTTTAACATTATCCATGAAAGCTTATGTTTAAACTGGTCAAACGGTATTGCTGCTGACTTCCAGTTTTCCGCTATTGTGATTTTAGCTGATACAAAGATGAACATAAGGAGCTGTCTTTGGCTTTTAGAGGCTTCCTCTATCTTACAGCCCAATAGTGCATGCTTTGGGGACTTGGTCAAGTTTATTTGGGTAAGGGAGTAAGCAAAGTTATAGATCCTGATCCAGAATTTCCGCACTTTGGGGCATTGCCACCAGATATGGAATGCCGTTCCCTCCGGACCATAGCCCCAAAAGCATTTGGATGATGCCCCCGAAACAGGGCTACTCTAGTAAGTACCAAGTACCACCATAATAGTACCTTGTAATTTGCTTCTATTATTGAAGTATTGATCAGCAACCTGGAAGCTGCCTGAGCCACCGATTGTCATTCTGCTAGTTCTAGGTTCTCCTGGACATCCTTTTCCCATTGAATGATATAGGTCAGTTTAGGTGAAAAAAATGTTGAGATCGAGTATATAGCCGATATATGACCTCTGAGTTTATTATACTGGTGGCACGTTCTCCATAGGTGTCATAGTTGTAAGGTTACCTTTGAGTGATAGGGTCTGTATAAAATGATATATTTGGGTATATCTAAAGAGTTCTGTATCTGGTAATTGGTATTTTTCTGTTAATGTTCTTTTGGATAGGATAACCCCGTTATCACAAAGGTCTCCTATCTGCAATAGACCCTTGTTGGACCACCATTCGAAAGCAGGGCGGGTGAGGCCCAAGGGAAAATTCTCTGTTTCACAGGAGAGGGGTTAGAATATTGTCATTTTAAATAAAACTTTTAAAATGGTAATGCACTATGCATTTTCCTCTGTTTTCCATATGCATATTGTTGCAAGCAACCTTCCAAGGATTTGAATGCTGACCATAAACCCAGAGGTGGTTTAAAATCGTGTTTTGACCAAGCTTAGGTGCAAGGTGACACGTTCTAAGGTGAGTGCATACACCTTTATGTTGCGATTTTGTGGACACAGATTAATGCATTAATTAGTTTGGCACAAGAGCACTTTAACCGCTTTAGCTCCGGAAGATTTTACCCCTTTCCTGACCACAGCACTTTTTGTGATTCGGCACTGCGTCACTTTAACTGACAATTGCGTGGTCATGCAACTTTGCACCCAAACAAAATTGATGTCCTTTTTTTCTTTTGTTGGTATTTGATAACCTCTGCGGTTTTAATTTTTTGCGCTATAAACAAAAAAGAGCGACAATTTTGAAAACGCAATATTTTTTACTTTTTGCTATAATAAATATCCCCCAAAAATTTTTTTTTTCAGTTTAGGCCAATATGTATTCTTCTACATATTTTTTGTAAAAAAAAAAAAAAAAAAAAAAATCGCAATAAGTGTATATTGATTTGTTTGCACAAAAGTTATAGCGTCTACAAAATAGGGGATCGTTTTATGGCATTTTTTTATTCATTTTTTTTTATTAGTAATACCGGTGATCTGCGTTTTTTATCGGGACTGCAACATTATGGCGGACACATCAGACACTTTTGACACTATTTTGTAGTGTATTTTTTATTTAATGACCATTGTCATTTATACAGCGATCAGTGCTTTAAAAATGCACTGATTAATGTGTAAATGACACTGGCAGTGAAGAGGTTAACCATTAAGGGAGCCATGAAGGGGTTAAGCGTGTCCTAGGGTGTGACTCTAACTGTGGAGGGGTGGGCTACTGGTCACATGACAGCAATCACTGCTCCCGATGACAGGGAGCAATGATCCCTTTCATGACACAAGCCAGAACAGAGAAATGTCTTGTTTGCAGGCACTTCCCCATTCTGAGGCACCGAGACACGATCGCTGGGCGACCGGAGGACATAGAGTCCACCGATCCCGCGGGCCCGTCAAGCTGTGCTCGGCGCGAGCGCGCGTGCCTGCTATCCCCACCTCTTAAAGGGGACATACAGGTACACCCATTTGCCCACCACTGCCATTGTGTCGATGTATATCTGTGTGCAGCGGTCGGCAAGCCGTTAAAGACAGTTCACTTTATTTCTATATTGATTATTGTATATTGATGCACTTTTATATAGATTTATGTAAATTACAGGTTGTTGCTGCAATTATCGCAATTAGTGCACAGGGTTGCATATTTCTCTGTTGCATATGAATGCAACATGTGTGTATAGAGGTGTGTATGCTACACAGGTTGAGATTGGGAGTATCGCATGTATATTAATGCACTTTTCTATATAGATTTATGTCAATTATAGCTTGTCACTGCAATAATCACATTTATCACAATTATCACACAGGGTTGCAGATTTCTCTGTTGCGTATGAATGCAACATGTGTATATAGAGGTGTGTATGCTACACAGGTTTACATTGGGAGTAATGCATAGGATTGGAATTTTTTATTGTTTATAATCGCAATTTTAATTGCATAAGATTTTCATTATTATGTTCACTAGATTTTTTACATAGGAATGGAATATCTTACCACCAATATTTAACTGCAGTCAGAAATATTAGGATTTAGTACGATTATCATTTGATTACATTTGGATAGAGCAGCATTTTATTGGTATAAATTCTTATTTGGCACGAGCATATGAGACGTGGTCAATGATAGCAGCTGTCCTTTAACCACTTCAATACTAGGCACTTAGACACCTTCCTACCTAAGCCAATTTTCAGCTTTCAGCGCTGTCGCAATTTGCATGACAATTGTGTGGTCATACAACACTATACGTTCGAGTGGAGTGTGGAGTTCCCCTTTAAAAGCAAAATCGAGCCCAAGGAAATTAAAGGGATTAGTGGGGGAGACAAAAGCATTGGAGAATGCAGTGGAGTGTGGAGTTCCCCTTTAAAAGCAAAAGCTAGCCAAAGGAAGTCATATGCATTATGGGGGGAGGGGGGTTCATGCCCTTTTAGGCCTTAAAAAAGGAGCTAGAGGAACAAGAGTCTTTTTAAATAATTTTAACAAGGTACATGTCACATGGCAATTAGTTGGCTTCACTGGTCATAAGCACTCCCCCCCTTACACACTCACTACTATAACCTTCCTGCTAGCTCCTTCCCAATGCCAGTGTTTCGTCAGATTAAGCAACCTGTCAGATTTTGTAATGGAAGTGACATTCTGTCATTGCCATCTTGCTACACTCTACACTCATCCACAGTAAGGATCCAGTGAGAAGGCAGCAAGCGGACATCTTGTTACAGTCACCAGAGTAATGCATTTCACACTTATTTTTAACAGTAAACCTAGCTTATATAGTGAAATACAGTATTTAAAAATCCACCTGACTGTTTAGATGTTGAATTTTAAAAGCAGCAGCAAACTTGCTGATCTCACAAGTTTGGTAATATGACATAACAACACTGCTTTGAAAAATCAACATCAAAACATTCTGATGGATTTAAAAATACTGAATTTCACTATATAAGCTGAGTTTACTTTTAAAAATAAGTGTGAAATGTGTGTAACAAGATGTCCGCTTGCCGCCTTCTCACTGTATCCTTACTGTGGATGAGTGTGGAGTGTAGCAAAATAGCGGCGACGGAAGGTCACTTCCGTTACAAAATCTGCCGGGTCGCCTAATCTGACAAAACACCAACTCTTTTCAATCATAGCTGCACCCACTTGGTCCCTCATCGCTTTGACAGGAGCCCTCCTCTCATGTTCTCTTCACATTTGTTCTGGCAAATTACTGATTGCATGTTACCCCTTCTCCTCCAGATAACTGCTTGTGCCAACCGATTGCTGAGTGGGAAAAGCGAAAAGCAGTTTGGCCATTGGGAAAGCTCAAAAACAGGAGTTGTCACGCCCACTAGAGCTTAGAGCTTAGTTGGTGGACAAAAGGAGCAGTGTTAAAAAATAACCACCATGCGGCAGCCATCTTGGTGGCGCAACATTAATGTGGCAGGCCTGCGCGGAGCGGCACTGAGCTCATTAATGTTGCGTTTTTGTAAACGCATTTGTCATTTTTCCTGTGGTGTGTCACTTGGATGGATTAATAAATGACTCATATTCATCATCTTGGAGTGCAGCTGTTTCTTCTTTTTTGGCAGTTTGTACGGTGGGCGAGCCGTGGCAAACACCCTGGAGACTTCAATTCACTTCACTTATTCATTTATCTGGATTCACCCACCTGGGTGGTGTTCCTTGTTTTTTTCCCCACAAGTCTTAAAATGACAGGCATGTGGATGCACGTATGTGGCCCCAAACACGGAAATTGTTCACTCTGGGCCACATGCACACCTGTCAAATTAGAACCTGCAGCTGTGCTCGTACAGCTGCTGCGTCCCCATAGAGTAACAGGTGGCTCCAGCCACACACACCACTTATTCACACTGTATGTACAAGAGAACCTATATGAAGGAAAACCTTTTTTTTTTTTACATTTTATAAATGGTTTTATTATTTATTGCAATTTTTTATATATTTGTTTACATTTATTTTACAATTATTTTATTTTACAATGCTTTTAGTGGGGAGGCAGTGTATGGTGTCAGTAGGACAGTGGCCCCTGTTATTTTATTTATTTGTTCTTTCCATTTTAATTAATTGATTTTTTTTTACAGGGGAGGCAGTGGACAGTGTCAGTTTTTTATTTTAATTAATTTCTTTTTTATTATTTTTTTACTTTTTATTATTTATTAAAAAAATTTTAACAGCCATGTTGAAGGCTCATTTTGAAATCTCATTTTTGAGACCGTGATAACGACTGAGGAAACATTCCCCAGTCCCTTTCTCTGTAGCCTCAGCTGCCCCTCAGAGGCTCCTGCTTATTCACAAACTGAAAGCTTTAGATATGAATGGACCCAAAAGCGATTGGTACTGATCACTGACTCATTCCACTTTCCACCCTGACACAAGCATTAATCTCCATGTATGGTTATCCATGAAGCAGCTGAAAGCTGCGGGAGGGAGAGGAGGAGAAGTGGCTTGTAATTGTGCCCCCCCCCCCCCCCCCCACAACACCAATCACCCCTGACTGTTATGCCCTATACACACTATCACTTTTTCTGCTGAGTTTTTCCATCAGGTTTACCAAAACCATGTAGTACAAGGGCCTGCCTGATTGCATACAAATGGAAACTCCTAAGGTTTGACCTCATATTATATGGTTTTGGTAAATCTGAAGGAAAAACTCAGCAGAAAAACTGATAGTGTATATGGGGCTTTAGATTCCCCCTGCTACAGGTGTTGGTACCAGGAGCCCCCCATGGGGCCCCTATTGGCCTTAGGCAGTGCCGAAGTGCTGGAATGGTCAGTCCCCCCCTGTTGCATAGTTTATAAGGTTGAAAAAAGACACAGGTCCAAAATATGTGTGTGCCATTTTTATTCTCTAATAATTTCTATTGCCCTGTAAATTCTGCTTCCTGAAAAAGACATCTAAAAGCTGTGCCCATCCCTAGCCCAACACAGCCTTTATCCCTTCATTCCGCACCCCACATCACCCCCACGTATCAGTTCCCAACGTTTTTATTATTTTTTCACTTATTGTTATCTCTACATATATTCCACCTGACAACAGGTTACAGTTTTGAAGCTCATTCATACCATCTGATTATGATATGTAGTTGTGTGTATATATTCTTGCCATACAGCGCTCATACTGTAGGTTTTATCTTACGGATTTGAGTTTTATAAGAATTTTTCATATGCAACTACGTGAATGATATTTTTAGCTGTAATTTTCCATTTGTACATATTTATCTGTATATTTGCTTTTTGTGAACCCTTTAACTTTTTGAACAACCCTGAGGAAGAGGGAGTCGTTGTTCCCCCGAAACGTGCTGGTTTGATTTTATTGTTTCTATGAAAAATAAAACGTCTTTTCAAACCCACATCTACTGGACATCGGTGCTCTTTTACATCCACTGATCTAAAAGTCATGACACTCTCAGATAGAATCACCTCCTGGGGAAAGAGTTCGATGCTGCTGCGCTATCAATAGAGAACCCTTTCCACACTCCAAGAACAGACCTCTTTTCTTCTAACCTCAAACCGAAGGGGCATTTTCTCTTCAGGGATCTTAGAATAAACAGTTTATTACAGTTACTGAAGTCACCTTTGATGCATTTGTACATTGTAATCATAGCCCCTCTTAAGCGCCTCTTCTCCGCAGTGAATAACTGTACTCAATGTGATCAATCCTCAAAGCTGAGGTCCTCCACCCCCCTTATTAGAACTAGACTTAGGACAAATGGGAGACAGGGCTTTTTGTGCAGCTGCCGCGTGCTTGTGAAATGCCATACCTGACACTTTGAGGGCTCATCAATCCATCGACTTAAGGGTCTTAAAACATTTCTTTTTAGCAAACGTTTGTTTCTTTGTATAAATTGCTAATTTTAACCTCTAGCGCTTTGAGATCTTTTATGTAAAGCGCATTATAAATAAAATGTATTATTATTATTCATTTTATCTAATTCAAAAACATCTTTCCTGAGGATTGACCAAAACTGAACTGCATATTAAGGATGAGACTGAACCAGTGTTTTGTAAATGGGTAGAAATATTGATTATGCCTTGAATGTATGCCTTTTTAATGCATGACGGTATTTTGCCAGCTTTGTTAGCTGAAGCTTGGCACTGCATGCTATTGCTAAAGCTGGATATACACTTAGAGATTTTTTCAATCAGGGGGTTGAAGGGGAAAAAAATAAAAAAAATCACAGATTTCATAATGTGCTAGTATGCGATGCAAGGTCCATAAAGACATGGATGAACTAGTTTTGGATGGAAAGAACTTGACTGGCTTGCACAGAGTCCTGACCTCAACCTGATAGAACACCTTTGGGATGAATTAGAGTGGAGGCTGCGAGCCAGGCCTTTCCCATAGACAAATTCCTAAACCTTGTGGACAGACTTTACAGAAGAGCTGAAGCTGTTTTATCTGCAAAGGGTGGCCAACTCACTCAATATTGAACCCTACGGACTAAGACAGGGAAGCCAATAAAGTTTATGTGCATGTAGAGGCAGGTGTCCGAATACTTTTGACAATATAGTGTGATAGTGTGTATATATATATATATATATCTATATCTATATATAGACAGAGATATCTATCTATCTATCTATATATATATATATACACACACACACACAATCCCATACCCACAGTTGATCCAGCGGATGGCAAAAAAAACCCCAATAAAAGCATGATCGAATTTGCTCCAGCAGGGGAAAAAAATTCCTTACTTAACCCCAAGAGGCAATCAGATATTCCCTGGAACAACTTTACCTATAAATATTATCCAGTTATATTATGTGTATCTTAGAAAGAATCCAGGCCTTTCTACAAACAATCTACTGAGCTGGCCAGACATGAACATTTACATGAATAAATGAAAGTTGATTATTGTAAGCACCCCTGTCAGTAGTAAATGGTATGATTTAACATTCTAGCTGCTACTTTTGCAGAAATTGCTCAGTAGAAAAACAATAAACTTACTGGCAGGATCACCAAAGGAAAAAAAAAAGCCTAAAACAAAAACGAATGCAAATGCAAATACAAATGTTGCGTTAAACACGATCAGACTTTCCGGCAGACTGGGTCCAACAGTCTTTCCGACTGACTTTGTAGTGGAGGTCTGCCTGACTTTCAAACAAATGAACTTGCCCACGCAATCACTCCAAAAGTCCTCCGGTTCCGAATGCGGTGACGTACAGCACGTACGACTAGACTGGAAAAAGAAAGTTCAAGCCCCAGTGCGCCACCCTTTGGGCTCCTTCTGCTAATCTCATGTTTATCTCGTATTAGTAGAAGTTTGGTTAGAGACGATTTGCGCTTTTCAGACTTCAGCTTATTTTGATCATTTTCTGCGGTTCAGATTGTACTTGTGCTTGTGTTGGGTTTTCAGTGCGTGTTGGTCAGTTCGTACCTGTATATCAGGGAGTTCTGATCCGCTCGTTCCTGTTCTTCAGGTCGCTCTTCATAGGCCTTGCTGTTTTTCAGTGCATTTGTTTAAGTTTGTTTGTTTGACCAGCTGACCGTTTTGAAACCATGGTACGTGGACGTACTCATTCTTGAGTTCATGCTGTGTGGGGGCTTGGTGATGATTGGAATATGCTGTGAATGTCCCCTTTATCTTCATGCATGCAGGATTTTATTTTTTAAACTCCTTTTTTGGTCTACATGCATATTTGCCTTCACTAACCTCCCCAGCATGCAATCCTGGGCCCATATACACCTATAGCATAGTCCCTTTAACAATGTATATTGTCAGCTCCATTGTAATGCTTTACCCTCCCCCCATCCCCCCAAATGTCTCCAAATGTAATGTGTGGTCTTAAATTAATTTAGAACCCTCCCCCACCCCCTCAAATGTCTCAATTTATACTGCTGTTGTGCAAGAATGTTTTTGTGTAATCTGCTTGCAATGTTATATTTAAAAGTACTTATATTTTTTTTTTCTTGTTTGACTCCACAGTTTCCTTCCACGCCACAGGAATGGCAGACTGTGGCCTCCCATTTCGTTGGGACTTTAACAACTGTGGAGGGGCGATCGATGGGAAGCATGTTCGCATTGTGCCACCACCCCATTCGGGGTCTTACTATTTCAATTACAAGGAGTTCCATAGTGTAGTGTTGATGGCAGTGGTGTCGGCACAATATGAATTTATGTACGTGGACGCGGGGAAGAATGGCTAGATGTCGGATGGAGGAGTCTTCACCCAGACGGAGTTCTGCTAGCGTCTTTAGACTGGTGGCCTGGGATTGCCAGCCAATGCTGAGAATGTTGAGGCACTCCCCTTTTTTATTCATCGCAGATGAAGCCTTCAGTCTGGGCGAGCACCTGATGAGGCCGTTCCCCCAAAGGACTCTCATCCCGGAGAGGAGGGTTTTTAACTACCGGCTGGCCAGAGTGAGAAGAGTTGTGGAGAATACCTTCAGGATAATGGTCAGCCATCAATATGGCGGACTATAAACGAAATCATATAATCATGTGCTGTTGCATACTTCATAATTTTTTAAGACAACATCCCAAACTTATCTACCTTCAGTTGGGCCTGAGGCCGAACTTAGTGCAGAATCTGTACTCTCAGGTCTGGATACTGGCCGTACTGGCTTGGCCCCCCAAACTGCCTGTCAAGTGTGGGACAGATATGTCAATTATTTTAATGGTAGGGGGGCCATTGCAATGCCAGAACATATTTAACCGTTATATTAATAAAAAAATTATGATAAAATCTTGAGTTTTATTTCTTGTTTGCTTTTCTTTTTGACTGTCTTCTAGGTTCTCCTAGTGCACTTGTAGTGCCAAGTGTATTTCACTTTCGTAAATAAGCCCCTTTGTCACTGTAAACACAAAAAGAATTCCAAAACTGGTATTGAGTATTGAAAGAAGAAGCCACACACATTGTTGTCTTTTAAATTTTTTACTCTGTGCACATTCAAACGTGCGTTTTTTAAAACGTGATTCAACGGTATTTTTATTTTTATTTTATTTATTTATTTTTAATCATTTTTACTCAATATTATTTTTTTTCTTTATGCACAATATTTTATTTTCTGCATTATTTTTTTTTTTTGTTATTTTTTTTTTTTTTTTTTAAAGCAGGCATCATTTGTAAAAAAAAAATAACCAACTCTGGAACTTACAAAGTTCAACATGTAAAACTTTTGCAGGTGATTTCACCCATGTAAAAGCCACATTTTGAAGATGCACACACATTGGCAGTCCAAATGGGTAATGTCAACATGTGCTATCTCCCATCATGGGGGATCAACGGACGTGTTTTGTGGGTGTAATCCCTTCCTCTCACCTGCTAGCATTATGAGGAAGGGGTTGCAACTACATTGAGATCCCCTGACGGCAGATAGCCATCATTTTAAAAATATAAAAACCAAAACAAAGTTCTAATTTCAAAAGGAAATAAAGAACATGATGGATTGTGTTTTATGGAAAAAGGGATTCGATTCTCCCCAAAACATCGATCATGTTCTTCATTGCCTGCTGAATGATGTCCAGCCGATTTCTCATGGCATCAATCTCACCGTTCCAGGCCATGATCTGCCGAATGAGTCTTTGGGCGCTGTCAGTGGTAAAGGGGTCCACCCCTTGCCCTTCCACAACCAGAACATCACCTAAAATTGTAGAAAAAAATATGTATTTAGAAATATGCAGGCATAAATATATTACCTGAAGCTGGAATGTCAGACACCTGGTGGGGTGCAGATAACACCCACTTCCTCCACCTCTCCTTCCTCCAGATCCTCGGGGGGATTGGGCTAACTACTCAATCAGGCTGGTGAGGTCGGGGGGCCCTGGGATCCTCTGACTGTTGTCTGATGAGTCTTTTCTCCCCTATGAGAATGAAACAAAAGGTATACTTAGCACACTGATATTTGAGTCCAGAAATAGGAATATGAAACATTGCTTTGAAATGGTGTACAATTGTCTGTTTGGGAAAAGATCCAAGTTGAAGACATGATTAAAACTCAGTTTTAACCAAATAAAAACTAAAGGGTAGTTGGGACTTTAAATTAAGCAATTGGATAGTGGAGGTAAATTGTAAATAAATAATGTTTAATTGATGACATTAATCTAAAATCATAGAAAATATTTGTTCATTTCATATATTGCAGCATGCAAGTTAATTAGCATAATAAGAACACACAAGCACTTACTTTTTTTATGCACCTTCTTGATTTTTCGATACTGATCCGGCTCCCTCATTTTAAGGCCAGACCAGCGCTTTCTCAATTGGTCTTTAGACTGTCGTACCCCAAACTGCTGCTTCAGAGTGGTCGCAACTGAGGACATTAATTGGGACGGGTGTGCGGGCCATTTTTGCCATCATAGTCCTCCCTCCTCAAGATGTCTCCACCATTTCTTCAAAGGCCATGTTGGTCGCCTTCAATCTCCTCCTGGATCTGGATGTTCTGGGCTCTGGGCTTTCCTCCTCGCTACTTCCAGATAATATCTCCGCCATCTTTATCTATATACTCCCACTGCGCACCGAAGAGAGAAGGGGCGGGGAAAATTAGTTATAAAGAACGTCAGGGGCAGGCGACGCAGGCGGAGCTTGATACAGGCACAGTGTATATAAAGCTAGTACACTGTCGTACGTACGTCCGAACAGAAGTAGCGAGCATCCTAAACGAAGGTAAGATTTGACCTTTGCCCATCACAGTGGTCTATACTGCTTCAAAGTTGAGGCCTATATTGGGATAAGATACTGAGAGTTTGGACTGACATTGGTGTTTTTGTTTCTTATCTGTGTGTGTTGTATGTGTGTTGTGTGTGTGTTGTGTGTGCCCTATATTGGGATAAAATAATACTGTTAGTTTGGACTGACTTTAGTTTTTTTTGTCTTGTGTATTGTCTTTCAGAAAAAAATGACTCCCTTTAAAGCGGTTCTTCACCCTAAAGGGGAAGTTCCGCTAATCTGATCCCTCCCCCCCTCTGGTGCCGCAGACCCCCGCAGATGCCCCCCCCCCCCCGTTATGTTCTGGGTAACACACAGTTCCCAGGACACAGCGGGGGATCTGAAGAGACGCGCAGCATGACTCATGCATGCGCAGTAGGGAACCGGGCAGTGAAGCCGCCATGCTTCACTTCCCGATTCCCTGACAGAGGATGGCGGCAGTGGCAGCAGCGAGACGAGCGATCGCTCGTCATCTGCCGCCGACATCGCTGGACCCTGGGACAGGTAAGTGCGATTTTATTAAAAGTCAGCAGCTGCAATATTAGTAGCTGCTGGCTTTTAATATTTGTTTTTAGGTGCAGAACCACTTTAAAGAGCATGATTTTTTGTCACATTTTATTGACCTATATCCAGATAACCGAAACCAGTGGGAGGTCAAGCACCCTTTGTATTACAACAAGCAGGTAAGTAAGGCAACACTGGGGACACTTCTGGAGTTTGTGAAGACATGAGTCCCCCAGGCAGACATTAAGGATGTGGAAAATAAAATCCGAATCTTGCGGAATATGTACAGGCGGGAGCACAATAAGATACAGAATTCCCTCAGATCGGGAGAAACAGCAGATGAGGTTTATGTCCCCAAGCTGTGGTACTTCCACAAACTTCATTTTCTGGACAACCAGACTGATGCCACCCTCCACCCTTCCCTCCACCCCAGCAGAGGCTTCCCAGGAAGAACCGGGCCCTTCCATTTCCATCCTTGAGGAAGTGGATGTGCCCAGCTGGAGCTAGGTATAATATTTTTATGGAATATTGATTGTCCTAATATTAATGATGTCAACTAAAATGTTTGAATTGCTTACAAATCAATGATTTTAGCCCAACAATTATGTATACATATCACTAGACAGTAGTGGCCAAAAATGTTGGTAAAATGTTGGTGAACAGCTAGAAAAATGGGCTGGGGTCAAAATGATAGCCTTTTCTATTTCTTTAAAATTCAATTTGTAAGTCATGAGCTGAAAATTGTGTGTGATTGATGAAGCAATAAATACAACTATGTCCCTTTTTATACACAGGATGAGCTCAGCCAGGAGGAGGCCATGCCTAGTGGTAGACAGGAGAAGGCTGTGACCAGTGGCAGGCAGGAGCCTCACAGAATGCCAGGTGCCTCCCCTCCATCTTCCCACCAAAAGGCCCAGGAAGGTGAGCAGAACAGAGGAGGAATCACTTGCCCTCATTTGGGAAGCCAGTCAGTTCCTCAGTACCCCCGCTCCCCCCAATGCTGAAGTGGCATATGGTACATTATGTATTTGACCACCAGGTTGGTGGAACGGGAGAAGGGCCAATGCCTCCTCTGTGAGGGTATTTTTGCTGAGGCCCTTCAGAAGGGGTTGAGAGGCCAGCTCACCGAAACCAGCCATATTTATGATCAAGCCCCTACTCCTCCTCCTCCTCCTGCCACAAGTCCACCACCAGAGGCACAGCCTCCAAGGAAGGCTGCAGAGAAGCGTGGAGGGAAGGCTGCAGGGCAGCGTTGAGGGGAGGCTGCATGGGAGAGGTGAAAGTGATTGCCTGGCTTCAGTCTGGTCTCACAGCCTGGGGACATAGATGTCATCTGCTGCTGTTTCTGATCTCTGGGAGTCCTGGACCAGATTGTGCTCCCTATTTTGTTTTCCACTGATTTGATGTGTGTCCTGGGGGACAGAAGGCTTCACAAATTCCAAAAGTGTCTCCAGTATTGCCTTCCTCTTTATTTTGTTAACCAGAATAAATGGATATTTTATTTTCACTAAATACTTTCCTATGTGTTTTTATTCAAAAATGACAGTTTGTGAGTAGGCATGTACATGTCAAAAAGACTATGGGGGTTATTTAAAAAAGGCAAATTTGTTTAGAGCTACAAGTGCAAACTACAAGTGCAAAGTGCACTTGAAATTGCACTACAAGTGCACTTGGAAGTGCAGTCGCTGTAAATCTGAGGGGAAGATCTGAAATGAGGAGAAGCTCTGCTAATTTTATCATAAAATCATGTGCAAGCTAAAATGCTGTTTTTTTAGTTTCCTTGCATGTGCCCCTCGGATCCACAGTGACTGCACTTCTAAGTGCTCTTTCAGTGCAATTTCAAGTGCACTTTGCACTTGTAGTGCTAAATGAATTTGCCTTTCATAAATAACCCCCCTATGTTAAATTAACAAGGGACACCAACCTCCTTAAGTTTCAGAAAAAAATACAAGATAATAATGTTATTGTGATAACTGGAAACTCCAAAAATTATATATATATATATATATATATATATATATATATATATATATATATATATTGTAATATTTGGGGGTTATTTTAGCTTAAAGGTAGAGCTTACCAGTGAGCTGGATCCACACCAGATGTCGTTTAAGGGCTCGTAGGCCCACTTTTATTAAAGAAAGAAAAGTCAGATAACAAAATAGTTGCCCACACAGGGGTTTCAGCTTTCCACAGCAGTAATGTATGTAGAACCAAAAATACCAAGCCACCTGGCTCTCTTTAGCAGCACTGCTGCTCAGACTTCTGCTGCAGACCTCTTGGCTCTTTAACAGAGTTCCTGTACACCCAGTACCTCAGCACTCTTTAACAGCTTCTCTTTCAGCCCACAAGCTTGGACCCTCTGTCTGCTCTGACAGACCGACCTGTGCAGACATGCACACTTCTTCTCCCTTACACGCCTGGACTCCTCGGGAGGGTGGAGCCCAGAACCATGGTGTTGGCTTTGTTTTAAGCCCAAGACCCACCTGTGCAATCATGCAGCCAGACTTCTGGCTGTTCCCAAAACCCGGTCCCAGGATTGGAGATTCCGTACTACCACATATCCCCCCCCTTTGTTTCGACCCCGAGGGCGGAACACCCAAGTTACTTTTGGCACCTCTGTGCCAGATACCATTTACAGAAGTACCCTCCTGTCCAACCTCGCTTCTCCTAACGGGGAACTCCACCCAATGCCTCCTTTGGGGTCTCCCTCTAAGCCTTACTGTCACTCTGCTATGAGCTTTGATGCGACCTTCCCAACTTTTCTTCCGAGTGCATTTCCACAAGCACTTCCTCTCCTGAAATCTTAATGGGTTCCCGTTGGTCTTCCTACCAACCCTTCTGCCTCCACGCTTCAGGTTCCCAGGTTTCCCCAAAACTCTCTCAGCAGTACTGTTCTGAGACTGTAGGGGTCCTATTTCTATAGTGTTTAGAACGGAAACCCACCTCTTATTTCTGGTACCTGACTCAGCAGTCACTAATTGATTATCAGGTTTACCTGTACCTTTGGACACCACATTATCATGTACCATTAACACATTATTTGGTTCATCATTGACAGACATATTCAAACCAACATTAGACCTCTCAATGTTGCACATGTCACCAATGCCTTTTTTTCCAACATTTGCTAGGGTAGAGTCCACAGAGGGCACACATACTGGAGGGCCGCCATCACCCACAGGAACCTCACAGGACGCCACCTCCCCTGGGTTCACCCACTCTGCAGGCAGCTGTCCTACCACTTGACCCGTTTTGATGCTACCTGTATTTTTATCCACCGGAACAGGCAAGCTCTCGTCTGATCCACATACAATTTTTACCATGCTCCTTGTCCATTCCCCTGTCCCGGGAACCTTATTAGGTTTTTCACCTAAACCAACCACTGGACTGGGGACCCCAGTCTCTTTAACCACCTTTGTTTGAGCCCTGGTCAGGATCTCTGCTGCTTTCAGGTCCACACATGGCCCTTCCACCTCATGTGGTTTTTCTACTGGTGCAGTATACACGCCCTTCACCAACTGACCAGCACCACACTGGACCATAGCAGCAGAAATGCTTCCCATCTGGCTGTTAGGAGGTGTAACCACAGGCAATTTAGGCTTATTTTCAACTTCTCCAATGTCTGTCTCAAATATTTCTTCTGGATCTAATCTAGCAGCATACGTAGCGGCAACTTTTAACAAAAGTAGCAAATTTAGGAATAAACCATTCCTGTCCTGTTTTGCTTTGCTCTGTACAGCCTGCCATACAGTGCTCCACCTAGTGGTACTGCGCAGTACCAGCCCATCAGACTGTGGAGGAGACACACTAGTATAGATTGGCTGTACATCCCAAAGTTCAAGCATCTCTTTTAATGCTTCAGTTATAAACCAGGCCCTTGACTCCAGACCTAAGTCCTTCCTGGGGATTTTCATGACACTGGGGATGCAGAGAGACCCACTTGCTGAGACTTGAAAAGTTGAAGGTTAACGGAACCTCCTCCCGTCTGGAGGTAAACCCAGCCTGGTGCTCCACCAGAGCGCTGCCAGGTGCTGGACTTATACAACTTCTCAGGCTCAGCATCAGTGAACTGCTCCAGAACATTACCAGTGACATCACGTTGACACTCCATGCCAACCTCAGTTTTGTGGGTCACGGACAATGTCTCTGCTGTGCCCTTATTTGCTTCATCCTGCTCACCAGGGTTAACCCCTGCAGCAGCCACCGCGCCCTCAGGTACAGGCTGTTCTGCAGCCCCTCTTGCTGGCCCAGCAGAAACCGTGTCCACCTTATCTTTGTGCATAAAAGCCTTATCTATCAGGGAGATAAGATTTTTGCTCCAACTATCCCAATCTGTTGTATGTGAGCTCCCTTCTGCGGTACTCCTCAGCACCAATCCATCTGCCCAAGGAGAGACATAAGAACAGACTGGCTTAGTTGCAGACTCATAACACCAGTCATTGTAAATCATGTCAGACTGTGGTAGCACAGGTTGCAATACACCATATTCACCACCTTTCTCAGCTTGCACTAACACATTACCATTACACGGTACAGTTCCATTCTGTCCCACCAGAGTGACATCGCAGTTGTCCAGGGCAACCTCTGACTCCAACACATGAAGTTCCCTGGAGATTCCTGTGGACAACTGTGCTGTCTTACCACCAGTTGCTACAGGCAACGGCCCATTTTTGATAACCTCAGGTTCTTTCAGAGCAAAAGTTTTCCCAACAGCATTAAACTTTTCATTAACAGTGACACTTATAGCATTTTTCGCATTTGTAGGCTGTCCTAGCCCATGGTCAACTTGAGCCTGACAGTCAATAGAGACAACACTTTTAGTCATCAACACAGGTTCTATTTGGATTTTAACCCTTGCATTCCCACTATATAGGGAAAAGTCATTCTCAAGTGCACATTCAGTGGCCCCACTAACTGGGGTCACTCTCACATCGTCATGGACAGTCTCGTAACCAGTCCTTTTATACATGAAATCAGCAGTTCCAGCCATCATTTCATTAAAGACAGTCTTACCCACCGCAGTAGTTGGTGTCACCATCTTCATTTGAGTACGTCGTCTTATGCACCAGTCCTCTGCTGCACTTTTACTGGCCAACTCCTCCTGGTGGCCATGGGATGAAACCACAGCAGGCATCTCCCACCGTTTAGCACCCCCTGCAGGCACAACAGGAAACTTCTTGTTGCTAGGGGTGACTGCAAACATATTTTCACCGGAATCTGGGCCTACAGACAAAACTTTCTCAGCAACATTATCTCCAGCCGTATTCCACAACCTAGGGCAAGAAAACATGCCATGCCCCAGCTGGCCACATTCCAGGCATGGTACTGGATGATTTTTTCCAAAAGCGATTCTCTCCTGGCGATTCCCAGCTGGCCGGAATGCACAGGCCTCTTTGTGGGGACGCTGAACCAAACCTCTACTGCAGCTCCTTTCAGGCATAAATTTCACTCCGGTTGCCATGGGAGACCGCACTCTCCCAGCAGAACTTTGCTGGCTCTCTCCAACATAATAAACTGGCTCCTCCTTAAGCCACTTTCTACGATCCTTATTAGACATAGCCCATGGTACAGAGACAGCCCGATTGGCTTCCTTTGCGTTGCTATGGGCAACCACTCTCATCCTAAGCCTTTGATCAGCCTCTCTCCTTGCATATCGCATGGGCTTCGCTCTGCTGGATCCCATCTCATGCTGTGACACATTCACATCTTTCACAATAGCTGTTGTTTTAACTGCAGCAGCTTTGCCAGGGGCAACAACAGCCCTCTTCCAGTTATGGACATCCAGCGGCTTTTCCCTTGCACTGAGGGTTGGCTTCCTTTCCTCTGTAGCTTGGTTCAGTGCTGCTAAATGCCGCTTGCACCAATCCACTGCAGATTCAAATGCTGGTGGACTCTCCATAACAGCAGTCACCTGTGCACTCATTGCACCAGGGTTGCTAGGGACAACCCCAGCCATTTTTCTCCTTGATAAACTCTGATCAGGTATGTATGGGGCTCGTTCAGGCGGTAACAACCCCTCCAACCACAGAGCTCTGTCTCTCATTTCAGCAAACCTGGCTTCTTTTAAGAGCTTTGACCGCCCCATACTTAGAGACTCCAGAACAACTTTAAACAGTCCAGGAAAATGAAAGTGTCTCTTTTAAAGCAAGTTGCTTTTCTCTTCATGCAAGCTTTTCTCACCTGCACATTGCACACACTGATTATGCTGTCTCATGCACACAAACACAGTTCATAGCAAGAGAAAAAAAAAAAAAATTGACTTTTCATTCACAGGTACACCACCTGCAACACGCAATGCCTTTTGCCTGGCTGCACTTCCACACACAGCCAATAGTTCCTGACTTGAACTTACTGTAGAGCAAGGACCCGGATTCCACCGTCTTCTGCCCGCATTCGAACACCACTTGTAATATTTGGGGGTTATTTTAGCTTAAAGGTAGAGCTTACCAGTGAGCTGGATCCACACCAGATGTCGTTTAAGGGCTCGTAGGCCCACTTTTATTAAAGAAAGAAAAGTCCGATAACAAAATAGTTGCCCACACAGGGGTTTCAGCTTTCCACAGCAGTAATGTATGTAGAACCAAAAATACCAAGCCACCTGGCTCTCTTTAGCAGCACTGCTGCTCAGACTTCTGCTGCAGCCCTCTTGGCTCTTTAACAGAGTTCCTGTACACCCAGTACCTCAGCACTCTTTAACAGCTTCTCTTTCAGCCCACAAGCTTGGACCCTCTGTCTGCTCTGACAGACCGACCTGTGCAGACATGCACACTTCTTCTCCCTTACACGCCTGGACTCCTCGGGAGGGTGGAGCCCAGAACCATGGTGTTGGCTTTGTTTTAAGCCCAAGACCCACCTGTGCAATCATGCAGCCAGACTTCTGGCTGTTCCCAAAACCCGGTCCCAGGATTGGAGATTCCGTACTACCACAATATATATATATATATATATATATATATATATATATATATACCGTATTTTCCGGCGTATAAGACGACCTTTTACATGTAAAAAAACTGGCCAAAAAGCAGGGGTCATCTTATACGCCGTGTCAGCCCCTCGGATGCCGGCTGGGTGTTCGGTAATACTGTATGTAGCTTCGGCTACATACAGTATATACCGCTGAGCCAATCCTGGTGAGCGATGTATTCAAATGAATACAGAGCCTGCTCAGATTGGAGTAATAACCTCTGCCAATCCAAGCAGGCTATTCTGTAGCCTGCTCAGATTGGCTTTGAGATTCAGAGAGGCGCGGGCTGATGATGTTACAGCCTCTGCCAATCCAAGCAGGCTTTGTATTCATTAACAGAATACATGGCTCGCCGTGATTGGCTCCAGCAAAAACAGGAAGAAGGAAGAAATATGAAGCCTCGGAAGCCTCGAAAGCCGGGTCGTCTTATACAGTAAGTACAGTTTTAAAAGCCTTTTTGTCCTGTAACATTAGGGGGTCGTCTTATATGCCGGGTCGCCTTATACACCGGCAAATACGGTATATATATATATATATATATATATATATATATATACAGGGGCGGACTGACCATTCGGTCACTCGGTCACGGACCGAGGGCCCGGCCACTAGGGGGCCCCATCAGGGTTGTCAGCCATAATAAAAACCTGAAATGTCCCTTACCGACATATTTTTAATGTAAAAATCCCGAGATTGTAGTTGCCCCGCCTCTCCACTGCCTCCTCAGCCAATGGGAAAACAGTGTACCCGCCCCCTTCTTCAGCGCGGCTTATTCGAGATATGAGCAGGAGATGCCGACAACTGGAGGAGAGAAGAAGAAGAAGGAGGGGGAGGGCACAGCCTGCAGCCTGATAGAAGGTAAGCAACTGAGCTGAATATATTATTATGAGTGGTTTACCCTTGTCAGCAAGGGGGAGGGGGGAGGCTGTGTTTGCTCAAGCAGAGCTCTTCCTGTCTCTGAAGCAGTTAGATCGTTTGTCTGAGGAGAAGTGAACTGCTTCTGGAGGATGTGCTGAATGTCTCTCCCCCCCCCCCCCCCCCCATCTGTGCTACACCTCCCTACTCATTACCTGCTTACCAGTACACAGGCACAGTCCCCTCACATGCATTCCTGTGTCTGTGAGCTGCTGGGGTACTACAAGTCCCAGCATGCCAGGAGATGGAGGCAGCAGTGTGTTCCATCAGACTTTTTATAGTGTGTGTATATACTGTGTGTATATATACTGTGCAGGCATGTGTCTGTGTCTATAGTGTGTGTGTGTATATATATATATATACTGTGCACTTGTGTGTGTATATACTGTGCAGGCATGTGTCTGTGTCTATACTGTGTGCGTGTGTGTGTATACTGTGCACTAGTGTGTGTGTGTGTGTGTGTGTGTGTGTGTGTGTGTCTGTAAGTATACTGTGTCTGTGTATTACTGTGCATGCGTGTAGGTATACTGTGCATGCATGTGTTTGTGTATATACTGTGCATCTGTGTGTACTGTGCATGCGTGTGTGTATACTGTATGATCCATGTGTGCTCACTGCCGCTCAACAGAATTTGATCCAACAATCCTGTGCCCGTGAAAAATGCCCTTGTTGCCATTCGGAGCCATCTGATTGGCGCACTGCTGAGCTCAACCTCGGATCAGGCAGCAAGGCAGGTCTGGGTGCACACCTGTGCAGTGATAACATGGTGCACAGCTTTTATTCATATGCCCCACTGCCCGATCTGAGGCCAACCACTGCAGTTCCCTATTCCGCTGACTCTACGACAGCACATGTGCAGTTCAGAGCCTGCAACATGTGGCTTTATTTTTTTTTTAAAGGCCTTGCCCACCAGCTGCCTACCTCACCAAGCACCAAGGTGCAAAGGTGTGTGTGTGTGTGTGTGGGGGGGGGATATTCATGGAAGGTGGCACTCTGGGGGCTCTGCCGTAGGGCATGTCAAAAGTGTCCAATCTGTCTGCCATAATGTCGCAGTCCCGCCGCCATTACTAGTAAAAGAAAAAAAATTATAATAAAAATACCATAAATCTATCCCCTATTTTGTAGACGCTATAACTTTTGCGCAAACCAATCAATATACGTTTATTGTGATTTTTATTTTTTAACAAAAATATGTAGAAGAATACATATTGGCCTAAACTCTGGAAAAAAATGTGTTTATATCTATCCATCTCTCTATCTATCTTACTTTTTTTTTATAGTATAAAGTAAAAAATATTGCTTTTTAAAAAAAAGTGTCTGCCTTTTTTTGTTTATAGCGCAAAAACTAAAAATCCCACAAAAGAAAGCTCTATTTGTGGGAACTAAAGGACATCACTTTTGTTAGGGGAAATACCTCGCACGACTGCGCAATTGTCAGCTAAAGCGACACAGTGCCGAATCGCAAAAAGTGCTCTGGTCAGGGAGGGGGTAAATACTTCCGGGGCTGAAGTGGTTAAGACTCTCCCATTGACCATGCCCATTGTTCGCCATGGTTCACTATGCATGCCACAGATCATCATCTCCCTGGTAGGGGTCCCAGTGCAGTATTTTGCCCAGGGGACCATGATGTTAAGGTGGCACTGCCCATGAGAGGCTCGTGGTGCCTTTACTGGGTCACCAGCTCTAGGTCTCCTGCCACCCTGCATGTCGCCGAGCTTGGTGCCCCTCCTCTAAAAAAAAAAAAAAATGGCTGCCACGTGGCGGCCATCTGTAAGCCTGGGGGCCCCATAATCTCTTATTGCCCGGGGGCCCCATAAGTTGTCAGTCCGCCCCTGTATATATATATATATATATATATATGGAAATCGCTAGAATTTTTTTTTTTTATAATTGTAAAATATATATTGATGAAATATAAAATGATAAAAGATGAGTCTAAAAAATAATTGTAAACATTATTTATGGAGATCGGGCTTTTAAAAACTAGAATATTAGTCATGAGATGAGGATAAATAATGAATAAAGAAGTCTGTGTGAATATGAGCAGCTAAACAACTTCATTCTTCTAGCATTGTAAAGAAGAAAAGAATGCGCTTTATTAAAAGATCACAGAATTAGCAGCGTGAGGAATGTGCTTGCTTCAATACAAACGCTAGTTTTACCAGACCGAGCACTTCCGTCTTGTACTTGCTTTAGAGCATGCGTCGTTTTTCGTCCATCAGACTAGCACACGAATGAACGTTTTTTACGCTAGAAAGTCGAGTCCGTCGGACAGATTTAAAACATGTCCGATCGTGTGTACACAGCAAAAAAATAAGTATGCTGCAATATAATAAATGTTTGCTTTTTGGATTTAATACCACTTTAACCAAGGCAATGCTGTTTTCTGCCACACCTTGCTTCATGAAATTATAACAGGATAAGAACACACAACAAATAGAGAAAAATCTCTGCCGCTGCACACCATACCACACCATACACATCAAACAAGCCCACTTATTACATGCTGGTGTTGTATGTGTGTGCGGTGGCTGAGATTTTTCTCTATTTGTTCTGTGGATTACTATCCTGACCTGCATCCTTAGTGGAACACACCAAATGGGGGACATATGCCGGAGCAGAGACCCTAAAGTTGGTTTCGGACAAGAACACAAGCATTCAAGCATCAAAACTGCTCTTATCTGAAAGTTATAATTTTAAAATATTGTTTTTTAAAGTAATGCAAACTAACCTGAAAAAATAGGTCCAGGTGTTGCTTAGGGGCATCATCCTTGAGAGCAGGGTATGTATATTTCCCCATCATGTCATATATGGCTTTAATTATATCCATCATTTCCTAAATGAGAAAGGGAACAATTATTTAATTAGGTAATTGCATCATTCTTTACAGAATAAAATGTTTTTACTGGCCCTGTATAACCTTACAATCTTATTAACTTGCAAACCTACCATTATGAAGTAACTTTTTACATTTGTTTGAGATGTCAGATTGTCTCAAAAATGTGCTAAGTGTCCAGGGATTTTTGAGGTGCTGTGAGATTAAAACTGATTTATAGATTGTAGTGAAGTGTAAATAGTTTGGACCAAGCTGGTTCAAACAAAGTATTACCTTCACTACTAGATGTTCCAGATGTTTGCGCTGTACAAGCTGTATGTAGCATCAGCTACACACAGTATACAGCACTGTGTTTCAGTAGTGAGATCAGTGAGATAAAATCTTCCCATCTCATTCCCAGAACAAAATCAAGTCAGGGCTGAGCACTGCTCAACTATTCATAGGGAGCTTTGTATTCTATGAAATATGTGACATAATTCGTGTTTATCCTCATGACACATCACAGGAAGCACCTCCATGGTTAACAGAGGACAGAATTAAAATTAGACTTGGGAAAATTAACATTAATAAATAACCGGGACCAGATAGCTTGCACCTGAGGGTACATAGGGAACTCAGTCAAGTAATTGCCAGACCACTGTACCTAATTTTTACTGACAGTCTACTGACTGGAATGGTATCAGCTGATTGGAGAAAAGCCAATGTAGCACCAATATTTAAAAAGGGCCCAAAATACATCCCTAGGAATTACAGACTAGTTAGCCTAACATCAGTAGTATGCAAGTGTCAGAGAGTTGCCCGTAGCGGACTTGTCACTGGGCGCGCTGCGGGGCATCGGTGTGTGCTGGTGCGCGCTGGCGCTGCCGGGTGCGCGCCTGCGCGTGCGCGCGCGCGTGCGCGTTCGCGTGCGCGCGCGTCGGTGCGCGTTGGCGCCAATCGGCCTACTTAAGTGTTACCCCGTGGTGTGATCGGTGCTGTCCGATCTGCAGCTTCCTGTGCCCTGTGACTTCGCTTGTGTTCCTGAACTCCTGTTTACCCGGCTCGTCCCTTGGATTTTCCTGTCTGCTGCCTGCCTTCGACCTCGGCCTGTCTCTGACCTTGCATCTGCCTGCTCCTTTGTACCACGCTGCCCGCCTGTTGCCAACCCTGCTTGTGACCCGGACTCGAACTTGCTTATCCCTTTTCTGCACTACCTGCCATCTGTCATCTGTGCCTGTGGCTGGACCTGCTCCCACCTTCTGCTTGCATCTGCTCCTGCATCTAGCCGTGAGAAACTGTCTACCTGCCTGAACCCTGCCGTCGGATCCCTCCTTCAGCAACTAACCCGCCAGGCTCTCATACCCGTCTGCGCTCCCGTGCCTCCTGTCCATCCTATCAGGGGCCGTGAACCAGACCCGTAAGGGAGACCTTCCCCTGCTATTTCGGGCTCACCTGTCAGGTACGTGGGTCTGACGGTATCGGACAGCCATGTCTGAGCCTGAGCAGGGAGCCTCCCCCATGGAGGAATTGTGCAGACACCTGGCGGGTCTCACTCAAGCCGTGAAGAGTCTGCAAGAAGGCTACACCAGACTGGAAGGCCAAATCCAGGTACTGTCATCTCCTGCACACCAACCAGGAGCTTCCGCTGCCGGACCAGCATCCTCCGTAGTAATGCTGCCTCCCGAACCCAGGGTACCTATTCCAGAGAGATTCTCTGGTGACCGCGGTAGGTTCCGGTCCTTCCGCAATGCTTGCGAGCTTTACTTCGCTTTACAACCTCGCACCTTCTCCCTGGAAGTGACTAAAGTGGGCTTTGTGATTTCTCTCCTGTCTGGTGAACCCCAGTCCTGGGCCCATCGCCTGCTTGAGCAGAAGTCGCCCTCTCTTGACAGTCTGGATACCTTTTTCGCCACAATGTCCCAGCTCTATGAGGATCCCCAGCTGAGAGCAACTGCGGAGGCTGCCTTGCATGTCCTACAGCAGGGGCGCAGGGCGGTTGAGGACTATGTGGTGGACTTTAGATGTTGGAGTTCTGATACAGAATGGAATGACGCCGCCCTGCGCTACCAGTTCCGCATGGGTTTGTCTGACTCACTCAAGGACGAACTGGCACGGGTCGGTGTCCCTCAGTCTCTGGAAGAGCTCATCAACCTCTCCATCCAAATCGATCGACTCCTTAGGGAACATCGTTCTGAGAGGTCCTCCAGCCAGTTTCGGCCTACGTGGGTCCTCCCCAAGGTTCCTAGTGCTTCCAGCTTTTCTCGGCCGTCCACCCTAGCTCCTCCGGCTCCGGGACCTGAACCTCCTGAACCCATGCAGCTGGGTCTCATCCGTCCTTCCCTCACTCTGGAGGAACGGCAACGTCGAAGAGCCAGTAACCTGTGTATGTACTGTGGGGAACCAGGTCACTACGTGAGATATTGTCCTAACAAGACACGTAAGTCTCTTCCGATTCCTTTCAAGCATGCTCCTAATCTGCCTAAGTCTACTTCTCACCTTGCTCTCTCTGTTGTTCTACAGCTTCCCGACAAGGATATCCCAGTTCCAGTCATAATTGATTCCGGAGCCTGTAGTTGTTTTATTGACCAGACATTTGCTGCCAATCACCGCATTCCCCTCCGACCGAAGTCCCAGAGCCTGGCGGTGCACCTTGCCGATGGCTCCATCCTAAGTTCTGGTCCTGTCACCCAGGAAACCATCCCCTTGCTGGCCACCATGGGTCCTAACCATCATGAACTCCTTTGCTTGGACGCCATTTCTTCCCCTCTTTTTCCCATTATCTTGGGAATGCCCTGGCTACAAGCCCACAACCCCAACATCGACTGGCCCTCAGGGAGGGTCGAGTTTCTTTCCGGCTACTGCCAACAGCAGTGCCTTCTTGAAGTCCCTTCCACGTCCACTCAGCTTCTCAGTCTGGACTCTGATCCTGAGTCCCCTCAAGCAAATCCTGAGCCCTATCGGGATTTTGCGGATGTGTTTAGCAAGAAAGGAGCAGAAACCTTACCCCCGCACAGATCTTACGACTGCCCGATAGAGCTTTTTCCCGGAACTGAGGTCCCATTTGGAAGGATTTTTCCGCTAACTGAGCAAGAGCTGGAAACTCTGAAGGGCTATTTGGATGAAAACCTCAAGAAAGGCTTCATTCGCCCATCTACTTCCCCAGCTGGGGCCGGCATCTTTTTCGTTGAAAAAAAAGACCACTCTCTTCGACCTTGTATTGATTATCGGGAGCTAAATAAACTTACCATCAAAAATCGCTACCCGCTACCCTTAGTGCCTGAACTCTTCCAGAGACTGGGATCCGCTGTTGTGTTCACCAAGTTAGACCTCCGTGGTGCCTACAATTTGATTCGCATTCGTGAGGGGGACGAGTGGAAGACTGCCTTCCGTACGCGGTTCGGGCACTTCGAATACCTCGTTATGCCCTTTGGTCTGTGTAATGCACCCGCCACTTTCCAACACTTTATAAACGACGTCTTCCGTGACCTGTTAGATTTATATGTTATCGTTTACTTGGATGACATCCTAATCTTCTCTTCCTCAGTCTCTGACCATCGCAGACACGTCCGAAATGTGTTGACCCGCCTTAGGCATCATAGACTTTACGCCAAGTTGGAAAAGTGCGAATTTGAGCTCCAAAGCATACAGTTCCTTGGCCTGGTTATCTCTGTTAATGGCATCAAGATGGACCCTTGGAAAGTGTCCGCTATTCTGGATTGGCCCGCTCCTACCGATAAAAAGGGTGTCCAGCGTTTTATTGGCTTTGCCAACTTTTATCGGAGGTTCATTAGGGGCTTCTCAGCTATAATCGCCCCCATCACTGAATTAACCAAGCAAGGAAACCATTTCTGTTGGTCCCCTAAGGCCCAAGTTGCTTTTCAGAAACTGAAGGAACTTTTTACTTCTGCTTCCATCCTAAAGCACCCGGATCCTGCCCTGCCTTTTGTCCTTGAGGTGGACGCTTCCGAAATCGTGGTAGGGGCTGTACTCTCCCAGCGACAAGGTTCCAAGGCCCTTCTCTTCCCTGTGGCCTTTTACTCTCGCAAGCTTTCCGCAGCGGAGAGAAATTACGATGTGGGGGACCGGGAACTACTGGCTATAAAGGCAGCTTTGGAGGAGTGGCGTTACTTACTGGAGGGTGCTGCACATCCAATCCTGGTCTATACCGACCATAAGAATCTGGAGTATTTGAGAACGGCTAAAAGATTGAAACCACGGCAGGCGAAGTGAGCATTGTTCTTCTCCAGATTCCACTTCCACATCACGTACAGACCCGGCTCCAAGAACATCAAGCCTGATGCCCTCTCCCGCATGTTTCATAACTCCCAGGATACCTTGCTTCCAGATACCATCCTCCCTGCTGGAAATTTTCTGCTTCTTCAGGGGGATCTCCTGTCCCGGATAAGACAAGCTTCTGTGGGGTGGTCCCCACCAGTTGAGAATGTTGTGAGGTCACAAGATGGCATGTTCCGGTACAGGGACAAAATCCTAGTCCCGGATGATGTGTGGATGGCTGTTCTGGAGCTCTGCCATGACCACAAACTTGCCGGCCACTTTGGCACGTTGAAGACGGCGAACTTGGTACAGCGTGCATTCTGGTGGCCGCAGCTAACTAGTGATTGCAGGAAGTACGTAGAGTCCTGCACCACCTGTGCCCGGAACAAGACTAGCCGGACAAGATCCTGGGGTCTACTAAGAACCTTGCCAGTTCCAGAAAGACCTTGGAAGATGATTTCAATGGATTTCATCGTGGAGTTGCCCCTGGCGGAAGGTTTCTCTACCATCTTTGTGGTGGTCGACAGACTGTCTAAGATGGCCCATTTTCTGCCCATGAAAGGCACACCTTCGGCCTTGGAAACTGCAAAGGTGTTCATTAAAGAAGTGGTGAGGTTGCATGGAGTTCCCTCAAGCATTGTATCCGACCGGGTCGTCCAATTTACCTCCAAGTTTTGGAAGGCTCTGTGCAGTTCCCTTAAGATTGAGTTAGCGTTTTCTTCTGCCTATCATCCCCAGACGAATGGGCAGACGGAGAGGACTAATCAGACCTTGGAACAATACCTCCGCTGTTTTTCTGCCTTCTCACAAGACGACTGGGTCTCTCTTCTGCCTCTAGCCGAATTTGCCTATAATAACTCATTGCATTCTGCTATCAAACAGATGCCTTTCTTTGCAAATTATGGTTACCATCCATCCTTCTTGCCCAGTTCGGTTCCTGAGTGTGCCATTCCTGCAGTTTCAGAGACAATTGACTTTTTTATGACCAACAACAAATTGCTACAGGAGGCTATGGCCAAGACCCAGGATTATAACAAGAGGATGTTTGACAGAAAGAAGCGAGGAGAACTCATCCTTGTACCGGGCAATCAGGTCTGGCTTTCTAAGGCTAATCTGAAGATGGCTTGTCCCTCAAGGAAGCTGGGTCCTAAGTTTTTGGGTCCCTTTGCAGTCAGAAGGAAAATTAACGATGTTACATATGATTTGGACTTGCCCAGTTCCCTAAAGATTCATCCAGTCTTCCATGTATCTTTGTTAAAACCTGTTACTCCTAATCCTTTCACTGGCCGGAACTCGGGCCCACCTAAACCCGTAATCGTTAATAATGAAGAGGAATTCGAAGTGGAAGCGATTTTGGACTGTAGAAGGAGGGGTAATCAAATCCAGTATTTAATCAAATGGAAGGGGTACGGTCCGGAAGATAACTCCTGGGAACCTGAAAGCAATTTACATGCGGAGCAACTGCTCAGTGCTTTTGAAAGTGCCCACTTGGATAGATTGGCCCGGATGGGCATCCGGAGGCCGCCCTTGAGGGGGGAGGCACTGTCAGAGAGTTGCCCGTAGCGGACTTGTCACTGGGCGCGCTGCGGGGCGTCGGTGTGTGCTGGTGCGCGCTGCCGGGTGCGCGAACGCGCGCGGGTGTGCGTTCGCGCTGGTGCGCGTGCGTCGGTGCGCGTTGGCGCCAATCGGCCTACTTAAGTGTTCCCCCGTGGTGTGCTCGGTGCTGTCCGATCTGCAGCTTCCTGTGCTCTGTGACCTGTGACTTCGCTTGTGTTCCTGAACTCCTGTTTACCCGGCTCGTCCCTTGGATTTTCCTGTCTGCTGCCTGCCTTCGACCTCGGCCTGTCTCTGACCTTGCATCTGCCTGCTCCTTTGTACCACGCTGCCCGCCTGTTGCCAACCCTGCTTGTGACCCGGACTCGAACTTGCTTATCCCTTTTCTGCACTACCTGCCTGCTGTCATCTGTGCCTGTGGCTGGACCTGCTCCCACCTTCTGCTTGCATCTGCTCCTGTATCTAGCCATGAGAGACTGTCTACCTGCCTGAACCCTGCCGTCGGATCCCTCCTTCAGCAACTAACCCGCCAGGCTCTCATACCCGTCTGCGCTCCCGTGCCTCCTGTCCATCCTATCAGGGGCCGTGAACCAGACCCGTAAGGGAGACCTTCCCCTGCTATTTCGGGCTCACCTGTCAGGTACGTGGGTCTGACAGCAAGCTCTTGGAGGGTATGATAAGGGACTATATACAAGATTTTAGTAATGAGAACGGTATCATTAGCAGTAATCAGCATGGATTCATGAAGAATCGTTCTTGCCAAACCAACCTTTTAACCTTCTATGAGGAGGTGAGTTTCCATTTAGATAATGGAAGGCCCATAGACATGGTTTATCTGGATTTTTCAAAAGCATTTGACACATTTCCCCATAAACTTTTTTTTTTTTTTTTCACGTTTCACATCTTTATTTGTAAAAAAAATTGAAAACCATTTATCATTTTCCTTCCACTTCACAATTATGTGCCACTTTGTACTGGTTTATCACATAAAATCCCAATAATTACATTTACAATTTTGGTTGTAACATGACACAATATGGAAAATTTCAAGGGGTGTGAATATTTTTTTCAAGGCACTGTAGGAATTGACTTCCACAATTCATTTGTGACTGCTTGCTCCAACAAACGGAAAGTTATTCTATATATAAGTAGCAATGGTATTTATGTGCTCATAACCTTTTTTTTTTTTTTTTTTTTATTTACATAATCTTTATTTATTTTCATAATAATTTTTCCATAAACAAACTTTATACATTTAAATACTCAATTTTACAAATCTCTCCCCCCCCACCCCCTCCCCTTCAAGGACATATCAGGAAAAAAAAAAAAAAAGAAAAAAAAACAAAGGGTCCCTCATGCACAGACTGTGATCGTAATTCTCCTAGTATCTCGGTCTTCTTAACACCTTTTCCTAAAAACTCTCTCTCTCCCTCCCCCCCCCCCCCCCATCCTCAGTCATTACAATCCCTTATGCTGGGTGTCCCAGCCTATCCAACCATGGTTTCCACATTCTTTTGAATTCCCTAAAATTCCCTCTCCTTACATATACTACCTTTTCCTTCCAGACCGTCTCTGTTATTAGCTGCCTCCAATCTGCTACCGTCGGGGGGTTTTCTGCCTGCCACCTCTGCGCTATCAATTTCCTTGCCTGAAACATACACCTCATCACTGCTTTGTTTATACAAGCTGATCCTCTTATTCCCTCGTTCAGGCCCAGCACACACATTCTGGGGTTCCCGTTAACCGTCACTCTAAATGTTTCATTCATATCGGCGATAACTTCTGACCAGTAGCGAAACAGTTTAGGGCACCTCCAGAACATGTGTGTCAGATCCCCTGTCGCCTGACATCTCGGACATCCATCGTCTACTCTTTGCCCAAACCTATATAGCCTCTTCGGTGTATAATAGGCTCTATGTAACAGCATCAGATGTAATACCCTCTGGGCTGGCGAGACAGATATCAAATGTCCCCCCTCAAGTATCCTCATCCACTGCTCATCTGAGAATGTTCCTACTTCCTCCTCCCATTTTCTTCTACTTTTAAGTTTTCCTGGGGTTTCTATACTCCCTTGACATATGTGTGGATAAATTTCTGCTATAAAACCTCTCTCTCTATCTTGGGAGTTTAATCTATTATAAATGGGGGATTTACTCCAAACTGGCCCTGGTGTATCAAATTGTTTCAATAAAGCATGCCTGATTTGTAAATATTTATAAAACGAATGTTTTGATAAATCAAATTCCGTTCTCAGTGTGTTAAATGTTTTTATTGTGTTTCCTTCATACAACTGGGCCAGCCTGTCAATCCCTCTACTTTCCCAGTCTTTGTATCTTCCTATCTTTCCCATTTCCTGTAAGTTCAGGTTATTCCATTGGGGGGTTTCTCTAGTCAACCCTTCCAGGCCTTTTATCGCTTTTACTGCCTTCCATACTTTTAAAGCAAGTTTTATTGTGGGCATTCCATGGGGGAATGAGTTTGCCTCCAGAGCTTCTACTATAGTCTTATGAGGTGTCCCAGTAATCATTAATGTCGTGTTTGTATCTCCACTGAGCTCATTGCTCGTCCCCAGATGCTGCAATTGTGCAGCTAAGAAATAGCTTCTTGGGTGAGGTACTGCCATTCCTCCTTTCCTTGTTGGTAACTGCAGAATTTGTAAGCCTTTTCTTGAAGTACCTCCTCTCCATATGAGTTCTCGAAATAGTGTTTCCATTTTTTTTAAACCATTTTATGTCTATCCATATTGGCGAATTGTGCAACAGATACAATAACTGAGGCATCCACAGCATTTTGACAAGATTGCATCTCCCTGCGACTGATAATGGGAGTTTCTTCCAAATTTCTATTTTATTTTTACATTTGACTAATAGTGGGGCAACATTATCACTTATATACCTTTTTGGATCTCTTTTTATATGTATTCCTAAATATTTTATTTTCTCCACCACTTCTAACTGCGGGATTGCCAATATACTTTGGCTCCCCAGTGTATCTATAGGCATCAAAGCTGATTTTTCCCAGTTTATAGTTAATCCCGAGAAACTGCTAAACTCCCCAATGACTTTCATCCCCTGCTTGGTGGACTTCTCTGAGTCCCCCAAATAAAGGAGAATATCATCCGCGTATAGCGCGATCTTCTCTTCCCTCATCCTTCTTTGGAAGCCTTCCATATTAATATTAGATCTTATTGCAATGGCTAATGGTTCCATTGCGAGGGCAAAGATCAGGGGTGACAGAGGACACCCCTGTCTTGTCCCTCTCTCTAATAATATTTTATCTGAATACTCGTTGTTAACCCTGATTCTAGCACTAAGACCATTATACAAAGTTTTTATCCATGCAATGAATGTAGAACCAAATCCAAATTCGCTCAGTACCCGCCAGATATATCTCCATTCTAGACTGTCAAAGGCTTTGACTACATCTAAAGCCATAATTGCCCTTTTACCTACGTTTTCCGTTGGTATCTGCAGGTTAAGATACAGCCTTCTGATATTCATACTAGTTGATCTACCGGGAATAAATCCTGTTTGATCAGGATGTATCAATCTGGAGATAATTTTATTCAATCTGGCCGCCAGTACCTTAGCTAATATTTTTGCGTCCGTACACAGAAGTGAGATAGGTCGATAAGACTTAGTTTCCAACAGATCCTTCCCCTCTTTGTGCAGAACAATTATCGTTGTTTCTGTCATCGAGGTGGGCAATCTCCCTTCCTCCTTTGCCTTATTTAATACTCTGAGAAGCTCCGGAAGCAGTACTTTCCCATAATATTTATAAGTTTCCAATGGAAGACCATCTGGTCCTGGGGACTTCTGGTTAGCCATTGCTGTCACTGCAGATTGAACTTTAACTGTACAAAATTAGGGCAAGTTCAGCCGGTGGTGATAAATGGGGAGTACTCAGAATGGTCAGAGGTGGGTAATAGGGTCCCCCAGGGGTCTGTGCTGGGACCAATCCTTTTTAATTTGTTCATAAACGACCTGGAGGTTGGGGTAAACAGTTCAATCTCTGTATTTGCAGATGATATTAAGCTAAGCAGGATGTGAAAACCTTGCAAAAAGATCTGAATAAATTAATATGGTGGGCAACTACATGGCAATGAGGTTTAATGTAGAAAAATGTAAAATAATGTATTTGGGTGGCAAAAATATGAATGCAATCTATACACTAGGGGGAGAACCTCTGGGGGAATCTAGGATGGGAAAGGAGCTGGGGTTCCTAGCAATGTCATGCAATGCCAAGCTGCTGCTTACAAAGCAAACAGAATATTGGCATGCATTAAAAAGGGGATCAACTCCAGAGATAAAACAATAATTCTCCCGCTCTACAAGACTCCGGTCCAACCGCACCTAGAGTATGCTGTCCAGTTCTGGGCACCAGTCCTCAGGAAGGATGTACTGGAAATGGAGTGAGTATGCAGAAGGGCAACAAAGCTAATAAAGGGTCTAGAGCAGGGATATGCAATTAGCGGACCTCCAGCTGTTGCAGAACTACAAGTCCCATGAGGCATAGCAAGACTCGGACAGCCACAAGCATGACACCCAGAGGCAGAGGCATGATGGGACTTGTAGTTTTTCAACAGCTGGAGGTCCGCTAATTGCATATCCCTGGTCTAGAGGATATTAGTTATGAGGAAAGGATGCAAGCATTGAACGTATTCTTTCTGGAGAAGAGACACTTGAGAGGGGATATGATTTCAATTTACTAATACCCTACTGGTGACCCCACAATAGGGATAAAAAAAATTGTGGAAAATTAGAAGAAAAGTGGTTTAACCTTAAACTACATAGAGGGTTTGTTACTGTAAGAGTGGAAAGGACGTGGAATTCCGTTGCACAGGCGGTTTTCTCAGCGGGGAGCATCGATAGTTTCAAAAAACTATTATATAAGCACCTGAACGGCCACACCATACAGGGATATAAAATTTAATACTGACATATAATCACACACATAGGTTGGACTTGATGGACTTGTGTCTTTTTTCAACCACACCTACTATGTAACCTATGTAACTATGTAATCCACCCACCTCTCTACCTCTTCACCTTAGCCAACAGAGCACTGTAAACTGTATGTAGCTGAGGATATACAGCTCATACCATGCTCATACACATCTAGTAGTGAAAGAAATTTTTTGTTTGGACCACTTTGGTCCAAACAAACTATGTAAGCTTCACTAAAAGCTATTGAACCACTTGCCTACTGGGCACTTAAACCCCCTTCTTAACCAGGTCAATTTTCAGATTTCAGCAGTGTCACATTTTGAATGCCAATGACTCAGTCATTCAATACTGTACCCATATAAAATGTTTGTCCTTCTTTTCACACAAATAGAACTTTCTTTTGGTGGTATTTAATCACCATTGAGCTTTTTATTTTTTGCGTTAGAAATGAAAAAAGACCAACAATTTTGTAAAAAAAAAGCATTTTTCTTTGTTTCGGTTATAAATTTTTGTAAATTAGTAGATTTTCATTATAAATTTGGGCCAAAAGTTATACTGCTACATATCTTTGTAAAAAAATAAACTAAATAAGTATTTATTATTTGGTCTTTCTGAAAGTTATAGAGTCTACAAGCTATGGTGGCAATCATTGAAAATTGATCACACCTGATGTACTGATGGTCTATCTAATTTCTTCGACTTGTCAGCGCTCCATTCAGTACAATGGAACCATTCTAATAGGAGCGACTCAAGTTGCTCCAACTTAGGCCGCGTACACACGCAGGGACTGTCTGCCGAAACTAAGTTCGTCAAACAGTCCGCTCAAACTTTTGAATGAACGAACACGCCCACACACGGCACTTTTTGAGCGGACAAATACGGCAAACTAAGTTCGTTGTACTAAGTCCGCGCAACTTTTGAAATGAACGGACTCGCCCACACACGAGGCAACAGTCCGCTCATTTCGAGCGCGTGTCAAGGTGGGCGGGGCCCGCGACGGAGACGTCGCGGGCTCCGCCGCCTGGAATGGACTTAAAGGGGAACCCCAACGCCGAAAAAAATCGGCGTGGGGTCCCCCCAAAGTCCACAACAGACCCTTGTCCGAGCACGCTACCTGGCCGGCCAGGAAAGGGGGGCGAGCGAGCGCCCCCCCCCTCCTGAGCCGTACCAGGCCGCGTGCCCTCAACATGGGGGGTGCCTTGGGGAAGGGGGGGCCGCGCGGCCCCCCCACCCCAAAGCACCTTGCCCCCATGTTGATGAGGACAAGGGCCTCTTCCCGACAACCCTGGCCGTTGGTTGTCGGGGTCTGCGGGCGGGGGGCTTATCGGAATCCAGGAGCCCCCTTTAATAAGGGGGCCCCCGGATACCGGCCCCCCACCCTATGTGAATGAGTATGGGGTACAATGTACCCCTACCCATTCACCTGTAAAATAAAAGTACCCAAAAAAAAACACAACACACGAGATAAAATATTTTATTGCACAGCTCCGGGGGTCTTCCGTCTTCGGGGGTCTTCTCGCCGGACTCCTCCGCTATCTTCTTGTAGCTCTTTTGCTAGCGGAGGAGTCCGGCTTTCTTCCTCCCCGCCGCCGGCCTCTTCTCCCGACTTCGAGGGTCTTGTCCCCCTCTTCGGTTCTTCTGCCGGGCCACCGCGCCTTCTTATAGCTCTTTTACAGGCGGTGGCCCGGTCTTCTGTCGCCGCCGCCGCCGCCGCCTTCCGTTCTTCTTCGTCATCTTCTTCTTCTTCTTCTTCTCCAGGAGATGTTGACACGTCGCTCTCTCCGGCCGGAATGGCAGAGCCGCGCTGCGCGGCCACTTATATAGTGACAATGGGGCGGTGTCACATGGTATATGTCACATGGGTTGGTCACATGGGGACTATGACATCGTAAGGGGGTGGGGTCACCATGTGACCAACCCATGTGACATATACCATGTGACACCGCCCCATTGTCACTATATAAGTGGCCGCGCAGCGCGGCTCTGCCATTCCGGCCGGAGAGAGCGACGTGTCAACATCTCCTGGAGAAGAAGAAGAAGAAGAACGGAAGGCGGCGGCGACGACAGCGGCGACAGAAGACCGGTGCGGTGGCCCGGCAGAAGAACCCGAAGAGGGGGACAAGACCCCCGAAGTCGGGAGAAGAGGCCGGCGGCGGGGAGGAAGAAAGCCGGATTCCTCCGCTAGCAAAAGAGCTACAAGAAGATAGCGGAGGAGTCCGGCGAGAAGACCCCCGAAGACGGAAGACCCCCGGAGCTGTGCAATAAAATATTTTATCTCGTGTGTTGTGTTTTTTTTTGGGTACTTTTATTTTACAGGTGAATGGGTAGGGGTACATTGTACCCCATACTCATTCACATAGGGTGGGGGGCCGGTATCCGGGGGCCCCCTTATTAAAGGGGGCTCCTGGATTACGATAAGCCCCCCGCCCACAGACCCCGACAACCAACGGCCAGGGTTGTCGGGAAGAGGCCCTTGTCCTCATCAACATGGGGACAAGGTGCTTTGGGGTGGGGGGGCCGCGCGGCCCCCCCCTTCCCCAAGGCACCCCCCATGTTGAGGGCACGCGGCCTGGTACGGCTCAGGAGGGGGGGGGCGCTCGCTCGCCCCCCTTTCCTGGCCGGCCGGGTAGCGTGCTCGGACAAGGGTCTGTTGTGGACTTTGGGGGGACCCCCACGCCGATTTTTTTCGGCGTTGGGTTCCCCTTTAAGTCCATTCCAGGCGGCGGAGCCCGCGACGTCTGCGTCGCGGGCCCCGCCCACCTTGACACGCGCTCGAAATGAGCAGACTTTTCTCCGGGCGGGAACAGTCCGCTCATTTCGAAAGTACAGCGGACTGGCCCACACACGGGCGGACTGTCCGCTCAAACCAAGTTTCAGCGGACAGTTTTTCGGGATTTCCGAAAAACTTTGTTCGTCAAACTGTCCGCTGAAACTGTCCGCTGAAAGCCCACACACGAGCGGACTGTCCGCTGAAACACTGTTCAGCGGACAAAGTTGAGCGAACAGTCCCCGCGTGTGTACGCGGCCTTAGAAAAAAGTTCCTGTACTACTTGGAGGCAACTTCGGAGCGGCTTTCATTGACTTCTATACAGAAGTCATTTTGCAAGCCGCACTGAAGTCATACTGTACAGGGCAGCTTCAGAGTTGGATGAGAGTTGGGTGACTTTGAAGCCATCCCTGTGTGAACCAGCACTCACAAGCCAGGAAAGTACAAATACCCCCCAAATTACCCCTTTTTAGAGAGAAGACATTTCAAGGTATTTAGTAAGAGGCATGGTGAATTTTTTAAAGTTGTAATTTCTTCCCACAATTCCTTGAAAAATTAAGTTTTATTTTTTTACAAAATTGTCATATTACCAAGTTATTTCTCACACACTTTATAGGCATACTTGCAACTACACCCCAAAACACATTCTGCTACTCCTCCTGAGTATGGCATTACCACATGTGTGAGACTTTTACACAGCCTGGCCACATACAGAGGCCCAACATGCAAGTAGCACCTCCAGGCATTCTAGGGGCATATGGACAATAAAAATGCCCCCATTTTGGAAAGCAAACACCCCAATGTATATTCTATAAGGAATTATGAGTCTTTTGAACATGTAATTTTTCCCACAAGTTTTGGGAAAATGTGGAAAGAAAATAGTAGGGTTGGTATGGAGAGTGGAGGGGTGAGTTAGGATTATCAGATAGGAAAATGTGTTACTGTAGTCAGAGGGAGTGATAAGGGTTTTACAGAAAAGGAAGGCCAGCCCTGGGTTTGAGCACCCTAACAGATATGCCAAGATGGGTAAAGGGGAGGAGGTGGCAGCCCTAGATAGTCACTACTACCCCTAACAGCTGGTAGAGCAGCCCATCTAGTGGGGGGGGGGGGTGAGGGTAGTGCAGGTAGGCCTAGAGTTGGTGGTAATAGGGGATTCTATAATCAGAAGGACTGATAGAATAAATTTGTTGTCAGGATCGCCTAAACCAAATGGTTTGCTGTCTCCCTGGTGCCAGGTGCCAGGGTTTGGCATGTGGTGGACCAGGTTGATAAATTACTGGGAGGGGCTGGGCAGGACCCAGCTGTCTTGGTCCACGTGGAAATCATTGACAGAATATATGGAAGGTCGAGGCTCATTAAGAATGCATTTAACCACCTCAATACAGTCCACTTACACCCCCTTCCTGACCAGACCAATTTTCAGCTTTCAGCGCTCTCACAGTTTGAATGACAATTACTCAGTCATGCAACACTGTACCCATATGAAACTTGCGTACTTTTTTCCACACAAATATAGCTTTCTTTTAGTGGTATTTAATCACTAGTGGGTTTTTTATTTTTTGTGCTATAAATAAAAATTTATACTGCTACATATCTTTGGTGAAAATAACCCACATTAGTGTATATTATTTGGTCTTTGTGAAAGTTATAGAGTCTACAAACTATGGTGTCACTGAAAATGAATCACATCTCATCAGGCCTTCAGTACATCAGGTGTATCTCATTTCTTGAGACACTAACAAGTCAGGAAAGTACAAATACCGCCCAAATGACCCCTTTTTAGAAAGTAGACATTCCAAGGTATTAAGTAAGTAGCATGGTGAGTTTTTTTAAGTTGTAATTTTTTCCCACAATTCTTTGCAAAATGAAGATTTGTTTTCTATTATTATTATTTTTTACAAAATTGTCATATTATCAGGCTATTTCTCACACACAGCATATGCATACAACAAATTACACCCCATACCACATGTGTGGTATTACTTTTACACAGCCTGGCCACATACAGAGCACCAACATTGAAGTAGTACCTTCAGGCGTTCTACGAGCAAAAATGACACATCTTATTTCACAGCCACCTATTACACTTTTGAAGGCCCTGGAGTACCAGGACAATGGAATTGCCCACAAAATTAGCCCATTTTGGAAAGAAAACACCCCAGCGTATAATCTGTGAGGCATAATGAGTCTTTTGAACGGTTCATTTTTTTCCAGAAGTTTTTGGAAAATGTGGAAAAAAATGAAAACGCATTTTTTTTTACACAAAGTTGTCAATTTATAAGATATTTCTAACACATAGCATGTATATAGCAAAAATTACACCCCAAAACACATCCTGCCACTCCTCCCGAGTATGGCGATACCACATATGTAGGACTTTTACACAGCCTGGCCACATAGAGAGGCCGAACATTGAATTAGTACCTTCAGGTGTTCTAGGAGCATAAATGACACATCTCATTTCATTCCTACCTATCACAATTTTGAAGGTCCTGGAGCACCAGGACAATGGAATTACCCACAAAATTACCCCATTTTGGAAAGCAAACACCCCAACATATATTCTATGAGACATGTGCTGCAAATAGGTACTCGGGTACTCTGATGGGCTGCAAATAGGTACTCTGGTACTCTGATGGGCTGGTAACAGGTACTCGAGTACTCTGATGGCCTGGTGACAGGTACTCGGTACTCTGATGGCCTGGTGACAGGTACTCGGGTACTCTGATGGCCTGGTGACAGGTACTCGGATGGGCTGTGACAGGTATTTGGGTACTCTGATGGCCTGGTGACAGGTACTCGGGTACTCTGATGGGCTGTGACAGGTACTCGGATGGGCTGTGACAGGTACTCGGGTACTCTGATGGGCTGTGGCTGGTACTCGGGTACTCTGATGGACTGTGACAGGTACTCGGGTACTCTGATGGACTGTGACAGGTACTCGGGTACTCTGATGGGCTGTGACAGGTACTCGGATACTTGGATGGACTGTGGCAGGTACTCTGGTACTCGGATTCACTGTGACAGGTACTCGTGTTCTCTGATGGACTGTGACAGGTACTCGGGTTCTTTGATGGACTGTGACAGGTACTCGGGTACTCTGATGGGCTTTGACAGGTAATCAGGTACTCAGATGGGCTGTGAGTAGGTACTCGGGTACTCTGATGAGCTGTGACAGGTACTAGGTTACTCTGATGGGCTGTGACAGGTACTCTGTTACTCTGATGGGCTGTGACAGGTACTCGGGTACTCTGATGGGCTGTGACAGGTACTCGGGTACTCTGATGGACTGTGACAGGTACTCTAGTACTCTGATGGACTGTGACAGGTACTCAGGTACTCGGATGGGCTGTGACAGGTACTCGGGTACTCGAATGGACTGTGGCATGTACTCGGGTACTCGGATGGGCTTTGACAGGTAATCAGGTACTCAGATGGGCTGTGAGTAGGTACTCGGGTACTCTGATGAGCTGTGACAGGTACTAGGTTACTCTGATGGGCTGTGACAGGTACTCTGTTACTCTGATGGGCTGTGACAGGTACTCGGGTACTCTGATGGGCTGTGACAGGTACTCGGGTACTCTGATGGACTGTGACAGGTACTCTAGTACTCTGATGGACTGTGACAGGTACTCAGGTACTCGGATGGGCTGTGACAGGTACTCGGGTACTCGAATGGACTGTGGCATGTACTCGGGTACTCGGATGGACTGTGGCAGGTACTCTGGTACTCGGATGCACTGTGACAGGTACTCGTCTTCTCTGATGGACTGTGACAGGTACTCGGGTACTTTTATGGACTGTGACAGGTACTCGGGTACTCTGATGGGCTGTGACAGGTACTTGGGTACTCTGATGGGCTGTGACAGGTACTCGGGTACTCTGATGGACTGTAACAGGTACTCCGGTACTTTGATGGGCTGTGACAGATATTCGGATGGACTGTGACAGGTACTCGGGTACTCTGATGGACTGTGACAGGTACTCGGGTACTCTGATGGACTGTGACAGGTACTCGGGTACTCTGATGGACTGTGACAGGTACTCGGGTACTTTAATGGGCTGTGACAGGTACTCGGGTACTCGAATGGACTGTGACATGTACTCGGGTACTCGGATGGACTGTGGCAGGTACTCTGGTACTCGAATGCACTGTGACAGGTACTTGTCTTCTCTGATGGACTGTGACAGGTACTCGGGTACTTTGATGGACTGTGACAGGTACTCGGGTACTCTGATGGGCTGTGACAGGTACTCGGGTACTCTGATGGACTGTAACAGGTACTCCGGTACTTTGATGGGCTGTGACAGGTATTCGGATGGACTGTGACAGGTACTTGGGTACTCTGATGGACTGTGACAGGTACTCAGGTACTTTAATGGGCTGTGACAGGTACTCGGGTACTCGGATGGACTGTGATAAGTACTTGGGTACTCTGATGGGCTGTGACAGGTACTAGGGTACTCTGATGGACTGTGACAGGTACTCGGGTACTCTGATGGACTGTGACAGGTACTCTGATGGACTGTGAGTGACAGGTACTATGATGGGTGGTGACAGGTCCTCTTTATTGGGGGCTCAATCAGTGTGATTGGTGTGTATTGTAAGCGGTAATGAGATGTTACCGCAATCTCCTCCTCACACGCAATCGTTGTGTTAGGAGGAGAACCCGGTAACATCTCGTTACCACGGTTTGTTTACATTTAGTGATCTGCTGTGAAACGATCACAGCTGATCACGTGGGTAAACAGCCTGCCAATGGCTGTTTACCAGTGTCGGTGATGAACAGTGTTCCCGGAAACACGCCGCCACCGACAGGATTATTTAAACTAGGATTGAGGGGAGAGGGTGAAGTAGATTGTAATGGGGGCAGACAGGTCAGACAGGGATGGTGGATGAAATGGGGGCTATGGGTGGTGATATGAAAGTTCCCATGTTACAAACAACCATTGGAAATGGTATTAGTTGTACTAAAGTAAGTATGCAAAATAAGTGTGCAAAATGTGACAATGAATTAAAGTGTTTATTCACCAATTCCAGAAGTCTTCCAAGCAAAATAGGTGAGCTGGAAGCTTTGGTGCATAAAGAAAATGATCATTTAATTGGTATTACTGAATCTTGGCTTCATTCTTCACATGACTGGGCTATTAATATTCCTGGCTATACTCTGTTTTGGAAAGACAAGGTAAAAACAGAGGGGTGGTGGTGACTGTCTCTATGTGAGAAGTGATCTCAAAGCAAGTGTGAAAGAGGACCTAGTTGATGGAGAGTGTGATGAGGCTGAAACATTATGGGTGAAAATGCACATGGGTGTGAGTACTACAAAAGTAATCATTGGAGTTTGTTATAGACCTCCCAGTTTTAATGAGGAGGTGGAGACTGAGTTCCTTGCACAGATAGAAAGGGCTGCGAGGGCTGAGACAGTCAGGGATTTTTACCAAACAGAGCTTGAGTGGAGTAATAGCACTGCTGTAACAGTTAACCACTTCCCAACCGGCCCGCGACGATGTACGTCGGCAGAATGGCACGGGCAGGCAAATTGGTGTACAGGTACATCCATTAGTAATTGCCGCCCTGCTATCGCGTGTGCGCCGCTATTATTAATTAAAATGCCATAAAACTATCCCCTATTTTGTAAACCTTATAAATTTTGCACAAACCAATCAATAATCACTTATTGAGATTTTTTTTACCAAAAATATGTAGAAGAATACGTATCGGCCTGAGGAAAAAAAAATATTTTTTATATATTTTTGGGGGATACTTATTATCGCAAAAAGTAAAAAATAATGTGTTTTTTTTTTTTTATTGTCGCTCTTGGGAGCCACATTGCATGACTGCGCAATTGTCAGTTAAAGCGACGCAGTGCCAAATTGCAAAAAGTGGTCTGGTCTTAAGCCAGCAAAATGGTCCGGTCTGAAAGTGGTTAAAGGGCAAAATGTATAACCTATTATAAGACAATTTTATTTTACAGTTCATAGAGGCCCTGACTAGGAATGATGCTCTGTTGGACCTGGTAATCTCAAACCATGCTTAGCTTATTATTAATGTTCATATAAAAGAACATCTGGGTAGCAGTGACCATAACATGATTTCATTGAATGTTAGCTGTAAGCAACAAGCTCATGCTGGAAATATAAAAACACTTAAAGCGGCTGTAAATCGCTGGATTCTTTTTTTTTTGTACCTTGCAAGATAAAGGCATAATGTTCTAGCATGCATCACATAAACTTACCTTAAAACGAAGCCCTCCCACGCCAAGAAGTCAGATCTGGAGGCCACTTCCATCTTCAGCCATCTTGCTTCCGGGTTTGTGGACTCCAGCTCTGTGATGTGCATGTGTGTGGGAGCCGCTGCTCACGGCACGGGGCTCTAAAGAAATGGCACCGGTGTCTGTTTCTTCAGAGCATATGTGCCAGTGAAGCACTGTCTGCATGTACAGTAAATATCTCCTAAATGGTGCACGTTTAGGAGATATTTACATTACCTATAAGTAAGCCTTATTATAGCCTATTTCACTTTAACTTTAAGTGAGCAATTTTTAAAAATGATGAGGGCTGCTGTCCAAGACTTTGACTGGAAGGGAATATTGGCATGATAAACACAGAACAGAAATGGGAATTCTTCAAACAGACTGTATGTGAACTGACTGCAAAGTATATTCCCATGGGCAATACGTTTAAAAGGCTTAAAATAAAACCTTCGTGGCTCATGGCCAAAGCAAAAAAAAAAAAAAAACTATAAATAAGAAAAGAGCTTTTAAAAAATATAAAAAAATTAAGGAACACAATCAACGTTTAAATGTTACAAATAATATAAACAGGATATGTAAAAAGGAAATCAAGGATGCAAATATCTAAAACGAACGACAGATTGCAAAAGATAGCAGGACAAACCCCAAAACATTCTTCAAATATATTAATAGAAAAGGGGTCAGGTCTGAGCATGTAGGCCCTTTACAAAATAATCTAGAGTAGGTTAATGGGGACAAAGAGCAGGCACATTTATTAAATACTTTCTTCAGCTCTGTGCATACAAAGGAGCATGGGGAAGTTCATGTCCATAATGGGGATGGTATTGACACAGCCCCAAATGATCCACAGTGGCTCAAAACTGATATGGTCCAGAAATATTTAGACAGAATAAATGTGGATAACACATCTGGACCAGATGGCATCCACCCATGGATCCTAAACGAATTGAGCTCTGTCATTTCAAAGCCATTGTTTATAATTTTTAGGGACTCTTTAATCACTAGAATATCACCACTAGATTGGCATAAGTTCAATGTAGTGCCTATATTTAGAAAGGTACCAAAGTCTTTACCAAGTAACTATAGACCTGTTTGTTAAATTTCTATAGTTGGGAAGACCCTGGAGTTAATAAAAGACCACACAGATGAGTTTTTGCTGGAAAAAGTATTTTAAGCAACAGACAGCATGGGTTCATGAAAGACAGACGTTTTTAGACAAATCTGATTTCCTTTTATGAGGAGTTAAGTAAAACCTTGGACAGAAGGGTGGCTGTGGACATGGTATACTTGGATTTTGAAAAAGCGTTTGACACAGTTCCCCACACAGCTAGCACATTTTTCCAGACCTGTAGACTTAACCTAGTCTACAGGTCTGGAAAAATGTGAATGGATATTCAGACAGTAGTAGTTAAAGTGGTTGTAAACCCTCCACCACAACTTTGTCCCATGTAAATCAGCATAAAACACCCTAATGAACACTGCTTGTAGATATCTCCTTACTTGCTAAGTATTGTTGTAATCCTTGTTGTTCTGTAGAATGAAGTCACTGAGCATGCCCAGATCTCCCCTGATTTAAGGTACACTCTCTATGTCTTATATATCTGTTATCAGGACTTCCTACAGCACAACACTGAACTCTGCTAATCACTCAGAGCTTCCTCCTACACACCATGTGACCATGTGACCTCACATACAGTCTAAACTGCAGCCATTACTGCAGTCAGTAATATAAGTAATAAGTAATACAAGTAATATGCAATTTGGGATGGATTACAGTGGCTATAGTCTGATAATGACTTATTATAATGGACTAAATGAAAAGAAGCATTAAAGTGGGAGAGTTTACTTCCTCTTTAATGATTCTTACTCTAAATGGTCTAAGGTTATCAGTGGTGTACCCCAAGGTTCGGTGCTGGGACTCTTACTTTTTAAAATACTTATAAATGATATAGGGTCTGGGATGAAAAATACAATTTCGGTGTTCGCAGGTGACACCAACCTATGCATTAGGAATAATGTCCTTTTGAAGATGTCTTCAACTTACAAGCTGGCCATAATTCACTGTTTGTTTTGGGCACCATTTCACAAAAAGAATATTGATTAATGCACAATCCCAAGACAGCGGAAAATTGTAGGTGCTGAAAGTGGGAGGGAAGGGGTGTTAAAGGCTGGGTAACGGTCAAAAGCATATTGTCTGAAAATATGCTAGTTTTAAATTGAGCCCAGCAAGCTCCATTCCCTTGGAGCTCATCTTCCCTGATCAGCATGAGTAGAGATTTTTTAGCAGTACAAAAAAGTGTGGGGGAAATGACAGGTTTGAGAAGTGCCCTGAAATGCCCTAATGTCTCCAAAGTAAGAGCCAGCATCTTTTAACCAAGATAGGGAACTGGTAAACAATTGAAATTCAAGTATAAAAGGCAGAGCCAAAATCAAAAAAATATATTATTTTTTGAAACACCCCCCTATAAGGAAAACAAAAAAAAGTATTTTAACTAAGTGCACTATGTTCAAGCGCCGGACACAGTGCACTATAGGAGGCGCCATGTCAATGCAATCATGAGATTGTAAATGTGGCGCTTCATTGGGGCTGTTTAGAGCTGCTTTGCGGTGCATTCGATCGCACTGAGCAGCATCTGCCTGGCTGGGTGCTTTGTTCTCAGTGTGAGAACAAAGTCACTTCCGACGGGCTACAAAAAGATGGCCGCCGTGAGGACTAAACCCCTTGTGTTCTGTGGAGAAGGGAGGCCCCTTCCCTCTCCACTGACCACACAGAGAAAACCAGTAATGGACGGGCCACCACTGTCCCTGACTGACTGATCCATCAATCAGTAACAGTAAGTTGTAGTGCCGTTATTCCAATTTACAGGAACAAGCTTCAGTAAGGACGGCCACCTTTGCATATCTGACAGTCACAGTTGATATCAGCCGATCACAAATCTGTGTACTGTGGTGTTCTGTTGTATGTACTGTGGTGTTCTGTTGTATGTACTGTGTTTTCTGTGTTCTCTGTATGCATTGTGTGCTCTGTATGTACTGTGTGTTCTGTGTTCTCTGTATGCATTGCTTGCTCTGTATGCCCTGTATGTACTGTGCGCTCTGTGTATAGTGTGTTTGGGTATTGGGAGCTGTGACAGGGGAGGACGGGCAGGTAAGGACCCGAAGGGGTTTGCACCCTGCGAAATTTTTTTATCACCAGCCACCACTGGCCAAAATACCATCAGAGTCAGTCCCATGTCACTGTATCAAAAGCTTTGAATATATCTAGGAATAACAGAAAATATGTCTCTAATACATTAAACAGATTAGTAGGGTTGCTGCTGATATTATCGCTGGCCTGGAAAAGGGAAACAAAATAAACCTGATGCCTATAGATCAGGAAGAAGAGGTTATGGAGGTGAATTGTCAGTATGTTCGCTAATAGTTTGATGTCTAAGGCCGCGTACACACGGGCGGACTGTATGGCCTACTTAGTCCGTAGAAACACATTTCAGCGGACAGTCCGCTCGTGTGTGGGCTTCAGCGGACTTTTTCAGCGTGCAGTCTGGCGTACTAAGTATTTCGGATTTTTCGAAATACTGTCCGTCATACTTTGGTTTCAGCGGACAATCCGCTCGTCAGTAGGCTAGTTCGACGGACTAAGAATGGCGCATGCTCAGAAAGGATTTACACGGCAAAAGGTTGCATTGCTGTGTATTGGACTTCCTATTTCTAGTCCCGTCGTGCAAGCTTTCGACGGACTGTTTGTGCATCCGTGTGTGGTCAAGTCCGTTCATTCGAAAGTAGGACGGACTGTCCGTCCGATTGTATGACGGACTAAGTAGGCCATACAGTCCACCCGTGTGTACGCGGCTTAAGTTTAACAAAAAGAGTTTGGACGGAAGTTGGAAAAATCTGTTTGATTATCGTCAAGTTTCAGAAGAACTGCAATATTCGCAAGCAAAGAGAAGGGACACAAGCGATTTCCTTTTTTAATAAAATTAAATAAATTAATGAGTTTGGGACTGAGTAAGTCACTACATTTTTTATAATAGAGATTACAGAATCTATCCGGAGAATGATATTTTTTGTTTTTGTGAGATTTAGGCTTGATGCGTACCTATGCATTTTTAATGCTTTTTGCATTTTGCAGATTTGCACTACAGCCCATTTAAGATGGTTTCTTATGGAACATGTTCTGTAGTGCAAATCTGCAAAATGCAAAAAGCACTAAAAATGCATAGGTGTGAATCAAGCCTTAATAGATGACCTCTAAACATTAGAGAATTCAGGGAAAGTTACATTTTTAAAAGTGTATCAATTAAAGAATAGACATGGGCCAAACACCCATGTTCGCAGCAGAACTTCCCCAAAAAATATATATCTATATTTAGCGCCGCTTTACCGTCATTTTAGCGGCACTATTTGGTCAACAGCGGAGCAATTTTAACCCCCACTAGTGGCCGAAAAAGGTTTAAAACCTCCCGCAAAGCACCGCTGCCAGCGGGTTTGCAGCGCAGCCCCATTATTTTCAATGGGAAGGGGCGCTTTAGGAGCGGTGAATACACCGCTCCTATAGCGCTGCAAAGATGCAGCTTGCAGGAATTTTTTGACTGGCCTGCAAGCGCACCGCTCCAAGTGCACTGCTCCTCAGGCTTTCACACTAGAGACACAGGAGAGGCTCTTTGCAGGCACTACACAGGCGCTATTTTTAGCGCTGTAGCGCCTGTAAAGTGACTCAGTGTGAAAGTAGCCAAATATTCAAGTAATTGGGCATACAATGGTTATGAGGGCCTGGGTACTGCCCTGGGGGACATGTATCAATGAACAAAAAGTTTGTAAAAAACTTCAGTTTAAATGAGCAGTGGTTTACTGATGCTTAAAGTGAAACCATAAAAAAGAGAAATAGCAATAAAAATGAAAAATTACTCTAAATATAGTGCATGGGGTGTCCCCTTAGTCTGCCTGTAAAGTGGCACATCTGTACCATGTGATTAGAGATTTTGTGGATAAATTCTGGTGTCTCTTTTGCAGACTTTGGATGGAAGTAAATAAATTCTAAGCACCAATGAATTAGCAATTATATAAATTACACATATGTGATTCCACCAGCTGCAGTATCAACTTGTTAACACCAAATACAGATTAAAAAGGAAACAGTCACCACGCTACCACGCTAGGTGTACACAAATATGAATCCTTAACAGTCCCAATAAACTGTTATTGAAAGTGATTATGCTCAATACAAAATCCATGTTGTATGGTGCTCAGACTGGGTTCCCCACATGGATGTACGCTCACCCCTTTGAGTTGACCAACTATATCTAGTATAGTCGTTCAAGTGTGTGGGGAAACTCCTGGAGAGATGCATGTCAGATAAGTGGATACGAATAACAGAAAAGAATCCTCATTGTGCAATGTCGTTGAAAATGTATTGGTAAAAACAATTTAAAGTTACAATCACATGTGTTAATGCCCAAACATCCTGGCACCCGGCGTGTATAGCAGGCGATTTATTTTGGGAAATCGTCCCACAAAATATAGTATGGCACTGGCCACGGTTCAGGTCGATTCCCGGAGAATAGCATGGGTGGAAGTGTGTTGTGGTGAAGTGGTAATGCCCGAGTTTCAGACAATCAATGCGCCATGGTGGATAAAGTCATTTATACTAGATATTGCAGAGGCTATGAGAGTCACCCCTCTCCAAACTAGAGAAAGAAGACCACAGTCCCAACATATATGCTTAACGGTACCCAAGAGCTGACAGCCCCTGAAGCATAGTCCGGAAGCCCCAGGAAACATGGCCTGAAGTCTGGATGGGGTGTAATACCATCTAATCAATACAATATAGGCCGTTTCTCTAACAGCTAAGGATTTTGAGGATTTTCATAAGTTATCCAGCATTGTGTCCCAATCCTCTGGAGCAATCTGTTCATTACAGACTGACTCCTATTTCCTTTTGTATGGAGGATCACCCGGGAATCCCAAAGATAGTGCTGCTTTAGGCATTGGAGAAAATGCCCTTTCCTCTGGGGGAGTCATGGCAGATCTGTTCAAATGAAGTAGGGGGCGAGGATGGGGAAAGTGCAAAGTGCGCTGCATAAAAGTGTCTTATTTGCATGTAGCGGTAGTGTTCCCTGAGTGGAATCTGTTTTTTGTGTTTGGAGGAGGTCAAACATGGCAAATGTATCACTTATTTGGAGGTCAGCTAATGTGACCAAAGAGTTAGAGGTCCACCAAGAGAAACTATCAGGATGATTAAAAGCTATGGAGAATAAGGGATCTCCTTGGAAAGATGAGCCTTGGGGTGCAGGTGACATCAGGTCGAGTTTACCCTTATAGCGGTTCCAAAGAATGAGAATGAGCCACTAAGGAATTTAGGGAGGCAATTTTATGTATAGAGTTGGTGGAAGACCATAGTATATATGGGAGACAATAAGGTTTGATAGATATGTCTTCAAACTTGACCCATGGTACCTTGGATTCTGGAATATTCCATTGGGCTATCTGGGAGCCGCAAGCCGCCAAGAAATATAGCCAGAGATTCGGTAGACCCACACCACCAGTGGTCTGAGAATTATATAAAACGTTTAGAAAATCTAGGCAGCTTCTCTCGCCTATTGTAATTTGTCCATAAAAGATTTGGGGATAATAATAGGTAGGGCTCTGACTAGATACAAAAGTTTTGGTAGATTTTGACTGCCGTGACTCTCCCAAGAAACAAAATATGGTAGGTGCTTCAGGATTTAAACAGATTCCGAAGATGGGACACACATGCCAGATAGTCCGCTGCGAAAATGGAGGACCACGTGGAGTGATATAGATGCCCAAATAGGGTATTTTATCTGTCGACTAATGAAATGGGAAGGATCCCCAGAGAGTTTCACATTGAGCAGGGGGTATATTAACCAGGTGTGCAATTGATTTTGTTACATTTACTGTAAGTCCAGAAATAGAGGCAAATTTGGATAGTAAGGTGAATTAATTTGGTAGGGAGATTTGGGGTTGGGTTAGAAAGAGTATGACGTCGCCTGCATGCATGCAGAGTTTAGAGGGGGTGGATGCCAACGGGTATCCAGATATGTCTGGATGTTGTTTGCGGTTGCTAGGGGTTCTAATGCTAGAGAAAACAGGGGGGATAGAGGACAACCCTGTTGGGTGCCCCTACCCAGTGTGAAAAACTAAGAGTTACAACACGGCAGTTTTATTCTTGTTTTAGGATGGTGGTACAAGGCTTGTATACCTGTCAGAAGTTCATCTCTGAAACCCATACATTGTAGGACAGCAAATAAGTAAGGCCAGAGTATTCTATCAGATGCTTTATTAATATCTAGACTCAATAAAGGGACCTGTTTTTTGTGTAGATTAGCATCCTGGAAGACATTCAGTGTCAATCGGATATTATCAGTGATGAATCTGTTCAGAATGAAACCCGACTGGTCAGTTGAGGTCAGGGATTCAACGGTATTGGTAAGTCTTTTAGCTAGGACACGACTAAAGATTTTGAGGTCATTATTAATGACCGATATCGGGCTATAATTTTGAGGGAGCAGATGATCATTAAGTGGTTTGGGAAGAAGGGACATGTTGGCCAAGGTCATTTCAGTAGGGAACTGGACTCCCTTGAGAATTTTGTTAAACATAGTTGTAAGGCGTGGAACTAAAATAAAGGCATAATGTTTGTAGTAACTAGCTGTAAAGTCATCTGGGCCAAGAGCGTTTCAAAGATTTGACTACACCTAGCAGTTCTTCCTTTGTGAAAAGAGCATTAAGGAAGTCTGTGTGTGATGTTGATAAAGTGGATATTGGGAGGGAGGATAGCCAGTCCTGGGTTGATTGGGATGGAAAAGGAGGTGGGTGTGAAAGTAATTTAGAGTAAAAATTTGCAAAAATATTTAGAACCTCCTTGGGGTGTGAGACTGCATTACCGGCTGAATTAGGGAATTTATAGAGATGGGATGGGTGCAAGGTTTGATTCAATTTATGGGCAAACACAGAGGATGTGGTGTTGCTATGCAGGAGAAATCTGGCCCTGGACCAACAAAGAGATTTTTCAGTCTTAGCTGATAATAGGGCATCCAGCTAAAGTATTTTCTGAGCTACCATACGTTCGTTGGACCTTGATGGGTTTCCTATTTGAATTTTGTGTAGTTGGTGTAGCTCAGTGGTTAAAGTATAAATTTGTTGCCAGTGCTCTTTGTTTTTCTGGGATGCTATACGAATGAGTCGGCCTCTCAAAACTGCCTTGTGGGCAACCCAGAGAGTACTAGGGGACATGTCTGGAGAGGCGTTTACAGTGAAGTATTTCTGAATAGCAGTAGAAATTTCTTGGCGTATTAAAGTGTCAGTGAGGAGGGAATCGTTCAATCTCCATGTGTAGGGGGTGTCCGACAGGCCAATTAAAGAGGTAGGTAAGGCAACCATGTTGTGGTCAGACCAAGGGCAGAGGTGATTAGCACAGTGTGTGGAGTTAGCCCGAATGATGGGTGTGCAATAGATGTAATCTAATCTAGCAAAAGAGTTATGGGGGTGAGAGTAAAAGGTGAAATCTCTTGCACCTGTATTGTGTGCTCTGCATGCATCAGATAATTGGAATGACTGTAGTGTTTTGGTTAATGATTTAGGGAAAGCTGAACTGAGCTGGGAAGCAATGCTGTCCATCTGGGCATGGGCCACCAGGTTGAAATCTCCACCTACAAACAAATGTGTTAAAGAGTATCGTTCAATAATTTTAAAGGAGGATATATGCGGTACATTAGGGGAATATACATTTGCTATTGTGAGTTCTCGCCCAGCCACTAAACCTTTGATTATAAGGAACCTGCTGTCTGGATCTTTATAGACTTGTTTCAACTCTAGGGGGAATGAATTATCTAAAAATATCGCCACCCCTCTACATTTGGATTGGTACAGGGTATAAAAAGCTTACTTATATGATCTATGGAAAAAAGTTGGGTGTTCATTAGAGGCGAAATGAGTCTCCTGTAATAATATAATTTGAGCTCCCAGTTTCTTATAGTTAGTAAAGGCTTTTTTTGTTTGTGGGGAGAATTAAGCCCTGCGTGTTATGTGTAATACACGTTATCACCATTTATGTAAAGAAAATATTTTAAGCTCACCTGAAGGGGAAAGTGGTAACGTCAGTACAGCTTCAAAACCCCACTGCACAGGGAGAATGCCAATCTGGGAATACCTTATACAATATCCAGTATCAAGACCATTGTAAGATAAACTGTGACTGAAATACTTTGGCAACTGAAATAACAAAAACATAACTTGAAACAGTTCAAGCAAAAAAACAACAAAAAAGAACGCCAGCATAATGATTAAGAGCTGGACTATTGACGAGTCAAGTTGCAAGTAGCAAGAATCTGAAACAGCAAAATTATATATGTAAGGGGCAAAAGCGCCCTTAACTTCTGAGGCCATATCCAGACTTCAAGAGGAAGTCAAGATATGAGGGGAGTGGGGTAGCATAGCATTGATATCCCTGAACTAGCCTACTTAGTAAGAGACTAACACATTATGTGTGCTTGACTAAGGGTCTAAGGATAGTATCCTGTAGAAATCAACAGAAGTCCTGGAAAAATTACCATACCAGAAAAGAATAGAGGATGTAACTAATCCACAAAAAAAGAAAAAGGGAGGGGGCTGGATAGTACTTATCCAAACAGGATGCGGTACATAAGTACATAAATGGCAAAATATGCGGGTATTCTGAATGTATCCTGTGAGGCTGTATAAAAGTCATCTGGGAAGGGGAGGTCAAAGCTTCATGGTAGTCCAGAGGTTTACTGAATAATGTAGTAAGAGATAGTGTATAACATAGGATAAGTTGGATACTGGAACTTCCAAAAACGGACATTAGATGGTGCTCAGACCTCAGAAAACTCCATGAGATAGCCAGGATTCAATGTAAGTATTGGGAAAGATGTAATGTCTCAGGCAGTGAGCTAGTAGTGTTTTTGTAGAGGATCACAGCTTCGGACTTATATACATACTATGTAAAGTGGTTATACCTTATGGCAAATTACAGATAAAGGAACGAAGGTATGTTGAAGGATTAGTTGGGGTTTATTTAGAGAGTTTATATACAGCCATAACTTAGGTATCAGGAGGGTCAGCAAGGCATTAGCAGTTCAGAAGTACAAAGTTTATGCAGTTCAGGTATACTTGCAGTGAGATGCTGATGGGGACACTCCATAGGTCTGGAGAGATGGTGGTGAAGCGTTCATTGGCCCAAAATAAACAGTAGTAAGTGGGTGCTCTGTCTGGCCCAAACAAAGAGGATGAAGTGGGGCTCTGTCCGGCCCAAACAAAGAGGAGGAAGTGGGGCTCTATCAGGCCCAAACGAAGAAGATGATGTGGGGCTATGTCCGGCACAAACTTGAAAAAGTAAGCAGCAATGTGTGTCTGGCACTTGGCCTGGTACCAGGTTCCTAGCACAAATGATGAATCATTGGTGGCAGCTGTTTAAATTGGAACAAGAGGAGGTATCAGGTGATGTGGCTGAGACCACATCAATGGGCTGAGGGGATAGTGGAGATGACTGAGCCCCCAGTGGATGAGTCAGACATTACAAAAGAATCCCTAATGGTGACAACAAAGTGCCTGATGGATGTTTTGGCCAGTGTCCTGTCTGAGGTGTCTGCGATCGAGTCTCGGAGGGGGTGTGTGCCAGATGGGCAATGGCCTGGGAGTGGAGGGTGGACGAGGTAGGGCTTCAGCGTCTAGGAGGCCCAATCTAACTAAAAATTTTTGTCCTTCCGAGAGTGTAGTTGCTGTATATGTTGTGCCATTATGGGGAACTGAGAGTTTAAAGGGGAAGCCCCATCTGTAGCGAATGTGTGCATTTGCTAGCACTGTGGTTACTTCCTTCATCCTGCGGCATCTGTCCAGGGTTAACAAGCAGGACAAAACTCTGGATAGCAGCTCGAAAAAGACTTGAAATCCCATCTTTAATTGAAACAACGTGGGTCACATCAAAACAAAATCAAAAAATCCACAGCAAAAGAATAACAGGGTACATGAAAAGGCTGACGTGTTTCGCACCGTAATCAGTGCTTACTCAGAGCATATCTGTCCAGGGTTGCAGGAGAGATATCTGGATATATTTGTATTGGAGTATCATCCAGGGATATAGTGTGAGAGTTGGTGGCAACCCTAAGGATCTCTTCTTTAAAGAGGAAGTCCTTTAAGCAGAGGACAATGTCTTGAAGGGGTTTATCAGGTGGAGGTTTCAGGTGGAGTGCCCGGTGTATACGGTCACAGGTAAAAGAATCCAGCTTATGTTCAGGCAGGAGGGACTGGAATAATTTGTGCATATCAGGGATAAGGTCAGAGGTGGTCTCAGGAACCCCTCTGATTCTGAGATTATTCCTGCTTTTGCGATTGTCGAGGTCCTCGACCTGAGACTAATTGTGAGACAGTCTCAGTAAGGGATTCAAATTCTCTATAGAGGTCATTGTGGGCTATACTGAGTTCATCATGTTTAGTCTCTAAGCGATCAGTATGGGCCCCTAAAGCAGAGATCTCCTGTGTTAGAGTATTTGTGCTTTTGTACAATTCTGTTTGGAATTTGGCGGCTATTTTACTGTAAATGGGCTCTTGTCTAAGTCAGCCTTTGTGAGAGGTGGGGAATGCTCACAGTCCTGTAGTGGAGCAGAGACATCCTGTGCAGTTTGTGGTAAAGGATAAGCAGGGCTGCCAGCACCATCTTGAGACATCTTGAGACATGCTGTATCGTTCCTGAGTTGGCAGCAGATAGTTGGTTAGTGACCTCTGCGCCAACTTCTTTACTTTTTTACAGGATGCACAATGTGGTCCGGGGGTGTTGGAGGCAGTTGTGGAGAAATGTGTGCACTTCTGGCCCCAGGAAGCAGGCTAAATGAAGCGAGTAGGTTGGAGCTACTCAGTCATGCGGCCGGTCCCACGGAAGGCGCTCATTCGCCCCCCATGACAGTGATATTTTAATATTGAGAGAGGCCATCTAGTGAAAATTAAATTAAATTAAATGTAGTGTTTATGAAAGCCACCTAGTAGACACAGTGATCAAGTTAAGTGGCCAATAACATTTTAGTTGTGATGATGTTATTTAGAGAGGCCATCTAGTCGCTATGAGTCAGAATAAAATAACATTAGGGTGTTTATAAAAAACACATAGTGGACAAGGAGATCACAGTACATGGTTAGTACCATTATAAATGTGATAACGCATATTAGTAATTAATTATATTTAGTAATATTCCTGAAGTGATAAACAAATTAAATAAATAGGTTAAATAAATCAAATTAGTTTGGATGGAAGTAATAGGTGTAGAAAAACCGGGCTTTGGGTGTTGGTGGTGCCTTCACGCCATAACACTATAAAAGTACTCTTAATGAAAGCAAGAATTGGCCTTGCTGTCAAAAATTGTCAAACAGGACATGAAACCTATACCAAAAAAATGTATTCCAGATGAAATCAACACCAACAAAGCTAGAGAGCCTAGACAGTCTTTCAGAGATTCCAGATCCAGAAAGCACTTAATCAGTAACATCGGCACCAGGGGCTTTATAGCTGGTGCTAATCCTGGACTGATTCATTTTTAATAATGTCAGCTGGTCCATAGAGTCTGTGGACAGATGCACTCTCTTATCTGTCACAAAACCTCCAGAAGCACTGAATGACGGTTTGAAAAGCATGCTAGATGCAGGGCAGCCCAGCAGCTCAACTGCATACTGGGCAACTTCTGGCCAGTGGTCTATTCTTATGACCCTGTAACCCAGTGGATTATTAATTGGAAAGCTGTCCATGTCTGTTTTTGCCCCTAGATAATCTCCCACCATACAAAGCAGACGCTACCGATAGGATGTGGAAGCTGATGCCCTTGGGTAACGAGGACTAAACATTTTTTGAAAATGCATCACTGAGGTGGCCTCCTTTTGCACTGCTTCTCTCTAAACCAATAGAAGCCTCAAAACAATGTTTTCCACTGTAATCTACCAGAGTCTGGAAAGGCGTTATATAAACTCCTTGTCACGTACCTTACAGCGGAGTCCGAAATGACTAGGGCGGCCTCTTGCACGATCCCAGTCCTAGCACCCCTGGAGGTGGAGACGAGGTCGGTGCAGGTAAACAGAGACAGACAAGGTTGCAGGGGTAATCCAAGAGAGTAGTCAGGGAGAGCCAGGTGTTCAGGATCAGGAGAAGTCAAACAAGGTAACAGCAGGTATACAGGAACATGCTCCTCTTTAAGGTGCCCTTCAGAGATTTCATCTTCTGCTCCCTCTGTGGGAACGGAATGAGTTCCTAGAATTTCCCCTTGTAACAGTGGTTAAGGAGGGCTGCAACCGATAGTGATCCTTCTCCTTGATGCCACATATTCTCAGGTCTTTTCACAGGCTTTGAAGAATGAGGGAGCCCATGCACTGCAAGTTTGCAGAGGCATGAGAAGAAAACTACTCTGGGTCACTGAGGATTAAAATATCTGGAACTGCCTCCTCCCAGCCATGTACAACCCCCAAGTATTCTGGTGATGGAAAACCATCTGTTAAGGGTTGACATATGTCTTCCTCTGCTTCAATGCCTCCAAAACTGCCAGAATCCTCCTCCTCCTCCCTCTCCTCTTGTGTTTTCAAGAGGCCGGACTTGGGGGCTTCAGTAACTACAACTGCAGTGTTTATCCTCATGACACATCACAGGAAGCACCTCCATGGTTAACAGAGGACAGAAATAAAATTTGACTTGGGAAACTTAACATTAATAAATGACCAGGACCAGATGGCTTGCACCCGAGGGTACTTAGGGAATTCAGCCAAGTAATTGTCAGACCATTGTAACTAATTTTTACTGACAGTCTACTGACTGGAATGGTACCAGCTGATTGAAGAAAAGCCAATGTAGCACCAATATTTAAAAAGGGCCCAAAATACATCCCTGGGAATTACAGACCAGTTAGCCTAACATCAATAGTATTTAAAGTCTCGGAGGGGATGATAAGGGACTATATGCAAGATTTTAGTAATGAGAACGGTATCATTAGCAATAATCAGCATTGTCTCAGGAAGAATCATTCTTGCCAAACCAATCTATTAACCTTCTATGAGGAGGTTGCCATCTAGATAAAGGAAGGCCTGTAGACGTGGTGTATCTGGATTTTGCAAAAGCATTTGATACAGTTCCCCATAAATGTTTACTGTACAAAATAAGGTCCAATGGTATGGACCACAGGGTGAGTACATGGATTTATAACTGGCTACAAGGGCGAGTTCAGAGGGAGGTTATAAATTGGGAGTACTCGGGATGGTCAGGGGTGGGTAGTGGGGTCCCCTAGGGGTTCTCTGCTGGGACCAATCCTATTTAATTTGTTCATAAATTACCTGGAGGATGGGGTAAACAGTTCAATCTCTGTATTTGCAGACGATACTAAGCTAAGCAGGGCAATAACTTCTCCTCGGGATGTGGAAACCTTGTAAAAAGATCTGAAGAAATTAATGGGGTGGGCAACTACATGACAAATGAGGTTCAATGTAGAAAAGTGTAAAATAATGCATTTAGGTGGCAAAAATATGAATGCAATCTATACACTGGGGGGAGAACTTCTGGGGGAATCTAGGATGGAAAGGGACCTAGGGGTCCTAGTAGATGATAGGCTCAGCAATGGCATGCAATGCCAACCTGTTGCTAACAAAGCAAACAGAATATTGGCATGCATCAACTCCAGAGATGAAACGATAATTCTCACGTTCTACAAGACTCTGGTCCGGCCACACCTAGAGTATGCTGTCCAGTTCTGGGCACCAGTCCTCAGGAAGGATGTACTAGAAATGGAGCGAGTACAAAGAAGGGCAACAAAGCTAATAAAGGGTCTGGAGGTTATTAGTTATGAGGAAAGGTTGCAAGCACTGAACTTATTCTCTCTGGAGAAGAGACGCTTGAGAGGGGTTAAATCTTTTTTGCAGAACAGAGTTTAACAAGACTCGTGGCCACTCATTAAAATTAGAAGAAAAGAGGTTTAACCTTAAACTATGTAGAGGGTTCTTTACTGTAAGAGCAACAGGGATGTGGAATTCCCTTCCACAGGTGGTCTCAGTGGGGGCCAGTGATAGTTTCAAGAAACTATTAGATAAGCACCTGAACGACCGCAACATACAGGGATATACACAAGGTAATACTGACATATAATCACACACATGGGTTGGACTTGATGGACTTGTGTCTTTTTTCAACATCACCTACTATGTAACTATGCTGAGTGGCATCACAAGAAAGGGTATCTGCATGAATCGGCCTTGAGAGATAAGGAAGTCCTCCTCTTCCTCCTAATGCTCTGACTCGAGTGCCCTGTCCATAATGCCACGCAGAGTCTGCTCCAGCAGGAACACAACAGGCTGTGTGTCACTAATGCTTGCATTGTCATGGTTCACCATCCTTGTGGCCTCCTCAAATGGTGACAGTACAATGCATGCATCCTTTATCAGCAGCCACTGGCATGGGAAAAAAAAGCCAAGGCAGCCTGAGCCTGTCATTGTTCCATACTCACACAGGTACTCGTTGATGGCCCTCTGCTGCATGTGCAACCACTGTAGCATTGCCAAGTATTTTGCAGTGCGTTGGTGCATGTTTAATGCAGTATATTGCAGTGCGTTAGTGCACATGTAACACAGTATATTTAGGTGCAGTATATGTCACTGTGTTAGTGCACGTTTAACGCAATATATTGCATTGCGTTGGTGCACGTTTACCACAGTGTATTGTAGTGCATTAGTGCACGTTTAGTGTAACATATTTCAGTGCATTGGTGCACATTTACCGCAGTATATTGCAGCTTGTTAGTGCACATTTAACGCAGTATATTTCAGTGCATTGGTGCATGTTTAGCGCAGTATATTGCAGTGAGTTGGTGCACGTTTAGCACAGTATATTTCAGTGCGTTTTTGTATACATTTAATGCAGTATATTGCAGTGCATTCGTGCACATTTAAAGCAGTATATTTCAGTGTGTTGGTGCATATTCAATGCAGTATATTGCAGTTTATTTTCAGTGCGTTGGTGTACATTTACCACAGTATATCGAAGTGCATTGGTGCATGTTTTCCTGCTGTATATTGATGCCTGTTGGGGCATGTTTAATGCAGTATATTGCAGTGCATTATTACACGTTTAACGCAGTTTATTTTCAGTGTGTTGGTGCACGTTTATTACAGGATATTGCAGTACGTTGGTGCACGTTAGTATATATTTCAGTGCAGTAACGTACTTAAATATACTGCAGAAAACCTGCCCTGACAAAATAAAATGATACTAAAGTAAAAATGGCAATATAGTGTGGATGAGTGAGTTTGGGGTAGAGGTACTTGACTGGTCTGCACAGAGTCCTGATCTCAAAGCAATAGAACACCTTTGGGATAAATTAGAGCAGAGACTGCAAGCCAGGCTGTCCAATATCAGCGCCTGACCTCACAAATGCGCTTCTGGAACAACGGTCAAACGTTCCCATAGACACTCTCCTAAACCTTGTGGACAGCCTTCCCAGAAGAGTTGAAGCCATTATAGCTGCAAAGGATGGGCCAACTCAACATTGAACGGCCTAATGCCCCATACACACGGTCTGACTTTCTGACGGAAAAAGTGCGATCGGACTGTGTTGTCGGAAATTCCGATCGTGTGTGGGCTCCATCTGACTTTTTCAGTCGGAATTGCTGAAACACAAAGTTTGAGATCTGGATCTAAAATTTTCCGACAACAAAATCCAATTGTTTAAATCGTGTGTAGACAATTCCGACGCACAAAGTGCCACGCATGCTCAGAATAAATTATTAGATGAAAGCTATTGCCTACTGGCCTCTTTATAGTCCCGTCGTATGTGTTGTACGCCACCTCATTCTGAACGATCTGATTTTCCGACAACTATGTGCTACCGTGTGCATGCAAGACAAGTTTGGGCCAAAATCTGTCAGAAAAAAGTTGACGGATTTTGTCGTCAGAATGTCTGACAGCGTGTACAGGGCATAAGATTGGGATGCTATTAAAGTTGATATGCATGTAAAGTTTGGAATCTAAATACTTTTGACAATATAGTGTATGTACCTATGCATTATACGCTGATGAGGATAGTAATATAGGATGTTGTATAATTGTTGTATGTGTTCTTTTATATCTCTTTTCCTCTTCTTTCTTAGCATATGCATTATGCGCCTGATTGGAATAATTTTTTTGAACCTTAACTTATATGTTCCTGAGCAAGTATGTAATCTGCAAAACGTGTAAACCAGTTTATGCCATCTTCGTGATAATATTCCAGAGTGTTGGAATATATTTACACCACTGTGATCATTACATATGATTTTTGCTTTTAACTTTGGTATCTATTTTTGATAATTTATGTGAAATGAAATAAAAAGTTGTTGTTATACTTAAATAAATTTAAATAATTACTGTGCTAACCCTAAAAAAACTTGTGGAAAAAAGCAGCTACATACTAATTTGAGAAGCATAACAAGATAAAAGTGGTAAATAATGTAGCGCTTATAAATGTACACAGATATTTTATATATGTGAAATAGTACAGAAAATGACAGTATTCATGAGAAAAACATCTGTGAATAATAATAGTGTGCAAACAATATATAATAATGTCCAATAAAATAAACAGTGTGGAACAAAGACTGTGGCATCCAACATCAGATGATGAGAGTTCACAGATGAGTAGAGTGGAAAAGCTCTGTCCATTGAAGAATCAAGACAATAAATCATCAACCACATAATAAGATGTGAATGCTCTTACCAGAACAGGTGGACTCTAATGTCAGCGACACGGAGTCTAACAGGCAGAGTGCCGCAGGCGGCAGATGTGTGGAACTCACGAGGGTCCGAGCCTCCAAAATGGCATCCGGGGGAACTGTGAGTAACCTCCGAGTCAACTTTCAAGCGAAAACCATCACAGCTGGATCTTGATGACAGTCTCAAAAAGGACAGCACACCCATTCACATCCAGATAATATGTGGAAAAAAGGGAAATGGCTTCCACATGGTGTAGGTCAAAAAAGATTATTTATTTATAAAAACTGGCAAACAAGTGGTTGGAGTAGAGATGGTCATCTCTCAATCATGTAATTTTTGTCTTTTTCTTATCATGGGACCTCACAGTGAGGCTTGGATTTTCAATGGTCAGGTGACCAGCTCTACTCCAATCAAAGGTTTTTAGAGGTCACACATTCTGATTGGTCAATTTAGAATAGTTTATATATATATTGGCAGTGTGGGAGAGGTGATATATGCCCCTTTCAAAGACCCATTGGTCGAAACGCGTAGGGATTAGCTCATTACTCTACACATTGCCATACATTTTATATGTGATCGCCCTTTTTACTTGTATTCCAGTTTTTAGAAATAAATAACCTTTTTTGACCTGAATGGGTGTGTTGTCCTTTTTATTCCTATCATCAAGATCCACCTGTGATGGTTTTCATTTGGAAATCAACTTGGAGGATACCCACAGTTCCCCCAGATCCCATTTGGAGGCTCGGACCATCATGAGTTCCACACATCTGCCGTCTGCAGCACTCTGCCTGTTAGACATTGTGTTGCTGACATTAGAGTCCACCTTTTCTGGTAAGAGCATTCACATCTTATTACATGGTTGATGATTTATTGTCTTGATGATTCTTCAATGGACAGAGCTTTTGCACTCTACTCATCTGTGAACTCTCATCATCTGACGTTGGATACCACAGTCTTTGTTCCACGCAGTCTATTTTGTTGGACATTATTATATATTGCTTGCACATTATTATTATTCACAGATGGACTTTTGAGTTTTTCTCATCACTACTGTTATTTTTTAGTACTATTTCACACATATCACGATATCTGTGTACATTTGTTAGCGCTACATTATTTACCACTTGTTGTTATACTTAATGTTATATGAGTTGGAAACTCAACGGCATATTTAAAGTCCCTTTTATCTACTGTATATTTGGACTTCTATTTGATACTTTCAGGGATGATGCCCTAGGGAGTCATGATTTAGATTTACACTTAAATACTCCACTCTCACTTTTGGGTGCTTTCTTATATGCTTCCTCCTTTACACTTTTGGGTTCATGCTTATATGCTTCCTCCTTCCCAGCTGGGAAACCCAAAAAAGTACTTCCTCAAGAAATAGCCCAGCATGCTTGCTCTAGTCTTAGCCCACGTACACATGGTCAGAGATTTTGGCAACCAAATCCGTCAGATTTTGCCCGTCGGATTTAGTCCAACGGATTGTGTCCGAAACTGTTGCATACACACGGTCGGGCCAAGTTGTCTGATTTTGCGGTTGCCAAGAACACGGTGACGTAAACCGTGTACGGCGGGACTAGAAAAAGGAAGTTCAGCACCATGTCCGGCACCCTTTGGGCTCCTTCTGCTGATCTCGTGTTTTAGTAGAAGTTTGGTGAAAGACGATTCGCGCTTTTCAGATTAGTGATTCAGATCGCTACTGCTCTTCAGTTTGTGCTTGTCTTTGCGTATATGATAATCAGTGCGTGCAGTCATTAAGTATTTGCTTCTCATTGTGGACTCTATCTTGTTATAGTACGCTTTGAAAGGCATTTTTTATTGTCTGCTTGCTTCTGCTATTCAGGTCGTCCTTTCAGGCCTTGCTGTGTAGCGTTGCTTTCTGGTGTCCGTTCTGACCACCCGACCGTTTTCCAAACATGTTTCGTCTACGTACTCATCGTACAGTTTGTGCTGTGCAGGGGTTCTTACTTTGACTTTGACACATCTGAGGATTTCGATCGACCACTCACTAGGTTCGAGGAGTACTGTGAGAAGAAGGAGCCCCTCTCTCATATTATTTCTAAAATATATGTTTTACTAGTCTCCCCTTTGGAGGATATTGATATAAGGAGTTTGGATAAATGGGAAAGAGATGGACAAACCTTTACCCCGGCCCAACGTAAGAAAATAATACATTTGACTTTTAAATCATCCAGATGTGTTAAGATACAGGAATTAAATTATAAAGTATTAATGCGTTGGTATTATACTCCATCACGAATGCATACTTTTTTCTCAGAGTTATCGGATAGGTGTTGGAGGTGCGGTAAGGAGAGAGGCACTATTGTCCATATTTTTTGGAAATGCCCAGTGATTAGACAGTTTTGGGAAGAGGTTCGGAAAATCTCTCAATTGTTTACTGAATATCATCTTGAGGTAGATCCGGCATTTTTTCTATTACAATGTACACACATCCCATTAGAGAGATACAAGAACTCAATGCTATGTCACTTGGTGAATGCAGCTAAAAGCGGCATCACCATTTGTTGGAAAGAAACGGGTTCTCCACAAATCTCGCAATGGTTAAATAAAGTAAGGAAAATTGGGATCTTGGAGAGTCTGATCCCTATGCCTCCCGAGGAAAGGGAAGCTATAGCGCAAGTCTGGGCCCCATGGGATATATTTTCACAGTCAGAGGAAGGGAAGAGGCTGATTGGAGAGGAAACTGAGGACTAAATCAAATGGCTGAGTGATGTAAACCCTACCTATTGGAAGGGCGATGTCGGACTCCTCCTCTCTTCTCCCTCTTCCCAACCCTCTTTCTGCTCTATTCTTCTCCCCCCCCCTTTTTTTTTCTCTCCCAAGGAGAAGGTTGGGAATCGTTGAGGGGAATTTGTTTATAAAAATGGCAAGATATGGTTATCAGAAAGTGTTTCTTATGTATAATTGTTGTTAACAACCTACGTATTGTTTTGTTCTTGCAAAGAAATAAAGAATTAAAAAAAAAAAGAAAAAAAGAAAAAGGAAGTTCAGTACCACGTCCGGTACCCTTTGGGCTCCTTCTGCTGATCTCGTGTTTTAGTAGAAGTTTGGTCAAAGACGATTCGCGCTTTTCAGATTAGTGATTCAGATCGCTACTGCTCTTCAGTTTGTGCTTGTCTTTGCGTATCTGATAGTCAGTGCATGCAGTCATTAAGTATTTGCTTCTCATTGTGGACTCTATCTTGTTATAGTACGCTTTGAAAGGCATTTTTTATTGTCTGCTTGCTTCTGCTATTCAGGTCGTCCTTTCAGGCCTTGCTGTTTAGCGTTGCTTTCTGGTGTCCGTTCTGACCACCCGACCGTTTTCCAAACATGTTTTGTCTACGTACTCATCGTACAGTTTGTGCTGTGCAGGGGTTCTTACTTTGACTTTGACACAAGCCAAAGGGCTTGTGTCAAAGTCAAAGTAAGAACCCCTGCACAGCACAAACTGTACGATGAGTACGTAGACGAACCTTCAGGACCTCAAGTTCTCTACAGGCATCTCCCCCCAGGCTCTGGGGATCATTATTCCAGAGACCTGTTCTGCCATCATTCAGCTCCTGCTGAAGGACTATATTATGCAATTTTTTAACCTTAAACATCACATTCTATGTATTTCATGATTGCTAATGTCTTGCATTTCTTTCCTCATTCCCTAATTACCATCATTGCAATATGCTCTAATTAGCAATCTTCTATCTGATGACTTGACCCAACCAATACACACTCTAAATACCTTTTTCATGATCACATTTATGGAACAATTCACCAAAGCATGTAGTGTAAGGGCCTCAATACTTTCAAATGCTAGTTTTATTTTTTTAACACATTAATTTTCTTGCTATTGTGGCAGCACGCAGGTAAAATCACCTGGTTGTATCCAGGATTGGAAATATGTGTGCCCTAGATTCAGGCTTTATGCAGACTTGTACAACTAGAGGGGAAGAGTTAATGAGCCCAGCTGAAGTAAGTGGGCTCATTAAGACCTCTACAAAAAACCCCAGCATGCTTATTGAGATGCTCCATCCTGGAACCAGTTTTTGTGTTGTATAGACTGGGGAGTGTGACACCTGTTCTGTGCGGTGAGTTAACGCCTGTGTGGCAAACCTCTATAAAAGAGACAGGGACTGGTGCAGCACAAGGCTGCACTCAGTTGTTAGATAAGGAATCTAAGTGTGTAATTAGAGGTCAAGCTGACCAGGATTTATTTTCATGTTTTATTTTTGTTTGGCTGTTATATGTTTCACTGCATCTAGCATAAATAAACCGCATCTTTTGTTTTTTTTGCACCTACAACGCTGTCTGCTGTGCCTGATTTTGTGTTGTGAACCCATCCAGGGGGTCACACACACCCGCTGCCGAGCTAACCCCTCACAGTTGGTGGAGAATTTTGGCAGTTTTTTATTTTTTATTTAAGGCCAGCATGGAGGAGATACTGAGACAGCTGGCTCTAGCAAATGCCAATCAGCAGCAGACAAATGCGAGTTTACAAAGGAGCCTTGCAGCTCAACAACAGAGCCTTGCAGCCCAGCAGCAGACAAATGCAACTTTGCAGCAGAGTCTGGAAGCTCAGCAGAAGGCTCACCAGCAGAGTTTGGAAGCTCAGCAACAAGCCCAGCAGCAGACAAATGCAACTTTGCAGCAGAGTCTGGAAGCTCAGCAACAAGCCCAGCAGCGATCTGAAGCCCGCTTCATAGACCTGTTGCAGAAGCAAGAGCAGAGTTTTCAACAGCAAATAGAGACATTGATACAGCAACGTCCGCAGACCAATGAAGCAAGTGGTTACAATAATACCGCATCCTTTGGTGTGAGCCGTTTACTGACAAAAATGACTGGAGAGGATGATCCGGAGGTGTTTTTGACCACATTTGAAAGGACTGCTGAAAGGGAAAAGTGGCCTAAGGAGCAATGGGCTGGACTGGTGGCCCCTCTGTTAACTGGGGAATCGCAGAAAGCTTATTATGACCTAGAGCCTGACCAAGCAAAAGACTATGTGGTACTAAAAACAGAAATATTGGCACGGCTGGGTGTCACCCTGGCCGTCCGGGCTCAGCGTGTGCATAATTGGACTTTTCAGGTTGGAAAACCTCCCAGGTCTCAAATGTATGATCTCATTCACCTGAGCAGGAAGTGGTTGCAGCCAGATACTTTGACCGCACCAAACATTGTGGAACGTGTTGTCATGGATCGTTTCCTGAGAGCTCTTCCTACTGCCATCCAAAAATGGGTAAGCCATGGAGACCTAGAAAATGCAGATAAACTTGTGGATCTGGTTGAGAGGTACTTGGCTACAGAGAACCTGACCACCTCTTCCAGGGACTCACAGACTTTCTACCCTAAGACCAGATCATCCCCAGTGGTGGGTAAGATGACTCCAAGGGGTGAGGGTGGAGAGAGTGAGAGGGTGGGAGTTCTACCTAAGGTCTGGCGGGAGCAACCCAGGAAGCCCATGCTGCAAGAGGCAGCGAAAAAGATTATTTGCTACCGCTGCCGCCAAGAGGGACATATTGTAACAAATTGCCCAGTTGTTGATGAGCCTATGCAATGTGACTTTATAAGGGAAAGACGTCAGTTGCTGTTTGCGACAGTTGCATGCACTGCCATTGTCCTGAGAAACATTTATGTAAAATGTGTATTAATGGTAGAAATGTTGATGTGTTGCTGGATTCAGGTAGCCTGGTAACATTGATAAAAGCTGAATTAGTTACTACAGAGGTCTCTGGGAAGAACAAGGTGGCTGTTATTTGTGTGCATGGGGACACCCGAGAGTATCCTGTAACTTCAGTGTTTTTTGAGACCCCCAAAGGTAACCTCTCTCATCAGGTGGGGTTAGTGTCTCACTTACCACATGATGCTATTGTGGGAAGGGATTTTCCAAAGTTCTGGGAACTCTGGGATTGTCCAGAGCCCCCCACTGGTGCCCCTATAGACCATGAAGATGACCAGAATTCCTCTGGGAGTGGTGAGGACTCTCCTGAATTTCCCTTGTCGGTATTGGCGGGGGAAACTCGAGAAACTGGGGAGGAGCCAACATCCTCAGATGACAACATGCCGCCTGTGGAGTTTTCAGATCTTGAGGTTCACAGGGAAAATTTTGCCACAGAACAGTTAAAAGATCCCACCCTAATAAAGGCACGGGAAAATCTGGTGAAAATAGATGGCGAGTTAGTGAACCCAGATAAGACCGGCACTTATCCGTACTTCACTATGGAAAGGGACCTGCTGTATCGAGTGGCTCAAAGGGCAGAAGAAACCATTGAGCAACTTGTGGTGCCCAAACCTTACAGGAAGTTGGTGTTAGAATTGGCCCATGGGCACATTCTGGGAGGTCATCTGGGGACAGAGAAAACCAGAGAGAGGATATTGCAGAGATTCTATTGGCCTGGGGTCATGAAGGAAATAGAAAATTATTGTTCCTCCTGCCCTGTGTGTCAGAAGTCGGCACCTATGCCACATTTCCGTAACCCGCTGGTACCTCTTCCTATCATTGAGGTCCCCTTTGAAAGGATCGCAATGGATTTGGTAGGTCCGATAATCCGGAAGCAATTCCTCTTCGAAATACCTCGGCCAAAACCATAGCCAAAGAGCTATCTCTTGTTTTTAGCCGCGTGGGTATTTGTAAGGAACTGCTTACGGACCAAGGTACACCCTTTATGTCCAGGGTTATGAAAGAACTATGCAAGTTGTACAAAGTGACACAATTGCGTACATCTGTGTATCACCCCCAAACAGATGGGTTGGTTGAAAGATTCAACAAAACCCTAAAACAAATGTTAAAGAAGGTGGTGGATAGAGATGGAAAGAATTGGGACTGTCTAATACCCTACCTGATGTTTGCCATTAGGGAGGTACCCCAATCCTCTACGGGTTTCTCACCCTTCGAGTTGCTCTATGGGAGACACCCAAGAGGGCTGCTGGATATCGCCAAGGAAACTTGGGAAAATTAGAGTTCTCCTCACAGGAGCGTGATTGAGCATGTCGCCCTGATGCAAGATAGAATTGCACAGGTGATGCCAATCGTAAAGGAACATTTGACCCAAGCGCAGTTAGCACAGCAGAGAGTGTACAACCGTGGGGCCAAGACCCGTACTTTTTCCCCGGGGGATAGGGTCTTGGTGCTAGTCCCTACGGTTGAAAGCAAATTTCTGGCCAAATGGCAAGGTCCATACGAAGTAATTGAAAAAATTAGTGAGGTGAACTACAGGGTTAGACAGCCAGGAAGGCGAAAGCCGGAGCAGATCTATCACGTCAATCTGCTGAAAGCCTGGAGGGATAGGGAATCCCTAGTCGCAGAGACTTTGTCACAAGCACAACCTAATTGCTTAGTTCCTGAGGTTGGAATAGCAGACACCTTATCGAAAGCCCAACAACAGGAGGTTAAAGAGTTTGTACTTCGTAACAAAGAGATTTTCTCTGAGCTGCCGGGACAAACATCTGGCGTAGAGCATGACATTATCACCCCGCCAGGAGAAAGGGTAAAACTAAAACCTTATAGAATACCAGAGGCCCGCCGGGAGGCAATACGTGGGGAGGTTCAAACGATGCTGGAATTGGGTGTGATAGAGGAGTCCCAGAGTGACTGGTCCAGTCCTATCGTACTAGTGCCCAAACCTGATGGGAGCTGGCGGTTTTGTAACGATTTTCGACAATTGAATAAAGTTACAAAATTTGACACCTACCCCATGCCGCGTATAGATGAGTTGATTGACCGGCTGGGAACAGCCCGATATATGACAACTCTTGATCTCACCAAAGGGTATTGGCAAATTCCCCTGGCCGAGTCGGCCAAGGAGAAAACTGCGTTTGTAACCCCAGATGGGGCATTCCAATATAAGAGAATGCCGTTTGGGTTACAGAATGCACCGGCAACATTCCAGCGAAAAATGCATAAGATTCTGAGGCCCCATCAGAAATATGCTGCAGCTTACCTGGATGATGTGATTATCCATAGCACAGACTGGGTCTCACATTTGCCAAAAGTACAAGCAGTCCTAGACTCTATCCGGGAAGCTGGGTTTACGGCCAATCCAAAGAAGTGTACCATTGGACAGGAGGAGGCCAAATATCTTGGGTACACTATTGGGAAGGGGGTGATAAAACCCCAAGTCAATAAAGTCGAGGCCATACAGAGTTGGCCACGTCCCAACAGCAAGAAACAGGTACGAGCCTTTCTGGGAATCGCTGGCTATTGTCGACGATTCATTCCCCATTTTGCTTCTCAGGCTGTGCCCCTCACCAACCTGACAAAAGGGAAAGAGTCGGTCATGGTTAAATGGTCCCCAGAGGCTGAAGAAGCATTTCAGTCCTTAAAAACAGCCTTATGTAGCCAGCCAGTGTTGTACTCACCAGACTTCTCTAAGGACTTCGTGGTACAAACTGATGCATCAGACGTTGGGTTAGGAGAAGTGTTATCCCAGGTCTGGAATGGGGAAAAGCACCCAGTCATTTACCTCAGCAGGAAGTTGAAGTCCCATGAGGTAAATTACGCCACGATTGAGAAGGAATGTTTAGCAGTGAAGTGGGCTCTAGATTCCCTTCGGTACTATCTGCTAGGTAGGCACTTTGACCTGGTGACTGATCACGCTCCTTTAAAGTGGATGGCTCAAAACAAGGAGACCAATAGAAGGGTAAATAGGTGGTTCCTGGCCCTACAGGAATTTAACTTTACAGTTAAGAATCGCCCTGGTGTTAAAATGGGGAATGTGGATGCTTTGTCTCGGATACATTCGTGTCTGACTGCTTGTGTTACAACCCCGAGGTTGAAACAAGAGGGGGGGGTATGTGGCAGCATGCAGGTAAAATCACCTGGTTGTATCCAGGATGGGAAATATGTGTGCCCTAGATTCAGGCTTTATGCAGACTTGTACAACTAGAGGGGAAGAGTTAATGAGCCCAGCTGAAGTAAGTGGGCTCATTAAGACCTCTACAAAAAACCCCAGCATGCTTAGGGAGATGCTCCATCCTGGAACCAGTTTTTGTGTTGTATAGACTGGGGAGTGTGACACCTGTTCTGTGCGGTGAGTTAACGCCTGTGTGGCAAACCTCTACAAAAGAGACAGGGACTGGTGCAGCACAAGGCTGCACTCAGTTGTTAGATAGGGAATCTAAGTGTGTAATTAGAGGTCAAGCTGACCAGGATTTATTTTCATGTTTTATTTTTGTTTGGCTGTTATATGTTTCACTGCATGTAGCATAAATAAACCGCATCTTTTGTTTTTTTTGCACCTACAACGCTGTCTGCTGTGCCTGATTTTGTGTTGTGAACCCATCCAGGGGGTCACACACACCCGCTGCCGAGCTAACCCCTCACACTATGTAATAGCAGAATGTCAAAATGTCCTTCCATTTTGTTATTATGACACTTCTTACCTGTCCGGTGGGCTGCCAATAGTGTAACTAAGGAGGGGCTTCACAAAGTATCACACATTATTTAGGCATTCAGCTCTCAATCAAGTGGAGAGGGTTACCTCTCCTAAACATCCCCCCTCATTTTTTATCAAGGGCCCATCAGATGGGGGGGATGGGGAGGGGGGTTAGGACTCTCATAAGGGGACCTTATACTTTAGGCTTTAAATACTCATTTTAAAAAATGTTATACTAATTTTGTCCAAAAATGTGTGTGTCTAATCTGCATGCAATGTTGATTTGTAAAATTACTAGTTTTTTTTCTTGTGTCACCACTACACAGTGTCCTTCAACGCCACAGGAATGGCAGACTGTGGCCTCCCACTTTGCCAGTTTTCGTCAAGTTGTGCCTTTTTCAGCAACAGTGCAAACCCAAGTTCAGAGTGAGATGAGGGGACAGTCTCTTCTTCAGATAATCTTATTATGTTGTGGGTCTGCTACACACACACCTTCTTTTTGTTAACTAATGTGTAGTGCATTACTGATCTAAATCATGCTCATTTTCAGCACCATGGCAGGAAAATGGCATTATTGTCCAAATTGACACCTCACTCTGGGTGCTTTTTACTAAAGGCACATCCACTATGCACTACAAGTGCACTGCAAAAGTACACCTGAAACTGCACTTGGAGTGCAAAGTGGAGTTGCCTTTAGTAAATCACACTCCTTCTCAGCACAAACTAAAATTTCACTACAAATACATTTTAAGCCCAATGAAAAAGGAAGCCACACATTGTTGAGAATTCAACTTTTTAATACAAGCACATTCATATGTGCGTTTAGTAAAGGTTTTTACAACAAACCAAGATATTTTGGGTATCCAAAACCCAGTTTAATCATATTTAGTTTTTACTTGTTTTTTGTGTAAATAGGCAAGTATCAAACCGTAAAATACAGAACACAGGAACTTACAAAGTTCAACTTGGAAAAGTGAAGACAATATCAGACATGAGTATGTACAAACTGGGCTGATATTGCCTTCATCACATGGGGTGTGACCCCTGAAAAATACAAATTTGGAAGATGCACACAGTGTGTCAACATGTGCTATCTCCCATCATGGGGGATCAGTGTCCATGCTTTGGGGCTGCAACCCCTTCATCTCAGACACTTTCCACAAAACATGTACATTGATCACCCATGATGTGAGATAGCGCATGTTTACACACTCTGCGCATCTTCCAAATTTGGAATTATGCAAAATACACCTTTTTAAAAAAACAAAACAAAACTAAAACCCTATCTAGTTTTTTCGTTTTCACACTCTCTCCCCAAAACATCAATGATGTTCTTCATTTTATTTTTAACATCATTGATGTTTTGTTGTACAATTTCCAAATCCCGATTGCACCCCATTATCTCCCCGATCAAGATCTGGGCACTTTCACTGGTAAAACGGGAATCTTCCTCCACATCACCTAGAAAAAAACAAACAAACACACCATGTAATCCAAATATGGTGATATACATTGATGAGCTTACCGGAAGCTGTGTTCTCCGACACTCACCTGTTGTGGTGACAATTTGGCCAACCTCCACGATCTCTCCTTCTTCCTCCTCTTCCTGCTCCTGTTCCTCTGTTTCTTCTTTTGGAAGTTGCCCTTCTTTGGGAGGGGTGTGGTCCCTGGTGTCCTCATGGTCCCTGGTGTCCTCATACTTGCCGAGTCTTCTCTCCCCTATGAGAATGTAAACAAAGATTAATTAGCACACAGAGGGCAGAAATAGAAATATGAAACATTGCTTGGAAGTGTTGTACAATTGTTTTTTTGGGCCGAGTTACAAGGTGAAAACATTATTGGGGCCACTTTGTTAAGCTGGAATACTTCCCTGCAGAACGATGTTTCATACGAACGAACGAAACCATGACCTTGAAAGTGGCCATTTTAAAATGCACAACATGAAATCAAAGCACATGGAGTATGTATGCAAGCAAGAATAATCATATGAACACACGACAACTACTTACTTTTTTTAAGAACACGCTTGATCCTTAGGTACTGCTCGTGCTCCCTCAGTTTCAGGTCTGACCAGCGTTTTCTCAGTTGATCCTTGGATCGGCGTACCCCAAAATTCTTCAGAAGACTCTTCACAACTTTATTCATGATCTTGGCCTTTCTGATATTTGGGTTTGGGTAAGGTCCATACTTCCCATCATAGTTGCTCCTGTTCAATATGTCGACCATCTCCAACATCTCTCCAAAAGACATATTTGAGGCCTTAAATCTTGTCTTCCTGGATCGTGACGTTTCAGGCTCCGGGCTTTCCTCACCCTCCTCCTCGTTAGTGGAACTATTATTGTGCACCTGCCTTCTCTCCGCCATGTGCTCTCCCCACTGCGCGGGAAGCAAAGGGGCGGGGAATAGTCTGGAAAGAACGTCAGGGGCGGGCGGAGTTTCACGCATGCACACTGTATATAAAACGCCACACGTGTATCGTCCGTGCGATCTGGGAGGAGAGTGTGAGTCACGGACGCGGCGAACGTCGAAACGAAGGTAACATTTTTACATTTGTGCTTCACTAGACTAGACTGCTTGTATCTAGGCCGCTGTTGGGACAAGATTAGGAGGGATTTTAATTGCATTATTAGTATTTGAGGGTTTGTCTTGTGTTGTGTCTTGCAGACAAAATGGACCCATTCAACAATCCCAACTTCATGGGGCTATTCCTCGAGCTCTACATGGAGATGCCCTGCCTGTGGCAGTTCCACAACAAATTTTATTATGACAGATCAAAGAGGAACGCAGCACTGGAGAAACTGCTTGCTTTGGTGCAGATCAGGGTCCCTACGGCAGACATGACATATCTGAATTGCAAAATTGTGGCCATGAAGCTTACATATTTCAGGGAGAGAAAGAAGCACCTGGAGTCCTTGAGAGCAGGAGATCCAGATGCTGTTTACTACCCCAGGCTGCATTTTCTGGTAGACCAAGGGGTACCCAGGCCACCACTCAGGCCACCACTCTCCATGCTTCCTCCAAGGCATCCTTCACCCCCAGCTGAGGCTTCTGATGTCCAACCTGGGCCTTCCAGGCAGCACCATGTGGTGGGGCCCAGCTTGAGACAGGTATGGCATTGTTGAACATATTTCTTGTGTTACATTTAATGATGTTAACTAGATGTTCTTATTGATCAGTAAGTTGTGATTCTCAATCACAACTTAATCTCAATAGACAGTAGTGACCAAAAATGATTGGGACGGGAGAGAAAAATGCTGGTGTCAGAATGATAGTCTGTTCTATTTGGTAACATTCAATTTGCAAAAGCCAGGAGCACAAAATGTTGTGATTGATGATCAAAAAACTAAAACTATGTCCCCTTTTCATACACAGGAAGACCTCAGTCGGGGGGAGGCTGTGGCAAGTGGCAGCCAGGAGGTCCAACAACGCCCTCCTCCTCCTGCCCCAGCTACAGGAGCCCAGCCACAGCCTGGAAGGATGCCTGGTGGGAAGTCACAAGGGAAGACCAGAGAGTGATGGCCTGGGATGAGTCAGGTGTGCCAGAAGATGCAGCCTGTTCAATATCACCATCCTGGGGACAGAAATGGCATCTTAATTTACTGCTCTCTAGGACTTCAGGAGCAGACTTCTCTCCCTGAGATATCTACTCCTCAGGCCACCAATTTTTTTATATCTCATTTAGTCATGTCTGCCCTGGGGGCCAAAGGCTGCACCAAAGTTAAGAAGTTTCTCCAGTGCTGCGTTCCTATTTTTATTTTCGAGCAAACAAAATACATTTTATTTTTGTTTGATGAAATACTTGTGTAATGTGTTTTCCTTCAAAAAGTAGAGTTTATTTGTGAGCAGGCAGGTACATTTCCAAAATACAAAGTGAACTAAATAACAAGGGGTACCAACACTAAACAACCTCCTGTAGATTAAAAAAAATCAAAAGAAAATCTGAAAAATACAATAATGTTGTTGTAAGTTTACACACAAAAATAAAAAGTAAAAAAAAAGGAGAAATGAGCAGTGTCTTTAAAGGAGATTTTTAGGGAATCCCCCCCCCCCAAAAAACATCCAAAAAATAAAAAAAACATTGTGTAGATGTGACTTAAACTAAAATTGTATTGTTGAAATGGTTAAAAAAGAGTAATGAAATCCGTTCGGGAGAAGTGTGTGTGACTATGAGCATCAAAAGAAGTTGGTTCTTGCAGCATTGTAAAGAACAAGAGAATGCGCTTGATGAATGATTTTTTAACATTGCAGCGTGACGAATGTGCTATATCGCTTACGAGCAGTAGTTTTAGCTGAACGAGCGCTTCCGTGTCGGAATTTGAATGTGAGCATGCGTGGCACTTGGTCCGATGAAAATGCTCTACACATGATCGGATTAGGTCCGCCTGGCCCAGTTGGTCGGGAAATCTTTCCAACATGTTGGAAAATTGGGTCGGACGGAGATTCGGACGGAATCAGTCCGATGCATACCACACACAGTCGGATTATCTGACGACACGGTCCGATAAGACTCATTCCGACAGATTCTCCGACCGTGTGTACAAGGGCTTAGGGAGATCTTACTGTGATCTGGCCAAGAGGTGGGAAAACCTGATTATTTTTATCCACAAAGGAACAACCGTATATTGTGAGGGACTGTTGGGAGTAAAGAGGGCAAGGGTAGCCCACCATATTCGGCTGATTACAAAAGCCCCATTCCTACTAAATTCAAATGGTAACTGACAATGTTTTATTTTTACCACCCTTTTTTGTCCTAGTAACAATGGTCACCAGTACAAACAGAAAGGTTTGATCTCTGCAATTGAGATACAGCAATAAAAAACCTTTCACTCTTTTAGTCTAGGTTCACATCTATGCAGTTGATGCATTTTTCAGGCATGTATTGCAGGGTTTTTTGTGTTTTTAAACCCACCTTTTTTAGGCCGCTGCATACCAAGTACTGCTACTCATTCACCAAAGAAGTGTAAAAGTGTATAAAGACAGTACAAGAATTTTTGACAATCCCTTTATTAAAAATAAAGAAAAACAATGTCCCCCGATGTAGAGCCATCATCAAGCATGGCAGGTCAGGAAAGGGAGGGGACAAGCGAGTACCCCCGCCCCCTTTGAAGCACATGCAAGTGTTGTGTTTTTGATGCTTTTTTTATGCGTTGTGTTTTCCCCTTTAAAAATGCTGTATATAGCTGGTTGCTAAGGAGTGGGACGGGAAGCCAGCCGCTGCATCCTTAATAACTGAAGAGTCATCAGCTGTCAGTTGGGTTTTGTAAAAAAAAGAATTGCCGGCTAAAAAAATCTGTGAAACAAAATGGCATGGGGTCCCCCCCAAATAAACACTAGGCCCTGGTATGGGGCTCTGGTGTGAGTCCATTGAAGACTATTACATGCAAAAGGCAATCTGCTGCTGGAAAAAAGTCCCTGACCCTTTCTAAAAATGCACCGGCTGAAAAATGCATAGATGTGAATGTGTACTATAGGAAAACATGCTAAATGGACTGTATTGCATTTCCAAAAAGAGAAAAACGCACAAAAAGCGCATAGGTGTGAACATAGGGTTAAATTAAACTAAAAAATATATATATTTTTTCATATATGTAGAGAAATTAAGGTATCTTTGACAGAGGAACCAACCTGTGTTGAAAAATATTCACACATTCTTAAAAACTTCTGAAAGATGGTAAGTGTGTTTACATTTTAACACAGCTTTCACCCTAGAGTTGCATATGTCTGATTCAATTGAAAGAAATGTTTAAAAGTTATGTGACTCTTGGGTGAAAACATTCAAAAATAGACCCATAGCATTTCTTGGAGTTTACTTTTGTCAAATGGACCAGCTGAGCAACCTTATAATATCTACAGTATAGAGATATAGAGGTTTAAGACTGGCTTTTCCTTCAAATGTTTATTTTCATAATTTTCTTAGTTTTCCTAGAATTAGTGGGATGAACATTAAAAGGTTTATGAGCGCAGTAAGGTCATTAAACTAAATAGATGTTATTAAAAACCAATAATTCAAGATAGAAAGGCAGGGTGGCCATCTTTACAGTATAACAGTAATTCATTGGGATATATAGGGACAGGCACAGGTGAGTGAAAAGGCCATATATAATAATGCAATATTTTTATAGCTGATCAACACCCTTAGTCAGACAGATCTCAAGACAAGAAATGCACTCTTATTTTAAATGCAAACTTTAAAGCTAAATATTTTTGCATGTGGGGATGTTAAAAAGGACAATGAAGGGATGTTATAAAATATAAATTAACAATACAAAGGAATGAATTTATCTAATAGCTAAGTTTAGTTAAAAAAAAAAATAAGCACAAGGGATACTTCTAACCAACAGTGTGATGTGTCCCTTGTGCTGCTGTCTCCTGGATCTATGAATATAATGTTATTTATAAATGAGGAGAGGTGGCCCTTTCAATCATCTGCTCATCACCGTCACCAGAGAGGGTTGTGGACTAGCACGTACAGCCTGGGTCCAGAAACTGGAAGTGGAGGACGATGCTGGACTTCAAAAGCCAAAAAGGTAAGTATTAGGTAATTACAAAAATTACCACAAAACAGCTAAGGGCAGTCTGTAGTATGACAGGGAAATGTAATTTAGGTTTTGGCAATGAGGAGAGGTGGCCCTTTCAATCATCTGCTCATCACCGTCACCAGAGAGGGTTGTGGACTAGCACGTACAGCCTGGGTCCAGAAACTGGAAGTGGAGGACGATGCTGGACTTCAAAAGCCAAAAAGGTAAGTATTAGGTAATTACAAAAATTACCACAAAACAGCTAAGGGCAGTCTGTAGTATGACAGGGAAATGTAATTTAGGTTTTGGCAATGCTTTAAAGCAGTTCGGGAAAAAAATAATTTTTGCCATGCGGTGGGGCTGTGCCCGCACTGCATGGTTTAACTACTTGTTTTGTCCAGTGGCGTACAGAAAGGCTATACTCACCCAACCCTTTAAACCACTTGGTTCCCACACTACGTCTATTGACGTCATGGGCTTTCAGTGGTTATATCTAAATGATGCCTGAGGCCACAGACATCATTCAGATATTGCCGCTTTCAGCCGGCGATTCCCTGCACCATAAGAATGATCATAGCGCCTGTTCCGCCGCTTGATCATTCTTACGGGCGGCGGGAGGGGACCCCCCCTCCCGCCGCTGTCCGGTGCTTCTACCGACTCACCGTTTCCATCGGTGAGTCGGTCACAGGATCCGCCGGCCCCAGCAAGTAATCATAGAGATTTCTGGTGGACTAGATTGTCCCTGGAGTCTCTATGATCGTTCGGAGGCCGGGTGCGATGTTATGACGTCACGCCCGGCCTCGGTATTCAAATTAACGGCGCCGATCTGGCTAGGAAGCCAGGATCGTTTTTTTTTTTTTATTATTATTATTCCCAGCCTAGAGGTGAGATATGGGGTCTTATTGACCCCATATTTCACAGTAAATAGGTCCGATCGTGCCATATTCCTATTACAAGGGATGTTTACATTCCTTGTAATAGGAATAAAAGTCATCAATTTTTTTTTTTTTTTTTTAAGTGTAAAACTAAAAAAATAAAAATAAAATTACGGTAACAATAAAAAAAAATAATAATTTAAAGCGCCCCTGTCCCCGTGAGCTCGCACACAGAAGTCCCGCCCACATATGAAAACGGTGTTCAAACCACACATGTGAGGTATCGCCGCGAACGTTGGAGCGAGAGCAATAATTCTAGCCCTAGACCTCCTCTGTAACCCAAAATATGTAACCAGTAAAAGAATTGAAAGCGTCGCCTATGGGGATTTTTAAATACCAAAGTTTGGCGCCATTCCACGAGCGCGTGCAATTTTGAAGCGTGACATGTTGGGTATCTATTTACTCGGCGTATCCTCCTCTTTCACATTATGCAAAAAAATTGGGCTAACTTTACTGTTTTTTTTTAAGCTTTTTTTTCTGAAAAAAACGTGTTTGAAAAATTGCCTCGCAAATACTGTGCGAGAAAAAAAGTTGCAACGAGCGCCATTGTATTCTCTAGGGTCTTTGCTAAAAAAACATATATAATGTTTGGGGGTTCTATGTAATTTTCTAGCAAAAAAAATAGGAATTTTACATGTAGGAGAGAAATGTCAGAATTGGCCTGGGTGCGAAGTGGTTAAAAAACAGCACTCTCCCTTGCCCAGCAGTAGACTGTTCCTGCCTCTTCATGTTCAGAGACGGTCTATGGGCGTGAGGTCATCAGGAATAGTTCACTGCACAAGACCGCTAGACCATGAGGGAGAAGCCTCAGGGACCGGTCTTGCGATCAGAAGATCTGCAGATTAGGTAAGTATATCTCCTCAGCCCTAGCTAAAAACAATCAGTAAACCTATGCAGTGCGGGGGCAGTCCCACTGCATGGGATAAAAAATCCTGTCATTTTTCTTTAAAAAATGAATAGGATCACTTTAAACCACCATAAATGTGCCTTCCCAGTTGACTCTAATAATGTTTTCCACTTGTAGGTTAAAAATCAGCAATCATTGATGACATTTTGACCAAGCAGAAATGGCTAATTTTGCTTATGCCTGGAAGACTGGAAGTTGCAGTAGTGCATACACACAGGAGACACCAGTGATCCAATACAGTTTTAGCTGGAAAGCCAGGAATTAGTAGCAATCCCTACTTTTACACATCCTCCATTTTTGCTTCAGTTTCATCTCGAGCCCTAATTCACCTGAATGTAAAGCTGTCACTGGCCTGGGCAATTAATATTATGGGCATGATTATAAAATGCTTAAACAGTGGTTACCTTCATGTTAAGCAATCACCTGATCTAGAGACACATGTCCCACTCCTTTAAACCTGTAAATGCTACTAACCATTCAATTAAATGAGGTATTGAATCCCCAGCAGACTGAGATAAGAAAATTATAAAAGATTATCCAGTAAGACAGAAAGTGAGAAAAGGGAAAGGATTTTTTTTATATATTATCGGTAAGAGGGATAGGAAAAGGGAAAAAGCACTTAAATTCTTTACCTCTTTGTTTATATATCCGTCTTTGTTTATGTCATAGAGATTGAAGGTCCACCTTAGCTTTTCGCGAATTGTTCCTCTCAGCAAGACTGATAAAGCAGCTACAAAATCCTAGGAAAAAAACAGAAAGGAAAAAAAAGGAAAACATTTCACTTGTATACATTTTTGAACTGTAGTTTATATATTTTCACTATGTATTAAAACATTTTTAAATTAAATTTACAAATAAACATGTAATACAGGGTACAGTGACACGTGTTACAGTATTGTGGATTGTCTAAGGACAGCACTGAAGACACTGCTTACCTTCCAACTCTTTCTCTCTCTGAAACATTATATAGCATCGTCAAAACTATTAATGAGAGAATATGCTCAAGTTTGAGTAATCAAATTTTCAGTGAATCTTATTCAAAATTTGATGAACCTAAGCTTAGAGGTGAAAGTCTTAAGGATGAATGTTGCTATTAAATTCAGAGAGTTGAACTTTTCATGATGCGGTGAGGAAGTAAATATATGAAAAAAACAAAACAAAAACATAACTTGACATGCTTAAGGAATGTCTCAACTCGTGGTGTTACAAAACAGTATGATTTTTAAAGGAAGTGACAGTGTACACTCAGCTGTAGAAATTATTATTTTTAGATTATAACTACATACTTACATACAGTTTACATACAGCAGCACCTCCCACACACTGTTCCTGTACATAGTTTCTTTTTCACTTTCAAATGATGCAGCTTCTTTTATTGACAGGAACAAGTGAATGCTCCGCTTTGAGCACTCCAAAGGTTTCTATCAATATAAAAATATATAAATGTGCAAAAGATATGAAACCCCCAAATTACCACCTGTGAAATAAAAGCCAGCTTTTTTTTAGATGGGCAAGTTACCTAAATAAAGTTTAATTCAATTACACAGGATTTATATAGCAGCAACACATTGTGCAGTGCTTTACAACATCAGGGAATACAGTACGGTCATAATAAAATTCAAAACAGAGGGACCTGCTTGTTAAAGCTTACAATTTAAAAGAGAGGGTCAAGTGATACAAAAGATAATAACTGTACACTGTGGGCTGATGGAGACAGTGAAAATACAGTTGTTAGGTGGAGGCAGTAAAGGCTTCTCTGAAGAAAAGGTTTTTCAGGGATCGCCTAAAAATGGACAGATTAGGAAATAGTCGGGCAGATTGTGGCAGAGCGTTCGATAGGATGGGATCGCCTTGGAAGCAGTCCTGGAGGTGAGCGTGGGAGGAGGTGACAAGGGAGCTAGAGAGCAGGAGGTCTTGAGAGGAACAAAATAGAATGGCTTGGTTGGTAATTTTAGACTAGTTGTGAATGGCTTTGTTAGTTATTGTTAGTATTCGAAATTTAATTTATTGGGTAAGCAGAAGCCAGAGGTGGGATTGACAGAGAGGGGTAGCAGACACTGAACGGTTGGCAAGGTTGATGAGTCTGGCAACAGCATTCATAATGCAGGGGATAGCCTATGTAAAAGTAATGGAATGAGGCTGGAGTTGCAGTAGTCAAGGCAAAGATAACCAAGGCAAAGTCATTACAAGCAGCCATCTGAGTGTGCCTGCTTGTACCATCTACAAGCTCCAGTTGATTCAGAATGCGCAGCAAGGTTCCTGACAGGTGTTGGTCATTATGACCACATCACTCCATCCCTTAGAGCCCTGCATTGGCTGCCCGTGAAAGAACGGGTTCTTTATACCTGATCTTTGAGATCGGCGAACCTGGCCATATTGAAGATTCCAAAATTTAAAAAGAAAATGCACGGAGGGAGAACGAGTCAAGTACAAGGAGCTGAATTTTGGAACTTTACTTTTTGTACAAGCTTTTGGAGTCACCCAATTTTAATTGGGGTGTGATGGACAGACTCCCTGGTATTTATTTTGTATGTTGCCATGCTGGTATGTTGGTTCTCTTAAGGTCTTTTAATGTCAAAGTCTTTTGTTTTGGGCATGGAGGCCTTCGGGAAAGACTGCGTAGGTTAAGTATTTGAATAAATAAATAAAATAAATAATTAGAAGCCATGTAGTGTCATTGGTTAGGAAGGGGCGTATTTTGGAGATATTGTGGAGATTGAGGAATCAAGCTTTGGACAGTGATTGGATGTGGGGCCAAAAAGATAATTCAGAGTCCAGGATTACACCTAGCACCTGGCATGTGGGGAAGGGTTGATAGTTGCGCCACTGATCTTGACATCGATCTTGACAGAGAATTCAACGGAAGAGGCATGTTGGTGAGTAAATATTATGAGCTAGGTTTTGGATAGATTGAGTTTCAGGAAGTGATGTGACATCCAGGCTGATATGTCTGTCAGTAAATTAGTGTGAGGAAACTGAAGTTGTGAGCTGGGGGGTAGAGAGATAGATTTGGGTGTTGTCAGTGTAGAAATTATATTAAAAACCATGGGAGGCTGACCGAGAGAGGAGGTGTTAATTGAGAATTGCAGAGGTCTGAAAACAGGGCCTCAGAGACCCTGGCGGAAAAAGGAAGAGGAGAGGAGGAAGTAGAATAATAAGTGACACTAAAGGTGCGGTCGGATAGGTAGGATGAGAACCAAAGAAGAGTACAGTCATGGAGACCAAAGGAGTAACAGCTACTGTATCAAAGGCAGCTGAAAGGTCCAGAAGGAGCAGTTCAGAATAGTGTCCATTGGTTTTAGCAGTTTAGATTGAATTTTAGGAGAGCAATTTCTGTGGAGTGCTGAGGGCAAAATTCAGACTGAAGGGAATCAAGAAGGTTATTCTCAGTGAGGTGCTTACTCAGTCAGTTGTAGACCAGGCGTTCAAGAGTTTGGGGTAAAGGAGACCAAGGAGATCTAGATTGGTGGTGTGCATGGATTGCTTTTTAAGCATGGGGGTGACTGGTGCATGTTTTAGAGAGTTGGGGAAGATGCCAGAAGAAGGAGAGATTGGACATGTGAATTAGATCCTGTAGGTTAGAGCCAGAGGGTGACCACATTATTTGAGAGGGAACAGGGTCCAAGGGGCAGGGGGTTAGGTAGGCATTAGAAGTTTAGCAATCTCATCTTTAGTAGAGGGGTTGAATGAGGCAAGTATTGAGTGTACCTGTGGACATGGGGTGTTGGGGGAGTTATCAATACAGTGGAGATTGCATCACAAATTATATCAATCTTATGAGTTAGTGGGTGGAGGAAGTGGAAAACGAAGTGAGATTTTAAAGTAAAGAATAGTTGACAAGGACTGGATGAGAGGGTGTTAATGCAAGTGATAAATAGGTCTTCTTGGCAGTGAGGGCAGATTTATATTGGTTAAAGTCTTTCTGAGACTTAGTCTTATGCCACAGATACTCAAGAGTGCGGCTAGGTATTTGTGTCTTCCGGTGTCATCTGTTTGCCAAGGTTGTGGGGGTCAGTGCTTGAATCTGTGTGTACTAAGTGGGGAGAACACGACCAGGCTGCTGAAAAGAGTGTTATATTGTAGAGGTGGTCAGTAGCAGAATAGTGAAGAGAAGGGTTAAAGTGGTGAAGCTTTCTACAGGTCATTGTTAGGGGGTTGGAGGAAGAGGCAGTGGAAGACAGGGAGAGAGTGAAACTAAAGCGGTGGTGAACAGAGAGAAGAAATGGATTGTTGGAGATGTTGAACGGAGTGCATTGGTAGAAGAATACAAGGTCAAGGATGTTGCCATCAGAGTAAGTAGAAGCATGTATCCATTGCTTCAGGTCAAAAGAGGAGGTTAGACTGAGAACTTTAGGAGCAGCAGCGGTGTTAGTATTAACAGGGATGTTGAAGTCACTGAGAATGATTGTTGGAATTTCAGAAGAGAGAAAGTAGTGTAGCCAGGCAGAGAAATCATCAAGGAAAGTTAATAGAGGGCCAGTAAATCAGAGCAATTCTTAAAACAATTGGAAAAAATAGACTTATACAGTGAGCTTCAAAAAAAATTGAGAGGGACAGAGAGGGAGGAGCGTGAACCTGAAAGGTGCTTTGTGGGGATAGGAGGATACTCACTCCACCTCCCTACTGTCCACTGGGTCTGGGGGACTGAGTCCAGAGAAGGCCACCATGGGATAGGAAAGCAGGAGCTGCGGTGTCATGAAGTCAGGTTTCAGTAACAGCAAGTGTAGACATTTTTATTCTAAATTCAATAATAGGAATTTTGTTATATTATTAAATGCAAGCTTGCTAAATATTACATTTTTATGATTAATCTTATACAGTAAGAGTGAAAACTGAATGGCTTAATCAGAATATTGTGAGTCGAGCTATAGCTAACCAGCAACACTTGAGCTGAATGCCAGTTGGTCAGAAAAATGTAAGATGGAGTTGGAAGTGGACAAGCATAGACAGGATTAGTTTAACCAAAAATAATATATATTTCTTAAATATAATTAGGATTATAGTGTAATAATATATTCTCAGTTTTAATTAGTAGTAGCTGTATGTATTTGTTTAAAGTGCATTATTCACATCAGGCAATGCTTCTTGTGAAAAGAAAACCCAGAACTGATGTGTGTTTTTTATGGGACAGGGCAGCTGTAACCAATACCTCCAATCTCATCTCATTGATTGGAATCCAGTTGGCTGAAACCTCATGGTGTGTTCAATAAAAGCAAGGTAACATTTAATTATTTTTGTGTTATTAGTTTAAGCAGACTGTGATTGTCTATTGTTGTGGCTTAGATGAAGATCAGATCACATTTTATGACCAATTTATGCAGAAATCCATATCATTCCAAAAGGGTTCACTGACTTTTTTTTCAACTGTATATTTATTTATATATATATATATATATATATATATATATATATATATATATACACACACACACACACACACACACACACACACATACACACACACAGTGCTTTGAATAAGTATTATTCATGCCACTTGAAATGTTCCACATTTTCTCATGATTTAACCAAAAACGTAAATGCATTTTATTGGGATTTTATGTGATAGACCAATACAAATTGGCACATAATTGTGAGTGGAAGGAAAAGGATAAATGGTTTTCAATTTTTTTCACAAATAAATATGTGAAAAGTGTGGCATGCATTTGTATTCAGCCCCCCTGAGTCAATACTTTGTAGAACCACCTTTTGCTGCAATTAAAGCTGCAAGTCTTTTTGGGTTGTCTCTACCAGCTTTGCAGATCTAGAAAGTGACATTTTTGCCTATTCTTCCTTGCAAAGTAGCTCAAGCTCTGTCAGATTGGATGGAAAGCTTCTGTGAACAGCAATTCAAGTCTTACCACAGATTCTTAATTGGATTTAAGTCTGAACTTTGACTGGGCCATTCTAACACATGAATATGCTTTGATCTAAACCATCCATTGTAGCTCTGGCTGTATGTTTAAGGCCGTTGTCCTGCTGGAAGGTGAACCTCCCCCAAGTCTCAAGTCTTTTGCAGACTCTTTACCCAAAAGTCCGGCGGACTAAGAATGTATTTTTGCACTCCAATCTGTCCGCCGGACTCGCATTTTGGTGGACAATCCGGTTGTGTGTGTGCCAGTCCACCGTACTTTTGAAATGACAGACTTTTCCGTAGAAAAGTCCGCTCATTTTGAGCGCGTCTCCAGGTAGCCGGGGCCAGCGAAGGAGGCGTCGCTGGCCCCTTCACCTGGTATGGACTTAAAGGGGAAAAAGCCGAAAAATCGGCGTGTGGGTCCCCCCCCAGGTCCATATCAGACCCTTATCCGAGCACGCTACCCGGCCGGCCAGGAAAGGGGGTGGGGACGCCCCCCCTCCTGAGCCGTACCAGGCCGCGTGCCCTCAACATGAGGGGGTGCCTTGGGGAAGGGGGCTGCACAGCCCTCCACCCCAAAGCACCTTGTCCCCATGTTGATGAGGACAAGGGCCTCTTCCCGACAACCCTGGCCGTTGGTTGTCGGGGTCTGTGGGCGGGGGGCTTATCGGAATCTGGGAGCCCCCTTTAATAGTTTTTTATCACAATTTTTTGGACAGAATTTTTTTCACAGCTGAATGGGTAGGGGTACATTGTACCCCATACTCATTCACATAGGGTGGGGAGCCAGTATCCGGGGGCCCCCTTATTAAAGGGGGCTCACGGATTCCGATAAGCCCCCTGCCCGCAGACCCCGACAACCAATGACCAGGGTTGTTGGAAAGAGGCCCTTGTCCTCATCAACATGGGGACAGGGTGCTTTGGGGAGGGGGGCCGCGCCATGTTGAGGGCACGCAGCCTGGTATGGCTCAGGAGGGGGGGCGCTCGCTCGTCCCCACCCCCTTTCCTGGCCAGCTGGGTAGCGTGCTCAGATAAGGGTCTAATATGGACCTGGGGGGGACCCCCATGCTGATTTTTCGGTGTAGGGGTTCCCCTTTAAGTCCGTACCAGGTTACGGGGCCAGCGACACCTCCTTCGCTGGCCCTGGCTACCTGGAGACGCGCTCAAAATGAGGGGACTTTCCTCCACGTGTGTGGGAGAGTCCGTTCATTTCAAAAGTACGGCAGATAGTCCGGCGGACTTAGTACGTTGTATTAGTCCGCTAAAAAAGTGCTGTGTGTGGGCAAGTAGCTCGGTCGGAAAATCCGGTGGACAGTCCGGCGGAAAGTCTGCCAGACTAAGTCCGCCAGATAGTCTGCTACGTGTGTACGTGGCATAACAGGTTTTCTTCAAAGATTGCCTTGTATTTGGCTCCATCCATCTTCCCATCAACTCTGACCAGCTTTCCCTACCCTGCTGAAGAAAAGCATTACCACAACAGGATGCTGCCACCCCCATGTTTCACAGTGGGGATGGTGTGTTTAGGGTGCTGTGCAGTGTTAGTTTTCTGCCACACATAGTGTTTTCTTTTAGGCAAAAATGTTAAATTTTGGTCTCATCTGGTCTTTTTGGTCTCATCTTATCAGAGCACCAGTTTCCCTCACATGGCTTCTTGCAAATTGCAAATAGGACTTCTTATGGCTTTCTTTCAACAATGACTTATTTCTTGCCACTCTTCCATAAGGCCAGATTTGTGGAGTGCACAACTAATAGTTGTCCTGTGGACAGATTCTCCCACCTGAGCTGTGGATCTCTGCAGTTTCTCCAGAGTTACCATGGGCCTCTGGACTGCTTCTCTGATTAATGCTCTCCATGCCTGGCCTGTAACTTTAGGTAGATGGCCATGTCTTGGTAGGTTTGCAGTTGTGCCATACTCTTTCCATTTTCAGATGATGGATGGAACAGAGCTCTGTGAGATTCATCATCTCAGATTCAAAGCTTGGGATATTTTTTTATAACCTAACCCTGCTTTAAACTTCTTCACAACTTTATCCCTGGCCTGTCTGGTGTGTTCCTTGGCCATCATAACGCTGTTTGTTCATTAAGGTTCTCTAAAAAATCTCACAGAAAATCTGAATTTATACTGAGATTAAATTTCACACACTCTATCTATTGGTACAAATAAGACCAAGGATAAATCCGGGGGAAAATACAAGCTTAAAGCAGGATTCCACCCTAAAGTGGAACCTCCGCTGATCGGATCCCTCCCCCCCTCCGGTGTCACAATTGACACCTTTCAGGGGGAAGGGGGGTGGAGATACCTGTCAAAGACAGGTATTTTCACCCACTTCCGGGCATAGACTCCCGTGGGAGTCTACGCCATTTCCTGCCCTGCTGCGCTGTCTGCTGGGACACACACGGGTCCCAGTGACAGCGCGGAGATTTCCTATTGCGCGGCGCGGCTCGCGCATGTGCAGTAGGGAACCGGGAAGTGAAGCCGATTCGCTTCACTTCCTGATTCCCTCACCTAGAATGGTGGCGACAGCAGCCGAGGGCCGAGCGATCCATCGGCCTCGGCTGCCGGCATCGCTGGAACCCGGGACAGGTGAGTGTCCATTTATTAAAAGTCAGCAGCTGTAGCATTTATAGCTGCTGGCTTTTAATATTTTTTTTTGGTGGAATCCCTTTTTAATTTACCACCAGCCCACAGACAATCAAATAACTTGTCTAACAGTATGCGTTAAAAGCAGGGGTTTAGTCTGCACACATTTGCCAAAGCATGCATAAGCCACAGAGCCTCGTCAAGGCACCCTGGTATCTGTGGCACCTAACACCAAGGCCACCCCTTATTAGAAAGGTACAAGGTACACTGAAACACCCAGAATATAGCACAATGGCTACAAAGGTGTCAGTACATTGCCTGACCAAAAAGCACGACAGTGATACAAAAAAGATGCCACTTGCTCCCATCTATAGCTGGCTATCGCAGTACGAAGCATTGGAAGGCTAACAACAGGTACAAACGAGGCCAAGGATAAATCCAAGGGAAAAAACAAGCTTAGCTTACCACCAGCCCACAGACAACCAAATAATCTGTCTAACAGTATGTGTTAAAAGCAGGGGGACACTATCTGTTGACTACTGAAGGCAATTGATTCTATTAGATTTTAATTAGCGTATCAGAGTAAAGGAGGCTGAATACAAATGCATGACACATTTTTTCACATATTTATTTGTAAAACATTTTGAAAATCATTTATAATTTTCCTTTCTCTTCACAATTGTGTGGCACTTTGTGTTGGTCTATCACATAAAATCCCAATAAAATACATTTACGTTTTTGTTTGTAACATGACAAAATGTGGAAAATTTCAAGGGGTATGAATACTTTTTCAAGGCACTGTATATATACACACAGTATCTCACAAAAGCGAGTACACATTTTTGTAAACATTATATCTTTTCATGTGACAACACTGAAGAAATGACACTTTGCTACAAGATAAAGTAGTGAATGTACAGCTTGTAAAACAGTGTAAATTTGCTGTCTCCTCAAAATAACTAAACACACAGCCATTAATGTCTAAACCGCTGGCCACAAAAGTGAGTACATCCCTAAGTGAAAATGTCCAAATTGGGCCCAAAGTGTCAATATTTTATGTGACCACCATTATTTTTCAGCACTGCCTTAACTCTCTTGGGCATGGAGTTCACCAGAGTTTCGTAGGTTGCCACTGGGGTCTCTTCCACTCCTCCATGACGACATCACGGAGCTGGTGGATGTTAGAGATCTTACGCTCTCCACGTTCTGTTTGAGGATGCCCCACAGATACTCAATAGGATTTAGGTCTGGAGACATGCTCAGCGTCTGGGATCGTTATCATGTTAGAATACTGCCCTGCTGCCCAGTCTCCAAAGGAAGGGGATCATGCTCTGCTTCAGTATGTCACAGTACATAATCAAAAAATATCAGAAACACAGCTGATCCAAGTGCTCAAAATGGATAAAAGATACATAGTTAGTAAGGTTGAATAAAGACATCAGTCCATCCAGTTTAACCTGAGTGTCTACAATTGTCCCTCTCCCTGTGCATTGCACAATTACATCGGTCTCTACCCTCAAGGAGCCCACAATCCAAAAGCTCATATACTAGGGCCAATTTTGGACAGAAGCCAATTAACCTACCAGCATGTCTTTGGAGTGTGGGAGGAAACCAGAGTACCTGGAGGAATCCCACACAGGCACAGAGAGAACATGCAAGGCAGCAGGCAGGTAGTGTCATGGTTGGGATTCGAACCAGCGACCCTTTATACTGCTAGGTGAGAGTGCTACCCACTACACCACTGTGCCACCCAGATGTCAGTGTACTGTAGCTGCAGATGTAGATGCAAAGATAAACTATAAATAAAATATCCTAGCATTAAAAGTGCTTAAGAAACATATAGCCAAAGATGTTAGAATGCAATTGAATATACTGCACATGAAACAAATGTTCATATATAAGTCCCAACAAAAAGTCCATAGGGTAAATGTAGTGCTCTGTGATTCCTCAGAAATGTAACTGTGCTTTACCATCACCAAAAGAAGAAACCTTGTGCTCAGAGTGGTTCCCTTTAGTAATGCACTTGCCCCAAATGGGCTAATAATGAGCCTTATAATCTCCAGGAAATACTGCATATGCCATTAATCTGGACTGGAATCCTTCCAAGGACAGCAATCATAATGTGGGTAAACCTGGACTCTCCTTTAAGATGTGACCTGTTCTTGCATATACCATGTTAATTGCTTAGGATTGCTCACCATATCAACCATGCAAAAAAGAAGGGATTCTCATAGCATAACACCGTTTTTATTTGGGAACATCCCCACAAACCATACAAATTTGCTTACAAGATAAAACAGATCAAACAGCATTGGAGGTGTTTAAGTCAATACCACACAGCGCTTAGTCAATTCTCACTGCTTCCTAAGATGTTGTTTTGGCTTGGTGAGACCCCGGGATGACAGACACTGAGGCTGGTAGATAGGGGAGCTGTGTGGACATGCCCTAATGCGTTTTGTAATCACTTCTTCCTCAGAGGGCATGGCCACGCAGTACAGCTCACCCCTTAAATGCGTCCGGTGGGCAGCGATTTAACACATACTCTGCTGGAGAGTCAAAACAATCAGCGCAGATATCCTTGCGCCAAGCTGAAACAAACATCAGTCTGCAGTGTCACTGAACACACAAGTTGTATATGCCAACAATGCCTACCATTGTATATATCACTCGAGCTAACACCGCTCAACACTGAAGCCCGCATATAAAAGCCCAGTGCATGCTACGGTGCCAGCCCGAGCGCATACACTCCACATGCATTTAAAAAACATTGTCTTGTGGCAAGCGTGAAACACACACTCATACCTACTGGAACAATATGCATTTCTAGGCATATCCCGGAGCCATCAGCAACTCCAAAGTGGTTGAAGATAGAAGGGACATGCAAATGTGCAAATATGTGTATAGTAAGAACATATATCACAAAACATTCTATTATAAAATCACATTTAACCCAAAATGTGCATGTAAAAGCATTAATAATAAAATGACACTTTAAAAAAGCAAAGGAAATTGATGTAAGAAAAAATGCAAAAAAACACTGCAGCACACCCACATATTGCCAAATATAAACATACTACAGACTACTCCATGTAAGTATGCCACAATGGCAGTATACTCAGCAGAAAAACTCACACGACCATAGTCGCATGGCACGACAACCGCATACTACTCAATATGCACAAACTACATAATTAATTGTCACAGTGGTAAACTAGACCAAGTAGCCGCCCAGCTGTCTATAAAGACATACTAGGCCTCAAACTCCAGGGAAACAAATTAATAATACAATGAATTCAAATACAAAAAACAAGTATATAAAAAATATACATGTTAAAATATTCAAAAAATGCAAGGAAAAAAATAGATACTGTATAAGGAAAAAACAGATACTGGAGGGTAAATATATATTGAGGAAAAATATCTAACTATCATATACCTTGCATCAGAATTTATTAGACACGATGATTCCAATTATGGCCACAATTCTCAATACTGAAATGTAATTTATAAAATTACCTAAGAGCTTTACCGACCCAAAGTAACGTACTATAGGCCCCCTAGGTTACCAGGGCAAACCAGGTAACCAGGCCAAATAAATCATACTACAAAGTCCAAACCCAGAAGCATTAAAACTTCTAATAAGGATTATTCACATCTACACTGAGGTATATTGGGCCAATTATAGTAAATACCAGAAAAATAAATATTTATATATAAGGTGTTATGGAATCAATATTAAAGGGGAACATATGCAACACTAGTAATCACTAATGAAACAATTCAAATCCAAATCAATATTCATTCCATTGAGGCTAAGCGTGTTAGTCATAAAGTTCCATTGGGTAGCATGTTTAGACAGTTCACAAACGATGTTACCACCCCTCCAAGCTGGGTGAACCCTATCTATCCTCCAGAACTTCAGACCAGTTGGATCTCTACCATGTTATATATGAATATTTGTTTCATGTGCGGTATATTCAATTGCACTCTAACATCTTTGGCTATATGTTTCTTAAGCGCTGTTAATGCTAGGATATTTTATTTATATGTCACAGTACATGTTGGCATTCATGGTTCCCTTAATGAACTGTAGCTCCCAGTGCCGGCAGCAGACCATGACACTCCTACCACCATGACTGTAGGCAAGATACGCTTGTCTTTATATCCCTCACCTGGTTACCGACATACATGCTTGAAACCATCTGAATCAAATAAGTTCATCTTGGTCTCATCAGACCACAGGCCATGGTTCCAGTAATCCATGTCCTTAGGCCGCGTACACACGGGCGGACTGTCTGCCCAACTAAGTTCGGCAGACAATCCGACAGACAGTCCGTCCAAACTTTTGAATGAACAGACTTGCCCACACACGCCACTTTTTGAGCGGACTAATTACAGCGGACTAAGTCCGCCAAACAATCCGCTCAACTTTTGAAATGAACGGACTCGCCCACACACGCGGAGGAAAGTCCGCTCATTTCGAGCGCGTCTCAAGGTAGGCGGGGCCCGTGACAGAGATGTCGCGGGCCCCGCCGCCTGGTATGGACTTAAAGGGGAACCCCAACGCCGAAAAAAATCGGCGTGGGGGTCCCCCCAAGTCCACAACAGACCCTTGTCCGAGCACGCTACCCGGCCGGCTAGGAAAGGGGGGCGAGCGAGCGCCCCCCCCCTCTCCTGAGCCGTACCAGGCCGCGTGCCCTCAACATGGGGGGGTGCCTTGGGGAAGGGGGGGCCGTGCGCCCCCCCCCACCCCAAAGCACCTTGTCCCCATGTTGATGAGGACAAGGGCCTCTTCCCGACAACCCTGGCCGTTGGTTGTCGGGGTCTGCGGGCGGGGGGCTTATCGGAATCCGGGAGCCCCCTTTAATAAGGGGGCCCCCGGATACCGGCCCCCCACCCTATGTGAATGAGTATGGGGTACAATGTACCCCTACCCATTCACCTGTGAAAAAAAGTACAAAAAAAAACACAACACGGTTAAAATATTTTATTCGGCGTTGGGGTTCCCCTTTAAGTCCATACCAGGCGGCGGGGCCCGCGACGTCTCCGTCGCGGGCCCCGCCTACCTGGAGACGCGCTCGAAATGAGCAGACTTTTCTCCGGGCGGGAAAAGTCCGCTCATTTCGAAAGTACAGCTGACTGGCGCACACACGGACGGACTGTCCGCTCAAACCAAGTTTGGACGGACAGTTTTACGGAAATTCCGTAAGACTTTGTTCGTCAGACAGTCCGCTGAAAAAGTCCGCTGAAGCCCACACACGAGCGGACTGTCCGCTCAAATGTGTTTCGGCGGACTAAGTTGGGCAGACAGTCCGCCCGTGTGTACGCGGCCTTAGTCTGCTTGTTTTCAGAAAACTGTTTGCAGGCTTTCTTGTGAACCATATTTAGAAGAGGCTTCCTTCTGGGATGACAGGCAGACCAATTTGATGCAGTGTGCGACGTATGGTCTGAGCACTGACAGGCTGACTCCCCACCCCTTTAATCTCTGCAGCAATGCTTTCAGCACTCATACGTCTATTTCCCAAAGACAACCTCTGGATATGACGCTGGGCACATGCACTCAACTTCTTTGGTCAACCATGACGAGGCTTGTTCTGAGTGGAACCTGTCCTGTTAAACCGCTGTATGTTCTTGGCCACCACACTGCAGCTCAGTTTCAGGGTCTTGCCAATCTTCTTAAAGCCTAGGCCATCTTTATGTAGAGCAACAATTCTTTTTTTCATATCCTCAGAGAGTTCTTTGTCATGGAGTGCCATGTTGAACTCCCAGTGACCAGTATGAGAGAGTGAGAGCGATAACACCAAATTTAACACACCCGCTCCTCATTCACACCTGAGACCTTGTAACAGTGACGTGCCACATGACACTGAGGGAAAAATTTGATTTTTTCTTCATACTTTAAATACCCTGTAAAATCAATTTCTTTGAGTACATCAGGGGACACAGAGCAACCAGATATATTACTACCTGGGTAATATATTAATGGACACTGGTAGAATAATCAAAAACAGGAAGTTATCCAATATATAACCCCTCACATACAGGAAGTACTCCAGTTTTGTAGCGAGCAATGAACTGCCAAAAAGAGAGATTGAAGGGACCTCTGTGTCCTGTGATGTATTCAAAGAAATGGATTTTACAGGTAAGTATGAAGAAAAAAAATCTAATTTTCTTTCTCGTACATCACGGGACACAAAGCAGCCATATACATTACTACCTGGGATGTGCCAGAGCAATAGCCTTGAGGGGAGGGAGACACACTGTATGAAAACGTTATAAGATTTATACAGCAGCCCCCAAGACACTACAGCCAAAAGCCGAGTCCTCTGTTGCCTTAACAGCCACCTGATAAAATCTTGTGAACTTATTTACCAAAGACCAAGTAGCAGCCTTGTATATCTGCACCACTGATAGTAAAAAGCCCAGGAGGTTCCAACACCCCTGATAGAATGAGCTCTAACCCCAAAGGTATGAGCTTTACCTTTATTACCTTTGATTAACTGGACAGATCCAAAGTGAAATGGATGCCTTATGCCACGTACACACGTAGCCGACTATCCGGCGGACTTAGTCTGGCGGACTTCCCGCCGGACTGTCCGCCGGACTTTCCGAACGGGCTACTTGCCCACACATGGCACTTTTTCAGTGGACTAATACGGCGTACTAAGTCCGCCGGACTATCCGCCGTACTTTTGAAATGAACGGACTCGCCCACACACGCGGAGGAAAGTCCACTCATTTTGAGCGCGTCTCCAGGTAGCCGGGGCCAGCAAAGGAGGCGTCGCTGGCCCCGTCACCTGGTATGGACTTAAATGGGAATCCCTACACCGAAAAATTGGCGTGGGGGCCCCCCTAGGTCCATATCAGACCGTTGTCCGAGCACGCTACCCGGCCAGCCAGGAAAGGGGGTGGGGACAAGCGAGCGCCCACCCTCCTGAGCTGTACCAGGCTGTGTGCCCTCAACATGGGGGGGTGTCTTGTCCCCATGTTGATGAGGACAAGGGCCTCTTCCCGACAACCCTGGCCTTTGGTTGTCGGGGTCTGCGGGCGGGGTCTCATCGGAATCCGGGAGCCCACTTTAATAAGGGGGCCCCCGGATACCGGCCCCCCACACTATGTGAATGAGTATGGAGTACAATGTACCCCTACCCATTCACCTGTAAAATAAAAGTAACAAAAACCACAACACACAATGGTTAAAATAGTCTATTGCACAGCTCCGGGGGTCTTCTGTCCATCTTCGGGGGTCTTTTCGCCGGAATCCTCCGCTATCTTCTGCTAGATCTTTTGCTAGCGGAGGAGCCCGGCTTTCTTCTTCGCTGCTGCCCTCTTCTTCATGACTTCGGGGGTCTTATCCCCCTCTTCGGTTCTTCTTGCTGGGCCACCGCGCCTTCTTCTAGCTCTTTTACAGGCGGTGGCCCGGTCTTCTGTCACCGATGTCGCCGTCTTCTGTTCTTCTGTTCTTCTCTTCAGATGTTGCCTCGTCACTCTCTCCGCTCACAATAACGGGGACGCAGCGCGCGGAGACTTATATAGGGACATCGCCGGATGATGTCCCCGCCCATTATGATGCCACAGTCCCAGCATCCTCTGGGATTCCGATAAGCCCCCCGCCCGCAGACCCCAACAACCAACGGCCAGGGTTGTCGGGAAGAGGCCCTTGTCCTCATCAATATGGGGACAATGTGCTTTGGGGTGGGGGGCCGCGCGGCCCCTCCTTCCCCAAGGCACCCCCCATGTTGAGGGCACGCGGCCTGGTACGGCTCAGGAGGGGGGGGCGCTCGCTCGTCCCCACCCCCTTTCCTGGCCAGCCGGATAGCGTGCTCGGGTAAGGGTCTAATGGGGACCTAGGGGGGGACCCCCACACCGATTTTTCGGCGTAGGGCTTCCCCTTTAAGTCCATACAGGGTGACGGGGCCAGCGATGCTTCCTGCTGGAGACACACTCAAAATGAGCAGACTTTTCTCCGGGCGGGAAAAGTCAGTTCATTTCAAAAGTACGGCGGACTGGCACACACACGGCCGGATTGTCCGCCGAAATGCGAGTCCGGCGGACAGATTGGAGTGCAAAAATACTTTCTAAGTCCGCCGGACTTTTGGGTAAAAAAAACTCCGCCGGAGCCTACACACGGAGGGATTGTCCGGTGGACTTGAGTCCCCCGGACTTTTCCACCGAATTATTTGATCGTGTGCACGAGGCATTAGAAGTCGCTTGAACTTCTGATGCTTGCAGACCTTTCCAGGTAGACTCTGACCGCCCGCACTACATTCAAATGGTGCAACTGCTTCTCTTTTGGCGAACCAGGCTGAGAGAAAATAAAAAAGGTAGAACAATGTCCTGATTAAAATGAAATTCAGAAACTTAGGCAAAAAGCACGGAACAGGACTGTGACAGACCTAGCCGGGACCAAGGCTGTTGGAGGGGACTGAATGCGAGCCTCTTGGAAACCGATTATGGGCCCTGGATTTTAAGGGGCACAGGGTGAATGAGAAACCCACTATAATCTGTGCTAGTCACATTCAATGCTGTATATATGTATATATAATGTGTGTTGTCTCATGCTGTTGGGACACACACGTTAGATGCTAATACCATCAACTCCAGCCACCTGTCTGTTGTCTTGTATAATTTAAATGAGTCTAGTCTAGCTTGACACAGATTCTAAAGACTATTTCATCTATTTCACCTATTGTTTGTGCTAATTAATCCTGTAATTTTATGAAGGAGTCCAGTGTTGATAGGTAATTACAGTGCCTTGCGAAAGTATTCGGCCCCCTTGAACTTTTCAACCTTTTGCCACATTTCAGGCTTCAAACATAAAGATATAAAATTGTAATTTTTTGTGAAGAATCACCAACAAGTGGGACACAATTGTGAAGTGGAACGAAATCTATTGGATATTTTAAACTTTTTTAGCAAATAAAAAACTGAAAAGTGGTGCGTGCAAAATTATTCGGCCCCTTTACTTTCAGTGCAGCAAACTCACTCCAGAAGTTCAGCGAGGATCTCTGAATGATCCAATGTTGTCCTCAATGACTGTTGGTGATAAATAGAATCCACCTGTGTGTAATCAAGTCTCTGTTTAAATGCACCTGCTCTGTGATAGTCTCAGGGTTCTGTTGAAAGCGCAGAGAGCATCATGAAGACCAAGGAACACACCAGGCAGGTCTGTTGTGGAGAAGTTTAAAGCCGGATTTGGATACAAAAAGATTTCCCAAGCTTTAAACATCCCAAGGAGCACTGTGCAAGCGATCATTTTGAAATGGAAGGAGTATCAGACCACTGCAAATCTACCAAGACCTGGCCTCCCTCTAAACTTTCAGCTCAGACAAGAAGACTGATCAGAGATGCAGCCAAGAGGCCCATGATCACTCTGGATGAACTGCAGAGAACTACAGCTGAGGTGGGAGAGTCTGTCCATAGGACAACAATCAGTCGTACACTGCACAAATCTGGCCTTTATGGAAGAGTGGCAAGAAGAAAGCCATTTCTCAAAGATATCCATAAAAAAGTCTCATCTAAAGTTTGCCACAAGCCACCTTGGAGACACACCAAACATGTAGAAGAAGGTGCTCTGGTCAGATGAAACCAAAATCCAACTTTTTGCCCACAATGCAAAACGATATGTTTGGCGTAAAAGCACCCTCAACACACCATCCCCACTGTCAAACATGGTGGTGGCAGCATCATGGTTTGGGCCTGCTTTTCTTCAGCAGGGACAGGGAAGATGGTTAAAATTGAGGGGAAGATGGATGCAGCCAAATACAGGACCATTCTGGATGAAAACCTGTTGGAGACTGCAAAAGACCTGAAACTGGGACGGAGATTTATCTTCCAACAAGACAATGATCCCAAACATACAGCAAAATCTACAAAGGAATGGTTCACAAATAAACGTATCCAGGTGTTAGAATGGCCAAGTCAAAGTCCAGACCTGAATCCAATGGAGAATCTGGGAAAAGAGCTGAAAACTGCTGTTCACAAACACTCTCCATCCAACCTCACTGAGCTCGAGCTGTTTTGCAAGGAAGAATGGGCAAGAATTTCAGTCTCAATGTGCAAAACTGATAGAGACATACCCCAAGCGACTTGCAGCTGTAATCGCAGCAAAAGGTGACTCTACAAAGTATTAACGCAAGGGGGACGAATAATTTTGCACGCCCTACTTTTCATTTTTTTATTCGTTAAAAATCCAATAGATTTTGTTCCACTTCACAATTGTGTCCCACTTGTTGGTGATTCTTCACAAAAAATAAAAATTTTATATCTTTATGTTTGAAGCCTGAAATGTGGCAAAAGGTTGAAAAGTTAAAGGGGGCCGAATACTTTCGCAAGGCACTGTAGCTCAGGTTAATTCTGTTTCTGGCTACAGTTGTATTGTTAGAATAATATGAGTCCCCCGTGTGCATGTCCTCCTGTGCTGTGTGCGTGTCCCCCTGTGTGCATGTGTCCCCCTGTGTGCATGTGTCCCCCTGTGTGCATGTGTCCTCCTGTGTGCGCATTCTCCCTCCAGTGTCCCACTGTGTGTGTGCATTCTCCCTCCAGTGTCCAGCCATGTGTGCGTTCTCCCTCCAGTGTCCCCCTGTGTGTGTGCTCTCCCTCCAGTGTCCCCGTGTGTGTGTGCTCTCCCTTCAGTGTCCCCGTGTGTGTGTGTTCTCCCTCCAGTGTACCCCTGTGTGTGCTCTCCCTCCAGTGTACCCCTGTGTGCATGTGTCCTCCTGTGTGCGCGTGTCTCCCTGTGTGCATGTCCTCCTGTGCTGTGTGCATGTCCCCCTGTGCCGTGTGCGTGTCCCCCTGTGCTGTGTGCGTGTCCCCCTGTGCTGTGTGCGTGTCCCCCTGTGTGTGCATGTGTCCCCCTGTGTGCGTGTCCTCTTGTGTGCTTGTCCTCCTGTGTGTGCATTCTCCCTCCAGTGTCCCACTGTGTGTGTGCATTCTCCCTCCAGTGTCCCCCTGTGTGTGTATGTGCATTCTCCCTCCAATGTCCCCCCATGTGTGCGTTCTCCCTCCAGTGTCCCCCTGTGTGTTTGCTCTCCCTCCAGTGTCCCCCTGTGTGTGAGTGTGTGTGTGTGCTCTCCCTTCAGTGTCCCTGTGTGTGTGTGTGCTCTCCCTTCAGTGTCCCCGTGTGTGTGTGCTCTACCTCCAGTGTCCCCCTGTGTGTGTGTGTGCTCTCCCTCCAGTGTCCCCCTGTGTGTGTGCTCTCCCTCCAGTGTCCCCCTGTGTGTGCGCATTTTCCCTCCAGTGTCCCCCTGTGTGTGTGTGCTCTTCCTCCAGTGTCCCCCTGTGTGTGCTCTCCCTCCAGTGTCCCCCTGTGTGTGTGCGCGTTCTCCCTCCAGTGCCCTCCCCCGTGTGTGTGCTCTCCCTCCAGTGTCCCCCTGTGTATGTGTGTGCTCTCCCTCCAGTGTCCCCCTGTGTGTGTGTGTGCTCTCCATCCAGTGTCCTCCTGTGTGTGCATTTTCCCTCCAGTGTCCCCCTGTGTGTCTGCGCGCGTTCTCCATCCAGTGTCCCCCGTGTGTGTGTTCTCCCTCCAGTGTCCCCCTGGGTGTGTGCTCTCCCTCCAGTGTCCCACTGTGTGTGTGCTCTCCCTCCAGTGTCCCCCTGTGTGTGTGCTCTCCCTCCAGTGTCCCCCTGTGTGTGTGCGCTCTCCCTCCAGTGTCCCCCTGTGTGTGAGCTCTCCCTCCAGTGTCCCCCTGTGTGTGCATTTTCCCTCCAGTGTCTCCCTGTGTGTGTGCGTTCTCCCTCCAGTGTCCCCTTGTGTGTGTGTGCATTCTCCCTCCAGTGTCCCCCTCTGTGTGTGCCTCCAGTGTCCCCCTGTGTGCGTGCATTCTCCCTCCAGTGTCCCCCTGTGTGTGTGCGTTCTCCCTCCAGTGTCCCCCTGTGTGTGTGCGTTCTCCCTGCAGTGTCCCCCTGTGTGTGTGCGTTCTCCCTCCAGTGTCCCCCCGTGTGTGTGTGTGCGTTCTCCCTCCAGTGTCCCCCCTGTGTGTGTGTGTTTGCGTTCTCCCTCCAGTGTCCTCCCCGTGTGTGCGTTCTCCTTCCTGTGTCCCCCCCGTGTGTGTGTGTGCATTCTCCCTCCAGTGTCCCCCTGTGTGTGTGTGTGTGTGCGCGTTTTCCCTCCAGTGTCCCCCTGTGTGTGTGCGTTCTCCCTCCAGTGTCCCCCCGTGTGTGTGTGTGCATTCTCCCTCCAGTGTCCCCCTGTGTGTGTGTGTGTGCGTTCTCCCTCCAGTGCCCCCCCGTGTGTGTGTGCGTGCGTTCTCTCTCCAGTGTCCCCCCCCTGTGTGTGTGTTCTCCCTCCAGTGTCCCCGCCTGTGTGTGTGTGCTCTCCCTCCAGTGTCCTCCTGTGTGTGCATTTTCCCTCCAGTGTCCCCCTGCGTGTCTGCGCGCGTTCTCCACCCAGTGCCCCCGTGCGTGTGTTCTCCCTCCAGTGTCCCCCTGGGTGTGTGCTCTCCCTCCAGTGCCCCACTGTGTGTGTGCTCTCCCTCCAGTGTCCCCCTGTGCGTGTGCTCTCCCTCCAGTGTCCCCCTGTGTGTGTGCTCTCCCTCCAATGTCCCCCTGTGTGTGCGCTCTCCCTCCAGTGTCCCCCTGTGTGTGCATTTTCCCTCCAGTGTCTCCCTGTGTGTGTGCGTTCTCCCTTCAGTGTCCCCTTGTGTGTGTGTGCATTCTCCCTCCAGTGTCCCCCTCTGTGTGTGCCTCCAGTGTCCCCCTGTTTGTGTGCGTTCTCCCTCCAGTGTCTCCCTGTGTGCGTGCATTCTCCCTCCAGTGTCCCCCTGTGTGTGTGCGTTCTCCCTCCAGTGTCCCCCTGTGTGTGTGCGTTCTCCCTGCAGTGTCCCCTTGTGTGTGTGCGTTCTCCCTCCAGTGTCCCCCCGTGTGTGTGTGTGCGTTCTCCCTCCAGTGTCCCCCCTGTGTGTGTGAGTTCTCTCTCCAGTGTCCTGCCCGTGTGTGCGTTCTCCTTCCAGTTTTCCCCCCCGTGTGTGTGTGTGCGTTCTCCCTCCAGTGTCCCCCTGTGTGTGCGTTCTCCCTCCAGTGTCCCCCCTGTGTGTGTGTGTGTGTGTGCATTCTCCCTCCAGTGTCCCCCTGTGTGTGTGTGTGTGCGTTCTCCCTCCAGTGCCCCCCCATGTGTGTGCGTGCATTCTCTCTCCAGTGTCCCCCCCTGTGTGTATGTGTGTTCTCCCTCCAGTGTCCCCGCCTGTGTGTGTGCGTTCTCCCTCCAGTGTCCCCCCTGTGTCTGTGTGTGTGTGTGTATGTGCGTTCTCCCTCCAGTGTCCCCTCCTGTGTGTGTGTGTGTGTGCATTCTCCCTCCAGTGTCCCCCCCTGTGTGTGTGTGCGCGTTCTCCCTCCAGTGTCCCCCCTCTGTGTGTGTGAGCGTTCTCCCTCCAGTGTCCCCCCTCTGTGTGTGTACGCGTTCTCCCTCCAGTGTCCCCCCTGTGTGTGTGTGTGTGCGTTCACCCTCCAGTGCCCCCCCCCCTGTGTGTGTGTGTGCGCATTCTCCCTCCAGTGTCCCCGTGTGTGTGTGTGTGTGTGTGCGTTCTCCCTCTAGTGTCCCCCTGTGTGTATGTTCTCTATCCAGTGTCTCCCTGTGCAGGTTTGGCTTGAGTGTGGAGACCAAGGGGGCCCCATGATCTTCTATTGCCCGGGGGCCCCATGAGTTGTCAGTCTGCCCCTGCAGACTAGATTCATTTACATTATACAAGACAACAGACAGGTGACTGGTATTAGCATCTAGCACAGATTATAGTGGGGTTCTCATTCACCCTGTGCCCCTTAAAATCTAGGGCCTATAATCGGTCTCCAAGAGGCTCGCATTCAGTCCCCTCCAACAGCCTTGGTCCCGGCTAGGTCTGTCACAAGGACATCGCACCAAGTAGAATACAATGAGACATTTTTGAGAACCGATCAACTACCATAAGGATAACTGTGTTGCCCTGGGATTTGGGTAACTCCACAATGAAATCCATAGACAGGTGGATCCAGGGCCTCTCTCCATGGGTATGGGTTGTAGAAGGCTCACTGGAAGGTATCATGGAGTCTTACTCTGAGCACATACGGAACAGGCAGCTACGAAGTCGGTTACATTAGCACGTAGTCTAGGCCACCAGAATTGTTGGGAAATGGCCCAAAAAAGTTAATTCATCCCAGGGCTGCCAGCAGCCTTGGAAGAATGGCAAGTCTGGAGCATGGCAGTACAGAGACTCTCTAGGACAAAGCAGCGGTCACAAGGTTTTTCAGGAGGTGTATGGACCTGAGCAGCAAGAATATTGTCACCCAAAGGAGAAGTGAGACCGTTGCGAACCATAGCCAGAATACGATCAGGAGGAATCACAGGAACCGGAACCGACTCCATCTTGGAAGTGGAGGAAAATTGTTGTGACAAAGCGTCAGCCCTTACATTCTTAGTACCGTGTAAAAAGTAGACATAATGAAACTAGAAAAGAAAAGAGCCCATCGCGCCCCTTCTGGGAGAGAGGCATTTAGCCTCAGACAAGAATGTGAGATTTTTATGGTCAGTAAGAATGAGCACCAGCACAGTGGTACTTTCAAGGAGATGTCTCTATTCTTTCAGGGCTAAAATGATTGCTAACAGCTCTCTGACACCAATCTTATAATTGCACTTTGTAGGTGATAATTTCTTGAAAAAGTAGCCACAAGGATGCATAGTGCTCTCAGAGATAGGACGTTGAGACAGAAGGGCGCCAATGCCAGTCTCAGAAGCATCAACCTCAAGGATAAAAGGTAACGTAGAATCAGGATGTGCCAACACAAGAGCAGAAACAAAGGCAGCCTTGAGACTCTCAAAGGCCTTAATGGACTCCGGAGACCAACTCTGTGGGTTACAGTACTTTCTGGTCATGTATGTCAGGGGCTTGACCAAAGACAAGAAGTTACAAATAAACTTCCGATAACAGTTGGCAGACCCCAGAAAATGCTGCAGAGGATGTAAACCCACGGGTCGGGGCCACTGTAGGACTGCTGAAAGTTTCTCTGGGTCCATCGAAAAAAAAACAGGAGTCAAAATGACATAACCCATTAACTTAACCTGTTCACAATGGAATTTGCACTTCTGCAATCTACAATCGAGATTGTTCTCTCTTAGTTTGTGAAGCACATGACAGACATCGTTAATAAATTCCTGGAAAACTGCTGGGGCGTTACACAGGCCAAAAGGCATTACAAGGTAGTTATTATTGCCTGTTCTGGTATTAAACACAGTTTTCCACTCATTGCCCCCTCCTTAATTCTCATGAGATTGTATGCCCCTCTCAAATCAAGCTTTGTGAAAACCGTTGCTCTCTTGAGGTGGTCAAATAACTCCATGATCAACGGAATCAGATTCTTAAAGGTGAAACAATTGAGACCACTATAATCAATACAAGGTCTCAGTTCACCACTCTTCTTCACAAAGAAGAAACCAGCACCAGCAGGAGACAAGGATTTGCGAATAAAACCTCCAGAAAGTGCGTCTGCAACATACTCCTCCATGGACTTATCCTCCAAGACCGACAAAGGGTAAATGCAGTCACGAGGGGGTATGGCACCAGGTTGAAGGTCAATTGCTAAATTATACGTCCCCACCCGTGTGGAAGCAAACTACCAGTGTGTCAAAGACACCGCTAAAATCACGGTACTCCTCCAGCATTGAGGAGAGTGAAGAGGTGCACAGGACCTTGGCTACCTAATGGAAGCATGTCTTACTGCATTGTGGTGACCAGGAGAGAACCTTAGCATGGAGCCAATCAAAAGAGGGGTTGTGCTTGTGTAACCAAGGATAACCAGTGGAAACTTAGGTAAAGAAATAACTTGGAATTGGATTATCTTGAGGTGAAGAGCCCCTACAGCCCTGGACAACGGAACAGTCTCATGAGTCACATGGGCAGGCTGTAGAGGTCTCTCATCAAGAGCCTCAATGGCAAGTGGAGTGTCATGCAGCTGCAGTGTAATCGAGTGGTTCGATATATAAAGGCAGCATCAATGAACAGGCCTGCAGCCCCAGAGTCGATAGGGCCTGTATCTCGATGGACGACTCAGCCCAAGAAAAGGTGACTGAAAACAGGGACTTATCCTTCTGGATAACTGGGGATGAAACAACGCCACCTAAGGTCTGTCTGTGACAGAGTCTCAAGGTGCGGGCTTTCCCTGGACGGGTAGGACAAGCCTTCAAAAAGTGACCTGCCTGACCACAATAAAGGCACAATCTCTCCCTCCTCTTAAAGGTTCTCTCATCCACAGAGAGACGCGTGAAACCCAAGTGCATGGGTTCGCCTTCACTAACCAGTTCGGTACCAGGAGGCATGGGAGGTGAGGGAGGCATGAGTGGGACTGCAAAGCTCAGAGACAAACGTACAGGAGGCTCCTGTAAGCTCTCCTTAAAAAATAGAGTCTTTCTCTGAGTCTGGAGTAAATGAGCATGGCAAACGTGATCAACTTCTCCAGCTCAGTGGGTATATCTCGGGCTACTGTCTCATCCTTCATGGTATCCAATAGACCATGAGAAAAAGCAGCCACGAGGGGTCTCTTTGTTCCATGCAACCTCTGCTGCCAGAGTACAGAATTCAATTAAGTAATTGGCAACAGTTCTCGTACTCTGTTTGATGGACATGAGGCACTTGGCAGCAGAAGCAGAGCATGCAGGAACATCAAATACCCTTTTAAAGGAAGCTAAAAAACTCAGGGTAACTAAAGACAACAGTTTTTTATGTCTCCCATAGAGGGTTTGCCCAGGCCAAGGCTCTCTCAAAAACCAAAGATATCATGAAACCTACTTTGCTTCTGTCCATGGGAAACACCTGGGGCAGCATCTCATAGTATATCTCATCCTGGTTGAGAAACCCTCTGCATTGGACTGCATTGCCCCCAAATCGCTGGGGAAGCGGAGCGGAACCATATATACCTCTTATAGAGGTAATACTCGAGGTGGGTGCCTGCACAGGGACAGCAGCAGGGACGGCCTGCAATACAGGTTGTACCTGAGCAGACACAGTGGAAAATTCCAGGTGAGCCCTGCGACTCAGGAGCATTTGTGACACCATGGCAAGCTGATCCATGCGGCGATCCTGCTCATCCAATCTGGAAAAAATATTACCAACAAGTGGATTGACTGCATCTTCTGAATTCATGGCCCTCGCCTACTGTCAGAAACCATGAATCAGACTGAGACAGAAGTACAGTCAAATCACACTTGTTTAATAATGATTAAAAAAAGGTAAACAGAGTAAACGTAGTCAAACATAGCCAGAGTTTGGGAACCAGAACAGATAGTCAGACAAGCCAAAATGTCAGGGTGCCAGAGATGAGCATAATAGAACAGCAAGCAGGATCTGGAGCCAGAAGGAATGTCAGCCAAGCAAGTCTTTAACAGGAACACAGGAGAGCGTCTCTACAGATGTGACCAAGGCAAAGGCAGAGATCATCTGGACTGGACGGCTTAAGTAGGCAGGACAGACGAGCAAGATATCATCAACATGTGAGTCACCATGGAGAGATAGGAGCTGGCAACTAGCTGACAGCTGAGCGGCTAGCTTTGAGAAGGAAGGGCTGAGCCCAGCCCTTACACTTACCTGCCGAACCTGATCCTTTAGGGCCTCGACTCCTCTTGGGGCAAGAACGCTCTTGCCTGGACTGTGCCCATAAAAAGGCCTAAGTATTCCGTACTTCAAACCAGTTTTAGGCCCATTTCTCAGAATTTATAAACCATCCAAAATGTTCCAGGAATTGGAACGTAAAGGTAATTTTCCTTATCAAAACCTGCAGAGATTGATCCCTGTGTAAGACATCATCTAAGTAGCCAACAATCAAGAACCCTCAAGATCTTAGAAGACCCGATATGGGTGCTAGGATCTTTGTGAAGACCCGGGATGCGGTTGCGAGCCCAAAGGGCAGAGCCACAAACTGAAAATGTTGTTCCTCTATGACAAAGTGCAAAAGCCTTTGATGAGGTTGAAAAATTGGCACGTGGAGGTATGCATACCTGCTAGAAAATCTCCTTCTTGGAGAGAGGTCACGACTAGGGAGGAGCCCGATGTTTGAGTTGAACGTAAGTTCGGGTGTTCGCTGAATTTGTGGTGTTGCGGCAAATTCGAAAGCCACGGAACACCCTTTAAAAGTCTATGGGGGAAATCAAAAGTGCTAATTTGCATGGTATTGTCATAAAAAGTGTTTGGGTCCTGCCCCAGGGGACATGTATCAATGCAAAAAAAAGTTTTAAAAACGTCAGTTTTTTCAGAAGCAGTGATTTTAATAATGCTTAAAGTGAAACAATAAAAGTGAAATATTCCTTTAGATTTCGTATCTGGGGAGTGTCTATAGTATGCCTGTAAATTGGCATGTTTCCCGTGTTTAGAACAGTCCCTGCACAAAATGTCATATAAAAATACTCGCGGCTATAATGAATTGTTGGTCCCGGCAATACACATAAAAGTCATTGAAAAAACGGCCCTTTGGGTCTGGTATGAATATTAAGGGGAACCCTGAACCAAAAAAAAAAAATAATTAGCTTGGGCCCCCCCCCAGATTCCATACCAGGCCATTCAGGTCTGGTATGGATATTAAGGGGAAACCTGTGCCAACATGGGAATAAGGTGCTTTGGGGGGGGCGCTACCCCAAAGCACCCTCCCCATGTTGAGGGCATGTGGCCTGGTATAGTTCAGGAGGGGGGTGCTCTCTCGCCCCCCTATTTTCCTGTGGCCTGCTAGGTTGCGTGCTCGGATAAGTGTCTGGTATGGATTTTTGGGAGGACCCCCACACCATTTTTTTAAAATTTTGGTGCAGGGTTCCCCTTAATATTCATACCAGACCTGAAGGGCCTGGTATGGAATTTGGGGGGACCCCCATGCAATTTTTTTTAACATTTTGGTTCGGGGGTTCCCCTTAATATTCAATTATTTTTATGTGTATTGCCGGGACCTACAATTCATTAGAGCCGCAAGTACTTTTAAATTACTTTTTTTCCTTTAGAAATGTCATTTTGCTCTCGGACTGTTCTAAACACGGGAAACATGTGCTACTTTACAGGCATACTATAGACACCCCCCAGGTAAGAAATTTAAAGGCATATTTCACGTTTCTGTTTCACTTTAAGCATTAATAAAATCACTGTTCCTAAAAAAAGTCAGTTTTTAAAACTTTGTTTGCACTGATGCATGTTTCCTGGGGCAGGACCCAGGTCCACAAACACTTTTTATGACAAGAACTTGCATATAAGCTTTTAAAATGAGCACTTTTTATTATTCATGTTCGTGTCCCATAGACTTTAACGGTGTTAGCGTGTTCCAACACATTTTTTGCCTGTTCGCATGTTCTGCTGCGTACCGAACTGGGGTGTGTTCAGCTCATCCCTTGTCATGACAGAGCGAAGTGATTACATCCAAAAGGGCTGTTGTAATATGGCTGAACCGGAGTGACTCCATCTTTATAAGTTCATATAAGATTAACTTGGGTTAACCTGTTAGTCAGTTAGTTTAAACTCTGTACTTACAGACTGTAGCAGTTTTCCTATAAAGCATACATATAAGAAAATATAGCTTGCATAAGCAGTTTTATTCTGCACTGTCTAAATATAGAATTTGTGTCTCAATATGTCTGGGCCACAGAACTCATGACTGTGACTCATGAAAGCAGATGACATAGTTAATGATATGTAATGATATGTAATGTACACCTCTGTATTAACCACACCCATTTTCTATGCAATGATTAGCTGATAATGGTGCATATAAATTGTAGACCCTCCCAGAATAAACCAGACAACCCCTGAACACCAATCTTGATTCATCTCTTCTTGTGTTCAGCAAAATGCTGTCTCCTTAGTCTGCAGTGCTAAGCAGGTTTCGTAAGTGTGGTAATTGCCGTAATTATACCTAGCTGGTCTTTGTCAGGTATATGGAAATACCATTTTAATCACAACAAGGGCCACTCTGAGAGATCACGGTTCAGTGCTCTTAGATCCAGAATTGGTCTCATGCCACCATTTGGCTTTGGAACCGTGAACAGCTGCGAATAAAACCCTGTTCTCCTTTCGGGAAATGGGACCTCCATGATCACCCCTTGCCAGCTTAAATGGTCTAGTGCTTGGAGTAATAAGCCCTTTCTTGAAAGGTCCGTGGGAACGCTGGGCCTCGCAAATCTTTGAGGAGGGTAAGAGTGTAATTCCAGCCTGTACCCCTGAGACACTATGGAGATGACACACCTGTCCTGAATTAGCGTTCCACACAATCACGCAAACTGTACCAACCTTCCCCCCACCCGCAGGAGTGGGGGCGTTCCTTCACAATTTAGGTTTGGTGCCAGTATTAGCAGGCTTTTGGACCCACGGCCTCTTTTGGCCCTGGCCCTGCTGTTTACCTTTGGCAGCAGATCCCTGGTGCTGTCGGAACTGCCTAGGGCCTGGAAAACCTGAGGAATTAGCACGTGGCACCTTAAAAGAGGGCAGTGTAGCTACCTTTTTCACAGAAGGAGGGAACTCTTTCCTCCAAATATCTTTTGGATGTACTTATCAAGATCATCCCCAAACAAAATGTTCTCCATAGATAGAAAAACCAGCTAGCATCCTCTTACAAGGGAGCTCTGCTGACCAGCTTTTTAGCCATAAAATTCTGTACATGTGCACAAACAAAAACGCCAAGCGGGAGATCTGTTGCATGGAATGTTTAAGAGCATCTATAGCAAAGCAAAGAGCATTAGGCAGATCTGCTCTATCTTTAACAGAGTCCTCCAGTCTATTGGGCCGTCTAGCCTGATCCGTCCAGGCTTGACAGACCCCAATTGCTGCTACTGTGGGCTGAACCTGAACCTGCCGGGGCGGAGGATGCTTTTAACAAGGTTTCCGGTTTCTTATCCGCAGGATCCTTAAAAACCTGTGCATTAGTGCGCATGCGCGAGCGCTCCGTGATGGCCGCTTAAGCCGGGAGCTCCGCATCACCCCTGCTCCATTATCGCTCGTGGCACCGCAGCAACAACCCGAACGGCTCCTTTTTACCCCGTTCGCTTCGGGGAACCCGACGGGAACACCCGCAGATGCCCGGTCCGGCGGCCAGACGAGATCTGGGACCGGATTTCAGCAAAGAAAAACGGAGAGGGTGTACCAAGATGGCCGCCGTCCAGATTACCTCACAGCCTCACACAGCCACAGGGGACAAGCAAACTGAACACAGGCAAGTGTTAACCCCTGCAACTCTGTCATATTCACAAGTGGCCCAGGGCAGTCACCACTATCCCCAGACTCCGTCCCCAGCCTCCACAGAATCCCTCCTGAGCCGTCACATTGAAGATAATGCCCTGTCTCCATTAGGGCCTTTGTCTCCGTGCCTCATGGCTACACCTCCCCCTCCCAGGCCTACACAGGACTCTGTCTCCCCGCAGGAAGACCTTTTTCTTAAATTGTCAGCCCTCCTGGAAAGGGGCCTGGCGAACACAGCAGCACAGATTACTAATGACATGAGGTCTGATTTTGCCAACCTAGGTTCTAGGATGGAAGCGATTGAAAGTAAACTGGACATTACTGTCTCACGCACGAATCAAAACGCAGCGCATATTCAAACCCTTCAGGAGCAACTAGATATGGCCCTATCTAGGATCGATGACCTCGAAAATAGGTCCAGGCGTTATAATATTCGGATCCGGGGCCTTCCTGAATCCTTTTCGGATGTATCGACAGTTGTCCAGGAACTGATTAAAGAACTGATCCCAAATATTCCCTCACATAGACTGGAACTAGACAGGGCCCACAGAGCCCTTGGACCCCTGAGAAAAGATGGCTCCCCCAGAGACATCATAGTGAAGCCACACTTTTATGCTGTTAAGGAAGAGGTCCTGAAGCAGTCGAGACTGAGGCAACAGGTCTCCTGCCACGGTCACCAGCTCCAAATCTTTGCTGACCTGTCCCCTTCAACCATTCAGAAGAGACGAGCCCTGAAACCACTTCTCATGGCCCTCTCCAACCAGGAGATCAAGTATCGCTGGGCTTTTCCCTTCGCAGTCAAATTTACTCACAAGGAACGCACCTACTCGTTTTCCAGTCTGCAGGAAGGTGAAAAGCTTCTCCTCCACCTGAAGATTATCTCCCAGGAGGCTCCCATGGAAGTGTCGGCCAACGCAGCAGCTTCAGCCAAGCGTCCACAACCAACGAGCCCAGTCTCCCCCCTTTGGGCATCCGGAAAGAACAAGAAATCAAGGGATGGCAGACCCCCCTAACAAGGACTTCAGGAACCCCACACTTGTTTCCTCCATGTTTGGAATCTACTTCGGGACAGGTTTCCCTCTGTTGTTGTGAGCCTTAGGCTCCTATTACGCCTTGTCCCCCTACTGGACCTCTTCTGGCTCCTCCAGATTAGGTCTTCCCCCCTTCCCCTTTTTTTCATTTTTTAACTCACCTGTTTTTCATCTCAGTTATTTTTTTTTTTTTTTTCTCTCGACGGCCAGGTCGGGTGTTTTTTCCCTTTTCTTTTCCCCTTCACAGGGGAGGTGTGGAGGATCTGTTCAACTGCACACAATCGTTCTCTTCATAGCCCCTCCTTCATGGTTCCTCCACATTTTGATCTACCCATCAAACGTTTTTTCCTTTGGGCAGGACTGAATTGTGACTGGTACATTTTGCTAGTTTTGCCCTTTTTATCACAGGTTGTTCAGGTTTACTTTCTGTTTTATACGACCTCTCATAAGTGGTGCCTTAAGCATATTTGTTTGATTTTTTTTTCTAATGATTTTTCAGTCAGGGGCAGGGGTGATCCCCTTGCGCCTCCATCCTTCCCGCGAAGACAAGTTTTTGTATTTGCGGGACGGACAGCCGGCCCTCAGTTAGGGAGCCGGCTCCTTTGACCGTTGGTCTATGGGGGGTAATTCCCCCGACCTTTACTGTACTTATTTGTCGTTGTCTTCTCATGTATGTTTTTTTTCTCTCTTTACCTTTCCTCCCTTCTTCCTTTTTCCCCGGAGCCAGCCGCCAGGTCATGCAGGGACCACGGAGCCAATTCTGCATTGGTCTACCTCCTCGACTTCAGCCAGTCCTCAGGGTGTGGGATCGACCTCGGGTAAGAGCAGCCTGCTTACACATCTCACCTTCCACAGGTTTCCATGACTGATTCCAATTGTCCTTCAGGGGCTCTCCGTTTTGCCTCTCACAACACTCAGGGACTAAACTCCCCCAGAAAAAGGAGATTAGCCTTTGACCACTATCGCTCCCTCAAACTGGATATAGTTCTTCTTCAAGAAACACACTTCCCAATTCGGTACAGCCCTAACTTCCTCCATCCACACTACCCCAATTTCTTCTTAGCAAATGCTGAGAACAAGACTAAAGGGGTAGCCATCCTCTTTTCTAAAACGTGCAAGTTTGAACACTCTTTTACATATAGCGACCCCGGGGGTAGGTTTATACTGGTCAGGGGACTGATTGAGGGCAACATGTACTCCATAATATCGTATTACGCACCTAATACAGGACAATTGAAATTTTTTCAAGACCTCCTCAAAACCTTGCTCCCCCTGACGGAGGGGAAGGTGATTTTCGGAAGAGATTCGAATGTTGCCTTTGATCAGGGCCTAGACAGATCCAAACCTCCTAGTTCTCAATTAACGCGCCCCACCAAACTCAGCTTATCTATTGCGAGGTACCTCCACAAGCACAACTTAGTGGACATATGGAGGGAATTGAACCCTACCAAACGGGATTTTACACACTACTCTTCACCACACCAATCCTACTCTAGGATAGACCATATTTTGGTTCCTCCGGAGCTGATCCCTCCCACCCGTAAGGCCTCCATTATCGATGTGCCCTGGTCGGATCATTCAATAGTTAGCATCTCCATGGACAATACCATTACAAAAAGGCCAGGGACACACTGGAGACTCAACGAATCTCTCCTAAATGATTCTCTGATTACCAAAGAAATTGAGAGCTCCCTGAAAGAATATTTTAGCCTTAATGAGGTGGGGGGGATCTCTCCGGAGACCCTTTGGGCGGCTCATAAAGCTGTGGTTAGAGGTAAAATAATAGGTATAGCCTCGCGAAACAAGAAAGCTAGGCAGTTCGCCATACAGAAACTTGAAACTGAATTTAAAACCCTAAAGTCCCAGCATAAGAAACATCCCTCTCGGGCACTAGCCGAGCAGGTGGATGCGACCAGATTAGAACTAAACTTGGCCCTAACGGTTAGGACAGAGAAAGAGATCCGTTGGAGCAGTGCAAGATTTTATCACCAGAAAGACAAAATAGGATCCATGCTAGCGACCAAATTGACCCCTAAGTCTCGTTCTCACTACTTCCCCAAAATTAGGGTGGCAGGGCAAACGCTTTCAGCTAATCCTGACAAAATACTGAGGGCCTTCCGAGACTTCTATGCCAAACTTTACAGTTCAAACCAAGCAAGAGACCGCCAAGCCTGCAATGCCCTCTTCCGGGATTTGCCCATGCCTAAACTGTCGGCTGACCATAGAGATGTAATGGAAGCGGAATTCTCGACTGAGGAGATAAGGGAGGTAGTGAAATCCCTCAAAACGGGTTCGGCTCCGGGGCCTGATGGTCTTTCTGCCATATATTATAAGACATTCATAGACCCCTTAGCTCCTTACATGGCAAAATTCTTCAACTCAATCGCTAAAGGTGCCCCATTAGATCCTCAGCTGAATTCCGCATTCATTACGGTTATCCCAAAGCCGAATAAAAGCCCGGAAGAGGTCGAAAATTACAGACCCATTTCTCTAATAAATAATGACCTTAAGATACTTACAGTTCAAGATCTTGGCCAACCGGCTAGCATCCTTTATTGGACGATATGTCCATAAGGACCAAGTGGGATTTATCCCTGGAAGACAAGGGCCGGATCTGACTAGGAGGGCAGTAGACATCATTTCTGTTCTTCAATCTAACTGGATAGGAGGTCCTAAACAAGAGGGTATGCTGCTGTCCATTGACCTACACAAAGCTTTTGACTCCATCGAATGGCCTTATATCTTCTCACTCATGACACAATGGGGATTTGGCAACAGATTTATGGGCATCCTTCATGCCCTATACTCGAATCCGACCGCATCTATTCGATTGTTGGGCCACTACTCCCAACCTCTCACCATAGCCAGAGGCACTAGGCAGGGGTGCCCCTTATCCCCCTTGATCTTTGCCCTAGCTATCGAAACTCTAGCCATTGCCATCCGCATGAATCCTGATATACAAGGGGTCTCCTGTGGCGCCCAATCTCATAAATGCGGTCTGTTCGCAGACGACCTACTGCTCTTTCTCACCTCTCCACTCACCTCGCTGCCCGTCCTCTATAAAACCCTAAAGACCTTTTCATTAGCCTCAGGCCTCAAGGTCAATTTCGCCAAATCTCATGCCCTTAATATTTCACTCCCAGGGCGGATTGTAAGCAGCCTTCGGGACAACTTTGAATTTGCATGGAAGGACACGTCCCTGGATTATCTAGGGATTAAACTCACTCCTAAAATAGAACAATTATATTCGGCCAACTTCCCTCCCACCTACAAGAAGCTAGAACTAGACTTACGAAATTGGGCTAAGCATGGTCTTTCATGGCTAGGCAGGGTTCATTCCCTTAAAATGACTCTCCTTCCCAGACTTCTCTATCTATTCAGAGCAATGCCAATTGCCATCAGGACTGATCACCTTAAATCTTTTCAGAGGAAGGTAACTCACTTTATATGGGGAAAAAAGGTCACAGACTGCCCTGTAGCGCGCTTTTTAGGCTGCGAAAACAAGGTGGGATCGGAGTCCCGCGGCTGCTTTGGTATTACCAGGCGGCCAGAATTGCACAATTATCCACTGTTTACTCCCGGCTTGAAAAACCGGAATGGGTGAATATAGAGCGACAGGCCGCCCCATTACATACCTTAGACTTCCTGCTCTGGGTCCCCGCCAAGGAGAGATCCCCCATTCTCTCGCCCACCCTATCACAATCCCTCTCCCTTTGGGATAAACTTAAAACAAACAAATCCTTAGTGTCAGACTCCCACCCGCTTGCGCATATTTTTAATAATCGGGACTTCCCTCCGGGAATGGATATTAAGTCATTCAAGTGGTGGTTGGATAAGGGGCTGTACCGAATTGGACATTTCTTTACTCCCTCGGGCCCGATCTCCCTGCAGTTTTGTAAAAAGAAGCTAGAACTCCCCAATAAGGAACTATTTAGATTTTCTCAGATTCAACATTACCTTCATGGGCTCTGGAGGGAGAAGCCGGGTCCTCCGCGCTTTTCTGATTATGAAATTTGGTGTGGTCAAGCCACAGATCAGAGAGGAGGGATCTCGATTATTTACCAAGCTCTTGCCCAGAATGGTAGTAAATCACCCTTCATGATAGCATGGGAAAAGGATCTTCTCATCCAATGGAAACCGGAGTCCTGGTTCTCCTCCTACTCCAGAGCCTATAGGGAAATTAAGAATGTTTCCCTGATAGAAGCTAACATCAAAGTGTTGACCAGATGGTATTTGACCCCGAACAAATTGGCCCGAATGTTTCCCTCGACCAGCCCCTTATGCTTTAGAGGTTGTGACATGGTAGGAACAATGGCCCACACTTGGTGGGAATGCATCAAACTCAGGCCATTCTGGCGGAAGATGTTCAACCTAATCTACCAGGTAACAAAAACTCAGATTCCTAGAACCCCTTCAGTGGCTCTTCTGAATGGCCCCATCCCACAAACAGGCAAGTATACTAGCATCTTGATCCACTTTATGCTGCTTGGAGCCAAGATCACCATAGCCAAATCCAGGAAACAGCCCAGGGTTTCCCTTCGGGCAGTCAAACATAAAATATCTTGGATTATGACCCAGGAGAAATTGACTAGCATTTTATTAGACTATAAAGACAAATTCGAATCAGTCTGGGAACCATGGGCACAACATGTGGGCATCTCCCTCATCACTGGCATATGATGTAATCTGGATTTTTGGGCGCCTAGGTCCTGGCACTGGCTCTGTCGACTGGCTCTATTCTCCTTCCCCTACCTCGGCTTTACCCCCTCTACATGATGAACACCTCCTCCTGTCAAATATACCAGACGATTCTTATCTGTTGACACCCACTGGGTGTTTATCAGCCATCTCTATCTTTCCTTCGTTGTCTTTTCTACTCTCTTCTGGGTCCCTTCACCCCACTGTTCCCCTGTCTTCGTCTTCTTTCAGACCCATAACATTTTAATCTCATGATAGATTCTGAAGATAACTGTATTTTTTTTCTTTTTTTGACTGGTCTCAAGAGTGTATAGGCCTTATCTATGTAGGTCTTAATCCGGTTTTATAACCTCACTAATCCCTCAGACCCTTCTGGTATTTTTTTGGATACGGGGGGGTGGGGGGGCCTGGGTTGGGCTTGCCTTGCACAGCAAGTTCCCGTAAGGGGTGCTGGGCTGGCCCCTAGGGCCTCTGGTCCTCCTGACCTTGGGATAGCCAGGGACTTTTATAGTCATACAGCATGTACTGTTAATGTTATGTTCCCTCTTTCTATTTGTATTGAGTTGGGACCCCCTGGGGTCACGACCTTGCTTCATTGTTCATAATATTTGTTTCACTGAAGGTCGATCAGTCTTTGATGTCTATCTTGAGATATTACTGGTACTTCTTTCTTGATTGTATACTTTTGTAACCAATAAAAACTTTGAAAGAAAAAAAACCTGTGCATTATCCACCGGACACGTTAAGGTCTTGCTTAGGGAGGAAACCGATGCATCCACAACTGATATTAAAGCTTTCCTCCATAGGATATAATAAAGAAAATCTCCTTGGAGGCACAAACATCCTGTCTGAGTGTTCCAAGTCAGAATATACCTCCTGCTTCAAGAGTGGGTGAAAAGGAAAAACCTGCGTACCCTGCTCTGGTTTTAAAGAACCAAGGAAGGATCAAGTTGTTTCAGGGACCTCTACTGGAGGTAACTTAAAAGCTGTATGGACCATCTGTATAAGAGAATGGATGAGAAGCTTTTGTGATTGAGAGGCTAATATAATCTGAGTCTCTTCAGGCTCTGAATGAGTTGAGAGAGATTCCTCTGTTGGAATATCAGCTGCCTGATCGGCCATTACCACTTCTGCCTCATCAACTCAGTCTTGCTTCAATATAGGAGGAATAGGGGAAAGGGATCTGTCATGCTTTCTTCCACTCTGTGTGACAGGAGTGATCATTCTAGCAATCTTGCTTTCTAGACCAGCCAAAGCTGATGATAGGTCTTCCTTAGTAATATACTCTGAGGTATAAGCAATGGTAGCAGGCAAAACGCTGGATAGACTCAGCGGTTCAGATTGCCCGGTGTCATCCGGTCTTTCAGGTGAGGCTATTGCAGCAGAGTTCCGTTTACCCGCTACAGGGCCCACTGATAGAACACATGTACCCCTTGCTGCAGCACCCAGAATGCTTCTTGGAAGACATAGCTTGTTGAAGCAATGGTAACTGACTTTGTGACACAATACACAAGTTCCTCAGTACCACAACTCCCCCTTGGAAGAATGCTATACAAATGACCCATTCTTCCAGTCAAAGCAACATAACTAGGCTGCACCTGCCATCACTCATAGGACTCATGTGTCACACCAGGATAGGCTGCCCTGTGTCCCTCCAGTCTGTCCAAAAAGACCTCTGACTGTATGTTTTTTTTTAATAAAAAGCTTTGCACGGTTGGGCAGCTCTGGGAAGAGAAACACAGAGTGAACCCATGCCCTCTAGAGGGCAAAGCAAGCATAACAAGGAAAACATTTTTCTTTTTAAAATATGTCAGCTTAGATACAACTGTTGCAGGGGAATATATAATAATTGGATCTTGGTTTTTCAAAGAGCCACTTACCACTCCTGCCGCAGGACAATAGCCTAAGCCAGAGGTCCAGCCTTCGCCCATCACGGCGGGTTCTGTCACCACGGACCTTCAAGGACTGGGTACCATTTTAGGATGAGGGTCTACTCCCTTGGACCTGTACAGCACCGTGCAGGAATGCCTTAGTTCTGTGGTGTCCAGGATTCCACTACGCAGGGTCCAGCGCCCGAAGGTTGCATTACAGGCAAAACCTTGTTGTTGATCCTTTATTGTTCTTCCTTATGAGGCTCGGGTACCATTTATCTTAGCATAGTAGCTTTTTGAAATGGATCCAATCTGGAAATGCTGTCCCTTGATTCTTAAGAACCTGCGCGGGGTTGCAGCATGGAAGCTCATAGAGAGCTCAAAAGTGACCATCCATCATTTTAGACAATGGCGAAAAAACTGGATACTTCCTGTATGTGAGGGGTTATATTGGGATCACTTCCTGTTTTTGTTTATTCTAATAGTGTCCATTCACCTATAGGTGGTGCATAACCCAGGTAGTAATGTATATGATTGCTCTGTGTCCCGTGATGTACGAGAAGAAAAATAGCTAAATTGGGCCCAATTTGGACATTTTCATTTTTGTTGCCAGCGGTTTAGACATTAATGACTGTGAAATTATTTATTTTGAGGGGACAGCAAATTTACACTGTTATACAAGCTGTACACTCACTACTTTACATTGTAGCAAAGTATCATTTCTTCAGTGTTGTCACAAAAGATATAATAAATATTTACAAAAATTTGAGGGGTGTACTACTTTTATGAGATACTGTGTATATATAAGAGGGCCAGTATGGTGGCCCGTAATTATGGGAGGAGCCCGGAGGGTATATAATCAGACCACCCACAATGGTCTGTGTCGGTTCCAGTGCAAGGTACTGCACATCAAGAGGCCGACTCCTGTCCAGTCGCAGGTGCACTTCGGCTTCTTCATTCGTGGTCTTCGTCAGCGGTTCCCGCTCATGGTCGCAGATAAGTAGTATCCGAATCTTTTCATATCATGTGCAAACTTGCGGCTTGTCATGCTTACTATCCTGCACCCCTTTCGCAAAACCTACCTCTGAGTTGTTGACACTCATGTCCCGACATCTTTCGGCACAGGCATAGTTCATTCGTAAATTCCTTCTACCAAACATACGATTCATTCATAGATCCAAGCCTCCGAGTCGCTGTCGGTCGCTCTCCAATATCACTCGCCATAGGCTTCACTAGTTATAAGATTCACTGTTCTCATCCTTTTTGAGATAAACAGGTATTGTTTGTATGGGTTTCTGTGGCTGATTGAGGTGTAATTAAACCCACCTGATGTCTTTCCTGCACTTGATTAGCCTGGGGGGATGGGTGGTTGATAGGTGTTTGGTTTCACAGTAAGGAATGGCATACACTCTACAACCAATTCGTATCAGATACTCCTTACTGCCAATTTATATCAGATTCATCTCATACATTTTTTAAGCTGATTCGTGTCAAATGCATTGCACAGGCTGACTCTGCCAACTCACTGCGTGTCCACGTAGTTGTACCTTTGAGATCGGTCGTATATCTTCATCGATTGTCCCACGCTCTGACCGCTACACACTCGCTGTTGCAGGTAGGACTTTGTTGTTACCGCTCCTCTAAACTCTAGTAGTTACGTTATCATGTTCGTTTATCATGTTCGTTTTGCAAAAAGTCGCACTTACGCCACCGTAAGTCTTTCTATGTCATCTTTCATGTATTTCATGCTTTCTACCCAACGCAGGTTTACTCGAGCCGTTCACTTCACGGCGATGCGGTCAAATCTGACATTCAAGCCCCTTACTCACCTCACGTCTATGGCTGATTCGAATCTAGTCGCAACTTCGCTTCTATGTTTCGGATCCTTGGCAATCACAAAGCCCCTTCAACCGCCATCACCATTTAGTTGATTCGAACCCAGCCATATCATCGGCAATACGGTCAGATCTGTCATACGAGCCCCGTAGTCACCTCACATCTATGGCCGATTCGAATCTAGTCGCAACTTCGCTTCTATGTTTCGGATCCTCGGCAATCACAAGCCCCTTCAAACCACCATCACCATTTAGTCGATTCAAACCCAGCCATATCATCGGCAATACGGGCAGATCTGTCATACGAGCCCTGTAGTCACCTCGCATCTACAGCCGATTCGAATCTAGTCGCAACTTCGCTTCTATGTTTCGGATCATTGGCAATCACCAGCCCCTTCAACCACCATCACAATTCAATCAATCCGAACCCAGCCATATCCTCAGCGATACGGTAGGATCCCATAAACAAGCCTCTCGGTCGCATCTACGGAGGATTCGAGTCTAGTCGCAGCATCTGCGCAAAGATTCCAGTCCTTGCCAAACGCAACTCTAACAACCAAGCCGAATCCTGTTGCATATCCGACTCAAATGAGTCAAATCTTTCGCAGACTATTCCATAGCTATAACCCAGTTCAAACTAGTCACATCGACTGTACGAATTCAGCAGTACTTACGTTTGACTTTCTCAGTCTATCCATACATGATCATACACAATTCTCTCCACCAATTTGCTCAGTGTTGCGCACGGTCATTCCTACATAATGACATTTCCTCTATAACCTTTTCTTTCGCCTTTCAACAAAGCTCCTTGCAATCGCTGCAAGCATCAATGCAATGGCTCAATACGGCCACTCATCTCCAGTAGCAACACGGCTGCTCTCCTCATTCCTACACACTTATAATTTAATTTATAGATTCAAATAAAGCTGCTTTCTTGCAATCGCTGCAAGCATCTCTGCAATAGCTTAATACGGCCACTCATCTCCAGTAGCAACACAGCTGCTCACCTCATTCATCCATTCATTCATTCTCACCTCATAATTCAAATAAGGCCGCTTCCTTGCAATCGCTGCAAGCATTTCAGCAAGTGGCTCAAACTGTCACTCATCGTCTCCAGTAGCAACACGGCTGCTCATCATTTTCTCTGTCGCTTTGCCCTTTTTAGAAGGTTAGAACACCAGTTAGTCCACCCTGCACCAGGTTTGGACAGTATCTCCCCAAAAAAAAAAAAAAATAAATAAAAAGGGAAAAAAAAAAACCATTGTCGAGGGCTTGCATTTTCACCAGGGGGCCAGCTTTGCCCCAAAGAGCTCTTTGCAATCCTCCTTGTCAAAACGAAATTCTCATGTCACCTTACTACAGGCTCCCGGTCAACTCAGTTCTCGACCCCAACCAGTCGACTTCACAACTAGTGCATAAAGTCAGGTGTTTAGTTCAAAGGGATTCCCCCTTTCTCTTAAACACTCTTTCACTACATATTTTTACTTCACATACAGAATTTGACCTGCTCCTGAGGCGTTAGCAACTGTCACATACTTCTGTGCACTTCACTCTGTTTTCGAAGCACAAGCCTTCAATACGCAGACAAGGTCGCCTAATCTCCATACTTGCTGGCAGTGCAAGCATTAGTAGACCGAACCCACGTCAATTAACTACAGATCGCAACATTCCTACTTAGTATACCAGACTTCAGCTACCCACCCCAGTCCGCCCTGGGGCGCTCTGGTTCATTAGTCTGTGCCGAGCACAGACTGACAACCGAGCTATCGGTTACCTAGCCAGTCACCTCCTGGCTCACCTCGGTTGTCACGCATTCTTTTGAGTTTTCTAAAGTCACACTCAACAGCGCTCGAGCGCAAACCAACTGTCACTATGGCTGTCGTTCCTTGTCCTATTCTTCTTGTTTCCTTCCGCCTTTCATCTTATATACCCAACGCAACTATCCCCTCCTACCTTTTCAACTTACCTCAAACATACGCACCCCCCCCCTTGCTTTTAGTTGACGCCATGTCGCAGGCAGACAGTGAGGACTTTGCCTCAGCCCTGCCATCACCCTTTACGGGCTCAGCAAGCGGCGGTTTACCGTCTCACAAGAGCTTGGACCAATAAAAAAAAAAATCATAGCAGAACAGGGCGCAGGAGTAAATCCTACCCTGCCGCAGCCAGGAAACCAAGCCTTTAGGCTACTGTTTCCACCGCCAGTGGCAGCCCTTCCAGGCACCCCTTCAGTCTATCTTCTTTGCGACTACTCAGCTGCACTCCTGGGTAACCACACTGTCAACAGCAGTCGTCGAAGTCCAAGCAGAGTGACAGCCCTGGAGGTACGCCCAGCCGTGCCCCTACCAGCTCCAGTCACCACCGTCATTCCCGTACCTTCACTTACAGATACACCCAACTTCTGCACCATCGTCTTCCTTGCACACCTTGTCCTAGCAGGGCATCTAGGAGGACATCTTGGATGACAACGACGTTAACTTAGCATCCCTCCTCATAGCAGTACACAACTTGGCCTAGAACAAGTCATATTCGCGGGGAGATGTCTCCGTCATCCTGAAGGCCAGAGAGCCTTTACTTAATCGCAAGCTCACTGTCACAGAGTTTGTGCTGGCCTTGGGGACAGTCAGAGACATGCTAGGCAGAGCAACCCCAACAGGAGGGTAGAATTGGACCCGTATCTGCATGCAGCAGGTCACAAGTACGCAGGGTGCCCATCCTTTGACTATCACCGCTCATTTTCAGCCAAGGCAGCAGCCAGACTCAAGGGGATCCTTTACCTCCCATCTTTTAGTGTTTCTCTTCCAGGTAAAGACCCTGACTAAATCCTTAAATTAAGATGTGCCAGCTATAGCAGATCTGCCCATGGGAGTCCAATTTCTCACAAATTGGAATGGCATACCAATGTGTATTCCCTCAGCATCTCTCTCTTCATCTCAGGTAGTCATGGTCACCACAGGTCCTCGCCTCAATTTTGGCCAAATTGGGTTTATAGGGCCATGGCCGTCAGAAATCCTCTTGATTCCTGGGTTCAGTTAGTCCTCCTCTTTGTTCGACCTCTACCCCATTGTCGCAGCAGCTCAAGTCTAGTGCAACAACTGGGCAGGACAAACAGAGACGTTCGCCACAGACAACCAAGCCACAGCCAGTATTATGAATAAAGGAGGTCCTAGTAGCCTGCCATCGTGGCCTTCCTGCGCAGGCTGGTGCCACTATCCCCACAGCACCAATCTAACGCCCTATGCGTCCACATCCCAGACAAACGCAATAATCTGGCCGACGCACTACCCGTTAACTTTGCTTCGTTATTTTGCAGGAACCTGGAACGGACCTGACCATGTCTCTTATCCCACACTGGTTGTAGCTAACCTCGGATTCAAACAACACTTTCACGACGCTACCTGCCTTATTAATCTTTCACTATCTCGCAACACCCTGAAGGCCTACCGTGCAGCCTAGAGGTTCTATGTCAGGTTACTAGCCTCAAACCCCAGAGCAATACCAAGAGTTCTCCATCACATCCTGGTCTTCATACTATGCCACCACACACAGTTGGCATTGTCACACAATACCTTAGACCCCACTCAGCTGACATCCAGTATTTCATCCCCTTATGAGATCCTAACAAACCATCTTGTTTGCCGCCCATACGGTCAAGACCATGTTGTGTGGTATTCACAGGCAATGACCCCAAATCAGTATCAAACGGCTACCCATCACCAGCGCCATATTCCGAGACGTGTCTTTCATCCTGTCACATTCCCCTTTGGCTAAATTCAGCCTGGTCGTTCAAGCAGCCATCTACCTGGCTTTCTACAGCTTCTTTTGCCCCAGTGAATACTGTCACCATCCCAGTTGTAAAGTGTTACGTAGACGCCACCTCACACGCCATCAGACTTACTTCATCTTGCTCCTCAGGGTGTCCAAAACACAATAGTCCAGTCCAGGGATTGACATCAAACCTTTCCAAACTCTCAAAGCCTGGTGCCCCGTGTCCATCCTAGATCAATTTTTGGCCAATATGTTTGATCCCTCAAAGGACAGCCCATTACTACCGTTCCCGATTAGTACCCCAGGCAGCAACCAGTTCATTAGTCACGTCAGGTTCCTTTTGAGCAAAATAGGCCAGGACCTTGGTCATTTTCTTGGACATTCTTTCGCATTGGAGCAGCATCAGCAGCCTCACGAAACGGGGTCCCAGTCCATGCGATCAAAGATGGGCAGGCGGGAATCCACCTGCTTTACTCGATATATCTCCAATCCACAAGTGAAAATGTCCTGAGCCTTCAGCAACTTTGCCCCGTAGTGTCTTGTTGTACATAAATTAATAATTACCTCCCTAAACCAAGTCTTTTGCGGCCTTCTCTTGGCATATCGCCCAGCAGACCAGGGCTCACCGCCCAGCTCACCAGAGCTTACCTTACAGCAGACCAAGGGCACAATTCAGGTCTATGTTATGTTGTTAGTCTTGTGACGTGTTTATGTGTTTTTTCATATCTCTTAGAGCGGAGGGCTCCGACCATAAATAAGAGGGCCAGTATGGTGGCCCGTAATTATGGGAGGAGCCCAGAGGGTATATAATCAGACCACCCACAACGGTCTGCGTCGGTTCCAGTGCAAGGTACCCACCCACCCATTTCCCTTCTCAGAGTACTTCCCTTAAAACATGTTTCTCTACAGAAACATCCATTTACTCTCTTAAGGTATGTGGCCTTCTCTTGGCATATCGCCCAGCAGACCAGGGCTCACCGCCCAGCTCACCAGGGCTTACCTTACAGCAGACCAAGGGCACAATTCAGGTCTATTTTATGTTGTTAGTCTTGTGACGTGTTTATGTGTTCTTTCATATCTCTTAGAGCGGAGGGCTCCGACCATAAATAATATATATATATATATATATATATATATATATATATATATATATATATATATATATATATATACACACAATTATATATAATTTTCTTTTATAAATTATTAAAAAGCCATAAAATAGAGACCTGCAGTTATGTCACCTTTTGATGTGTGAAGTCACGTTTTAGATCAACATTAAGATCAGGAAGTTATTTCTTGTCAAAGTATATATATATGACTCTGATTTCAGTTCCCCTTCCCTTCAAGAAAATAGCTGTAATAAACAGTATTAATGCTTTCCATACAAGGTTCTGAGAATTATAACGTCTACATGTAACATAAAAAGACATTATAAGAGACGATGGAACATTAATTTATACACTCACGGACACACACTTAAACAGACACACTAGGCAGCAGGAAGACATCAAGACACCTATTCATATACATATATTAAGCACCTTCCCACTGACCTCAAAGCGTAACACTTATGAACATGCAGTAGAACAACATAGTACATATATCATGTGCTCAAGGGCTCTCCCTAGGTTTTAAATGCAATGTTCCCAATGCAAAGTAAAGCAATATGGTGCTTTTGTGGAAAATGATAGAAGTCCCTTGTCCTCTTGATCTTCAGCTAGCTCAGAGTATTATACTACAGTATTTGTAAATCCAACAGAGAAACAAGTGGACACCAGACTGTATGATAAGTGATGCGCTTGCAAACAGAACTTTACTTATAATACTCTCTCCTTAGCAGTGAAGGCGATACAGCATTAACTTTATAGCACGGGGAGAGCAACCTTGCAGTTCCACTGTATGCAGGCTATGGATGAATGAGAATGCTTCTCTGGGTCCCACCAGCAGTCTGTAACAAAGTAACATGGCAACAGTACACTATATTGATCTGGGCAAGTGCCCGCTCACCACAACAGGTCCAGATGCTTGCAAAGCTCCTTTTCTGGTATCTAAGTCCCGATCCAAGCTGGCACCATCACACCGCACCACTCCTTCTGATGACTAATGTAACTGTAATGCAGGAAACCTTTACAAATCTTGGGTCCTCTGGTCCATCCGCACGCTGGTCCAGCTGACTGTGCTCTGGAGCTCCTCAAAGGCAAAACGATTCCGCTCCGTGCCTTCAAGGCTGCAGTTTGTCGGTCACACACAGATCTCCTTGCAGGCAGGCTTAGAGTGGTGTCCCAAGAGGCCGGAAAATTGGCCGCACTGTCACTACCCAGAAGGCTGTTCTGTGACCTAGCATTGTGGGTAGGTGAACTGGGCATTGCGGGTCAGTAGTTCACAGACTGAATTTTAACACACGAGTCACTTCCTCATTCATTACATCTCCCACAATGCTTTGGAGCGTGGCTTTAAAGAAACCAAACAAAAGTCTTAATAGCATTAAATAAAAAGGACACTAGAGGGAGCCAAACTCTTATTTGAAGAACATCACATTGTTTAACATAGTAACTTGGCTGGCAAAACCCCTCAGCTACACATGGTTTCCCCTTAAACCACTCAAGTGATGCTTTAGCATTGTGTGTTTGGGGTCGATGTCCTGCTGGAAGGTAGACCTCCGCCCTAGCCTCAAATCACATAGAGAGTGGTACAGGTTTTGCTAAAGAATATCCCTGTATTTAGCACCATCTATCTTTCTCTCAACTCTGACCAGTTTCCCAGTCCCAACTGCTGAAAAACATCCCCACAGCATGATGCTGCCACCACCATGGTTGTGGGTGATGTGTTGGGTTTGTAATAACTTTGTTTACTACAATATACTACTAACTTTCTCCTTCTTTGTAAAATAAACTATCACCCAAGTGGAATATAATCTGTTAACATTTGAATTTGGTGATATTTCAATGTACCTATATGTTCATGACTATTCATAATACTCTTCTCCATGTTGGAGCACGCGTTTACCCTCTCTGAGGCATACATTGTAAAGTTTTCATTGTAAAATGTTAAACCTTAATAAAAATCTATTTTGAAAAACAAAAAGAAGCTGATTGATTACAATGCCGAGCTGCATCAGATTTTAGAAAATCTCCCCCTGTGTCTCTGTAATTTTTAGGATTTCCCTTAAATTTAGTAAGCAATAGAAGGTGAGCCTCATTAAGATCACAGTCTGTAGCTGCTGCTGCTATTGCAAAGTAATTACTTGTCTTTGTAACAGTGGCGGCCCATACATACAGGGTGCCCCTAATCCATATGCCTGGCCCTAATCTACATTTGATTTCAATGGGTTTTTTTTTAAGCTTGTGATTAGAGCCTGAGGCTCTAATCGACTTTAAAAATGTTGGGCTTGGGGCGCAGAGCATTGTGCCCTGAGTCCACCCTTTGTATGACATTAGCAAATTAATATTCGCTTTCTGAGATGCTGCCATGATCATCCCCTAGCAGGGCATTTTGGAATCTACAAGACTGACAATTTGATCTCCCGTGCCTTCTGGTGGCCAGATTTTATGCAGGACTGCAAGAAATATGTTAAATCTTGTATCACATGCCTTCAAGATAAAACAGACAGAACCAGAACTTGGGGACTCTTGGAGCCTCTCCCCGTACCTAAGAAACCATGGAGCATGATCTCCATGGATTTCATCGTAGAGCCCCCCCCCCCCCCCCCCCCATCTGAGGACTTCACCACCATTTTTGTTGTGGTAGATCGTCTAACGAAGATGGCTAATTTCGTACGCTTACAAGGAATTCCTTCCGCCATGGAGACTGCCTCAGCCTTCATCAAGGAAATTGTTAAACTACATGGTATTCCTGATAGCATTATCTCTGACCGAGGGGGAAAATTCACCTCTAGATTTTGGAGGGCCTTATGTGAAGCACTGAAGATTGAACTCTGCCTCTCCTCAGCTTACCACCCACAAACAAATGGACAGACTGAAAGAACCAACCAAACCCTCGAACAGTACTTACGATGTTTTTCCTACTTTACTCAGGTTGATTGGCTCTCTCTCCTCCCACTTGCAGAATTCTCATACAACAATTCCATCCACTCAGCAACCAAGCAATCACCCTTTTTTGCTAGTTACGGGTATCACCCCTCATTTTTGCAGGAATTATCTGTTGAATCTCCCGTACCCGCTGTACAAGATCAATTAAACTTCCTCAGTACTAATAATCAATTATTACAGGATACAATCTCTAATTGAAACCAACGGTGCCAAATCCCTTTCCAGACCATGTTTCTGAAATTCCTCCTCTGATTCTCGTCCAAGGTAATGAAGAATTTGAAGTGGAGGCCATGTTGGACTGTAGACTTAGGAACAACCAAACACAGTTCCTTGTCAAATGGAAAGGCTATGGCCCGGAGGAAAATTCTTGGGAACCAGCTTCAAATGTACATGCTCCAAGACTGGTAGCCTTCTTTCAACACCACCCAGAAAAAAGAGCCCTGAAGGGCATCCGGAGGCTGCCCATAAGGGGGGACAATGTAAGAGAAGTGCTCTGGTGCACACACGTGCACGCGTGTGCGCAAAAGACTGCGTGCACGCACAGGAGTACATCCCTAATGTCAACTGGCACCTGACAGTCTATTTAAAGGGTGCTCTGACTCACAGACAGTGCTGACTGGTCTTCAGCTGTGTCCCGATCTTCTGATTCCTGTTATACCCTGCCTGATATCTGTTGCTGAACCTGGCTTACCCTGACGCTGCCTTTGGACTCATTCCCGATTACTGGTTCCTGATCTCGGCTTCCATTTGACCTTGCTTCTGCATATGCCTTTGTACTTCGCTGCCCGCCTGTTACTGAGCCCGGCTATCCTTGAGACCCTGCTCCTGCTCTTCACCTGGCTCAAACACTGCCTGTTGTCCTGCCTCTGATACTGAGCTTACTACTCCATCTGCAAGTTCTGCAAGCAACACTTACAGGCACTTGTGTTCCTCCTGGCCCTAGCCACCATCTGTTGCACTTTCAGTGGGGCTTGGGCTGGAGATACAAGGGAGGCCAACCTCGTCATATCAGAATTCTACCAGGTACGTGACAGCCATGGACCTCATTAGGAAACTGAATTTGAAAATAAGTAACAAGAGTATCTGTTACCCTTTGCACATCTAGCCACATTTAGATGAACACATTTCAGGAAGGTGTAAAATAGTGAAAGAAAGCTTTGGAAAGAAGATGAAAAAATTACAGAGAAATAGCAATGATTACTCCCTGGTAGGGATGAGCCGAACACCCCCCGGTTCGGTTCGCACCAGAACTTGCGAACGACCCCCGCGTTCAGTACGAACGTTAGAACCCCATTGAAGTCTATGGGACTCGAACGTTCGAATTGGAAAGTGCTAATTTTAACGGCTAATATGCAAGATAGTATGCTAAAAAGGGTTTGGCGATCTGCCTCCTGCCACAGGGGACATGGGTCACTGCAAAAAAAAGTTTTAAAAACTACAGTTTTGGCGGGAGCACTGATTTTAATGACGATTAAAGTGAAAAAAAAAGTGAAATATTCCTTTAAATATGGTGCCTGGGGGGTGTCTATAGTATGCCTGTGAAGTGCCACGTGTTTCCCGTGTTTAGAACAGTCCCTGCACAAAATGACATTAAACGGAAATAACACCATTTAAAACTGCTTGCGGTTTTAATGTTATATCTGGTTCCTGCAATATGGTTGAAAATCATTCAGAAAAATGGCATGGGTAGCCCTCCCTGCCCATTACCAGCCTATTTGGGTCTTGTACGCACATTAAGGGGAACCCTGTACCCATATTAAAAAAAAGGAAATGCGTGTGGCCCCCAGGCCCTATATACTCAGAACAGCAGTATACAGGCGGTGCAAACAAGACAGGGACTGTGTAGGTTTGTTGTGTTAAGTTGAATCTGTTTGTCATTTTCAACCGGTACATTTTTAAAGTGTAGCTCCAGTCAAAAAAAATATCTTTAAGCTTTTTGGAAAACATAGGGAAGGGTTATCACCCCTGTATAATTTGTTTTGTCGTCCATCTTTTTTCATCTCACTTGCTGTTGTCTCCTTCCGTTTGCAAGTAGGAGATGTTTGTAAATTGGATGTTTGAAAGTAGGGGCCTGCCCTATATGCTCTGCAGAAATGGCGGAACAAGGTGTTGGTTTTGCAACAACATTGTAAGCCCTCAAAGTGACTCTTGGTGGCCGCTGGAGCGCCCTGCTGTGAACGATTATATCAAGAATTGTAATTACATGCCATTGTTGAACAGTGGTAGAAAAATTGGTGGTTGTGGTGCTGGTGCCACAACACTATAAGTCCTCACAGTTACTCTGGGTGGGCACAGGAAGGGGCCCTCCTGTGAAATATTATATCAAGAATTGTAATTACATGTCCCTGTTAAACAGGGGCAGAAAAATTGGGCCTTAGGCACTGGTGCCATCACACTGCAACCTCTGCCATACACTCTAGTTTTTTTGCAGGAATTAGCCCTGCTGCAAAGCATTGCATCAAAAATTTTACTTAAACGCCCCTGTTAAACAGGGGCAGAAAAATTGGGCCTTAGGCACTGGTGCCATCACACTGCAACCTCTGCCATACACTCTAGTTTTTTTGCAGGAATTAGCCCTGCTGCAAAGCATTGCATCAAAAATTTTACTTAAACGCCCCTGTTAAACAGGGGCAGAAAAATTGGGCCTTAGGCACTGGTGCCATCACACTGCAACCTCTGCCATACACTCTAGTTTTATTGCAGGAATTAGCCCTGCTGCAAAGTATTGCATCAAAAATTGTACTTAAACGCCCCTGTTAAACAGGGGCAGAAAAATTGGGCCTTAGGCACTGGTGCCATCACACTGCAACCTCTGCCATATACTCTAGTTTTTTTGCAGGAATTAGCCCTGCTGCAAAGCATTGCATCAAAAATTTTACTTAAACGCCCCTGTTAAACAGGGGCAGAAAAATTGGGCCTTAGGCACTGGTGCCATCACACTGCAACCTCTGCCATATACTCTAGTTTTTTTGCAGGAATTAGCCCTGCTGCAAAGCATTGCATCAAAAATTTTACTTAAACGCCCCTGTTAAACAGGGGCAGAAAAATTGGGCCTTAGGCACTGGTGCCATCACACTGCAACCTCTGCCATACACTCTAGTTTTTTTGCAGGAATTAGCCCTGCTGCAAAGCATTGCATCAAAAATTTTACTTAAACGCCCCTGTTAAACAGGGGCAGAAAAATTGGGCTGCTGGCATCACCCAGAACCAAAAATGTTCTTCCAACATATCAGCGGAGGAGGAAGAGGATAGACAATCAACATAACAGGACAGTCACTCAGCATCAGCATAGGCAGTCTTGAAGGGATGTGGTATTTCAAAAAAAATTATTCGGTTACATCAGCTTCAGGTGCTTGGTAGCTGTGGGTGATCCAAGACTGATTCATCTTGATGAAGGTCAGTCGATCAACTGATTCGGTGGACAGGCGCACCCTGTGATCGGTAACGAAGCCACCAGCAGCACTGAAGGTGCGTTCCGAAAGAACGCTGGATGCAGGACAGGCCAGTAGCTCAATTGCATACTGTGCAAGCTCTGGCCAGTGATCCATCCTCAAGACCCAGTAAGCCAGAGGATTTTCAGTGGGAAAGGTGTCCAAGTCTGACCTTGCCCCTAGGTATTCCTGCACCATGTAAATTAGACGCTGGCGATGGGTGCTGGAACCAATCATACCTTGGGGCTGCGGACTAAAAAATTGTCTGAAAGCATCAGTCAGACGGCCACCTTCTCCACCACTCCTTCTGACTGATGCCTCAGCAACACGTTGTCCAGGACCAGGAGTTTGTGACCTCCCAGTCTCTGGGAACGCGTTGCACAGAGCTTTCTGCAAGGCCTCCCGGAGATGTCTCATCCTCTGCTCCCTCTGCGATGGCAAGATAAGGTCGGCAACCTTACCCTTGTACCGTGGATCAAGGAGAGTGGCCAGCCAGTAATGGTCCCTCTCCTTGATCCGAAGAATACGAGGATCCTTCCGCAGGCTTTGCAGGATCAGGGAGGCCATGCAGCGTAGGTTAGCTGAGGCATTCGGTCCGGAGTCCTCTGGGTCACTAAGGACAACATGATCCGCAGCTACCTCCTCCCAGCCACGTACAAGTCCACGTGTTTCTTGGGACTGTAAATCATCCCTATAAGACTGCTGCTGCTGATGCTGAGTGCCAGCCTCCACCTCCATGCTGACACAATCATCCTCCTCCTCCTCTTCCTCCTCCTCACCCTCTTCCTGTGTGATGGGTGGCACAGCAGGAACACTGTCTGGATAAAGGGGGCCTTGAGAGGCAAGGAAGTCCTCCTCTTCCTGCCTCTGTTCTGCCTCAAGTGCCCTGTCCATTATTCCACGCAGCGTATGCTCCAAGAGGTGGACAAGAGGTATAGTGTCACTGATGCATGCACTGTCACTGCTCACCATCCTTGTGGCCTCCTCAAACGGTGACAGGACAGTGCATGCATCCCTGATCATGCCCCACTGGCGTGGTGAGAAAAAACCAAGCTCTCCTGACCCTGTCCTGGTGCCGTAGTCGCACAGGTACTCATTGATGGCCCTCTGCTGCGTGTGCAGCCGCTGCAGCATGGCCAATGTTGAGTTCCATCTGGTGGGCATGTCACATATAAGGCGGTTCTTGGGCAGGTTCAACTCCTTTTGGAGCTCAGCCAGCCGAGCACAGGCATTAAATGATCGGCGGAAATGCACACAGACTCTCCTGGCCTGTTTCAGGACATCCTGTAAGCCGGGGTACCTGCCCAAGAACCGCTGCACCACCAGGTTAAGGACGTGAGCTACACAGGGCACATGGGTCAGTTGGCCCTGTCGGAGGGCGGAGAGGAGGTTGGTGCCATTGTCGCAAACCACCATTCCTGGCTTAAGCTGGCGTGGCGTCAACCACCTCTCGGCCTGCCCCTGCAGAGCTGACAAAACATCCGCCCCAGTGTGGCTCCTGTCCCCCAAACAAACCAGCGCAAGCACGGCATGGCATCGTTTTGCCTGCGTACTTGCGTAGCCCCTGCAACGCCTACGGAGCACCGCTGGTTCTGAGGACAGAGCACTGGAAGAGGCCATGGAGGAAGAAGAAGAGGAGGGGGTGGAGGAGAGAGGTGTGTCACAACCAATAGTAGCATTTTGGAGGCGTGGTGGCGGAACAACCTCCAATACTACTGCACCTTGTCCTGCATCCTTCCCAGCAGCCAGAAGAGTGACCCAATGGGCCGTGAAAGACAGGTAACGTCCCTGTCCATGCCTGCTGGACCATGAGTCAGCGGTAATATGCACCTTACTGCTGACCGCCCTGTCCAGCGAGGCAAGGACATTGCCTTCCACATGCCGGTAGAGAGCCGGAATTGCCTTCCGTGAGAAAAAGTGGCGTTTGGGGACCTGCCACTGAGGAACCACACATTGTACAAACTCACGGAAGGGGGCCGAGTCTACCAACTGAAAAGGCAGCAGTTGAAGTGCTAGCAATTTAGCCAAGCTAGCATTCAACCGCTGGGCATGTGGATGGCTGGGAGTAAATTTCTTCCGCCGGTCCAGCAGCTGGGGCAGGGACATTTGTCTGCTATAATCGGACGTGGATGTACCACTAGCAGAGTTCCCGGAAGCACTTGGCTGTGACACACCTAATTCTACACCTTCATTCCTCTCAGAGCAGGTTTCAGAGAGGACTGAAGGTCTAGTGGGGTTGGAGATGCCAGCTGATGAGGAGCAAGGAGAGGTCCGCTTTGTTCTTTGGTGTGGGTCTTTGAGGTATGCTTGCCAACGAGCTGCATGGCAGGTCAACATATGTCTGGTCAAGCATGTGGTGCCCAAGCGGCTGATGTTTTGGCCACGTGAGATACGCTTGAGACATATGTTGCAAATAGCAGCGGTGCGATCTGATGCACTCGTCTCAAAAAAGGCCCACACCAAAGAACTTTTAGAATAACGCGCAGAGGAAGCGCTCTGCGCAGAGGAAGCGCTCTGCGCAGGCGGAGCTCTGCGGTGTGATTCAGTCGGTGTGCTGCCCCTAAGCTGGCCCCCGGAGGGCATCCTGCCTCGTTGGACATGTGCCTCCTCCTCCTCCTCCCTCCTTCCAGGCACCCACGTGGAGTCAGTGCCCTCATCATCCCCTCCCTCTTCATCGCTGTAGCAAACCTGGCAGTATGCTGCAGCTTGTGGAACATGACTGCCAGATTGCTGTCCTTCTTGAGCATCCCCTCTCTCTGTGCTCACGCTACTGCCTTCCTCTAGCTGAGTGTCATCATCAGAGCCCACCAAACACTGGGCATCCTCCTGGAGCATGTACCCAACACTGTGCTCAAAGAGTTCAGGAGACTCCTCAGGAGGACGTGGTGGGTCTAGGGAAGGAGTCACTGATGATGACATTGAGAGGAGGGACGACGATGTGTTGGCAGCTGCTTTTCTACTACCCTGAGACTGGGTGAGAGAGGATGAGGAGGATGAAGAGGGCTTGGTCATCCACTCTACCAAGTCGTTGGCATGTTGCGGTTCAACATGTCCAGCTGCAGAAAAGAAGGACAAGCATGTCCCATGGCCACGTGCTGATGACAATGCACCGCGTCCCCGACCAGCACTGTTGTCTCTAGACACAGAGCCTGCTTGCCCTCTTTTATCGGCTCGCGCTTGTCTGCCTCTCCTTGCTGGCCTTCCAGACATGGTAATGGCCTGAAGGGAGTTGGGTAAAACAGCAGTTGGGTAGTTTATATTGTGCTGGAGGCACACAACACCCACTAACTCCTGCAGATGCCTTTTTTATAGAACAGCAGAGTTAAAGGGGTATATACAGATGTATACTGTGCTGTGCTGGAAGCACACACAACTTCCAATAACTCCAGCAGATGTCAATCGGGCCCAAATAGAGAACAGCTATATAGGTGGATAATAGCGGTATGTACTGGGTACAGAGCAGGCACACAGCACGGACTATCTCCTGAGTGACACTGCTGACTGCAAGCTCTATTGTTAAAGATGGACCACTAGCTATATAGGTGAGGTGAATATCACGGTGTATACTGCGGTCAGGGCACGCAGACAATAACCAGAAAACAGCAGAGTTAAAGGGGTATATACAGATGTATACTGTGCTGTGCTGGAAGCACACACAACTTCCAATAACTCCAGCAGATGCCAATCGGGCCCAAATAGAGAACAGCTATGTAGGTGGATAATAGCGGTATGTACTGGGTACAGAGCAGGCACACAGCACGCACTATCTCCTGAGTGACACTGCTGACTGCAAGCTCTATTGTTAAAGATGGACCACTAGCTATATAGGTGAGGTGAATATCACGGTGTATACTGCGGTCAGGGCACGCAGACAATAACAAGAAAACAGCAGAGTTAAAGGGGTATATACAGATGTATACTGTGCTGTGCTGGAGGCACACACAACTTCCAATAACTCCAGCAAATGACAATCGGGCTCAAATAGAGAACAGCTATGTAGGTGTATATAGTGGTATGTACTGGGTACAGAGCACACAGACAGCACACACTAACACTACTGACTGCAAGCTCTATTATTAAAGCTAGATCACTAGCTATATAGGTGAGGTGAATATAGTGGTGTATACTGCGGTCAGGGCACAGACAGTAACCACTACACAAGAGCAAAATAGTAAATCAGCCAAAAACGATTGGTGTGTAACTGTGTTGAAGGTACACAGAACACCCACTGCTTCAGATGCTAACAAACACTACACGAGGCCGCCTGAAAGGCAGCTTTATATAGTGTGGGGCGTGCACTACACAGTCTGAGCTATGATTGGCCACAGGCAGGATGCCTGTGGCCAACCATTGCTCTTCCCGCTACTGGCGCTGCGATTGGCCAAGCATGCGGGGTCACAGTGCATGCTTGGCCAATCGTGAGACAGCAATGCATTGCGCCATCGCAGTGCATTGTGGGCCACACGAATTTTGCCGCGAACGGCCCAAACGTTCGGAATTCGGCGAACGCACGAACGACCGATGTTCGAGTCGAACATGCGTTCGACTCGAACACGAAGCTCATCCCTACTCCCTGGAAAAGACAAGGCCATGGCAATATAGGAGACAGTCTGAGGCCATACAACCACCACTTCCATGTCTGAACACTAATCCAGGGGTTGAGAAATCAAAAACTTACACTCAAACCAATCCAGGGAGTCCTGTAAGAAGAACCCCATGGAGACCCTGGCAACATAAGCTCTGTTGGCCCACAAGAGAACAACAACATCCCTTCTAGGACATTCGCCAATAGTACACTGGGAGCAACCATCTCAACCAATAGAAGATAACCTGATGGAGCTATATTAAGCATATCCTGGGAAGACAACAACAACAGAAGATTTTACACATCCAGACCCAAATATACCCATTAGGTCTGAGAACCAACAAATTATGGATGAGAAGTCCCCTCAAATAATCTTTCTGGGTCAGGAGGTAGAGCTATCTAGTATCAGTGGTGTGTCCAGTTAAGGGTAATATGGTGACAGCATCAAAAATGCACCTACATTGCTAATACATTTCATTTAAACTTTTTTTCTACTTGTTTATCTACAAACTGAAGTCACCCCCTCTATCAAGCCTTAAAGCAGAGAAGATAACAATGTTTCTCCACCAATATGGGTCAAGAGAAACCATACATAATACAACAAAGAGGGTGTGTGTGTGGGGGGGGGGGGGGGGGCAGAAGCATTATCATCTCTATCAAAAGATGGCAATTCCCTTCTCAAAAATGACTGAACTACTGTCCATCAGTTAAACCCAATCTTTTTTTAACTGTTTACAGATCTACAGGGTTTCATAAGAAAATTAACATGAGGATGACATTTAAAAAAATGCATTTCTTCTTTTGCTTTAACGTTTAAGCCCCAGTCCACCTCCTACCCCACCCAATAAATAGGCGATTTAATCTCGACTTTCCAAGCAGTGGAAATTAAAGATTCAGTAATATTATTTGATAAAGGACCAATGGTGTCCAACTTGATGAAGGAAGAATAACATACCATCTTTTGTCCGATAGTTGAATCATAACACATTGGGCTTATTTTACCAGTCATCATCTTCACTCCTCTATAGAGTTTCTGGATGTGGTCCTGACAGGTAACCCAAGGGGATAATAAAATTCATTCTGAAGGCACCATCGATAATAGGATGTTTTAGATGTGGGATCCCCAAGTGCTTAAAGCATAGCTCCACCCAAAAGGTTAAGCTCTGCTTGTTCCTACTCTCTCCCCTCCACTGCCATATTTGGCACTTTTTGGTACTGGTTTCCGCAGCAGCGATCTCTGAGCATTTCCAGCCCCTCCTTTCCCCCATGCTGCCTTCTGGGAGACACACAGGTTCCAGAAGATGGCAGAAGATGGCGGGTCCATTCCAAAAAGTGAAGGATAAAAGGCTTCACTGCTGGTTTACCTGACAATGCACCTGCACCTGAAGCCTATTGACGAATCAGCTCAGCGTGCCAACATTGCGGGATCCAGACTGGAGCTCCTCTTTAAGTTGTTTATCCATGACCAACATCACCACTATCATTGAGTTATATGGCACAAGCTCAATTTGGCTGATCAATTTCTCTCTTAATTGCTCCCCACACAAAATTTAACTCAGCCCTATTGAAGGAAGATTGTGTGGCCCCAACATTTTTTTTTCCCTTCTTGCTGTAACTAGTTGAAAGATAAAGACTTTAGACTCCTAGAGATTTTTCATTTGCCAATTTCTTTGACCTATTACATTTAGATTTCCCAATTCAGGTAAATATCCACTCCTGGGGAGTCCCTGCCTTTGTGGTGAGCTGCCAAATGCAGGCCAATTGTGTTCAAGTAATGACTATATCTACATTTTATTGCCCCCCTACCACTACCTTTTAGCAGGGGAGATTTTTTCAATCCATGCTGCTTAAAGTGGACAGGGAAACCTATTCTAAATATAAATATGTATGTTAGCCTAATTCCCACTGAAAGGTCTATAAAGTCGATATCCAGGAATCAGAATATGACTTCTTAAGATTCTAAGTAGGGATGGATGACTGATTCGGCCCCAGTGTCAGGTCACCTGAGGCAAGGTGACAGATGCACATCGTTCAGGTCAGGAGTGCATAGCTAAAATAGTGGACCCTAAGGCTGACAGGGGTGCACTGCTAAGGGAGTGGACCCTACGGCTGACCTGCTTTCCTGAACCATACTGAGCTGACTGATGGAGCTCTGGGTGGCTCAGGAAAGCAGGTCCTCTGGAGCACCAACACGGATAACACTGGGAACTAGAGCATGAAATTCCCCAGGGCGTGATGTCTAAGAGCCAGCAGGTGTTCACCAGGGCCCCAGATGGTGGGGATGAACTTCGCTGCAACTGGATCCTGGCTCCAGGTCACGGCCCACAGGGCCTCTCAGCTCAGGCTCCCCATAGGCTTCTGGAGGATAGAGAGGAAGCAGCAGACCATGACAACAAGGGATAAACAGGAGAGGTCGGGGGAACGAGCAGACAGAGATAGTCAAAGAACACGCCAAAGGTCAGGGTATGAAGCAGACAGGGATAGTCAAGAACAAGTCAAGTTCGGTAAACAGAATCAGACATAGAGCACACAGCAAGACACACAGAAAGCTTGGTCAAGGCAGGCTTGGACAGCACAGTGTTAAATAGTGTATCCAATAGAGGCTAGGGTGGAGCCACGCTGAGAGAAGATTACTTAACCATGCAGGTATAAGAGTGCAGGCCCTAAGGCTGATACACAGACCAGTGGTAAGCAGACAGACAGGGCATGAAAGTATTACTGCAGATTCAAGACACGAGCATGAGTTTGGATCGAACATTTGCCTGTTTGGCCATTCACTGAACACCAGAATTTACAGGGTGTTTGCCAGGTGTTCACCCCGACGAACATCCTGCAATGCACTGAGCGCTGCACAGTGCATTCTGCGCCCTGATTGGGCAAAGCTTTGCCCAATCAGGGAGCAGTGTAAACTTGTTAAGGAGCGAGGCCTGGAAGGATTCAATAATATTATGAGATAAAGAACCAATGGTGTCCAACTTGACGAAGGGAGACATTTATGCTATGAGAATTCTTATAGAAAACATGAATATCAGGATTAGGCATGCCAATAAGGGTGGCAGGATCATCATTCAAGACAAATCAGACTATATCCTGGAAGTGAAAAGAATTCTAAAGGATAAAACATACTTAATGGTGTTGGAATCCGATCCCACTGTCAGTTTCTGTAACGAACACTGTATATCACATTCATTGATGATGGCTTTGAAAGGTCGATATTTTACTTTTATCATGTCCCCTAGGTTGATAAATTCTTATCTAATCCACCTGGATGACACATTATTTCTGGTAATTAAGCTGTTTATAGATGGACTGATAATCAACCAGTTCAGTGGGGGCCAGCTAAATTTTGATCAGTGGGTGGCTGTTCTACCTGACAGAAGTCAACTGTTTTATCAACTTCTGTTGAGGCTGGGTTCACACTGCTGCGGCTACGAGAACCGGATGTGATTCGCACCGCACTGCAGTGCAAATCACATCTGATCTCTGTGCGATGCGAGTTCAGCCATACAGATAGTATGGCTGAATTCGCATCGCACCCGCCCCAAACTCGCACAGGACCCTTTTTTTGGTCCGCAGCAGAATCTGATCGCATGGGTGTTCACACCATGCGATCCGATTCCTGTCCGAGTTTGCAGATCGCACTGCGATACGCGAACTGATCTGGGGGTGTCATAAACGTTTCACTGACACTCCCAGCAGTTCGCATAGGGCAGTGTGAACTGCCTTCGGGAGGTATGCGATGCGGGAACCCGCCGCGGATTTGCGGTGTTCCCGCATCGCTGCAATGTGAACCTAGCCTGAAGGAGAACTTTTTTTCAATCAGCAGCTACAGATCCTGATCATTGTATTCTGACAGCAACGAGTACAGCTGTCAGATTGCAACGTCCCGGCAGAGGAGGTGATTACTCCATCCACTTCATTTGTGTGGATGGACAAAACTGTAAGCTTTTTCTATTTTAATCAGGGTGGATTTAAATCACAATTTAAATCACTAGTAAAAAGGCCTGATTTAAATCAACTCAATTTAAATCATAATTTTTTAAAGAGCAACAGTCATCTCTGTCCTGCAGCGGCTCCTCCTCTGATCCGCTGTTGACTTACCGACAGTCTCATTCACTTTAATGGGGCGACTGGTGATGTGGCAGTGATACAACAAGGTGAGGGACGTGGCAGCAGCAGGCGAATGGATGCCTGCTAACAGGCGCTGCCATGATGGGTCTGAAATGACAGGTGCTCTTTGAATGTAAGGCCTTATTCTTTCTGGTAGTTAGAATCTTTAATATTTGCAAACAAAATGAAGGTTTCCTATTTAGAATAATAAGCTGTCAGGTTAGTAAAACAGCTATATCAGAACTGATTCAATCATGCAGTTTGTAGTGTACATATATTTGTAAAATAATAGGATAAAGAAATATTCCTGAACTTCGTTTTATCTCATGGTTACTGTGAAATTGTGTGAACGCATCAATGCAGTGCATGTTATCTCAGCTTGCAGAGCTTGGATTCATTGAATGAGTTTACCAAAAATTAAAATATTGCAAAATATACAGCCTCATGCTACATAACTAAGCTCCATTTCATGCTGAATAAACTAAATTATCAATGTATCTTAAATAAAAAATCTATCTTTAGATAGATTTTTACTCCAAAAGCATTTTATTAAAATAAATTTGATAAGGGCTTGGACATGAGAGTGTGAGGACACGTCTCGTGTGGGCTCCAGCACTTATTCCTGCTCTCCGCGCTAATCTATCACATTCAGACCCCAATGGCAAGTCTCACCCCAAAAAGAGCACTCCAGCAAGCTCTATCAAGTGTTTTCTATCCACGGAGACTGAAGACTTGCCGGCGTCAGACTGGCTAGGCCGCTTGCCAAGTGGGTCGAGTACAGGCTCTGCCTCCCAACATGGGCCAGAGACCAGAAATTGGTCTCCAGTTTCCTCGGGCGGATTGGATGGAGAGAGAAACCCGAGTAGGCATTCGAGAGTGGAGGAGCTGGTGATTGGACACAAAAACGGCCTCAATGCTGTTGAGCCTGGAGAGGGTAATCAAGAAGGAACTCTCTGAGGTCCGGGCAGACCTATCCCAGGTACTGGAACGCATTGGAGGAGACGGAACAGCGTCTGCAAACCATTACCCGCAATGTGTCTATAGCTCATAGAATGGCGCTCTATACAATTGCGATCAAGAAAACCGAAAAAGGATCCGCATCAGAGGACTACCGAAGGCAACAAGAGAGGGAGATCTGGTGGCCTCCATCCGTGGCATTTTTAACAGCCTCTTGGGTAATCCGGCTGACTACCATCTAAAGCTTGATGGGGTCCACCGGCCCTTGGCCCACGTAACATGTCTTATGAAACAACCAGAGATGTTATTTGCCGGGTGCATTATTTAGAGTAAAAGGAACTTATTATGAGGAAAGCGAGAGAGGCAGCCACGTTGGAATTTGATGGAGTCACTTTGTCCTTGACCTGGCTAGAGAGACCCTGGAATGGTGCAGAGATTTAAAACCCCTCACGCAGAAGCTGCGTCAAGCATCTATTAATTACAGATGGGGGTTTCCATCAGCTCTCATAGTGAACAGGGATTGGAAGACAGCCATCTTACGTTTCCCAGAAGATTTACCCACATTCTGCATGGATTTGAGCACCGAAGCTTCCAGGCTGGCAAGATGATATCCCTGTGCTGCCTAATGTGTCAGAAGTTCACTGGCAGAAAGTCTCTCGCAAACGTTGCTCAACTACCCTGGGATCCACCTCTGGAGCAGATTGAACATGCACTTTAGGATCACCAAGTTCCACCTTGAACGGTACTGTGGGGATTCAGTTAACCCAGGGCTCTGCCAAAATATTCTCTTCTGTTATTGGGAGTTAGTACTTGTTATGTCTTAGCGGACAGTTTACACTAGGCTAAGTAAAAGTTCTATAGTTCACTTATTCTGGAAAGTCGTAGAGTGGTTGTTGTGATAAGATAATGTGTCTAGACCATAATGCAATCATTTAACAGTGTGCGGCATCGGATCACGCAGATGGCGGATTCGGTCATGCGCGGTTCCGACTCCGTGGCGATGACCTCCCCCCCTAGCGGGGGTAGCGTTGGGCCCCGTTCGCTGGTGTGGGCAACCCGTTTGAGGGGCGTGCACTGCGGGGACGGGTCTTACTCCATCCCGCGAATTGCACTGCAAGGATTTGCGTGCATAATAGAGAAGTACTGTTGTGTTAGACATTATTTTATTTTGGTCTTTCTTTCTTCTCTTTAACCGGTTTCTCTCTCTAGTCTCTTTCTCCCCTCCCCCCCCCTCCCTCTTTCTCTCCCCAGCCAACTTACCAGCTTTGCAGTATTCACGGACAGGACAAGATTTCCAGATGAAACCGATGGCCACGATTAAGCTGATTTCATTCAATGTGAGAGGGCTACATGCTGCAGGTAAGAGACACATGCTCTATAGAGAACTTAAACTTATGCAGGGAGACATTGTCTTCCTGCAAGAAACCCATCTTACTTATACCACCACGGTCAGATTGTATGCCCACCACTACCCCACATGGCACTATAGCCTTTTGGATGTCTCAAAGGCAAAAGGTGTGGCCATCGGTTTCCGAAGGGGTTCCTCCTTTCTTGTAGAAGATTGCCTAGCAGATCAATTGGGGAGATTTTTGTTCATAAGGGGCAGCCTGGGTAATATGCCATGCACTCTTGCCAACTTGTACGCACCTAATCATGGGCAAGCTGATTTCATAGCAGCCACCCTAAACAAACTAAAGGACTTTGCCCGGGAATGTGTTATTATGTGGGGAGACTTGAATGTATCCCTAGAACCTGTCTTAGATACCTCCCAGGGCAGGTCATGCATTCCTTATAGACGTCTTGCATACATTTGTAAACAGTTGCATGATGGCCAACTTATGGATGTATGGAGGATCATGCACCCAAGTGAAAAAGATTATACACACTGTTCTCACTTATACAATTCACACTCACGGATAGACTATTTTTTCCTACAACATCATTATCTAGAACTTATGGTGAGATCTGGTATTGAAATTTCGCCAATTTCTGACCATGCCCCGATTAGCTTGTCATTACATGTCTCATCTTTTCCCATGAAATCCACAAATTTGAAGCTTAAGACTCACTTTTAACTGAGGAAATAGATGTAAAAGAGATTGGTTTAGATCTCTCCCTTTATTTCCATGACAATGTCTCTTTGGAAATAACACCAGGGACTCTATGGGAAGCTCATAAGGCCCATATTAGGGGCAAGCTTATTGAGCTGGGTGCAAAGAAAAAGAGGGAGAGAACATACCTACAGTCTCAACTCATTAAAGTGGTTTTAAACCCTCCCCCACAACTTTGTCCCATGTAAATCAGCATAAAAAACCCTAATGAACTCTGCTTGTAGATATCTCCTTACTTGCTTAGTATTGTTGTAATCATTTTTGTTCTTTAGAATAACGTCACTGAGCATGCCCAGATCTCCCCTGATTTGTGGCACACTCTCTATGTGCTTATCTATCTGTTATTCACAACACTGAACTTCCAGGAGGCTGCATAATCACTCAGAGCTTCCTCCTAGACACTATGTGACCATGTGACATCACATGCAGTGTAAAGCAGGGCATGGGACAGCATTACTGCAGTCTTATCATCTGAAGCTGATAGGACCCACACAGGCAAACACTAGATAATCAGCACAAGTAAATACTATGAAATAAAACAAGTCAGCTATGAACAGGAAAGCGGGGTTGGCATAGAAACGTTGAATTGAGAAGGAGGCTTGGTTAACAGTACAGGAAGTGCTCAATGTAAGGGCGGAAATACACTCCACTGTGGACTCACAATACTTAAGATGGTGCTGCCTAACCCCTGGAAACAAGTTTTTTAAAGTTTCTTTAAACAGTAAGTAATATGCAATTTGGGCTGGATTACAGTGGCTATAGTTTGATAATTAAGTATAAATGAAAAGTACTAATGCGCTTCACCTCACTAATAAAAGATGTGTAGGAAAAAAGTACTAAGCAAAAAATATGTGTAGTAAATATATATAAAATGTATATAAATGTGTGGAAGCAGCCAGCAAAAAAATAGTGATCTCAGCACCAAAGGAATAATGAGTAAAATAAGTAAAATGCGGCGCTACCAAAAAATAAAATATAAATGTAAATATAAAATATGGAATATATCAAAACATAAATAGTGCGAAAAAGTGAATCCACCTCACTAAAGTGATAAATGTGCAATATAGGGCAATCAGTTGTTGCAGCTAATAAAATGATAGATGTGCATAAATGATCAAACAATCATGCATGAAATAATGACACAATCCAAAATGCAAAAAACAGGGTTGCTAAATAACATGTGCAAAAAATGCAATAATAAATAAATAGTGCTCCACAATTAAAGTCCATGCAATTGCTTCGTGAGCATATACCAAAGTCCATGCACTAAATTAAGAGTGACTTTCAAACACGTGACTGTTCAGCGACTAACTTCAGTGCAAAGCTTGTGCACCACCAGTTTCTCCCAGCCTCTCACCTCAAATGCTTAGTATACAAGCACTGTATGCAAGCAGAAGCTAATCCATCCTCATCCGTCCAGCAAATAGTATGCCCCTGTACACATACGATTAGTCCTTTCTCAGGTTCTTCACATAGATCCCATTAAAGTGGGCGGTACATAGAGCATGGAATAAAAGGACAGGGGGGCTCTCATGTGTAGTATTCAAATATAACAATTTTAATAGAGCAAATTTTCACTTACATCAAAGCAGAAAACAGCGAGTAACGTAGTACAATCCGAACTTCCGGTCTCGGCCGCGACCGGAAGTGATGAGTGTAACACCACAGCTCCTTCCCTGACGCGTTGCGTCACGACCTCGTGACTTTTTCAAAGGGTAAAATTAAAATTGTTATATTTGAATACTACACATGAGAGCCCCCCTGTCCTTTTATTCCATGCTCTATGTACCGCCCACTTTAATGGGATCTATGTGAAGAACCTGAGAAAGGACTAATCGTATGTGTACAGGGGCATACTATTTGCTGGACGGATGAGGATGGATTAGCTTATGCTTGCATACAGTGCTTGTATACTAAGCATTTGAGGTGAGAGGCTGGGGGAAACTGGTGGTGCACAAGCTTTGCACTGAAGTTAGTCGCTGAACAGTCACGTGTTTGAAAGTCACTCTTAATTTTGTGCATGGACTTTGGTATATGCTCACGAAGCAATTGCATGGACTTTAATTGTGAAGCACTATTTATTTATTATTGCATTTTTTGCACATGTTATTTAGCAACCCTGTTTTTTGCATTTTGGATTGTGTCATTATTTCATGCATGATTGTTTGATCATTTATGCACATCTATCATTTTATTAGCTGCAACAACTGATTGCCCTATATTGCACATTTATCACTTTAGTGAGGTGGATTCACTTTTTCGCACTATTTATGTTTTGATATATTCCATATTTTATATTTACATTTATATTTTATTTTTTGGTAGCGCCGCATTTTACTTATTTTACTTATAGTTTGATAATTACTTATTATAATGGACTAAATGAAAATAAGCATCAGAGTGGGAGAGTTTACTTCCTCTTTAAAGACATAGGTCAACTTGAGAACAATCACAACATTTCCAATCTTTCATTCCCTTACAAAGAAAAGAGAAGAGTTGAAAGCACTCTTTTATGAGTAGTACAATTCAAGGCGTTGCTTCATTTCCCAACAGTTTTATGAATGGGGGAATAAGCCTAGCTGTATTTTAGCCTGCTCCATACAACAACAAAAAATCGGCTTCATTTATAGCTAAAGTTAAATCAGCCTCAGACAAAATGCTATACAAGGACATAGCTAGGGAATTATGCTATTTTTATCAGCAGCTATATCGAGTAGGGGAAGCCATTCCAGATGATGCAGTTAGGAAAATAGGTATTCAGGAATATCTACTGAGGGATGATCTCCCTAAAGCTCCCCATTTCTGTTCTAGAGGCTCTGGAGGGGGATTTCACCACAGCATAGCTCAAAGGGGCACTTAAAGCAATGGCCAATGGCAAGGCACCAGGTCCGGATAGGTTGACGGTGGCCTACTACTGCACTTCTGCTGACATCTTACTCCCGCATTTGACTTCATATGCCCACTGTGACTACGCGAGGGGGATTCTGCCCAAGAACTCTCCACGCGCATATCACAATATTACCCAAGCTCGGGAAAGACTCAAGTCTTTGTGGCAGTTATCGTCCAATTTCTTTATTAAATCTGGATGCTAAAATATACGCCAAATCGATTGCCATTAGACTTTTACCCTTAGTCCCTTGGTGGGTCTCCAGAGACCAAACAGGTTTTATACAGGGGAGAGAGGCTCATGATAATTCCCTCAGAATGCTCTCCCTGATATCCTATGTGCGGATGTGCTCCCAGCCCACCCTTCTTTTGTCCACAGATGCTGAGAAAGCGTTCAATAGTGTGGACTGGGAGTGCCTGCTAACCACCCTGTTACATCTTGGTTTAGGGCCGAACATGCTGGTGAAAATATTGGCCTTGTATCAAATGCCTCCAGCTCAATTAAGAGTCAATGGCACACTAAGTGACCCTTTTTACCTTCATAATGGAACCTGTCAGGGCTGCCCCCTATCCATAATTCTTTTTGCTTTACTGTTAGAACCCTTCTTAGCGACGATACATAATGACTCTAATATTCATGGGATTAAAGTGGGAACGTCGGAACAGAAATATGCCGCGTACGCGGATGATATCCTCTTTTATATACAACAGGGATATGCAATTAGCGGACCTCCAGCTGTTGCAGAACTACAAGTCCCATGAGGCATAGCAAGACTCTAACAACCACAAGCATGACACCCAGAGGCAGAGGCATGATGGGACTTGTAGTTTTGCAACAGCTGGAGGTCCGCTAATTGCATATCCCTGATATACAACAACCCCTTATATCTGTGCCCAATCTCATGTCCGCTTTTACCAAATTTGGCGCAATATCTAATTTCAAAATGAACCTATACAAGTCAGAAATATTAAACATATCGATCCCATAGGCAACAGCGATAAGATTACAGTCTTCCTTTCCATTCCACTGGCAGCCACTAGTGCTAAAATACCTTGGAATTTACCTCACTTCTAAACCAGCTTCTTTATTTCGTAGAAATGATATCCCCTTATTGAACGCAATTAGGTCAGATCTCCAGAAGTGGACACAGTTGGCACACTCATGGCTAGGAAAAATTAGCATTGTAAAGATGAATATATTGCCCAGGCTGCTCTTTTTATTCCAAATGATCCCTTATAGCAGTGGTCATCAACCTTGTCCTCGGGGGCCCACTAACAGGCCAGGTTTTATGTATTATCTTGGAGAGATGCCAACTAAAATACTGCAATCACTGAGCAGCAAATTATATCACCTGTGATGTATTTCAGTTATCTTGCAAACCTGGCCTGTTAGTGGGTCCTGATGACAGGGTTGATGACCACTGCCTTATAGGATACCTATTGGGTTATTTAAGTTATTACAGTCCATAATAGGTAAATATGTATGGAATCGCAGAAAAAAAACCAAATTGCGTACAAATGGTTAATAAGACCTAAGTTTGCAGGAGGGTTAGCACTCCCGGATTTCAAAAATTACTTCCAAGCTATAGTTTTAAGCCAGATATCAGACTGGAAATACCACAAAACCTCCAAGCTATGGGTGCAGTTGGAAATGGATTTGAGTGGGATAGATTTATTCCCTTTGATTTGGATACCTGGCAAATTTCGAAGATTGGCCTCGACTACTTCTCCACTTACCAAATCTTCCTTAGCAACATGGGAGTCTTTACGTAAAGCTCAGGATTGGCCCTACAGTTCACCACTTGCAGTTGACAGGACATGACTATTTCCCACTGGGGAACATGGATTCAAGTTTTAGCAATTGGATCTCGGAGACACCTATTTTACTACATCAAGTAGCAACAGACTCAGGTATTCTACCTATATCTACCTATATCGACCATAGTACCAAGTGGGCCAATTTTATTTATGAGTCAATGGAAATACCATCAGCTCTCGAACTTTGTTAAATCTCTCCCTCAGCCATTACGATCCGAGAATTACTTGAACCCAGTGGAGAAGCTGTTTGCTGGGAACCAGCCCCCCGATAAGCCCATTTCTAACTTTTACCAAGCGCTGCTGTCCCTGTTGCCTATAACGCAACATTTGTTTTTAGCTAACTGGGAATTGGAGCTCCAAAGTCCTCTATCTGATACCCAACGCAATACGATACTTCAGCTATCACGTTTCATCCATTTCTTCGAAAACAGCGGAAGTAAATTACAAAATGTTAATGAGGTGTCATTATACCCCAGCCACACTCCATACGTTTTTTCCATCCACTCCGGATCTCTGCTGGAGGAGCTGTGGTTGCTGCCCTCTTATTAGACCATACTGGACCACTATCTTATATTGGGTTGAAAAAATCCAGAGTAATGGGGTCCCTAACGATCCTTGGAAATTATTGTTTCACTGTACGGATCAGCCAATAGGATCATACAAAAAGTTGATCACACCCCATCTATTAAACGCAGCTAAGGCGCCCATTCCAAGATTTTGGAAACAACAGAAAATCCCTTCTATATGTCAATGGTTAGAAGTCGTAGACCGAATTTATCATATGGAAAATAGCAACCTTAAGCTTAAAAATAAAGCTCAGTTAGCAACCAAAATATGGTCCTGTTGGATCGTCTTTAAGTTTTCATCAACATATGCAGAAATTATGGCCTCATAGTAAAGGCTGGAAAGAATGATTGTACTCTTATTTGGAATGGTATACTGCAATGGCTGGACAACTACCCCACCTCCTATCCCCTCTTCTTTTTCTTATCTTTAACTCATCTCTTTCTTTACTTCTCTGTCTTTTTCTCCATTTAATAGCATATTTTAAATGTTTTTTCCACTAGAGATTTCTGGATATTAGAAATGTAACCTCCAAGGGTAGCACTTATAGAACACAGGGCTACTAATTGAAATGCCACATTTAGTGAATACTATAGGGGAAATGTTTGGCCTTTCCTTACATTTCTGAGTAAGCGTGTATAAGATATCACATGAATGACATCGGCCATAGGATAAGAGGTGCTACAGTGGTACATGCTGTAAAAGAATTCTGTTCCATGCTCGGTTGCATTTCGTTTTATTGTAATATGTTACATAATCTTCAATAAAAATGTATTGAACAAAAAAAGAATAAATTTGACAAAAATCTGATTTAAATAAATAAATAAATAATAGGATTTCTTTTTATAAATTTTTTTAAAAATCATAGATTTTTTATCCACCCTGATTTTAATATCCACTCCTGGAGAGTCCTTGTCTTCGTGGTGAGCTGCCAAATACAGGCCAATTGTGTTCAAGTAACAACTTTATCTGCAATTTATTGCCCCCTACCACTACCTTTTAGAGTACAATACCTGGCAGAGGAGTTTTTTTCAATCCACGCTGGTTAAAGTGGAAAAGGGAAACCTATTCTAAATCTACACATGTATGGTTAGCCTTATTCCCACCCAAAGCACAACACAGTTGATATCCAGGAATCAGAATATGAAATCTAAGATTATTATTTTTTGGCGAGACCCCACGCTTTAAAAAAAAAATATTTTGAGGTGGTGTTTTCCTCCAAATCCATACCAGACCAGACCCAAGGGGCCTGGTATGAACTTGGGGGGGACCCCATGCCATTTTTCTTTATTTTTTTTAATAGCACTTTTTATTTTTTATGTTCAGCTGTCAGCGGGGAAACCCATTGGCAGCTAAAGACTCATTGGTTGTTAAGGACACTGCGGCCAGATTCCCCTTCCACTGTGTCCTATTCACTCAGTGCATTGCAGGGTGTTCGTCGGGGGGGAAAACAATGCAATTTGTGGTGTTCAGTAAATAGTCGAGCAGGCAAATGTTCAGCCCAAACTCATGCTCGGGCTGAACCATTCGTCCATCCCTACTTAGAATCCTAAGAAGTCTTAAGACTGTAAATGCAAGGAGGGATTGAAAAGTTATTTGCCTGAATGTAAAAGGAGCCTCTGAGAACTAGAGTAGGTGCGAAAAGAAAAGCCCGGCGTCGCAGGGGTTAACAAAACCCCGTAGGCAGAGGGCTGGCATGACTGTGTGAACAGTGCATGTCAGCCCTGAATGATAGGGGGCGGGGGATTGGCTGAGGGGAGTAGGAGGTGGGTTATTCAGTGCAGGGAAGCTGATCCCGCCCCCTCCACGAGGCAGCATTCAAGAAAAAAGTTTCCCACCCTCCCTCCCTAAGCTTGGGCTGTATATGTCGAGGGCTTTTTTTCTGTGTTGTGTGTTTGTGTTTTTCTCTTTCAGGACTAGAACATGGACTGTCGTGGCAGTGGCTGGTGTTTGGTCTTTGTGGGTGAGGAAGAGAGTTCTGAAGAGTCAGGATCTGTCGGTGGTACGGGTCCTGTGGGTGGTACTCCAGTTAACGGAGGTTATCTGGTAATTGGTTATGGGGGCATTGCGGTAGGTGGGTGTCTCTGAGTCAGCCTGTCGGCTTGAGGCCCAATAACCCATGCAGAGTGACCGCAGTGTCATAATTTTTGGATATAACCTGAGTGTTATTGGTGTACCTGCAAAGACCAACACTAGGGGGAGCTGATGTTTTTGTCATAACTGATGTTGTTATTGTCTTGTTACTGTTTTTATCATGGTTTATGTTATTTAAAGAGTTATATATTTTTGGATATTTTATACAGTTTGTTTAATAAATTAATGGCTGCTACGGCCTATTTTACTCCAAAAGTGGTATGGTCTTATTTATTATATAATGGTGAGGTAAGTGTAGTAAAGGTTGGTAGAAAATGCATATATGTTATAAACTAGTCAAGCTTTGCTGCCTGAATACAATAGATGACATGAGCAGGGAACATTTTAAAGTAAAAAAGCAAAAATGCCATATGCAGTATGCTGCAGTCTGTCAATAACCTGTGACATAATTGTATGACCTGTAGAGCCATTGATTTTTCACGTACTGTAACAGGGTTACAAAGCTATTTATTCTGCAGTGAAATCTCTGTAGCATTGCTACTTTTTGGACAGTGTAATTTTAAATAAACATACCATTTTACAAGTAAGCAACAAACAAATCAAAGTCCAAATCCAGCACATTAAAAAAGTTGCAATAGTTTTTCTTTCTTCTAGTAAAAAGACTTTAACCATATGACTAAAGTTGGCAATTGTAGGCAACCTAGCCAGTATAATACTTTTTCCCAACTTCTGTTACTATCAATTTTGCTGGGCAGCTAGGCCTTTGTGTAAAGGTGGAGAAAATATAAAGAAAAAATTCAAAAAAACATAATTCATATACTGAATACTATCATAGGTATTAACACTAAACGTTATTATAATAAATTTTTTCCTACAGTGCACCTTTAAGGTGTCAGCGATAGAGACATTGATGAAGTGCACAAGGAGAATTACACCTATGGACAGAATATTTTCCCTTAGCTACATGTCCAGTGTATGAGAGCTAGTGTTCAGAAATCCTGAGGATTTTTTTATGGCACACTACAGTATAGGGTTGGGCTGATGGTTAAGCAGATTGAAAACTTGCCTTGGGTGTATCAGAGGTTGGGATAACACAACACAACAGGATTGCTGCACATAGAAGGAGCTCCAGTTATAGAAAGGAAGGTACAGCTCCCTTGGCATGGACCTAAAGAATGGTACACACCTCTGTATTTTTAGCAGAAATTCTTTTTCATGAGCTTTGCAAGAACTATAAACTGCACCACACTGATGAAACTAAGCACCACCAAGTTTTCCCCTTTTAATGACATGCCCTTCCTACCTAAAGCTACTTCCAGGCTGTTTGCATTTCAAAAATACCCAGGTGAATACAAGGCTGTGGTTGGAAGATGAGGAATATTTGCCTGTTTGAGAGTATATGTACCACTGACACTGCAGGGACTCTATAAACTGAGGACCATTGACTGTGCTTGGGGGGGGGGGGGGAAGTTGTCTACACTCCAGTGTTTCTTTAGGGATATCCCATGCACCCCCATTCTCTATCCAAGTTCAATGTTCCTAAAATAATAACCAAAAGCCAAAGCCGCTAGACTGACTCGGATGTGGGTGCTGTGAGGGGGAAGTAGGATGGAAAACCTTTGGGGGTAGCGTATAAATAAAAAGTGTTTCATACAAAATGTGGTTTAACCAGTTTTCAATTTTTATTTTTTTTTGTTTTGTTTTGCACATCAATCTGTCTGCCGGACTCACACCGTACTTTTGAAATGAACGGACTTTTCCCGTCCGGAGGAAAGTCCGCTCATTTTGAGCGCGGCTCCAGGTAGCCGGGACCAGCGACACCTTCTTCACGTTACCTTGTATGGATTTAAAGGGGAATCCCTACGCCGAAAAAATGGCGTGGGGGCCCCCCCCAGGTCCATATAAGACCCTCATTCGAGCACGCTACCTGGCCGGCCAGGAAAGCTGGTGTGGACGAGCGAGCGTGGTCGTTGGTTGTCGGGGTCTGCGGGCGGTGGGCATATAGATGTATACGTATCGGCCTAAACTGAAGAAAAAAAATGTTTTTTATATATTTTTTGGGGATATTTATTATAGCAAAAAGTAAAAAATAATGCATTTTTTTCAAAATTGACACTCTTTTTTTGTTTATAGCTCAAAAAATAAAAACCGCAGAGGTGAGCAAATACCACCAAAAAAAGCTGTATTTGTGGTAAAAATAGGATGTCAATTTTGGTTTGGAGCCAGGTCGCACGGCCGCGCAACTGTTAAAGCGACGCAGTACCGAATCGCAAAAAGTGCTCTGGTCAGAAAGTGGGTAAATCCTTCCGGGGCTGAAGTGGTTAAAACTTGTAGGAGGAGTTTTTTGACTGTCCTATTAAACTGCAAGATCCCTGACTCTCTGTCTGCACAGCACTGATTGGCCCTGTGCTGATCGCATGCACTCTCCAAAGAAAAAAAAACCTCTCTAGCGATACATACCAAACTGAGCATATGCAGCCTGACTCCATAGACTCATGTTATCAGGAAATTATTAGGGGTCCGTGGAAGGGGAGGAGGATCATAGAAGCCAGGATGAAACTGCCTTTTTAAAACAATGCAGAGGATTAACCCCTTTGGTTCCACACTGAGTTTAACAAGCATGCTTTACTGCATATACACACTGATTTTACTGTTGTGGGTTTAGTAACACTTTACCTCCTATCTTCGTATTTTTCATACTATTTTTTGCTGTTTTCCAGGGGTTGTATGCTCCTTTGGGGTAGCAAATGGGCTATTAGCTCATTTTTGTTTTTTCGATAGATGATTAGATGATTAAATGTATTTTAAATGCTATCCTAATGTGCATACAATTTTAATCCCTTCAAAAATATAATCTACATTCACATTTATATTTTTAGTGAAATGAAAGGTATACTGTACATAGCTGCAGAGGAAACTTACATTAATTAATTTAAAAAAGAGGGTGTTTTGTAGAATGAGTACTAAACTGTACTTTTGTGCTTATATAACACCTAAACAAAATTGCAATTGCACAGATATAAACTGGCCTAAATTAAAAATCCACTTACCTCAAATTTAACTGATCCAGACTGAGCTGCATCAAATGCATTGAATAGATAATGTGCATACGTACTTGCATCTATAAAATAAAAATGCAACAATAATTTAGAATAAAAATGAGCTGTTTGAATTTGAAATAATTTCATCAGCTTTTAGTTAACATTAAAGTAAAATTCCAACTTAACCCTAACTAGTCTTACAACGGTCCCTTCCTCCCTCCTAACACTTACTGTATGCTTACTAACCTGAATAAGATCTGTATACTTACCTATTTTCAGCTAGCTCAAGTTCCATCACATGATCTCCCCTGTGTCTGCCTGTGGAGCTGCAGGGGAGGAAAAAGAGTGCTCCAACAATGGCTAGTGAAGCCTGGACATCACCCATAGACTTCAATAGGCCATCTGTTGTCTGCACTCCCTCTTGCCCTGTGCAGCCACACAGGCTGAGCTGGCTGAAAAAAGATATGTATACAGATTTTTCTTACACAGGTTAGTAAGCATTGGTATTAGGAGGGGGTAGGGGACAGTTTTAAGGGTAGGAAGGGTTAAGCCTGGAATTCTGCTTTAATTATATACAGTTACATGATTCGTTATTAAAAAGTGAGTGAAAAGTTTCCATGTGACGTGTATAGGACATGTAATTGTTTCTTCATTTCCTCTCAATTCGTTATTAACATGTGGGTTTTTCTTTTATATTAATGTATACGAGAACTAGCAAATTTGCACCTAAAATTTACCATGCATTTTAAAGTAGCTGTAAACCTGAAAAATTAACAAAGCACACATTGGTATAGTGTTTACTAATCTGAATCCAAAGCACTGGGTCTAGTTCCTCTCTGATCTCTCCTCCCTCTGCTATCTACATGAAATACTGTTATAACGCTGTATGTGTCGGCAGGGGGCAGGAGGCAGAGTTTCTGGCTGTCTGTGCGGGGGCAGGGGGGAGATCTACTGAAGGAGAGGAAGATGAGGGGTTGGGAAGATAACTGTCAGCACCAACACAGATGGCACCAGGTAAGGCTAAAAATACTGCACAGCACAGAGATGACAGGCTGAGACAGCTTGCTCTGGATTCTGTTACATACAGGCTGCCATGGTTGATAATGAATAGATGTCTCTGGGTCTAACAGGTGGTATACTAGTGCTAAGGTGTTACTGGCAGCATGGTGGTGCCAAGGTGTTGCTGGCTGCATGCATGGTGGTGCCCAGATGTTGCTGGCAACATAGTAGTGCCTGGGTTTTGCTGGCAACATGGGAGTGCCCAGGTTTTGCTGGCAACATGGCGGTGCCCAGGTATTGCTGGCAACGTGGCGGTGCCCGGGTTTTGTTTGCAACGTGGCGGTGGCCGGGGTTTGCTGGCAATGAGGCGGTGCCTGGGGTTATCTGGCAACATGGCAGTGCCCGGGGTTTGCTGGCAACATGGCAGTGCCTGAGTTTTGCTGGCAACGTGGATGTGCCCGGGTTTTGCTGGCAACATGGCAGTGCCTGGGTGTTGCTGGCAACATGGTGATGTCCAGGGTTTACTGGCAACATGGTGGTGCCTGGGTTTTGCTTGCAACCTGGTGGTGCCTGGGGTTTGCTGGCAACATGGTGGTGACCGAGGTTTGCTAGAAACATGGTGGTGCTGCAGGTAAGTCCAGGAGAAGTTTGTTCTGGAGGAGCCAGATACTGTTTGCTACATGCACTCTGCTTTGGAGCACCAGTACCCTGCATTCGATCTAAGAGGAAAAGGTGGAGCCTAAAGAGGGAGAGGTGTGGTCTTGATAGGAGGGGTGGGTCATATTTAAATTACGGAGTGCACAAGTTTAGCCAGGCCTAGGGCAGCACAAATCCTAAATACACCACGGAGTATGTGTGATGTCAGATACTTACTCCCTGCTTTCTGCTGCTGAGAGATGTTGTGTAAAATGTGTGTTTTAACCACTTCAATACCGGGCCATAGTCAAATGACGGCCACAGATGGGATCTCCCATCCTGGGTGGACGTCATTTGACTGCCTCAGTATTGCGCCACTCCTGCGGGCCCCCGGGGGCCCGCAGCATGGCGATCGTGGATGAGCTGTGTCCCTCGGACACAGCCCATCCCCGATCTGTGGGATTTTCCTCCCCATCGACCCCCCCCCGATACATGTGACCGGCCGTGTTCAATCACAGCCGGTCACATGTACTGTGCCGTTATAGGGCTCGTGCACGCGCCTAGGGTACGTGCAGAGCTCCAATCGGGGATGCAGCTTATCACCCTGACACAGCCCAACCCCGATCGCAGTAAAGAGCCAATGAAATTGGCTCTTTACCATGTGAACGGCTGTGTCCAATGACAGCCAGTCACAGAATGTAAACAAACCGCGGTAACGAGAACATCTCGTTACCACTCAGTGTACACCGACACACACTGATTACCCCCCCAATAAAGAGGACCTGTCACCACCCATCAAAGTACCTGTCACCACCCATCAAAGTACCTGTCATCACCCATCACAGCCCATCTGAGTACCCGAGTACCTGTCAGCCCATCTGAGTATCCGAGTACCTGTCAGCCCATCTGAGTACCCGAGTACCTGAGTACCTGTCCCAGCCCATCTGAGTACCTGAGTACCTGAGTACCTGTCCCAGCCCATCTGAGTACCTGAGTACCTGTCCCAGCCCATCTGTGTACCCGAGTACCTGAGTATCTGTCAGCCCATCTGAGTACCCGAGTACCTGTCCCAGCCCATCTGAGTACCCAAGTACCTGAGTACCTGTCAGCCCATCCGAGTACCCGATTACCTGTCAGCCCATCTGAGTACCTGAGTACCTGTCACAGCCCATCTGAGTACCTGTCACAGTCCATCTGAATACCTGTTACAGTCCATCTGAGTACCTGAGTACCTGTAACAGCCCATCTGAGTACCTGTCACAGTTCATCTGAGTACCCGAGTACCTGTCACAGTTCATCTGAGTACCCGATTGCCTGTCACCAGCCCGTCAGAGTACCCAAGTGCCTGTCACCAGCCCGTCGGAGTACCCGAGTACCTGTCAACAGCCCGTCGGAGTACCCGAGTACCTATCACTAGCCCATCGGAGTACCCAAATACCTGTCACCAGCCGTCGGAGTACCCGAGTACCTGTCACCAGCCCGTTGGAGTATTCGAGTACCTATTTGCAGCCCATGCCTCATAGAATACACATTGGGATGTTTGCTTTCCAAAATGGGGTAATTTTGTTGGTAATTCCATTGTCCTGGTGCTCCAGGACCTTCAAAAGTGTGATAGGTAGGAACGAAATGAGATGTGTAATTTATGCTCCTAGAATGCCTGAAGATACCACTTCCATGTTGGACCTCTGTATATGGCCGGGCTGTGTAAAAGTCTCACACATGTGGTATCGCAATACTCAGGAGGAGTAGCAGAATGTGTTTTGGGGTGTAATTTTTGCTATATACATGCTATGTGTTAGAAATATCTTATAAATGCACAACTTTGTGTAAAAAAAAAAAGATTTTAATTTTCTTTCCACACTTTCTGAAGACTTGTGTAAAAAAATTAACCGCTCAAAAGACTCATAATGCTTCATAGAATATACTTGGGGGTGTTTGTTTTCCAAAATGGGGTCATTTTGTGTGTAATTCCATTGTCCTGGTGCTCCAGGGCCTTCACAAATGTAATAGGGCGTTAGGAAATTAGAAGTGTCATTTATGCTCCTAGAACACCTGATGGCTCTCCCTGCATGTTGGGCCTTTGTATGTGGACACGCTGTATAAAAGTCACACACATGTGGTATTGTCATACTCAGAATAAATAGCAGAATGTATTTTGTGGTGTAATTTTTGCTATGTACATGCTTTGAGTTAGAAATATCTTATAAACTGACCACTTTGTGTAAAAAAAAATATGTTTTCATTTTCTTTCTACATTTTCCGAAGACTTGTGGAAAATTTCCTAGGGCAATTAGAGGTGTCATTTATGCTCCTAGAACCCCTGATGGTGCTCCCTGCATTTTGGACTTCTCTGTGTGGCCAGCCTGTGTAAAAGTCGCACACATGTGGTATCGCCATACTCAGGAAGAGTTGCAGAATGTATTTTGGGGTGTAATTGGAAGTATGCATATGCTGTGTATGAGAAATAAATTGTTATTATGACAATTTTGTTAAAAAAAAAAAAAAAAACCTTCTTTTTCCCAAGAATTGTGGGAAAAAATTACAACTTCAAAAAACTCACCATGCCTCTTACTAAATACCTTGGGCTGTCTACTTTTCAAAAAGGGGGGGTCATTTGGGGGGTATTTGTACTTTCCTGACATTTCAGAGCCTCAAGAAATGAGATGGTGTGATCAGATGTGATCAATTTCAATGATTTGCACCATAGCTTGTAGACTCTATAACTTTCACAGAGACTAAATAATATCCACTAATTTGGTTTATTTTTACAAAAGAGATGTAGCCATATACATTTTGGCCCAAATGTATTAACAAAAATGACTTATTTGCAAAATTTTATCATAGAAACTAAAAAAAAGTGTTTTTTTTTTTTCAAAATTTTCGCTCTTTTTTCACTTATGCTGCAAAAAAAAAAAAAAAAAACCCTGTGGTGATTAAATACCACCAAAAGAAAGCTCTATTTGTATGAAAAAAATTATAAAAATTTTGTTTGAGTACAGTGTTGCATGACTGAGTAACTGGCATTCAAAGTGTGAGAGCGCTGAAAGCTAAAAATTGGTCTGGTAAGGAAGCTGTATAAATGCCCTGTATTGAAGTGGTTAAAAGACTGCAGAGGACAGAGGTTTGCAGATATATAGGTACAACTTATGTAGGATGATTTGTTTCATCCCTGTATCCTCTGAGGCTTTTTACTTCAGTGGGTATATGTAAAGGTTTACAACCACTTTAAGCAAGTAATCCATGAAATTAAAAGTAATGAATGGTGCATTCTACACTGCACACAGTGGCGGAATTATAGGGGTCGCCAAGCTCGCCATGGCGACCGGGCCCCCTGTACTTCTGCGATAGGAGGGAAGGCTGAGAGGAGCTCACAATCATCAGCCGAACTGAAATCGGCACTGTGCGGCAGCTCCTCACATTAGGCTTAGTGAAAGCAGTGTGTGCTCTTTGTCTCCCCCTAGAGTGCAGTACCCGCCAGGAAGAGGTAAATGTCTGCTGTTTTTTTTTAATAAGCCTATCTACTGTATTTGTGATTGTATGTGTGTGTGTGAGCATGTTTGTATGAGTGAACATGCTTGTATGTGTGTGTGTGAGCATGCTTGTATGAGTGAACATGCTTGTATGTGTGTGTGTGAGCATGCTTGTATGAGTGAACATGCTTGTATGTGTGTGTGTGTGTGAGCATGTTTGTATGAGTGAACATGCTTGTATGTGTGTGTGTGAGCATGCTTGTATGAGTGAACATGCTTTTATGTGTGTGTGTGTGAGCATGCTTGTATGAGTGAACATGCTTGTGTGTGTGTGTGTGTGAGCATGCTCGTATGTGCGTGTGTGTGAGCATGCTCGTATCTGCGTGTGTGTGAGCATGCTTGTATGTATGTGTGTGAGCATGCCTGTATGTGTGTGTGAGCACGCTTGTATGTGTGTGTGAGCATGCTTGTATGTGCATGTGTGTAAGCATGCTTGTGTGTGCGTGAGCATGCTTGTGTGTGTGTGTGTGTGAGCATGCTTGTATGTGTGTGTGTGTGTGTGTGTGAGCATGCTTGTATGTGTGTGTGTGTGTGTGTGAGCATGTATGTGTGTGTGTGTGTGTGTGAGCATGCATGTGTGTGAGCATGCATGTATGTGTGTGTGTGTGTGAGAATGCATGTATGTGTGTGTGAGCATGCATGTATGTGTGTGTGTTCGAGCATGCTTGTATCTGTGTGCGTGAGCATGCTTGTATGTATGAGCATTAATGTATGTGTGCGTGTGTGTGAGCATGCTTGTGTGTGTGCGTGTGAGCATGCTTGTATGTGTGTGTGAGAGCATGCATGTATGTATGTGTGTGTGTGTGTTCATATATGTATGTGTATGTATGCATGTGTGTGTGCATGTGTTTATCAGTGGCGGTGCATCCAAAAGGGTGCACAGGTTCCACCCCCTCTATGACCAATGGATAGATTCATGCATAGCATAGCATGAATCTATCCATGGCCACCGCTGCCACCCTCATATTTAGGTGTCTGGTTCCTTTTGGGGTGCCAGGTGCCTGAATTACAGCGGCGGGGGGTGTTTTTGTAGCGCCTGATTAGAGCCATGGGCTATAATAGGCTTCAAAATAGGTGAACTGCGAGCGCCATGCTTGACGCTCACAGTCTACCCAGCCAGGTGTGTTAGAAAAGTGAATTAATATTCACTTTCCTAACACTGAACCGCCTCTCCACCAATCAGGTGTGCGGGTCTTTTACCCATCACTTGTTTGGCTGAAACGATAGACACAGCTATTGGACGCCCATCAGGAGGAGAGGACGGGAGATGAGGATGGCAGTAGCTGCATGGAGGACCCCGCTCATAGCCGTTACCCGCTGCCCCACCAAGACAGGGTAAGTGGCGGGCAGACAGTGAGCAGGCAGTGGGGATTCACAGTGGCAGCATTTGATGGGCACAGTAGCAGCATTTGATGGGCACAGTAGCAGCATTTGATGGGCACAGTGGCGGCATTTGATGGGCACAGTGGCAGCATTTGATGGGCACAGGGGTGGCATTTGATGGGCACAACGGCAGAGTTTGATGGGCACAGTAGTGACATTTGATGGTACAGTGGTGGCATTAGATGGTACAGTGGTGGCGTTTGATGGGCACAGTGGCTGTAATTGATGTTTTTTAAATCGGTTCCTTTATATGCAGCCACCCACTTGGGACTGGGCCCTGGTGTTCCACCATCGGGCTCGGAGAAAAGAGCCCTGTCCGGAGGTCGGGGGGGGGGGGGGGCCCGCCATGGTTTCCTGCATCGGGGCCCTGAAGGTTCTAGTTACGCCACTGACTGCACATATGTACAGATTAACTGGTGGAGAAAAAAATATTCGATTTTTTGCCCACTTACAAAGAAATGAAGGGTCTATAATGTTTAGCATAGATGTATTTTAAATGATAGACAGAATATCAACTAAAAATCCAGTAAAAAAACACATGATACAAATGTTATAAATTGAGTTGTAGTTCAGTGAGTAAAATAAGTATGTGATCCCCAAGCAAAACATGACTTGGTGGAAAAACCCTTGTTAGAAAGCACAGAGGTAAGACATTTAGGCTGCTTTTACACTGGGGCGGTATTCAGGCGTTACAGCGCTAAAAATAGCGCCTGTGTAACGCCTGAAAAAAACCGGCCCCTTTAACTCCAGTGTGAAAGCCGGAGGGCTTTCACACTGGAGCGATGCGCTGGCAGGACGGTGAAAAAAGTCCTGCTAGCCGCATCTTTGCAGCGGTGAAGGAGCGGTGTATTCACCGCTCCTATACCGCTCCTACCCATTGAAATCAATGGGACACCGCGGCAATACCACCGGCAAAGCGCCGCTGCAGCGGCGCTTTGCGGGCGGGTTTAACCCCTTTTCGGCCGCTAGCGGGGGTTAAAACCACCCCGCTAGCGCCCGCACACCACCGCTAAAACGACGGTAAAGCGCCGCTAAAAATAGCGGCGCTTTACCGCCGACGCTGCTCCCGCCCCAGTGTGAAAGCAGCCTTATTGTAGTTGGTTACCAGGTTTGCGCAATGGTCTACTCTTCTTTACTGATCTTCTCTAAATCCTTAAGGTTTCTTGGCTGTTGCATGGCAACTCAAAATTTCAGCTCCCTTCATAAATTATCTATAGGATTATCGTCTGGACACTGGCTAGGCCACTCCATGACCTTAATGTGCTTCTTCTTGAGCCACTGCTTTGTTGCCTTTGTTGCCTTTGGTGGTATGTTTTGGGTCATTGTCATGCTGGAAGACCCATCCATGACCCATCTTCATTGTTCTGGATAAAGGAAGAATGTTCTCATCCAAGATTTTACAATACATGGTCCCGTCCTTTGGCCTCTCAATCCGGCAAAGTCAGCCTGTACATTTAGCAGAAAAACAGCCCAAAGCATAATTTTTCCACCACCATGGTTGACTACAGGGATGGTGTTCTTAGGGACATAGTCAGCATTTTTCTTCCTCCAAACACAGAGAGTTGAGGTAATGCCACAGAGCTCAATTTTGGTCTCATCTGACCACTGATTTATTTATATGTTCACTGACAAGCTTCAGACGGGCCTGTACATGTGCCTTCTTGGGAGGGTGACCTTGCAGGCACTGCAGGATTTCAATCCCTGGTGGCGTATTGTGTTACCAATGGTTTGTTTGGTGACTGTGGTCCCAACTGCCTTGAGATCATTCAAAAGATTCTCCCATGTAGTTTGGGCTGATCTCTCACTTTTCTCATGAACATCCTTACCCCATGAGGCAAAATCTTGCATGGAGCTCTAAACCGTGGGTGTTTGATTGTTATTTTGTATTTCTTACATTTGCGAATAATCGCTCCAACAGTTGTCTCCTTTTCACCAACCTTCTTGCTGATGGTCTTGTAGCCCATTCCAGCCTTGTGCAGGTCTACAATCGTGTCCCTGACATCCTTTGACAGCTCTTTGGTCTTACCCATGATAGTGATGTTTGAATGGTAGAAAGAGATTCTGTGGACAGGTGTCTTTTATACCCATAACAAGCTGTCGTTAGGAGCACCTTCCTAATTTGACAGGATTAATCTGTGTACCTCAAGAGTACATACTGTAGCCAGTCTGTTGGAGCCAGGATTATTGTTAGTTGGTAGAGAATAGGGATGGGCCAAACGGACCCCTGTTCGGTTCGCACCAGAACGTTCAAACACCACGAAAAGTGCCCATTTTGAAGGCTTATAGGCCAGTAATTGGGCATACAATGGTTATAGGGGTCTGGGTTCTGCCCTGGGGGACATGTATCAATAAAAAAAAAAGGTTTGTGAAAAATGTCATTTTTAACCACTTAAGGACCGCCGTATTGCCAATGTACGTCATCACAATGGCACAGGCAGGCACAAGCACGTACATGTACGTGCCTGCCTTCCAGCGGGTGGGGGGTCCGATCGGACCCCCTCCCGCTGGATACGGCGGTCCGTTTCCCTCCGGGAGCGATCCGTGATGAGGGGATGGCCGTTGGTTTCTGGCCACCCCCTCTCGATCGCTCCTGGCCAATGACGAACTTCCTCCCACTGTGTATTGTTTACACAGGAAGGAGGAAGTGATGTCATTCTCCTCGGGGCGGTCTTTTTGACCGGGCTACGAGGAGAAGACTAAAAGTAAGTGTGCACCAACACTACACTGACATGTAGGCACACACAGGCACACAAACCCCCCCCCCCCCCGATCCCCCCCCGATCGCCCCCGATCCCCCCCCGCCCCCCCAGTCACAGTGTCACTGATTGCATTGATCATTTCTTTACTGATCAATGCATTCAGTGTCAGTTGTAAAAGTAAAAACTGTCAGGGCAGTTAGTGTTAGGTCCAGGGTAGCCCCCTATCACCCCCCAATAAAGATTTAACCCCCTGATTGCCCCTAGAGTTAACCCTTTCACCCCCTTTTGCCAGTGTCACTAAGCGATAATTTTTCTGATCGCTGCATCAGTGTCGCTAGGTAGCTAGTTATTTTTTTAGGTTCACCGCCAGGTTTTTATAGCGCTAGGTACCCCGATATACTACCCAATAATGGTTTTAACATCCTGATTGCCCCTAGTTAACCCTTTCATCCCCTTTTGCCACTGTCACTAAGCGATCATTTTTCTGATCGCTGCATCAGTGTCGCTACTGTCGCTAGGTAGCTAGTTATTTTTTTAGGTTCACCGCCAGGTTTTTATAGCGCTAGGTACCCCGATATACTACCCAATAATGGTTTTAACATCCTGATTGCCCCTAGTTAACCCTTTCACCCCCTTTTGCCAGTGTCACTAAGCGATAATTTTTCTGATCGCTGCATCAGTGTCGCTACTGTCGCTAGGTAGCTAGTTATTTTTTTAGGTTCACCGCCAGGTTTTTATAGCGCTAGGTACCCCGATATACTACCCAATAATGGTTTTAACCCTCTGATTGCCCCTAGTTAACCCTTTCACCAGCGATCAGTATAAGTGTCACTGGTGACGCTGGTTAGCCAGTTAGTTATTTAGGTTCCCCGTCAGGTTTTTATATAGCGCCAGGGACCCCCATATACTACCTAATAAAAATTTGAACCCCCTGATTGCCCCTAGTTAACCCTTTCACCACTGATCACCGTATAAGTGTTACGGGTGACTGGTTAGTTTGCTTTTTATAGCATCAGGGCACCCACCATTTATTACCCAATAAAGGTTTAACCCCCTGATCACCCGGCGGGTGATATCAATTAGGTTTTAGGGTCAGGGTCTGCATCGCCCCAGGCAGCGCTAGGTTAGTGCCAGTACCGCTAACACCCACGCGCAAAGCATACACCTCCCGTAGTGGTATAGAATCTGAACAGATCAATATCTGATCTGATCAGATCTATACTAGCGTCCTCAGCAGTTCAGGGTTCCAAAAAAACGCATTGTTAGCGGGATCAGCCCAGATACCTGCTAGCACCTGCGTTTTGCCCCTCTGCCCAGCCCACCCAAGTGCAGTATCGATCGATCACTGTCACTTACAAAACACTAAACACATAACTGCAGCGATCGCAGAGTCAGGCCTGATCCCTGCGATCGCTAACTGTTTTTTTGGTAGCATTTTATATTTAAATCCGGAAGGCAGTGCTTGGTTTTTGGGGTCCCGTACGTGGCTAGGCTCCCAAAAAGTCCCCCACATGTGGTATCCCCATACTCGGGAGAAGCAGTAGAATTTATTTTGGGGTGTAATTTGACTTATGCCCATAGCATGTGTGAGCAATATATCATTTAGTGACAACTTTGTGCAAAAAAAAAAAAAGTTTGTAATATTCCCGCAACTTTTGGCAAAATATAAAATATTCCATGGACTCAACATGCCTCTCAGTAAATAGCTTGGGGTGTCTACTTTCCAAAATGGGGTAATTTTGGGGGGTTTTGTGCTATTTTGGCATTTTATGGCCTTCGAAACTGTGATAGGTAGTGAGGAGTTAAATCAAAAATTTGCACCCTTAGAAATCCTGAAGGTGGTGATTGGTTTTCGGGGTGCCGTGCGCAACTAGACTCCCAAAAAGCCCCACACAAGTGGTATCCCCATACTCGGGAGAAGTAGCGGAATATAGTTTGGGGTGCAATTCCACATATAACCATGGCATGTGTGAGCAATATATCATTTAGTGACAACTTTTTGTTATTCAATCCCTTAGGACAAAAAAAATAAATATTCAATGGGCTCAATATACCCATCAGCAATTTCCTTGGGGTGTCTACTTTCCAAAATGGGGTCATTTGGGGGGGGTTTGTACTGCCCTGCCATTTTAGCACCTCAAGAAATGAGATAGGCAGTCATAAATTAAAAGCTGTGTAAATTCCAGAAAATGTACTCTAGTTTGTAGACGCTATAACTTTTGCGCAAACCAAAAAATATACGCTTATTGACATTTTTTTTTACTAAAGACATGTGGCTGAATAAATTTTGCCCTCAATGTATGACTAAAATTTAGTTTATTCGATTTTTCTTATAACAAAAAGAAGAAAATATCTTTTTTTTTCAAAATTTTCGCTCTTTTTCCATTTATATCGCAAAAAAAAAAAAATCGCAGAGACAATCAAATACCATCACAAGAAAGCTCTATTTGTGGGAAGAAAAGGACGCAAATTTCGTTTGGGTGCAATATTGCGCAATTACCAGTTAAAGCAGCGCAGTGCGAAATTGGAAAAAGACCTCTGGTCCTTAAGGCGTTTATTGGTCCGGGGCTGAAGTGGTTAAATGAGAAGTGATTTTTTTTGATTTTTAAAGTGAAAGCATAAAAATGAACAATTCCTTCTAATATAGTGCCTGAGGGGGTCGCCTTAGTCTACCTATAAAGTGGCAGATCTGTACCATGTCTAGAATCTCTGCAGCAAAAATTACATCTATAAAGTAAAAAAAAAAAGACATTTTCCCTGCAAGCTGCCTTTACTTTGCTCAGCAATAGCTGGAGAGCGAGTGTGTATAATGAGGCCACGATGTAGTGCACTGGGAATAGGATTAGAGATTTTTTGGATACATTCTGGTGTCACTTTGACTTTGGATAGAAGTAACGGGTGCGTAAAAATTGGTCTTTGGGTGTAGGTGGCACCTTCACACCGTAACCCTATAGAGGTAATCTTGATGAAAGCCAGAATTGGACTTGCTGTTAAAAATTGCAATGATATGCACCTGTCAAACAGGTGCTGAAAAATTGGTCTTTGGGTGTTAATTGTGCCCATGAAACCTATATCAAAATAATTCTTCCAGATGAAATGATTGAATACCTCAAAGCTAGGCAGCCCTAAAGTCCTGCAAAGATTCCACATCCCAAAAAGACTTAACCAGTGACATCAGCATCAGGGGCTTCATAACTGGTAATCCAGGACTGATTAATTTTTATGTAAGTCAAACAGTCCACGGAGACTGTGGACAGACGCACACTGGATGCAGGGCAGCCCAACAACTCAATAGCATACTGGGCAAGTTCTGGCCAGTGGGCTATTATCATGACCCAGTAAGTCAGTGAATCCTCAGCTGGAAAGCTCTCCAATTCTGTTTTGGCCCTGAGGTAATCGTCCACCATGTGATGCAGACGCTGCCGATGGGATGTGGAAGCTGACAGCCCTGGGTGTTGAGGATTAAAAAAATCAGAAATGCCTCACCTAGGCGGACGCCTTCTCCAACGCTCCTCTCTTGACCAACAGAAGACTCAAAACTACGTTTTCTATGACACTGTAACCTACTGGAGTCAGGAAAAACGGTCAATAAAAGATACTATCTTCTGCACTCTCTGTGGGGACGGGATGAGTTCTGAGACCTTCCCCTTATAACGGTGGTCAAGGAGGGTTGCCAACCAGTAATCATCCTTCTCCTTTATGCAGCGTATTCTTGGGTCCTTTCACAGACTTTGAAGCATGAGGTTGCCCATGCGCCTCAAATTTGCCAAGGCTTGAGAAGCAGACTCCTCGGTGTCACTCAGGATGACAGGCTGACATCTGGAATGTCCTCATCTCAGTCCCAGACTACTCCCAATGGTCCTGAGGTTGGAAAGCCATTCCTTACAGATTGACGCATGTCTTCATCTTCTTCAAAGCCTATGAAAGTACCAGAATCCTCATCACCACCCCCCCCCCCCCCCCCAACTCTCCTCCTGTGTATTCTGTGACATAGTAATGATGGTGTCTGGATAAAGTTGGCCTTGAGAGGAAAGGAAGTCCTCCTCTTCCTCCTGCTGCTCTGCCTCTAGTTTCATGTCCATAATGCCATGCAGAGTCTGCTCCAGCAAGAACAAAACAGGGATTGTGTCACTGATGCATGCACTGTCACTGCTCACCATTCTTGTGGCCTCCTCAAATGGTGACAATACAGTGCATGCAACCTTAATGATCAGCCATTGGCATGGGGAAAAAAAGCCGAGGTGGCCTGAGCCTGTCATCGTGCCGTACTGGCACAAGTACTCAATGATGGCCCTCTGCTGTATGTATAGCCGCTGCAGCATTGCCAAAGATTCCACTTGGTGGGCACTTGGTTATGTCACAAATCAGGTGGTTTATGGGCAGGTGACATTCCTGCTGAATTTCAGCCAACCAAGCACTGGCTGTGTATGACTGCCTGAAATGGCTACAGACTCTTCTGGGCTGCTTTATTACAACTTGCAACCCTGGTTACGGGAAATACTGCACCACCAAATGGAGGACATATGCCAGGCATGGCACATGTGTCAACTTTCCCTGTCTAAAGCAGACAGGAGGTTTGAGTCATTATCGGACAACACCATTCCTGGCTCCAGCTGACGTGGTGTGAACCACCTCCTGGGCCTGTCCCTGCAGAGCTGCAAGAATCTCTGCTCCGGTGTGGTTCCTGTCCCCTAAACACACCAGCTGAAGCACTGCATGGCACCTTTTTACCAGACTCTGGGAATATCCCTTCGAACATTTAGGGGGTTCCTGATATTCATAGGATAAATCTGCAGAGGAGGACATGGAGGTGGCGGAGGAGGAGGAGGAGGAGGGGGTAGAGCTCACAGGACTGGCATCATCACCACCAGCTGTATGAAGACGTGGGGACACAACAAGCTGCATCACTGTGCCCTGTCTTGCATCCTTTCGAGTTGCAAGCAGCATTACCCAGTGTGCTGTGGACGAAATATATCATCCCCATCCATTCTTGCTTGACCACGTGTCAGCAGCAAGGTGGATTTTATGGCTTACTGCCTTTCCCAACGATGCCAGAACATTCCCTTCCACGTGATGATAGAGAGATGGAACGGCCTTACGTGAAAAGTATCAGGGACTGGGAACCTGCCATTGTAGTACAGCCCATTGTGCGAATCCACCAGGCTGAGAGGCAGAAGTTGGAGAGCCAACAGCTTTGACAAGCTTGCATTCAGACACTGGGCATGTGGGTGTCAGGGACTGTATTTTTTTTTTCCGCTGCAGCAGGTGGGGCAGAGAATCGGATGTGATTAAGTCAATCATGAAACGTCTAAACATCTATTCCAATGTATATATGAGTACATGTTTTATATGCCTGACATATCAGCTTCAGTTTATAAGTTTATCAGCCTTAAGACATGTTCAGATATTTTGCAAACTCACCCTTCCCTAGCTTAGGAACTGGACTGACAGTCAACAGTTAACAAAAAGTTTGCACCTGCTTCTGAGAATACATTCAAAATATAACAACATAACACCAACAGTTTAAAAAAGAAGCAAGAACAAGGCCACTTCCTCGTGGACGTCCCAGCTAAAGGCCAAAACTTTGTCACATACCTTGTCCTAATGTATTTTTATATTTGAGGTTTGTATGCGCCAGTCTTGTTGATGTATCTCTTAATCTTTAATGGAAAAAAATCTTGAGAAGCGGAAATATTAAGCAGAAGTTTTTCTATTCTGAACTGAGTGTCAGCTTAACCACTTCAAAGAATGCATGCTTTTATATTCAATCTGATCAGGAGTAGATATAATAATATTGGACTTTTGTTCTGAATCCAAAACACTGCTAGGACCTGGGACACCCTGTGCTATACCATTATCCCTGTCAGTGGAGGCTGCTGAGAGGTAATGACTCTGTATCACATGGGCAGACTGAAGTGGGTAAGGAGGAGGAGGTGTTTATGCCACGTTTGATGTGCCTGAGACACAGTTTGCAGATAGCAACAGTGCGATCTCTTGCAGATGTGATGAAAAAGGCCCGGACAGCTGAGCTTTGGGGAGTGGGACGGGAGATAACAGCTGCAGAATGTGATGGAATAGGGTGGCTACTCTCTACTCTTTCTTGATGTCGGCCTCCTTGGGGTTGTGCCTCCTCACCTTCAGTTTCCTTCTCTGCTCTATCTGGCACCCAAGTCGCATCAGTGACCTCATCATCATCTCCATCTCCTCCATCTTCATCATTACCACTGGAGACAATTTGGCATTATGCTGCAGCTTGGGGAACATGAATGCCAATTTGGCTACTAGTGTTCCTCCCTCTCTCTAGGCTCATGTCCCTGTCATCCTCAACCTCAGAACCAACATCTGAATCAAGTAATGGCTGGGTTTTATCAAGGTGCAAGTGGCTGAAGCTGTGGTGAAATAACTCAGCTGACTCCTCAATGGCTGATGTTGGGGCTATGGCAGGAATAGATGTGGACAAGGAGGCAGGTTTATCCACTCTGGCAACTGCAGGGGATTGCACACTTGTCACTGCTTGCGTGACAGAGGATGAGGAGGATTAGGAAGGTTTAGTAAGCCAGTCCACCACCTCCTCTGCATGCTGTGGCTGGATTGCACTGGCAAACGCACTAAACAGAGGAAATGATGCCCTGCCTGAGGACTGACCACCACGTCCACCTTTGCCTGTGAACACATTTGTTGCTGGCTCCCTTACAGTACCAAGGGAACGTCTGCCTCTCCTCGTTGTCCTCCCAGACATTATTGGTGCTTATAAGCAAATGTAAAGTAGTAGCAAAAGTTGAAATCTGTACATAGATGCACTTTAATCAATGTAAAGAGGTGTTTGGTGCACTTTAATTTGAGTACTCACACTACACAGACACACTCCACAGATACACTATAATATACTGCAATATAATGTACCAAACATAGAGTGATGCACAGAACTATATGGTGTTAAACTGGCAGCAATGCACACAAAACTATATGGTGTTAAACTGGCAGTAACGCACACTGAACTATATGCCGTTAAACTGGCAGTAACGCACACAAAATTAATATGGCATTAAACTAACAGTAACGCACACAGAAGTAAATGGCACTAAAATGGCAGTAACGCACGCAGAACTATATGGCTTTAAACTGGCAGCAAAGCACGCAAAACCATATGGCGTTAAACTGGCAATAACATACACAGAAGTAAATGCCATTAAACTGGGAGTAATGCAATCAACCGTCACTACACTGACACTATCTGAACTGTCCATACTCTCGCTATACACTAATGTAAAGATTACTGGCACAGTCTCAGTACACTACACTGACACTATCTGAGCTGTTCCTACTCTAGCTGCACACTATGCAAAGCCGAATGATGGTCCTCTTCACCACACTCACACTATCCATAGACTGACACTAAACTAATATTCTACACTGACAATTGAAGCAAAATAGCACATTATATAGTTACATAGTTAGTAAGGTTGAATAAAGACACCAGTTCATCCAGTTCAACCTGAGTGTCTACAATTGCCCCATCCCTGTACATTGCACACTCACATTGGTCCCTACCCTCAAGGAGCCCACAAGTCAAGGTCCCCATTCATATACTAGGGCCAATTTGGGACAGAAGCCAATTAACCTACCGTTTTTGGAGCGTGAGAGGAAACCGGAGTACCCGGAGGAAACCCACGTAGGCACAGTGAGAACATGCAAACTCCAGGCAAGTAGTGTCGTGGTTGGGATTCAAACCAGCGATGCTTTTTACTACTAGGTGAGAGTGCTAACCACTACACCACTGTGCTGCCCATTATAGCAAACTAACTAACTAATAGCACTAAACAGAGCCCTGTTCTATTTCTCTCCACGCTGAAATCACACTGAAAATGGCTGCCATTGAAAGAATACTTTTATACTGTGGGGCGTGAATGAGTCATGATTGGATAAAGTCATGATGATAGTGTCCAATCATGACTCTGACAGTGCTCTGTGCCCTGATTGGCTGAAGCTTTCACTGCTTCAGTCAATCAGGGGTTGCAATGCACTGTTCAGTGCATTGTGGTCGGTTTGGGGGGCAGAACAAATGGTCAAACAACCCATTTTTCGGCTGTTCGCCGAACGACCAAACTTATGCTCAGACCGAACCATTAGCCCATCCCTAGTAGGGAATTAAATACTTATTTTACTCACTGAACTGAAACTGAATTTAGGACATTTGTGCTAAATCATGTGTTTTTTTCTGGATTTTTGGTTGATATTCTGTCTCTATCATTTAAAATACACCTATGATAAAAATTATAGACCCTTCATTTCTGTGTAAGTGGGCAAACTTACAAAATCTGCAGGGGATCAAATAATTATTTTTCGCACTGTATTTTCAACAATCATATTCTGGTACTAAATCCAACACTGACTTATTCTAGGTTCCCACCTATGCATTTTTGCGGGCCACGTTCAAATGAATGGGCTGCCGTGTCTGCATTTCTGCAAAAAAAAAGGTGCATGCTCCTTTTTCAAAAATGAGGCTGCAGGGAAATTGCATGGTCATGGATCCTGCACCTGCACTGCAAATTTTTTTTTTTAATTTAATTCATTTTTATTAGATTTATAAGCACAAATAAACAATAAATTTCACACTTCATAAAAGCCTTCAACTCGTGCATAAATATCACAAAAACAAAACTGTATTCAACACACAAGTTGTGAAAAACTCGCAATATAATTATCCCCCAACCCCCCCGCCCAACCCACCCCCCTCTTCGAATACACACTGTTAGCTCCAGCCACTCCAGTAATGGTTGACTGGTTGGGTAGTAAAGGACGCCGCCAAGAGCAAGGGAAAAGGGGGTAAAAAGCAGGCCCCCCCCACACCCCCGAGCGACCCATCCATAGGGTGGTCCAACAGGGGGAGCGCGGCAGGAGCCCCCCCCCAAACACAAACCAACCGAATGGGTGCTAGGCCAGCCCCTCAGTGGCCCCACCGAGGGGGTAGCCCATGTCGCTCAACCAAGGGTTCCACAGTGCTCCGAATTTCTTTAAGTTGTTTTGCTTTATAAACATCACTCTTTCACACCAAATTGTAGAACTAATTGCATTGACCCATGTTTCAAATGCGGGGGGATTTCTGGCTTGCCAGTTTATTGCTATTAACCGCCTAGCCTGGTACAGGCACCTTAGTACAGACATCCTTATTGGGGAGGAGGCTCCACCCTCTAAAATCCCCAATAGGCAGGTCTTAGCTTCTGGTTTCAAAGTAGTCTTAAAGATCCTGTTTATTCTATCTACTATTTCTATCCAGTACCTATACAATTTTGGGCATTTCCACACCATATGGAGAAGGTCCCCTGACGCCCCACATCTGGGGCAATCATCGCTAGGTTTCCTGCCCATTTTCCACATCTTTTGTGGGGTGTAATATGCTCTATAGATAAGGAGCAAGTGGGACACTCGCTGAGATGGAGATATGGATACCAAGTTCCCCTGTTCTAGGATTTTGTCCCATTGTTCCATAGATATCGGTCCTACATCCCTTACCCATCCCCTCCTGCTCTTTTCAGGTCCCTCTCCCTTCAGAATTTTATCCCTAAGTTTAATATATAACCTAGAGATCTGACCTTTTACTAGCTTCCGGTCAATAAGTCCCTGGAGCAAGGGGGATTCAGACCTCTCAATAACTAATGACCCAAACTGGGCTTGAATTCCATGCCTTAACTGTAGGTATTTAAAAAATGTCTTGTTGGAAATACTAAATTCTTGCCTAAGATCTTCAAAGGATTTCATTAGGTTCCCTTCATATAATTGCACTAGCCTACTAATCCCCTGCCTCTCCCATTCCACGGATCTATCTATGCTATATAATTCAACCATATTTCTATTGTGCCATAATGGAGTATAGTTGGTCACTCCCACCTTTCCCATAAGTTGCTTTGCTATCTGCCACACCTTCCTCATTAATGCACTAGTAGCGCACCTATGGGCAAATGAATTGGCCTCCAAAACTTCAGCCAATACTTTATGGGGCGCATTCTCAATCATCAATTTGTGGTTTGGGCACTCTCCAACTTGGAGCCCCGCCCCAGCTAAATGCTGGAGTTGGGCTGACAGAAAGTATGATCTCGGATGTGGTATCGCCACTCCTCCCCCCGCGACGGGTAGCTGCATTGTCTGCAATCTGATCCGAGCTTGCCCCTTCTTCCAAATTAGGTCCCGAAATAACGATTCCAACTTCTTGAACCATTTCTGGTTAAACCAAATTGGAGAGTTATGTAGAATATATAACAACTGTGGCTGCCAGATCATTTTAATTAAATTGCAGCGCCCCGCCACGGAAAGAGGAAGGCAACACCAAGTGTTAACTTTCTGTTTCATTTTCATCAATAGTGGCGCCAAGTTATCATTAACATACTGAAGTACTTGGGGATTTGGATCTCCGGAGAAGTAAATCAGTATGTTAATGATAACTTGGTGCACTGCAAATTTACATGCGTAGGGGTGCCATTCAGAATGAATGCCAGCCTTGTGCGTTTTTGCAGAGCAGTGCATTTTTACTGCGGGTACACACACAGAAGTGTGAACCAAGACTTATACTGTAACCCTAGATATACCTGTTTTCTAATGAACTAACTCACGGTTAGTGTGTGGTTGAACTGGATGGACTTGTTTCTTTTTTCAACCTGACTAACTATGTAACTATGGTCAGAAATAACAATATGATCATTTTACCCATCGATAAATATCAACATCAATTCTTTGCACATATACAAATATTTTTCTTTACAATTTCTCTTTTATTGATTTTTAATTTTTAGACAAACATACAAAAATATATACCGTATATATCACTTGTAGTATTTGGATATTCTAATATCTTAGTAAAACAAACAGTGTATTAAAAATACTCCTTGATCTTACTTTAGTTTCCCTCTTTCTATAGATCTAATATATTAAGGTATTCCTTTTACTGTTCTCTCTTAACTATTATCCAACCTTCAGCTCTGTACATACTACTAAATGACAGGACAAGCACACATCCATCACACACACTACTTTGTAGAGGTTTGAAATTCTTCCCATTGTTGCCACATTTCTGGGCAAATTTCGTTTTTATTTGCACATTGAGTCTGTGCACCAAACAACCTTTTAAAAACATCTAAAACATTCAAACAGGACCCAACCCTTACTGCATTCTGTACACAGTATATACCATCTTTAGTAAAAAAAAAATCTTTCATGCATACTCCATGCTTCTCCTTTCAGCCAATAAAGAAATGGGTCTTAGGGAGGAGAATCAGAAATATTAATTTGCTATTGTCACACAACTGGGTGGGCTCATATAATGAGAAATTTGCCTTTTGGATATTTAGGTTAGACACTTTGTCCCCTAATGGGTTAAACGAGGAGTTAGAGACAAACAATTTGATATAAGCATCCAATGCCCACCCTGCACATAAAATAGTGTTGTTAAAAAGGATCTGATAGAAATTACCATTATAGTTTGTTTGCCCTTTTGGGTTTCTGGGACACAGACACGTGGGGCATTAGTATGTAGAAGTCTCTGATCACCTTTAATATATATGTCTGCTATATATACTCTGTTATCCACCATTTTTATTATTATTATTTTCCATTTTCTTCAATTATTATTTATTACTATTATTTTTTCACTTATTTTTTTTTTCACTTAACCTTTCTCAAATGTTTAATAACATTGTATTATAACTCTTATAATATAGGGAGAGGTCAGAGATGTGTCTACAGCCAACCGCAATATCTCACCTCCCTCAGACTACTTCCGGTCTCTAGCCTTCTTAATTCCCACTGGTCCGTCCTATCACAAGACTTGACAAGGCACAGGAGTGCAAAACATGTCATCATAGCAACGGTACCCCCTACTATTAGCTTGATTTCAAAGTGTCCATTCCTCCATTGGCTTCTGCCTAGGATCTGCTGGCGCAGTGAGTTACATCATCGATTGATGCTGCTTCCACTCGTTGTCTCCATGGGGAGACGTCACAGACTTTGATGGTTGTTCCTTCCCTAGCACCATGCATGGCACTTACACATATTGGCTCTCCATCAGCCCCCAGATTCCCCTGCTTAGTCCAGCTGTCATACACCAAGGCTGGAGCTTGCAAGTGCTGAGGCACAGCTCGAACTTCTTCAACTGCAGGCAAGTAAGCAGATTTCAACTATGGAGGTTTGTTATTAACCATGTGACAACTGGGCACTTAAACCCCCCTCGTGACCAGACCAATTTTCAGCTTTCAGCGCTCTCACACTTTGAATAACAATTACTCAGTTATGTAACACTGTACCCAAATAAATTTTTTTTACTTTTTTTCCCATAAATAGAGCTTTCTTTTGGTGGTATTTGATCACCTCCGGGTTTTTTATTTTTTGCTCTATAAATTAAATAAGACCGAAAATTTTGAAAAAAAAAGAATTTTTCTTTGTTTCTGTGATAAAACTTTGCAACTTATTTTTCTTCATAAAATTTGGCCACAATTTATACTGCTACATATCTTTGGTAAAAATAACCCAAATTAGTGGATATTATTTGATCTTTGTGAAAGTTATAGAGTCTACAACCTATGGTGCAAATCATACAAAATTGATCACATCTGATGTACTGGTGGCCTATCTCATTTCTTGAGACCCGAACAAGCCAGGAAAGTACAAATACCCCCCAAATGACCCCTTTTTTGAAAGTAGACATTCCAAGGTATTTAGTAAGAGGCATGGTAAGCTTTTTGATGTTGTAATTTTTTCCCACAATTCTTTGCAAAATGAAGATTTTTTTTTTTTTCACAAAATTGTCATTGTAATAGGTTATTTCTCTCACATGGCATGTGCATACCACAAATGACACCCCAAAATAAATTCTGCTACTCCTCCTGATTATGACGATACCACATGTGTGGGACTTTTCCACAGCCTGGCCACTCAGAGAGGCCCAACATGCAGGGAGTGCCACCAATAAAAGTAATTGCATTAAAAATAATAAAAACATGTAAACATATATAAATATATATAATAGAACTAATATATATATATAATAGTAAAAAAAATGATTTTTTTTTAAATTGAATTTGGTTCTATTATATATATTTATATATTTTTACATTTTTTATTATTTTTAATGCAATTACATTTATTGGTTGATTTTAGTTTAGTTTATTTGTTTATTTATGTATAAATTTCCTTACATGAGATGTGTATTCAGGTGCCGGCCCCCCCTCCCCCTTTCTCCCTCTGGCCGTGACTTTAGTAAGAGTATACTTTGATGTGTTGCCGCCCCCACACCCAGGCTTTTGGCTGGCGTGCGTGAGGGTGGAGGGGTTGGATCTGGCGGTCCAAAGCTGTGGGCGGGACTGACTCTGCCCATACTTCCGGTTGCAGCTTGCGCTCCAGCGACTCCTGTGTACGGAGGAGCGGAAGCTGATTACAGAAGGCGGCCACAAGCTTGCGCTCAGGCGACCTCTATGTGCGCATGAGCGGAAGCGTCCCATTCGGGGCGGCCGGAAGTTGTGGGTGGAAGTGGGTGGAACGCACTTCCACCCGCACTTCCTGCTATATGAGGCTGGGTGCGCTCCAGCTACGAATCAAGTGGAGATGAGAGTGAGGTTTACACTAGGTAAGACTTCCCCTTCTTTATGCACCTGTGTTAATGTTGAGATTGATAGATCCCTAGTTGATGCCTGCGTTCTTATATATACACGAATATCCATTTATAAAAAATATATAAAAGATATATTAGAATAATTGCTCCTCTCCATACATAAATAAATAAATATAAAAATATAAAATTAAATTAAATATAAGGATAAAGATACTTATATACCACGTCATTCATATTATAATATTTATTTTTTTATTTTTATATGAAATAAAAATAGTGATGATGGGGGATTGTTGTTGGAAGGTTGATGGAATGGAGGAGGGAGAGAAAAATGAAAGCCTAGTTGCTAGCTGTTGGGTTGTTTTTTTTTTTTTTTGTGTGGGTGGGGCTCTATGACCTTCAGGCCACATGTTTTCAGAAACCTCCACATATATAGAACGCTAGCCTCCAGCGAGGAACCATTGCTTGTTTTGGCTCTGAAGAAAGCGGATTCCCCCCTGAAACGCATGAGCCGTTTACGTTGGGGTATTCATCAATCAATTTACCTGACATCAGATCTGGATGTGTCGATGTTTGGTGCGATGGATCCAATTGTATTGATCATGCCTTTTATCAGTACTCGTTTGTGAGTAGCCATTTTGCTATTTGTTCTGTTCTGAATAAAGCTCTATTTATGGTAATGCACTAGGTCAGTGCGCCTTCCTTTTTTGTTTTGTTTTTCCAGTATTTGAATACCCAATATTCTAAGGAGGGCTGCAAGACCTTTTTGACACTACCATCTTAACCACTTCCCGACCGCCGCACGACGATGTACGTCGACAGAATGGCACGGGCAGGCATAAGGGCTTACATGTACGTCCTTGCCTGCCCGCGGGTCGGGGGCCTGCGGCGGTCGGTATTCGTTCGGGAGCGATCCCGGATGAGGGGACGGCCATTCATTCATGGCCACCCCCTCGCGATCGCTCCCGACGAATGAAAATCCTCCGTGACATCAATTCCTCTCCTGTAATGTAAACACAGGAGAGGAAGTGATGTAATCTCTCCTCCGTGTCGGTATTTTTCGTTCCGACACCGAGGAGAGAGGATTGGTGAGTTGCACCAACACGACACTACACAGTAGAACATGCCAGGCACACTCACACCCCCCCCGATCACCCCCCCCCAATTACCCCTGCCCCCCAGTCACAGTGACACCAATGTCATTTTTTATTTTTTTTTGCATTGGTGTCATTTGTGACTGTAATAACTGTTAGGGCAGTTAGGGTTAGCCCCCTTTAGTTCTAATGTACCCCCCTAACCCCCCCAATAAAGGTTTAACCCCGTGATCACCCCTGTCGCCAGTGTCACTAAGGCTGGGTTCACATTGCAGCGGTTTATGAGAACGAATGTGATTCGCACCGCACTGCAGTGCAAATCACATCCGATCTCTATGCGATTCGAGTTCAGCCATACAGATAGTATGGCTGAATTCGCATCGCACCCGCCGCACCCGCCGCAAATTCGCACGGGACCCTTTTTTTGGCCCGCAGCAGAATCGGATCGCATGGGTGTTCACACCATGCGATCCGAGTTTGCAGATCGCACTGCGATATGCGAACTGATCTGGGGGTGTCATTAACATTTCACTGACACTCCCAGCAGTTCGCATAGGGCAGTGTGAACTGCCGCCGGGAGGCATGCGATATTCGTGGCGTTCCCGCATCGCTCCAGTGTGAACCCAGCCTAATAAGCGATCGTTTTTCTGATCGCTGTATTAGTGTCACAGGTGACGCTAGTTAGGCAGGTAGGTATTTAGGTTCGCCGCAGCTTTTTATAGCGCCAGGGACCCCCATATACTACCGCATAAAGCCCCCTGATTGCCCCCTAGTTAACCCTTTCACCAGTGATCACCATATAACTGTTACAGGTGACGCTGGTTGGTTAGTTATTTTTTTATAGTTTCAGGGCACCCGCCATTTATTACCTAATAAAGGTTTAACCCCCTGATCACCCGGCGGGTGTCATTTGTGACTGTAATAACTGTTAGGGTAGTTAGGGTTAGCCCCCTTTAGTTCTAAGGTACCCCCCTAACCCCCCCAATAAAGGTTTAACCCGTGATCACCCCCCGTCGCCAGTGTCACTAAGGCTGGGTTCACATTGCAGCGGTTTATGAGAACGGATGTGATTCGCACCGCACTGCAGTGCAAATCACATCCGATCTCTGTGCGATTCGAGTTCAGCCATACAGATAGTATGGCTGAATTTGTGTCGCACCCGCCGCAAACTCGCACGGGACCCTTTTTTTGGTCCGCAGCAGAATCGGATCGCATGGGTGTTCACACCATGCGATCCGAGTTTGCAGATCGCACTGCGATATGCGAACTGATCTGGGGGTGTCATTAACATTTCACTGACACTCCCAGCAGTTCGCATAGGGCAGTGTGAACTGCCGCCAGGAGGCATGTGATGCGGGAACCCGCCGCGGATTTGTGGCGTCCCCGCATCGCTCCAGTGTGAACCCAGCCTAATAAGCGATAGTTTTTCTGATCGCTGTATTAGTGTCACAGGTGACGCTAGTTAGGCAGGTAGGTATTTAGGTTCGCCGCAGCTTTTTATAGCGCCAGGGACCCCCATATACTACCGCATAAAGCCCCCTGATTGCCCCCTAGTTAACCCTTTCACCAGTGATCACCATATAACTGTTACAGGTGACGCTGGTTGGTTAGTTATTTTTTTATAGTTTCAGGGCACCCGCCATTTATTACCTAATAAAGGTTTAACCCCCTGATCACCCGGCGGGTGTCATTTGTCACTGTAATAACTGTTAGGGTAGTTAGGGTTAGCCCCCTTTAGTTCTAAGGTACCCCCCTAACCCCCCCAATAAAGGTTTAACCCGTGATCACCCCCCGTCGCCAGTGTCACTAAGGCTGGGTTCACATTGCAGCGGTTTATGAGAACGGATGTGATTCGCACCGCACTGCAGTGCAAATCACATCCGATCTCTGTGCGATTCGAGTTCAGCCATACAGATAGTATGGCTGAATTTGTGTCGCACCCGCCGCAAACTCGCACAGGACCCTTTTTTTGGTCCGCAGCAGAATCGGATCGCATGGGTGTTCACACCATGCGATCCGAGTTTGCAGATCGCACTGCGATATGCGAACTGATCTGGGGGTGTCATTAACATTTCACTGACACTCCCAGCAGTTCGCATAGGGCAGTGTGAACTGCCGCCAGGAGGCATGTGATGCGGGAACCCGCCGCGGATTTGTGGCGTTCCCGCATCGCTCCAGTGTGAACCCAGCCTAATAAGCGATAGTTTTTCTGATCGCTGTATTAGTGTCACAGGTGACGCTAGTTAGGCAGGTAGGTATTTAGGTTCGCCGCAGCTTTTTATAGCGCCAGGGACCCCCATATACTACCGCATAAAGCCCCCTGATTGCCCCCTAGTTAACCCTTTCACCAGTGATCACCATATAACTGTTACAGGTGACACTGGTTGGTTAGTTATTTTTTTATAGTTTCAGGGCACCCGCCATTTATTACCTAGTCTCACTAGTGTACCCCTAAATTTAGGGGTGTCTACTTTCCAAAATGGGGTCATTTGGGGGGGGGGGTTGTGCCATCTTGGCATTTTATGGCCTTCAAAACTGTAACGCCCTTAGAAAGCCTGAAGGCGGTGCTTGGTTTTCGGGGCCCCGTACGCGGCTAGGCTCCCAAAAAGTCCCACATATGTGGTATCCCCGTACTCAGGAGAAGCAGCAGAATTTATTTTGGGGTGTCATTTCACATATGCCCATAGCATGTGTGAGCAATATATCATTTAGTGACAACTTTGTGTAAAAAAAAAAAAATATTTTTTTTTTGTCATTCAATCGCTTGAGGCAAAAAAATAAAATATTCAATGGGCTCAACATGCCACTTATCAATTTCCTTAGGGGGTCTACTTTCCAAAATGGGGTCATTTGGGGGGGTTTTGTACTGCCCTGCCATTTTAGCACCTCAAGAAATGAGATAGGCAGTCGTAAACTAAAAGCTGCGTAATTTCCAGAAAACGTACTTAGTTTGTAGATGTGACAACTTTTGCGCAAACCAATAAATATACAATTATTGACTTTTTTTTTACCAAAGACATGTGGCTGAATACATTTTGGCCTAAATGTATGACTAAAATTGAGTTTATTGGATTTTTCTAATAACAAAAAGTAGAAAATATCATTTTTTTTCAAAATTTGCGGTCTTTTTACGTTTATATCGCAAAAAATAAAAATCGCAGAGGCAATCAAATACCATCAAAAGAAAGCTCTATTTGTGGGAAGAAAAGGACGCAAATTTTGTTTGGGTACAACATTGCATGACCGCGCAATTACCAGTTAAAGCAGCGCAGTGCCAAATTGTAAAAAGACCTCTGGTCATTTACCAGCAAAATGGTCCGGTCTGAAAGTGGTTAAACTGTCGGTATCACACTTTGAAGACCGAGACACCAGAGTGCAGGAGAAGTTGTCTTTTTCTTGTGTAAACACACCAATTTCACTTTCAGACTCCACTCACACCTAGAGTAGTGGGAGTGCATGGTTTTTGGGGACACCAGTGTGTGCCTCTGTGTTTGGTGTGCCATTAACAATTAGAATGCGGCCTGAGCCCTTCTCAAAAGCCGCTGGGGAAGCCAGGCAAATGCATGCATGGAGAAATACTGTGGATGCTGTGAAAACATAATTGATGGGTAAAGGTGTGCTAATAGGGTCATCTTATAAACTCCTTCCTGTGTCTTGGTTTCTCCATCCTACATCTAATGTCAGGATGTGATGATACTTTCTAAGAAGTACAGCAAGGGCTAACAGACAGCCTTGTTCTCAAGATCAGCCAAGGTACATTAAAGTGTTACTAAACCCAGGACCCAGCATTCAATATATCTGGTCTCCCACAGTACAGAGAATATAGAAATATAATTATTTTAGTAAATATAAACTGCTAAATACCTTTTCTCATCAGCAGTATATAGCAGTCTTGTAACTTCTATCAGTGTCTGGTTAAATCTTGTAGGAGGAGTTTTCATTCTACCCTTACTGACCTATGACCTATGACTGACCTATGAGGCTGCATGACTCCTGCCCCTCTGTCTGGACAGTGCTAATTGGCCCTTTACCGATCACATGCACCCTCCCAAGAAAAAAAACAAATTCTAGCAATACACACCAAACTGAGCATGTGCAGATTGCCTCCTAGGCTCTTTACTATGAAGAGATGGATTGTGGACATTGGAAGAAGAGGAGGATCAGAGAAGACAGGATCAAAAATATTTTTTACACAATGAAAAAGATTAACCCCTGAGGTTGCACAGTAAGTATAACAGGAATGCTTTACTGCATATACACACTGATTTTACTGTTTTGGGTTTTGTAACACTTTAATGGTTTATTGGTACATAGGGGGGCTGGATTTAAAAAAAAAAGGTGAACTTAGTCTTTAAACTTACATTACTGTGCAGAGTTATGCAATACAAATACAAAACATGCTTAAAGCGGTTGTATACCCGCTAATGTGTTCTTTTTTTTTTTGCCACCTGCAAAGGAAAAGGCATAATGAGCTAGTATGCACGGCATACTAGCTCATTATGAAATACTTACATTAGATCGAGGCCCTGACATCTGTCCTGATCCACCCCGAGGGAGCTGACATGTTCCATCTGCGTTTACTCCGGGTATAGCGGCTCCGGCGCTTTGAGTGGCCGGAGCCGCGATATCGTCACTCCCGCGCATGCGCGCGGGAGATTTCATCCCGGCAGGGTCCGGCATCTGCCGGGCTTTCAGGCGAGGATCCCCTTGTGCGCATGCGCCGCTGCAGTCAGCGGCGCATTGCGAGGGGAATATATTTTTTTACCTACAGGTAAGACTTATAATAGGCTTTTCTGTAGGTAAAAGTAAAAAAATTGACTATACTAACGCTTTAATGATTCTACCACTGATATATGCACCAAAAATGTATATTGGAACTGTTATGGTAGTGAAAAGATTCAAATGTTAAATATTTTATCATATCAGGGCATGTTTTACAGTTTTCCCCCCCATGCACATAATTAAATGCTCTTTGAAAAGTGAATTTTCACCTCATTCACTAAGCTAAGAAGAAATTCCCTTGCAAAGTGATAATTCCTCCGGGAAAGTATAAAGCCTATTTGTCTTCAGTTAATAATCTAATCAAATTGTTCAGACATATTGGGGCTTAAACAGTCCCCTGCTGTTTATAAATTATCATTATATTATAAATCCTCAGCCTTGGAAAAGCTTTTTAAATTAGGAATGATCTCAGCTTTTTTTATTATTTGTTTCATAAACCCCCTATTTTATTTCTACAAATCATTGTGCTGTGCACAGTGCTGGAGATTTGTGGGTTTCTGTTTAAGCATAAGCATGGGTGTATGCAGGGGAGCAAAGAGCTATGTAAGTCGGCCTGTGGGAGATATCGAGCAGCATCAGGGCAGCTACAGATACTGGGCAGGTGAAAACTGTGGTGGTGGTAGTTATGGGTAATGGAATCTTTCTTTTTCATGTAATCTGGGATATCTCTGGAATGACCGCCACCCAGTTTGGTGAAAGCAAAACAGGTCATTTATTTAAATCACGGTTAAATAAAAAGACAGCTTACTTCAGCCTAAGTCAATAAATAGTTAAAATCCTGGTATCAAAAACTAAACATCAGGCTCACTGCTAATCTTTGATCCCATACAGGGGTTAGGCTCCTCCATAATAAGGGTGCCAGGTAAGCCACGGTTGGGGGTTAGCAGCCCGTCTCTCTGCTTGTGTGAGAGCTTAAACTTGCCACACAGCTTGTGTGTCTCTCTTCCACTCACTTCCGTGACACAGGTGCTGATTTCCATCTGCTTCATTTCAAGCACCTAGGCTGCGCTGGTGGCTCCCAATGCTTCCTGGTTCTCAGATTGGGGTTGGGGCAGCTGGACACCTCACTGCTGGATGGTGAGAGAGTGGGGAGCAGCGGGCGTTCAGAGCATGCGTGCTCCTTCATGCAAACGCACGCTCCTCCCCACGCTCTCACCATCCAAAAGTGACGCGTCCAGCCGCCCCCCGAGCCGAATCTGAGAACCAGGAAGTGTTGGGAGCCACCAGTGCAGCCAGGAACATCAGCTGCCTCTCCACCTGCAAAATGACTGCCTTCCCCCAGGAGTGGATGAACTTCCTATACCATTTCACATGCGCTGTAATCTCTACAATCTTGCGAGTTTAAAATCGTCTGTCCTATATTAAAATGTTTTTATCACACTGCACTTAGATGGCGCTGCTCTCTTCTTAGTTTTTTACTGTCTATAGAGCCCCTTCTGACTTGTTATGAGCTGACAGCCATCCAGAGTCAGCCCATCTGTGACCATCTACACACCTCTTGCGGCATTTGAACTCTCATGCATGGACTCCCCACTATAGAGAGTAGATTAATTCACCCACTTCTCTATATTTGAGCTGACAGAGAGTACATGAACATGTCTTACCAAGAGTGGCCGGTCCATTGGGTGCACTGGGGCGCTGCTCCCCTGCAGGGCGCCGGACGCTTGTATGAGGTTTTTTTTCAAGCCACATGATTAGAGCCTGAGGCTCTAATTGGCTTAAAAAAGGTTGGGCTTGGGCGCATAGCATTGCACCCTGAACCCACACACTTGTGAGTTGTGACAATAGCGAATTAATATTCACTATCATCTTCTGGCTTTTCCTCCTGGCCAATCAGGACAGATCAGGTTGGCAGAGAGGAAAAGCTGAGGTATACATGGAGGGGTGATGGCAGGGGTGACTGTCAACATGGAGGGGTGAGTGCGGGTGGACCTGGGGGGACAGAGAAAGGGACTAAAGATAGTCCATTTTCTCTGCAGCACTTTACTTGAATGAATGAGAATCTGTATAGAGATTCCATTCATTCAGAAAATGACAGTCTGATACATTGTAACACTCTGGGTTACAACATATCAGCTGTCAGTGTCAGTGGGCACATAGCAGCAATCAGTAGTGATCACTGCATGTGCCCTCTCTTCTACAGGGGGAGCTTAGTAAACACATGTTCACTAAAGCCCCCCAAGAACCAACTTCACCCCCACCTCACATCTGGACCCCCTAAAGCCCCATGTAGCACCTGAAGCTGGCGGGAATGGAAGAAGAGGGTTATAATAATGTTGGCTGCGGGGAGCGGGTTTACTGGGGGGTGTCGGATCAGATGAAGGGGGGTAGTCAACGCTGGGGGTGAAGAAGGGGGTTGAAGGAGATAGCAGAGAAGAGTTGGGGGGCATTTTTAGATGGAAGGGGGTGGAGAGGCAGGGAACAGGGAGGCGGCGTGTGGATGGGGACGGTCACATTAGGGCTTAATAACGCTGATCAGTGGGTTGTAATCCACTGATCAGAGTCACAGAATTGTTCAGCAGAGTCTGCTGAACAATTCTGATATAAGCTTATGGTCATTGAAGTGACCATAAGCTTATAGGAGAGGGAGAAATGAGGTCCATAGCCTTACTGACCTGGCTACCTGCAGGGACTTCTGTACGTCTGTACAGCATGAGGCTGAAAGGGTTAAACAGTGGCAAAGGGTTATGTGAGGTTATCTTCAAAGATAAATGTGGAAAAAGATGATTTTGTTCTTGCCTAAAATATTTTTTGTTAAGTCAATTGATGGACTCCAGAATTTAGTAATTCTAATGCCGCGTACACACGGGCGGACTGTATGGCCTACTTAGTCCGCCGAAACACATTTCAGCGGACAGTCCGCTCGTGTGTGGGCTTCAGCGGACTTTTTCAGCGTGCAGTCCGGCGTACTAAGTATTTCGGATTTTTCGAAATACTGTCCGTCGTACTCGCATTTCGGCGGACAATCCGCCCGTGTGTATGCCAGTCCGCCGTACTTTTGAAATGAGCGGACTTTTCCCGCCCGGAGAAAAGTCCGCTCATTTCGAGCGGGTATCCAGGTAGGCGGGGCCCGCGAAGGAGACGTCGCTGGCCCCGCCGCCTGGTATGGACTTAAAGGGGAACCCCAACGCCGAAAAAAAACGGCGTGGGGATCCCCCCAAGTCCACAACAGACCCTTGTCCGAGCACGCTACCCGGCCTGCCAGGAAAGGGGGGCGAGCGAGCGCCCCCCTCCTAAACCGTACCAGGCCGCGTGCCCTCAACATGGGGGGGTGCGGCCCCCCCACCCTAAAGCACCTTGTCCCCATGTTGATGAGGACAAGGGCCTCTTCCCGACAACCCTGGCCGTTGGTTGTCGGGGTCTGCGGGCGGGGGGCTTATCGGAATCCGGGAGCCCCCTTTAATAAGGGGGCCCCCGGATACCGGCCCCCCACCCTATGTGAATGAGTATGGGGTACAATGTACCCCTACCCATTCACCTGTAAAATAAAAGTACAAAAAAAAACACAACACACGAGATAAAATACTTTATTGCACAGCTCCGGGGGTCTTCCGTCTTCGGGGGTCTTCTTGCCGGACTCCTCCGCTATCTTCTTGTAGCTCTTTTGCTAGCGGAGGAGTCCGGCTTACTTCCTCGCCGCCGGCCTCTTCTCCCGACTTCGGGGGTCTTGTCCCCCTCTTCGGTTTTTCTGCCGGGCCACCACGCCTTCTTATAGCTCTTTTACAGGTGGTGGCCCGGTCTTCTGTCACCGCCGCCTTCCGTTCTTCTTCTTCTTCTCCAGGAGATGTTGCCTCGACGATCTCTCCGGCTGGAATGCCAGGGACGCACTGCGCGGCCACTTATATAGGGACAAGGGGCGGTGTCACATGGCTTTATGTCACATGGGTTGGTGTCACATGGTGACCCCGCCCCCTTACGATGTCATAGTCCCCATGTGACATCAACCCATGTGACCAACCCATGTGACATAAAGCCATGTGACACCGCCCCTTGTCCCTATATAAGTGGCCGCGCAGTGCGTCCCTGGCATTCCGGCCGGAGAGATCGTCGAGGCAACATCTCCTGGAGAAGAAGAAGAACGGAAGGCGGCGGCGACAGAAGACCGGGCCACCGCCTGTAAAAGAGCTATAAGAAGGCGCGGTGGCCCGGCAGAAGAACCGAAGAGGGGGACAAGACCCCCGAAGTCGGGAGAAGAGGCCGGCGGCGAGGAAGAAAGCCGGACTCCTCCGCTAGCAAAAGAGCTACAAGAAGATAGCGGAGGAGTCCGGCGAGAAGACCCCCGAAGACGGAAGACCCCCAGAGCTGTGCAATAAAGTATTTTATCTCGTGTGTTGTGTTTTTTTTGTACTTTTATTTTACAGGTGAATGGGTAGGGGTACATTGTACCCCATACTCATTCACATAGGGTGGGGGGCCGGTATCCGGGGGCCCCCTTATTAAAGGGTGCTCCCGGATTCCGATAAGCCCCCCGCCCGCAGACCCCGCGGCCCCCCCTTCCCCAAGGCACCCCCCATGTTGAGGGCACGCGGCCTGGTACGGTTTAGGAGGGGGGGCGCTCGCTCGCCCCCCTTTCCTGGCCGGCCGGGTAGCGTGCTCGGACAAGGGTCTGATGTGGACCTGGGGGGACCCCCACGCCGATTTTTTTAGGCGTTGGGGTTCCCCTTTAAGTCCATACCAGGCGGCGGGGTCAGCGACGTCTCCTTCGCGGGCCCCGCCTACCTGGAGACACGTTTGAAATGAGCGGACTTTCCTCCGCGTGTGTGGGCGAGTCCGTTCATTTCAAAAGTAGGGCGGATAGTATGGCGGACTTGGTATGTCGTATTAGTCCGCTCAAAAAGTGGTGTGTGTGGTCAAGTCCGTTCATTCGAAAGTATGACGGACTGTCCGTCGGATTGTATGACGGACTAAGTAGGCCATACAGTCCGCCCGTGTGTACGCGGCTTTAGTTAATTGGATTACACTGTTGCCTGTAGGAAGCTTGAACACTGGCAAGCAAAATTAAAAAAAATTAGGCTAGCCCCCTATAACCCATTCTGACCATCACACCTCAGTTTTGTGAGCAAGCATTACTTTGTACATAAAAACACAGGGGGATAGGACCTGTGTCCCTCAATGGATTTTAAGAAAAGATTTTATGCCAAGTACAAAAGTACAAAAAGATATGAAGTTTGAAATAAAATAATATTTAAAGGAATCAATAAATGAGCAAAGTTGGTTGACAAAAAGGAGAAGCAAATAAAGGAATTTGCTACTTACAAAGCAAAACACCAATATGGAATAAGGAATCGCTGTCTGAAAGAATGATGGCCTCAACAAGAATGTGAAGCACAATTAATTAAGCACCCTAAGGAAAAATCATGTGGAAGGGAACTGAGACCCAATCCTGGACTTCAGGAAAAAAAAGTTTGACAACACAAAGCATGTCCCAATCCAAGCTCCGATAGCCTCTGCCGCTGCCGATGGCTCCGGTAAGCGGCGGAGGGCACCAAAGCACGGCAGAGTGGCCCCCTTCCCACCGCCGAGTAATCTTCTGGTGAATACACGGACCACCGGCCGAACAAGAGGATACCGGGGGTTATGGCAGCTAGATGCAGCCATAACAACGATATTCCTCCTCAAAGTAAGGATGTATATCGTAATGCAGCAGTCCAGAAGTGGTTAAACAGAAGGTTTGTGGCTACAAGGTGTGAGGTAGAGATGGTAAATAGGCTTGTGCCAAAAATCAGATTGTCTCTTGGGGGATCAGGAAATAATTTTTTCCCCTGCTGTATCAAATGGAATCATGCTCTGCTGGGGTTTTTTGCCTTCCTCTGGATCAACTGTGGGTATAAAATTGGGTATATTGGATTGTACAATATTTTATTTTTTTATTTACTTATTGTTTTTAAGGTTGAACTGGATGGACTTGTGTCTTTTTTCAACCTGACTAACTATGTAACTATGAAGTAAAAATCTGGAGCCTAAGTGTACTAAACATATGGACTGACATAACTGCCATGCAAGACTGTAGTTTCACAAATTTTTGAAGAAGCTGTAAAAAACTCAAAGGTCTTAATCTGTGTCAAAGAAATCACTCACAAAAGATGTGATCCATTGAGACACGGTGTCACACATTAAAGTTTCCACCAAAGGAGGGCAGAGTTGTAGCAGTAAATAAACTGTGACATAAGAAGGAATTCTAATTAAGCATTGGTGAAGCCCCTAAAGTTTACAAAGGAATTTGCTGTTTAATGGAAAAAAAAACCTCTATGTTTCAGAAGAAACCATGACAGAGAAGGAGATTCTCCATCTTCACACAGAATATTTTCCAGAAAGGAGGGCAACAGATTGGTCATTCAGACTCGAAATATGAAACATGTTAGATTCATCAATGACCCATTTAAACACGTGTTCTACTCAAGTTAAGTTCTACTTAAGAGGTAGTCGGGGAGCTTAAGACAAGCTGCCAGCAATGGGACTGGATTTTGGATTTGTGCCCTCCAGCGACAGCTAAACACTGGAGACTCAACCACCTTGGCTAAACAAGCAGTGTGTCAGTGAAATCTTAAAAGATATATACATCCAAAATGAGGTTGTTGTATTTACAAATGCAGGCAATTGGGTTTGATGACAATAGCAGGCAGCTAGAAGTGACCAGTTCAATGAAGGCAGACAGTTGTGTAAGACCAGAGACTGGGACATGCACAGTGCAACTGAAAAAAGCAGTAGGAGTGGGCAGAGATTTCCTTATAAGCCAAAGGAAGGTGCAACATTCCCCCTCGAAGATGACATTGGCCCTGATTTCCCTCAGACAAAGCAATTACCTCATTAAAAAATTAAAGGAATTTTAGAAATTATAGCCATCCGGAAAATAATACTGTGACACAGCTGCAACACAGACTGCTAAATACATCAAGCAAAAGTGCTGGGATTATACTCTGTTGATTATATTACACGAGGCACTAAACAAAAAGCATCTCATAAAAGACTGCAGGAGAAGGTGTTATGGCTCTGAAACTAATATGAAATGTGCAGCGTTCAGAGACACAAAATTACATATATATACAGTATTTCACAAAAGTGAGTACACCCCTCACATTTTTGTAAATATTTTATTATATCTTTTCATGTGACAACACTGTAGAAATTACACTTTGCTACAATGTAAAGTAGTGAATGTACAGCTTGTATAACAGTGTAAATTTGCTGTCCCCTCAAAATAACACACAGCCATTAATGTCTAAACTGCTGGCAACAAAATGAGTACACCCCTAAGTGAAAAATGTCCAAATTGGGCCCAAAGTGTCAATATTTTGTGTGGCCACCATATTTTGTGTGGCCACATGAAAAGATATAATAAAATATTTACAAAAATGTGAGGGGTGTACTCACTTTTGTGAGATGCTGTATATACACGTTAGGTAGCTTCAACCACATAAAGTGCCACTCACAAATCACCACAGTAGTTGGGTAAAAGCAGAATTGATTAAAAGCTATGCTGAGGGACTATCTGCATATTATAGCCAAAAGGTAGGGGTCAAGTCCTGGGGAAAAAAGTGTAGGAACTCCCACCCAACATCCACTCCCGCACAAAAAAAAAAGAAATAAGAGGACATCGGGGCACATCAGGGCACGAGGCATATCAGGGCATGGGACACATCAGGCCACATGGCACATCAGGGCACGGGGCACATTATGGCACATCACGGCACATTATGGGGCACATCAGGGCACATTATGGGGCACATAGCACATCAGGGCACATAGCACATAAGGGTGCGGGGGCACATCAGGCCACATGGCACATCAGGGCACATCAGGGCATGGGGCACATCAAGGAACATTATGGCACATTATGGGGCATATAGCACATCAGGGCATATTATGGGGCACATAGCACATCAGGGCACATAAGGGCACGGGGCCCATCGGGGCATGGGGCACATCAGGCCACATGACACATCAGGGAATGGGGAAACGTTGGCACATGGAGGCACATTATGGCACATCAGGGCACATTATGGGGCACATCAGGGCACATTATGGAACATTATGGGGCACATAGCACATCAGGGCACATAGCACATAAGGGCACAGGGCACATCATGCCACATCAGGGCAGGGGGCACATTACGGCATGGGGCACTTCAGGGCACATAATGGGGCACAGTGGGGCACATAGGACATCAGGGGGCACATTTGGGCATGGGGCACATTGTCATCTTACTAGCCAGTATGCAGAGTATGGCAGGAAGCGTTTGGCTATAGTAGGTTCTCCCTCACTTCACACAGCACTGTTCGCTCCCCAGCGGCCCCTCCTCTCTTCTCGTCTATCCCTATTGGCTTGTGACAGACCATAGGGTCTGGGATAGACCATAGACGAGAAGAGAGGAGGGGCTGCCGGGGAGCGAACAGTGCTGTGTGAAGTGAGGGAGAACTTACTACAGCCAAACGCTTCCTGCACTACTCTGCATACATCTCATTCGGGCGGCTTGAGTCCTGCAAAGGGAACGGCGTTCCCGCTGTGAAAATAGTGCAGGGACGCCGTTCCCACACGTTCCTGCAGGACTCGAGCCCTGCCAAAAGGCAATACTGACAAAATGCATAGTTGGAGTCACTAAAGACTGTGCCATGGCTCTTGACTAGAAGAGCACTTTTCAGTGATAATCACAGCATTCAGATGTCTGCCAGTGAAAGTCATTTAACAGACATAATCACAATTCATACAGTAATTGGGAACTGGTGAGGTTCCCTAGCTGCACTGAAGAGATGACAATATAATTTATGAATAGTAAGAGATCACCGTGGATCAGTGTCATGCCAACTGACTAGAAGTGCCCTGCAGCAAGTATCACAGTATACAGAGGCAGAGCTTGGTGAGTGAATTTCACATAGTTAGGTTGAAAAAATACAGAAGTCCAATAGGTTCAACCAACAGAAAAAAACAAAAAATTTGAAAATCCCCATATACACTATCCTATACCCACAGTAAATCCTGAGAAACCTCATTAAAGCGTAATCCAATTTGCTCCAGCACAGGAAAAAAAAAGGGAGGGAGTCTATTCCGCATTTTCAAAGCTCAGCATCCAACCACCTAGGACACTAACAAAAAAATGAGGTATGATGGCTGGAAGTAGGGTTATCTGGGGGCTGGCTTAATTTTTTTTTTTTTTTGCTTATTTGTCGTGCCTAAACCTCCTAAAGGCAGCAAAATAAACCAACTGCCTGTGTAGAACACATTTTCTTTTTGGTAATAAATGTAATTGTCATGGAGTTGCAAAACAGAAAATGATGTACTCCAATTGCCCCTCTGTAAAAACCGGAAAATTGTATCATACTTACTGTAATTTTCCTTTCCTGGTGCCTATTCATGGCAGCATACCTGTGATAGAGCTCCGCCTCGACTCCTCCCTCAGGACTAGTGAATAGCATAAATTAAAGGCATAGTCCCTCCCCCAACATTCTCTTTAATATAGAATGCCGAGGGTGGGAGCGTATGCTGCCATGGATAGGCACCAGGAAAAGAAAATTACGGTAAGTATGATACAATTTTCAGTTTTATACAGAGGGGCAATTTCCGTTTTCCTGGTGCCTCCATGGCAGCATACTTGTGATAAATAACTAGCTGACAAGGGTGGGATAATGCTTAAAGGACATTGCAGCCTGCACTGCTCTCCTTCCGAACTCAACAGTTGTGAGAGCTCCTGGATCAATATGGTAGTGTCTGAGAAAAGTATGGTGAGAAGACCAGGTGGCGGTCCTGCAAACCATCTCCACTGAAACATTAGCCCTTGCTGCCCAGGAAGCTGAGACTGCCCTTGTAGAATGAGCATTCACTGGGGATGGAGGCTCCATATTCCTCACTCTGTAGGCCTTCTGGATCAGCTTTACAACCCAAGATGCCAGAGTTATGATGGAAGCTTCTTTTCCTCTGTATCTACTGAACAGTACAATGAAAAGTCTCTCAGAGTTTCTGAAGGGTCCGGTGGCTTCTAGGTAAGCTTTGAGCACTCCGGAAATGTCCAGCTCGTGAAAAGACTCTGAGTCTACATCTGAAAAAACTGGTAGTGCCCAAGGTTCCGATAGGTGACTTCTAGTAGCGACCTTAGGTGTGAACCCCCGAAGAGGACGACGTTCCACTCTGTCTGGAGAGAAGGAGATATGGTCGTCACCTATCCCTAAAGAGTGAAGTACCGAAATTCTTCTGCCAGGTGTAATGGCTAGCAGGAAAGCCGTTTTCTGTGTTAAGTTCCATATTGCTACTTGTTCTACTGGAGCAAAGGGATGGTCAGATAGAACTTCAAGGACTAGGGACAAATCCCACTTAGGAAACGATCGTCTGACAGGAGGGTGAATTAAAAAAAAAATCCTCTGAGGAAAGTGACCACCAAAGGATCCTCCGCCCATCTTCTATTTGTTGCTGCAGAAATTGCTGCTACCTGCACTTTGAGGGAGCTTAGACCAAGCCCCAGGTCAAGACCTGTCTGAAGAAAACCCAAAATATTAGACGTAGAGGGAAGGATTGGATCAAAGTTATTACCAGCAGCGAATGACAAGAACTTATCCCAGATTCTTGAATAAATAGCATTAGTTGCAGGTTTTCTGGCTTTTAGCAGGGTTGATATGACGCCTGGGAACACCCTAAGGCCTCGAACCTTTGCCTCTCAACTTCCAAATTCGAAGATCCAACTTCTGCGAGTTTGGATGAACTAGATTGTCCTGCGTCAGAAGTTGAGGTAAAGGAGGGATCCTGATTGGAGAGCTCACGCTGAGACGCATGGCTAGAGGAAACCAGGGTCTCTTTGGCCAATACGGAAGTACCACTACCATTTGAACTGACTCTCCGAGGAACCTCAGGAGGAACTTGAATATTAATGCCCAGGGAGTAAAGGCGTATGCCATGGTGAACCTCCAGGGGCACAACAGGGCATCAAATTGGGTGAATACCCTGGGAGAGGTGCACAGACCGAAAAGGCAGAGCTTGAAATTGTAGGTGGGTCTGTCCCACTGCAAATCTTAGGTACTTTTGAAATGCAGGTAGAATTGGGATGTGTAGGTATGCATCCTGTAGATCGACTGAGATCATCCAATCTGTGTGCTGGACTGCTTGAATAATTGTTTGCAGGGATTCCATTTTGAAGCTTTCGGGGCGGATGTACCAGTTGAGCCCCTTCAGATCTATCACAGGCCTCCACTCCCCTGTCTTCTTTGGCACCAGGAATAGGGTGGAGTAGAAGCCTGCAAAGCACTCTGATAAGGGAACCAGCGTAGCCACCCCCTGAAGATGGAGAGATGTTATGAAACGTATTAGAGCTTGAGCCTTAAGCGGAGAGGATGGAATCTCTGTTCTTTTGAGAGATGTGCGAGGTGGAGGATGAGAAACTCCAAAAGTGTCCCCACTGGATTATTGACAGAACCCAGGGCTCCTGGCAATGCTCAGACTGGAACAAAAGACCTTAATCTGGCTCCTACCAGGAGTGCCTGGGCTAATCTGGTGTCAAAAAGACTGCTTCTGTTCCTGTGAAGCCGTAAGGGCTTTATTCTTCCTGCTCAGAAAGGATGCCTGGGTGCCCTTCCAAGGCCTTCTGTTATCTCTAAAGTGCCTTGATTGTCTGAAATCCCTTGGGTTCCACTGACGGAACCTAGAAAAACCTCCTCTGGATCTTTGCATCCTTCTGTCCTGGGGGAGCATGCCGGATTTCCCCCTGTCACACTGGAGATAGTTTTATCTAACGTATCCCCGAATAGTGCTTTCCCATCAAATGGGATCTTGCACCAGTTCTGCTTGTAAGCTAGATCAGCCGTCCAGGGTTTTAGCCACAAGGCTCTCTTCGCCATTACTGACTGCAGCATAGATCTGGCTGAACACCTAATGGTGTCGATGGCTCCTTCTCTGACTAAATCTGCTGATAATCTAAGCTCTTCCAAGGCCTTAATTATGTCTTCCTTGGGGACATCCTGGCATAAGGCCATCTCGATGTTGTCTGTCCAGGCCCTAATGGCGCTTGACACAGAAGTGAGGGCAACGGCTGGTTTACAGATGGCTCCTGCGGCCAAGTAGCTCCTCTTAAGATCCAGATCGATCCGCCTATCTAGAGGGTCTTTGAAAGAAGTGGAATCCTCCATTAGAAGGGTGATATTCTTCACAAGGCGTACAACTGCTGTGTCTACTACAGGCATAGAGTTTAGTAACTGCGTTTTGATCTCTGGTAAAGGGCAAAGCTTATTGAACCGGCCCAAAGAAAGTTTTGTATCGGTTTTTGACCACTCATTCTGAATGACCTCGCTGAAGTCGCCCATCAGAGGGAAGAGAATCTGCTTCCTTTTGAGGAATGGGAAATAGCTCTTAGATTTTTTAGATGGTTCCTCTGCATCCTCCCAGGCGATCGCAGTCTTGACTGCTTGGATGAATGGTGGGACCAAGGAATAGCTGAACCCAGAAGGCTCTGATTCCTCTGAAGAGTCCCCTGAGAGGTCTTCAGGTGGTAAATGTTCAGCCGGCCGACCTGACGGAGGCAAAGGGGTACTAACTGCCGAGGGACCGGGAACCTCAGTCTGTCTCCTGTACCTGGGATGTCTGTGGGACTGACTGAGCGGGAACCAGGGCCACTAGCTCAGAGAATGAGTCTTTCATTGTCCGCTTTAGCAGATCCACAACCTGCTGACTTTCAAGCTTACGGTTGGCTGCATAGTCTCTAAAGCAGTCTTTACAGACCAGCTTGTCCGGTAGTGGCGTAGCCCCACATGTCCAGCACTTCTACCTTGCATAAGCCCTAGGAGAGGGAGACTGATCTCGTCTTCTGGATCTTGACCTCTCCGACCTATGGTGTGAAGAACGGATCCTATGATGTGAAGAATGGGACCTGCAGTCTGGGCTGTCATCACCGCAGTGTCTTGAGAATTTTCTGGTGCTCTGGGAGTGGGCAGGGCTACGATGCAAGGAATCCATGTTAGATTTAGGCAGCGCACTTTTTTTTTTATACTTACGTAAAGTTGGTCTCATACCTAATGGAAGTAGGAGGATCTTTGTTATGAGATGAATGACTTATTGCATAGTTGGGCAGAAGAATCAGCTGTAGAAATATAGTAAGACAGGGAGGGGGGAGAGAAAAAAAAAGACTAACTGTACACATGTATACACACACATAACCTATACATATATACACCCATATATAGGCTAACTCCCCTATTCCCCCCTTTTTATATATATATATATATATATATATATATATATATATATATATATACACAGAGCAGAGTCAGCAATGAATTTGCAGGGCACAGCTGAGCAGATACTGACAGCCATGACCCATACAAGCTGACCCTTAAATACAAAACAAGGTGGGTGGGCTAATCCCAAAGTCCACCTCTGACCTAGAAAAAAAAGAGGGCAAAACTGGAAACTTTTCCAGTAACCAAGATGGCTGCCGGCCGAACAGGCAACAGCGCATGTGCCCGCGCATGCTCAGTAGCTATCGGCGCCAATGACTCTATACAGATCCCTTGCTAGTCGGCATTGGGTCCCCAGCCCTGGAACACTGAAGCGTCAGTATGGCCGCGAGGACGCCGACCCGCAGAGCCACCTGTAGCCAGGAAAGTAACTGTAAAGTAAGGGGAGCGTGCCCGCGGCCCCCTATACATAGAGGGCAATATATATGAATTTAAAAGATGGCAAATATATGGTACCGGCAATCATAATAGAACATATAAGAAGGAAGTAGAGCAAGAGAGTGAGAGAGAATACAAGGAAGAAAGAAAAAAAAAACACCAGCCTGGAAAATGTGAGCTGATCCTGCGACTCCGCTGTATTCATCATGAAATAAGATGGCAGACTGCGTTCCTGTGAGGAAACTGCAAGATGACCCCAACAGATCCACAGAGGGGTTCCCAGTCTTATTAGCACTGTGAGCGGCCCAAGAACAGGGACTGTGCACGGGAAAGGCTAAACCCGGCAGACGCTGCCAAAGGAAAAAAAGGAGAATGTTGGGGAAGGGACTATGCCTTTAATTTATGCTATTCACTAGTCCTGAGGGAGGAGTAGAGTCGGAGCTCTATCACAGGTATGCTGCCATGGAGGCACCAGGAAAATCTATTATGTAGGTAGTCACCGATCTCCCCAGTGTAAAAGATACCTATGTAAACTTCTTACAAATGCTATTTTTGAAGTTTTCTGTGCATAAGTGCATTGAAAGTTCTCTTTGAATGCATGGGAATTGTACTTTGTATTCATTTTTCTAAACATGATGAATTATAAATAAATTATAAAGCAGAATATCATAGTTTAAAGGGAATGTATAAAGGTTTTTTTATCTTGTTTATTTTTTAGCGTAAGCAGTAAAAATATATTTAACCACTTCGGTACCGCGCTATTGCCAAATGACGGCATTAGCGCGGACCTACATTTCCGGGACAACGTCTATTGACGTCGTCCCGTGTACGAGCGGCCTGCGCGCCCCCTGAGGGGCGCACGCGGCGCGCTCTGTGATCGGCGAGTCCATGAGACTCGCCTGATCACCGATCCGTGCAAGGGGTCGATCCCGACCCCTTATCACGTGATCAGCTGTCAGCCAATGACAGCTGATCATGTGATAGAATGGAGCCGGTAATCGGCTATTATTCCTCCTCGCGCTGACAGCGCGAGGAGAAAAAAAAAAAGCCGATCACGGCCAGTAATGTAAGCGCTCACCTGCCCCCTGCCAGTGCCCACCTGCCCCCTGCAGTGCCAATTTAATAAAAGTTAGTGCCCCCCGTCAGTGCCACCCAGCAGTGCCCACAGTGCCACCCAGCAGTGCCCACAGTGCCACCCAGCAGTGCCACCCAGCAGTGCCACCCACAGTGCCCACAATCTGCCTCAAAGGTGCTGCACCCCAGTGCCGCCCATCAGTGCCCAGCAGTGCCGCCCATCAGTGCCCAGCAGTGCCACCTATCAGAGCCACCTATCAGTGCCCATCAGTCCCATCTATCAGTGGTACCCATCCATGCCACCCATCCGTGCCACCCATCCGTGCCATCTTATCTGTGCCCATCTTATCTGTGCCGCCTTATCTGTGCCCATCGGTGCCGCCTTATCTGTGCCTATTAGTGCTGCCTTAACTATGCCTATCAGTGCAGCCTATCAGTGCCCACCAGTGCAGCCTATCAGTGCCCACCAATGCAGCCTATCAGTGCCCACCAATGCAGCCTATCAGTGCCCACCAATGCAGCCCATCAGTGCCCACCAATGCAGCCTATCAGTGCCGCCTAATCAGCGCACTTCAATGAAGGAGAAAAATGACCCATTGCAAAATTTTAGAACAAACTATTAAAACATGATTTTTTTTTTTTTTTTTTTTGCATCTTTTTTTGTTTGTTTAGCAAAAAATAAAACTCCGAGCTGTAACTAAATACCACCAAAAGAAAGCTCTATTTGTGGGAAAAAAATTATAAAAATTTCATTTGGGTACAGTGTTGTATGCCCGCGCAATTGTCATTCAAAGTGCATCAGCGCTGAAAGCTGAAAATTGGTCTGGGACTGAGGGGGGTTTAAGTGCCCAGTAAGCAAGTGGTTAAAAATATATTTTCTTTTTGGTTTATTCTGATAAATATAAAATATTGCATATGAATAATTTGTACATTAATATGCAGCAAATTGTTGACATTATTAGTTCTTTTTCACATTTTCTTGAGTCTTTCTATTACTTTGTTGAAAAAATCTTGTTTACAGAGTTCAATAGTACAAGTTTAAATTTACATATAGACGTGAATGAGTCAGAGTAGTACCTCATTCCATTCATACAACTCCGTATTAGATTCTGTATCAGAGACAGTTAGTCTGAAAAGGAAAAGCTTTTGCTGCGCTTTTTTGTTAAAATGCCGATAGTGCTCTTGGAATTCAGATAACCATCAGTTAAAAAAAAAAAAAAAGAAGTAAAATAAAAGTGATTAGAAACTGTTATAGTTTCCTTTGAATATGCAGTATAAAAATGAGGGCTGATTATGGCAACAATTTGATGATCTTTTACAAATAGTAAAGTCTTCCCCAAAGGCAGAGTTCCATTCCATAATAAATGTCTGTTTAGGGACCAGCAGCTAAAAGTAAACTGATATGAGATTATTAGAAGCACTGCCATTGATCTTATCCTGAAAATGTTAGTTTCCTGGTTGCTATGTTAAAAGAAAAAGTCAGCAAGTCTTCATGTTTCTTTTGTGACAGGTTTTCTTTAATGCCCCTAATTTTTTTAGAGAAGTATTCGTTTTATACTAAATAACCTTTTTTGTCTTTATAGTCTGTCCCAATAGGTTAATGATAACATGTTATCTTTTTCCCCCAAATTGTACTTTTTTATTTTTTTGTAGCACATTTGAATATATTTATTTTATTTTGTAGGTTTTCTTTCAGATAAAAAAATTGAAAGTTAGGGAAAAATAAGATTATGGTAAAATCCATTTCCTGGACTATAGTAAAGGTCACAGGCATCGTTAAATCATTATGACTTATTTGCAGTTACCTTCAGGTGCGTGGACATTGGCAAAAAAGGCTGCATGGACATTTCCCTATGTAACCCCCTCCCACTCTCAAATAGTCACTTTTTTTCAAGCAATAGAGAGATCATAACAGAGGGGGGTATGCTGTGTCCTCTATTTCAGTGTTCCTTTATAATTATGCACATTCTGGAGGTACACCATTCTAAAATGTAAAAAAGGAGACTAGTAGTTAAAGATAACGCAGTAACAGCCACACACGTAGGACACCCAACATTAGAGGTGATTTATTCTCCCAAAGTAAAAACCGATACAGACTAGTATTCCAACAGTTCGCTTCTTCCTCAATTTGTCTCCCTCATACAGCTATTGGGACCTCAGTGCTGAAGGAGGGGCAGGGAAGGGCAGACAAGGATGTTGTGCAAGAGTCCAGTGTCCTCCTGATCAACCAATGACATCACTGGTTGTTAGGATACCACCTGTAACGATGCACAATGAAAACTTGTGACATTGTGTGATCCACCCACTGGCTTGTATACAATTTTTCACCCCTGAAGAAACCTGAATGCACCCCAGGGTTGAAAAAGGCTGCTCTACTGTACTCCAGGAAACAGATTTTACTGGTAGGTTAAACGTACTATTTTCCTGAAATTTCCCATGCTTACTTCAAAATATATGGTAAAATAATTGCGGCAAGTCAAATTTGGACTATTCATTTATTAAAGTTTTTTGTCTTTCAATGTTATATTTTGTTGCATACCAATACACAGTGTACAATTATAGCGCAGGACATGATGAAAATACAACTTTTTTTTCTTTTTTACTTTAGCCAAACTTTCATAAGAAAGAATAAGAATTTTTCTCCCCAATCACATTGTGATCTCTTGTCCTTGATCTAATGTTCTAGTGACACCCCCTTAAAAAAACACTTACCTCCATGAGGAAAAAATTGTGAGTAGATCTGTTTAAATGTGTCTTCATTAACAACTCCACTAGGACATTCCTTAAAATATAAGAAAAAAAAAAGGTAAGCAATTAGGTAAAACATATGTATTCAGACTATATACGAGGGGTCTTCAAAAAGTTTCCACACTTTTATATTTTCGTTGGAAACGGTGAAGGTGGTGGGAGTAGTAATTGGCCGTGTCTGAGAGTGTCATGTGACTAGTCTATCTGGCAAGCCGGCTAACTTAGCAGTTAAGTATAATATTTGTCATACTGTGATGATGGCTGCAAAACATTTTTAAGAACCCTCGTATTATACGCACACACACAAAATCCAGCTGTTGCAGCACCGCAGTATTTATTGGTTCATTAAAGTCACATGCCATAATCCAAAATTAAATGAAATAACAGTTTTGGATCAGCCAGCTGAAATATTTTTCTTGAAAAGTATTCTAGATTTTGTCTCGCTCACTAAAAAAGTTATTAGACCATTTCTTTCTTTAAAGTAGTTGTAAAGTCAATAACTGCCATCCCCTCCCCCGTGCTGTGCTGTGTGTCTGTTTTTTTAAAAATTCTAATCCTAAATACCTCTTCTCACAGCACCTCCGTGCTGTCATGTATCCTCCTCTGCTCTCCTTCCCTGATCTAAGGAGAGTGACAAGAGGGGCTGAGATTCCCCTCTGATGTCACCCGTCCAGCAGAGGAAGGTCACGTGACCGCACATTGGTGCTGTGAGAAAAGGTATTTAGGATTAGAATTAAAACAAAAAAAAAACAGACACACAGCACTATATATCTTCATAAAACAGAGGGGATGCCAGTTATTTATAGATGTTATTTTCAAGCCACAGAGAAGAGGAGCAGGAGGGGAGGGGCAGGAAGGTGATCAGCTCTCACACACAGGCTTAGGAACTTATAGGCAGGGAGGGATGGGGAGAAGAAGAGACTCACAGCAGAGAGCCGAGAGCGGGATGATGAAGGCACATAAACTGACCATGGTATCATTGATCAGCAGCCATGTTTACTGTGGTCAGCACACACAGGAAGACACAGGAACAGGCAGGATCAGCCAGGTATTTTACAACATAGAAAGAACAAATTACATGGCACAAACACTATATTTGTCCTTTTAGGGTTACAACCACTTTAACCCTTTCATGAGTCACTGATGCCTAGATCAACTTTAGCAGCATCAGCATACAGTATGTCTTTAACTTGACAATAATAATATAATGTATGTTTTTTGTTTTTGTTTTAAAGACATAGAAGACTCTTGTGGTACACTTTTCATTACATGCTGAAAATGTCATGAATTATTATATATATATATATATATATATATATATATATATATATATATATATATATATATATATATACACACACACACATACATATATACACACGCAGTATATATATATTTTTATTTGTGTTTTTTAGATGAGACTAATAGTCACAGCATGCACTTTTGATAACATCAACTATGTAAGAGCAAAATAAGTTATTTTTGACAATTCAGTAAAAGCTTAGGTTCATGTTTTGAGTCTTGCCTGTCTGCTCACCATCTCTTCCCATAACTTCCTGTTTCTTTGTATGAATCCTTTACTGAGTCTGTCTCCTAATATTCTACCCCTCAATGACTCTGTAGCTAGAAATAATTGAAATACAATGTGGAAATGAATATGTGATTTTAAATTTCAACCATACACTTTAACATTGTAATTCAATTGCTCAATTAATTATATAGAGCTGTGGATGACCACTGCAGCCTGAAAGTTTCAGTGTTTTTTTACAGGCTGAAGGTTTTAATTTTCCCCAGTGAAGCTTCTAGCCTGCATGTGATCACCTCGTCTTAGATCACATGGTGGACACATAATCGGGAACCATGCTTGATTTGTTCTTGATCATCAGTGGAGGTCCAAGTTGGGGCTTGTGGCTCTAAAGAATGGACATGTTTATAAACCCAATTTCAGCATGGAGTGAAGTAACATTTATATATAGAGAATGGGTAGAAGGGATTAATCAGAAAAGGTTCAAAAACAATCCTGGCTATCCTCGTAATCTGGCCTTTAAGAATTAATAAGGAAACTGGTAGAAAATCAATGTTTTGTCCCAAAGACAGAGGCCGATTTCCTAAAAGAGCTGAGATTTTTATTCAGATTGTAGCTGTGTTCACACTGAATAACAAATTATGTGCAGATTAAATATTCAAATCAGCCTTAGTTTTTAAAGTTTTGAAGTTTAGATTTTAGTTCTATGCAAGGATATCATTGTTACTTTTTTTTCTAGATTCACTTTTTTGCTATCCTCAGAGTATGAAACTTCCCTATACAGTAGTTTTAGCAGTAAGAGAAACAGTACTACTTTCTGGATACATGTTAATTTTAGTGGATGGTAACCTACGTTGCTATTGCATTAGCCTTTTACCCAGCCAAGGAGAATTGACTTGCACACAAGTGGAAATGGTTGTGTAGACCTTAAAAACATTATTTTTCTAGGCATTGTATGTGGATGTGCCCTATACATTGATTGGAGTGGGGCTGGAGCACAGCATTGTACCTCTTATAACTGATGTCATTACAAATTGGCTGGATGTGGCTTGTATACCATCATGACATGACATGAATCACAATTACTACTAACACCTG